>NC_092873.1:24304902-24904902 GCF_028372415.1 Notamacropus eugenii
TACATTAATGTGTATGTCTTCATAAGTGTATATACTTTTTTCCTTATTACAACCTTAAAATCCAGGGTTCTTGTTTTCCAGGTCTCACTCCAACACCCAACTGATCTCTGTAGAAATCAGAGACCCTTGTACCATCATGGACAGCTAAGCCAACAAGAGAATACCCAATTTAACTTTCAGAAAAGTTCTGTGAGAGCTGGAAATTGAGCTAATGTAGCAGGTGACATACAAAAGATAATTATTCCCTAGTTTATTGAAACCACAACTGAAAAATATGCAAGGATAATGGAGACCCCAATAGAGTGGTGATAATGGGCCACCCCAATCCCCTAATGCCCTTGTATACAGGTTGGTGTTTAGAGAGAATCAAAGTCTTTACCAAAGAAACATCACTTATAAGCTTTCTCTAGACTTGAAGGCTAAATCCCCACCCTTGGTGCCTGAAAGCAAATAGAAATTCACTTTTCCTAAGCCTGCTTGATGGGGAGAAGAGGAAGGGGAGTATAAGGGTAAGAGAGGAGCTGTCCTCAATCCTGCCCCTGTTCCACCCCTCATGGCCCAGGGTCTGGTCAGGAGATTCCTGAAAAGACGAGTTACAGGACTACAGGACCAGGAATAGGAGTCACCATCTACTTGAAGAAGAAAAAGGAAGTTCTCCATCACCTTTCTTTGTCAATATTTGTCATCTTTGGATCAACTGAAGATTTCTCTGTGAGTTTAACCTTGTCTTTATACAGTTATATTGATCCCTTCAAAGTGCATAGCTGGAAAAGTGGTCACTCTGGGAAATGGGGGATGGGCAACGAAGAAATTCCTGCTGCTGTGTTCTGAGGTTGTCTTCTTCCCTTGGAAGCAGGAGCAGCCCCCAACTTTAAGACACTTTTTTTCACATGGCCCCAGAAGGAAGGGAGAGTTTTGTTTGGAGTGCTTCAGAAGCCCCTCCAGCCCAAAAATATGAAAGTTCCTGTTTCTAATCCTCTAGATGCAGGCTCCAGGTCAGGGTAGGTGGACCAGATAATGTGTTGATTTTTGTCCTTTTCTCAGTCTGGATGAACACACCCACCCTTTCTCATATATTTGGCCCTAAAGCACATCATTTGGCAGTAAAGAGAAGATGAAGCTACAGCAATCGATGAACCTGAGACCTTCAGTTAGTCAGGTGCTGGCCAATTACCTGGTTGGACAGGAGATGAGGACCTACTGCTGCTGCTGCTCCTTCATCCTCCTCCCCTCTGCCCACTCTCAGTACAATAGTACCTGCTTCAGGGAAGTTCCATTGTCTTTGTGTTCCCAGCACCAAGCCCAGTGCTGAAAATGATTCTGGGCCCAGGATCTCAAAATAGCAAGTATTGAGCAAGAGTTTATTGTAGTTTGGTATAGAAAACCAATAAAGAGATAATTGCACTCCCTTCCCTCCTTTTCACCAGTGAGGGACTAAGGATGTAAAACATTGTCTGATACACTGTTGGATTTAGTTCATATGATGGTTAGTTGTTCTGAAATACTTTTTCTCTTTTTTTATCTTTTTATTTTAAAAATTTGATTTTGTGTAGGGGACAAGTAGATAGAATGATAAAAATTATGTAAAAAGAAAAATTATTGGTAGAAATTTTTAAATATAAATAAATAAGTGGATGATTGAATTTATGATTTAAAAAAATAATAAATTTACGGGTAAATGTATGCATACATACATTGAATGAAGAAACAAATATGTGTTGCATTGAATCATGTGGTTCAACCCACCTTTAGGCCTGTCCGCATAGGTTGTAGAAAGAAGCCAGATCGCCATGTACTAAAGAGAGAGCAGAAGAGAGGAAAATGAAGGGTGAGTTGGAGTGTGGTCAAAGAAGAAAGGAGAAATGAATGTATCCCAATCTTCTCCAGAAGGCTCATTTCTATACTTCACTGTCACATCATGACAAGAGAAAGGGGTATAAGGAAATGAGTTTTTAAAACAACTACTCTTGTCAGGCACAGTCTTAAACACTCCATATATTATCTCATTTGATCCTCTGGAGAACCCTGTGAACTTGGTGCCATTATTGACCTCATCTTCCAGTTGAGGAACCTGAGGGAGATAGATGTTAAGCGATTTGTCCAGGGTCACACAGCTAATGTGACTAATGAAGACTTGGAGAAATATAATTTATGGATAAATAATAATCAGTTTATTAACCATGGCTAGCAAGTAAGAGATTGAAGTTGTTGTCCCCCTGAAGAGCTTCGAATGTTTCAAAAGTCTTTGGGAAAGGAGGTGCGGCAGAGGGTAGAAATCAATTCTAATTAGTTAACAATCAGTGAGGGGGTGGACACAGAGATGGGCAGAAAGACTTTAGCTACCCCTGCTGAGGGCAGGATGAGGTTCAGTTGCCTCCTGGTATCTGGACAAAGGCATTCATCTCTCCCCAGTCAATAAACAATGAACAATGGTGGGGTAAAAAATAACACGTGTATTAGATTCTGTTTGTAAGATCTTCTAGTGTGGCCTCCCATCCATGGTCAAAAAGCAGGTAGTGGAGAATTTGACCATCCTCGCCATCACCAACGTCCTTCAGAGACTGAACACCCGACAAAGCTACGGTTTATTAATGAGTATATAAGAAGGGTTAATCTTAATCTTAATTAAGTAATTGGTTACTAATATAAGAGAAATAACTATATCTCTCATTACTAAGTGTCTGAAACTAGATTTAAACCCACTTCTTTCTCTAGGCCGAGCACTCTGGTCACTGTGGCCCCACCTAGCTGTACCCTAGAGAGAGGGAGTGGGGAAGAGGAGGCTCTAACTCTTCAATGTAAAGATGAGAGCAAATCTCCAGAAAAGTCCCTGATGCCCTTCCGTGTCTTTGTGTCCCCAGGTCCTCTGAGAGGGGCTTCATCGGGCTCGCATCAACCACCATGGCTGTGTCTCCCACACCTGGACAGCTGGAATATACTCATGACAATGCAACAGAGAGAAGTGTAAATAAGAGTGTAGTTCTTCTGGAGCCAAGATTTTCCTTGGATTTCTGGATGGAGATCCTCACTGTGATCATTGTCATACTTGGGCTGGTGGGGAACAGTATCGTCGTGTGGCTCCTGAGCTTTCGCATCCAGAGGAACCCCTTCTCCGTGTACATCCTCAACCTAGCCGGGGCCGATGCCCTCTTCCTCTTTTTCTCCTTTCTGATCTACATGCGTGAACTTTTGAGATTTTTTCTTCCTCTGCAAATAGCCAGAATAGGGTTTTCCCTCCATTTCATGTTCTTCGTTTTTAGCCTGAGCCTTGTAGCTGTGATCAGCACCGAGCGCTGCCTCTCCGTGCTCTTCCCCATCTGGTACCGATATCACCGCCCCAAGCACACGTCTGCCACCCTGTGCACTGTCATCTGGGCTCTGGCATTCCTGTACATTGCATTAAGTCACATACTTTGTTGGCACAGGTCTCCTTACGATTTCTGTGGCAATATCATCATCATCTTCCCGTTTGTGTGGTTCATCATCCTCACCTGCATATTGTGTGCGTCCAGTCTGACTCTGCTTCTGAGGGTCCAGTGCAGCTCCCAGCGCCGGCAGCCCCCCAGGCTCTACCTCCTGGTCCTGCTCACGGTCCTCGTGTTCCTGCTCTGTGGCCTGCCCGCAGGGATCTGTAATTTCATAAAATCTCGGACAGACTCACAATTCCTGCCACATTGGCTCGGTCTGTCATTGGCCTGTGTGAACAGCAGTGCAAACCCCATCATTTACTTCTTCCTGGGCAACCAAAGATGTCAAAGGAGGGAGCCCCTCAGGGTGATCCTCCAGAGGGCCTTGGGGGATGAAGAGGTGGGAGGTGGGACAAGGGGCACCGCTCACACCAACACATCAGAGACAGCCTTCTGAGGCTAAGAACAAGATGCTCAGACTCCAGAGCCCTTGACATGAGCCCCTGTACCAGACCCAGCTGCAGCCTCTTCCCACCTCCCTGGTGGGGGAAACCAGGATTCCCCTTTCATCCCTTATGTTGGTGCCCAATGTTTGAACTCTAAGCGAAGAAGAACCACTTATAAGGCGCCTGCTCTATGTTAGGCAGATGGGCCATGCAGGGGATCAAGCTGCACAGCCTGGAATGGGAACTGTGGTCGGGTCTAGCCTGAGACACTTAGCAACAGTATGACCCTTTGCAAGTCACTAAACTTTGCCTCAGTTTCCTTATCTGTAAAATGAGCTAGCAAAAGAAACGTAAACCAGTCCAGCATCTTTGCCAAGAAACCTCAGATGGGGGTAACAAAGAATCACATGACTGAACAGCAACACTATTTCAGGTACTGTACTAAATGCTTTACAAATATCTCTTTTAACCCTCTCAATATACCTGAGAGGTACATGCTCCTATGACTCCTGTTTTACACTTGAGGAAGCTGAGGAAGGCAGAGGTTCAGTGATTAAACCAGGGTCCCAAATCAAGCAAGTATCTGAAACTGGATTTTAACTCAGATCTTCCTGATTTCTGGCCCAATGCTCTCTGCACTTTGGAAACCCCTAGCTTTCTGTAGGCTACTCTACCTGCAGAGTCAGGCCCAGGGTTTCATGTGTCACCACCCCAGAGGAAGGCTACTCCACCAAATGGCCACTGTCCCTGTCCTGAGGAGGAGAGGAAGAGGAAAGACATCCACTAAGGCCCCACGCCCCCCTGTCCTCTCCCTGTGAATCTGTGAATGAAGGCAGAGTCAGGGGTCAGACTCCTCAGGGTTCTGTGAGCCATGCTCCCCCACCTTGCCTTCTCTCAGACTTGATCCACAAGGTCCCCTCAGATCTCATTCCCCCTCCTCTCCCTAACAAGGGAAGATTCCAGCTCAGCCAAGTCCCCTCCATTCCCTGCTTGTGCTCCTTCCCCCCCCCCCCAACTCCCATCATCGTTGTTCAGTCAAATACTTCTCCGTCTCTAAAGATTAAAGCTGAGGCTCAGCTTCCCCTCTTGTTTCCAGTCTGTTACTCCAGGGCACCATCTCTCTGAGTCTCTGTTTTTCTATGTTTCTGTGACTCTCTCTATTCTGTTCTTTCTTTCACTCTGCATGACCCAGTACCTGATGGGGATGGATATTGCAGTGGTGTTACAGGATAGGGTACACCCTAATGAGACCAGAGTTGGGGAAGGGAATACATATCACAATATACATAACACACACACCATGTATATATGTCACACAAAACACCTACTCATTGCATATACATGCCACGTAACACACGCACACACATACACATGCATGGAGCAACAACCTCCTATCCAGACTATGAGAGACCATTCAGCTTCCATATGATTCCTCCACTGACAATGGCATTGCTCTTTCCTCAGGGGTTTCAGGTACTGTATTTTTTCTGGTCCCCACACAGATTGGTGTAAATGTCTGACTGTTAAAAATTTTTGCTACTTCTTTGATCAATTATGTTTATAATTTTCCTTATTTTAAACTATCCCAATATTCCTGCTATAAATCCCACTTGGTCATAATCTTTGTAGTATATTGTTTTAATCTTTTAGCTATAACCTTATCTAGATCTATAATTTTCTTCCTCTGTTTTCATTCTTTATGGTTTATGTATCAGTATCACATTTGTTTCATTAAAGCACTTTCATAGGCTCCTTCCTTGACTATTATTCCAATTTTATATATTTGACTTAGTTGATCTTCAAATGTTTGATAGCATTCACTTGTAAATCCAACTAGTACTGGAACTTTTTTCTTAGGAATCTCATTTTTGGTCTCTTCAATTTTTTTTCTAAAATAGGTCTATTTAAATATTCTATTTCCTCTTCTGCTAATTTAGGCAATTTCTATTTTGGTCAATATTCTTGAATTTCCCTTAAAGTGTTGAATTTCCTGGCATGTAATTGTGTAAAATAACTCTTTATCCTCAATTTAATTTCACCTTCATTAGTAGTAGATTCATACTATTCATTTCTAATACTAGTGATTTGATTTACCTCTCTGTTCTTAAATTAAATTAACCAATTCCTCATTTCTATCATTTTTTTTTCAAATCAACCACTGGTTTATTTCTTAATTCGATTGATTTTTCTAACCAATTTTATTCATCTCATCTTTAGTTTTTAGGATTTCAAATTTAGTGTTTGATTGGGGATTTTTAATTTGTTCTCTTTTTCTAGTTCTTTTCATTGCATACTTAATTGCATTCCAGAGTCCCAAAGCAAGCATCTGAGGATTTGAACTCAGATCTTCCTGACTCCAGGCCCAATGCTCTGTTCTTTTTGGAGCTCCCTTGCTTGCTGGAGGCTACATTACCTGGAGAGTGAGGTCCAGGGTCTGCTATTTCTCTATTTCTTTGATGGAAGTACTTAGACATAAATTTTCCTCGATTCTTAGTTTTCCTCTATGCTATAGGTTCTGGTATGTTGTCTCATTATTGACAATTTCTTTAATGAGTTTTTAATTGTTTCTATGATTTGTCCTTTAACCCGTTCAATCTTTAACACTAGCTTGTTTAATCTCTAACTAGTTTTTAACCTAGGTTTCTGTGGTCCCTTATTAAATATTATTCTTATTGAGTTGTGATCTGAAAAGGATACTTTTAATACTCCTGTTTTCTGTTTTCAAATATAAAATTTCATATCCTAACATATGGACAGTCATTTCATATCCTAACATATGGAACATTATCATAAACTACTAGGGAGAAAAGGTGTATTTCTTTCCATTTCCATTTACTTCTCTCCAGATAGCTATCATATCTAACTTATCTAAAATTTTGTTAACTACTTTCTCATTTATTTTTGGTGAAATTTATCAAGTACTGAAAGGTGAAAATTACAGTTACCTACTATTATAATACAACTTCTTCCTCTCAAATTTTCTTTTAAAAATGTAGATGCGTTGTATTTGATGCATATAAGTTCAGTGTTGTTATTACTTCATGGTTGTTAGTATCTTTTATCAAAATATAATTACCCTGTAATCTCTTTTAATTAGAGCTTAAGTAACCTTATTAACCTTGTATGAGATCATTATTGCTACCCCTGCCTTTTTTGCACCAGGTGAAGCAGAATAAATTCTATGCCAAACCTGCATTTTAATTCTGTGTATCTCCCATTTTTAAATGTATTACTTGAAAACAACATTTTGTTGATTTCCGATTTTCAATTCATTCTGCTCTTTTCCATTTTGAATTACCCGTCAAATTCAAGCATAATGCTTAAATTTTAAATTAAACATTTAAAGAACTTAATCACTTTTATGAGCAAGTGTGTAGGGCCTCTAGTGAACTTTCTATGATTAAGCAACTGCACTTACCCTCTGCAGCTCACAGCTCTGGACCCTAATATGCAGAGCTTATAATCACTAACACCACGCAATCATACCAAATTCATTATTGAGGAGGAGACCAACATAATTATTTCTTACACTCAAAAGACTGGCAACAGGCACCCTGTCTCAGTGTCACTAGAGATTCCTGCCTAAAGATGGTGTTGTGAAAGAAGGAAAGGAAAGGAAAGGACAAGACCTGGGACCCTAAAGAGAGGACCAGTGTCAGTTTGTGCTGTTGGTGATGACTGACTGAGTATCATTATCTCTGCTTGCCTGCAAAAGAAATTGTTATAGAGAGAAGTACATATGTAGATGAGTGCACATATTCAGTAATATATATATATGTACACATATGTGCAGCATGTATATAAATGATATTATCATAGCTATATGTGCATATATATACATAAACATACTTTCACATGAATATGCATGTATATCTTTGGGTTATGAATATTTTCTGTATACTAAAGATGCCCATGGCTCCTCCTCTTTATAATAATTTTTTCATGACTGAAGGAAATTCATTTAAAGGTTAGTGAAGATAAAACTAATTTCCCTCCTTCCAAGTTCACAGAACATTCAAAAACTCTTCATGAACCTTTTGATAAGAGTGCCTGGCATGAACTGAAATATACATATTATGTAAGTGGATGTAAATATGAATATTATATGATATGCTTATGTGTGTATTGCTATATGTGTATATATGCATATTGTGTGTGGCTTTGAATGAATAAATGTATTGTGTGTACATGTGTGTATGTGTGTCTTCATAAGTGTGTATTTTTTTCACTATTAGAACCTTGAAATGCAGGACTCGTGCAAATCTAATCCTCATACCAATACTCATCTGAAGTATGGGGAAATCTGAGGCCCTTGGTTGCCTATGGAGAGCTGAACCAACAGAAGAATACCCAACTTCACTTTCAGAAAAGTTCTGTGAGAGCTAGAAAGGGAGGTAATGAACCAGGTGGCCTACAGGGGATATTTTTTCCATAAATTGTAGGAACCATGACTCAAGGATAATGGGAAAGACCAGTGGACTGGACATAATGCACCACACCAATCCAACAGTAATTTCATTGATTTCCTAGTATACAGACCATTATCAGAGAAACAATGCTAGTGGCCCCACATTGGTGGGCGCCAAGTTGCTATGGTTACGGCATAGCTTACCGAGAGGAGCAAGTCTTATGCCTGGCCAGCAGGCTGCTCGTCCTCCTATGGAGCTCACGAGTAAGAGAATGAGGCAGGAGAGCGGGTCAGTGAAGCAACTCCGATTTATTCAAGCAAGCACTCTGATTATATAGTCTCTGCCAGCCAGCCCAGTGAACCATGGTAACACACCTAAACAAACCCGAAACTATAGAAATGAACACAAGCTGGAACTATAGTGATAACAACAAACCAGGGGTGTGGCTGTCACTTCCAGCGCCATCTTGTTCACCCTTCCCTGCTCCGGACTCAGTTTACCTGATGTCCGTCAGTGTGGTGTCCCAGATGGTGTGGCGGTCAGCACCCCTTACAAAACAACATTTTGGAACCTTCATCTGAACTTGAAGGTTTAGGGAGTTCATCTCGAAGCTAGTTTTTGGGAAATCCACAGTCTTGGTGCTGAAAGCACATAGAAATGATTTTTCCTACACTTATGTAATTTAGAGAAGAGGGAGGGTAACATAAGGTAACAAAGCTTTTTTTAAGGGCCTACTATGTGCCAGGCACAGTCTTAAAACACTTTACCATTGTCTCATTTGATCCCCTGAAGATTCCTGTGAGGTTGGTTCTATTATTGGCCTCATTTTACACTTGAGCAACATAAGTGAGATAGAAGTTAAGTGACTTGTCTAGGGTCACACATCTAATGTGACTAATGAAACGTCCAAGAAACATAATTTCTGCGTAATTGGTGATGATAATGTCCCATCACTCCATCCCCGAGTGGCTGGACAAAATGTTCCTGAGGACAGGCACAGCATCAACTGTAGGACCAGGCACAGGAGCCATCAGGAAATCGGAGAGGAAAAAGAGAAGTTCACCATCTAGGGTCTTTCCTTATAATTCTTTGTCTTCCTTCAATCTACTCAAGATTTCTCTGTGAATTTATTCCTTTCTTTATACATTTATATTGTTCCTTTCAATGTGTGCAGCTAGAAAATTGGTCAGTTAGGAAAACAGGAGGTTGCAGATATTTCTGCTGCTGTGTTCTGATGTTTTCTTCTTCCCTTGGAGGCAGGAGCTGCCTCCAACTTTCAAACACTTTTTTCATATACCCCAGGAGGGAAGGAGAATTTTGTTTGGAGTTCTTCAGAGGACCCTACAGCTGGAGGGTATGAAAGTTCTTGTTTCTCTTCCTCCAGGTCCAGGTACTGGTTCAGGGGGAACCTACATCTCCTTTATTTTCTCCTGAAGTTAGTCATGTCCTAAGCTGCTCACTTATCTGGTTTGGCATGAGGTGGCCAGCTAGTGTTGTATCCTCCTCCACTCTACTCACTCTCAGTACAATATCACCTACTTCAGAGCGGGGACAGTTTTATTGTCCTAGGAGTGAAAATTATTCTGGGTCCAGAATGTTCAAAGAATCAGTATTGATGTGTTTGTTACCATCTGGCACAGAAAGTTAATTAAAAGATTCTTGTGTTTCCTTCTCTCCTTTCCAGAGATGAGTGACTACGGATGTGGAATAGTGTGTAGTATACTATGAGATTTAATTCATATGATGGTCAGTTGTGCTTAAAAATGTTTTCTCTTCTTTCTTTATTTTTGATTTAAAAAAATTACTGTGTGGGAGACAGTATATACAATAATAAAAACTATGTAAAAGGACAGGTTACTGACAGAAGCTTTAAAATATAAATAAATATAAGAATGAATTTAGGAATTAATGAAAGAAGAAATGAAGAAATAAATGTACCCATTAAATGAATAAATAAAAGTATGTTGCATTGAACCGAGTGGTTCAGTCTGCCCTTAGGCCTGTCCACAGAGGTGGCAGAAGGAAGCCAAACCCCACGTACTAAAGAAAGAACAGGAGAGAGAAGAAAAGGAAGGGTGACTTCGACTGTGATCAGAGAGGAAAGCAGAGATGGTGTACCACCAGTCTTCTCCAGAAGACTCCTTTCTGTACTTCGCTGTCACATCATGACAGGAGAAAGGGGGAAAGGGGAAAATGGAGCAAGCTTTTTATAAGGGCCTGCTTTGTGCCAGGCACAGTCTTAGAACACTTTACAAATATTGTCTCATTTGATCCTCCGAAGATCCCTGTGAGGTTGATGTTATTACTGGCCACATTTTACACTTGAGCAACATAAGGGACACAGAAGTTAGGTGACTTGTCTAGGGTCACACATCTAATGTGACTAATGAAAAGTCCAAGAAATATAATTTCTGGATAATTGATAATGGATTTATTAACTGTAGCTGGCAAATAAGAGACTAAGGTCAGTGGCTCCCTGCAAGTCAAAGATGTCCCTAGAAGAGCATCGAATGCTGCAAAAGTCTTTGGAAATGGGGGTATGCCTGAGGGTAGAAATGAACTCTGAGTGGCTAACAATCAATGAGTGATTGGACAAGGAGGTGGACTGAAAGCCACTCAATAAACAATGAATAAACAGTGGGATAAGAATAACTGATAGAAGCTGATGCTCTTTGTCCCTCATTCTCAAAAAGGATTATGACATCTGGGAGATGCTGCCATGACATGCAAGTGAATTGAATTTAAGTGAAGGAGGGATGTGCGAGGTCACCAACCTCACATTCTCCTCCAGAGCCATCTAGGTCCAGTGGCCAGATATGGACCAGAAAAACTGGAGATGGCCCAGAATGCAGTGGGGGATCTTGGCCATTTTAAACTTTGGCAGGTCTTAGTCTGACTCAGGCAATAGCCGGTAGATTAAGGTTTAATAAGAAATAAGACAAAGAATGGCCTCTTTTAAAAAAAATAAATCTGAAATAGGAAGACCCTCAGGGTTCCCAGGTCAAAACAGAAACAATTGCCCTTCTCCCCAGCGGTTAGTGCTGTGAGTGTGGAATGTGTGCTCCGGGCTCGGAACACACATTTATTATTTCAAAAATACAAAAAAAAGTCTTTTAAAAAACCCACAAAAAATCATTAAAAAATCCACGTCTTCCTCGCCGGGGACTTTTATTTTTTTCCTTTTTTATAAAATAACCCGTTGAAGCAGCCGGGACCGACCTGCCTCCCGCGGCCCCGCAGCAGCTCCGAGAGGCAACAAAGAGACAAGCCGCCGCCAGGACCACAGACACCTCCCGAGCCAGCCCCTGAGCAAGCATCACTGCAGCCGGGGGCGGATCGTATCCGTTCCGCGGCCGTTGAGTAGTTTTCGATTCAGGTTGATTTTTCTCCCTTTGCTCTTGGCCTCTCTCCCCTCCCTCCCAGACCCTCAGCTCCAGACTCCGGCTCCCCACACTCCCCTACCTCTCCCCCCGACATGAACCCCAGCGCCCCCAGCTACCCTATGGCCTCGCCCTACGTGGGGAATCTGCACCCCGATGTGACCCAGGCGCTGCCCTACGAGAAGTTCAGCCCCGCCGGGCCCATCCTCTCCGTCGGAGTCTGCAGGGACATGATCACCCACCGCTCCCTGGACTACACCTATGTCAACTTCCAGCAGCCAGTGGACGCTGAACGGGCATTAGACACAATGAATTTTGATGTCATTAAGAGCAAGCCAGCGCGTATCATGTGGTCTCAACGTGATCCATCACTACGTAAAAGTGGTGTGGGCAATATATTCATCAAAAATTTGGATGAATCCATTGATAATAAAGCATTGCATGATACATTTTCTGCTTTTGGAAACATCCTTTCTTGTAAGGTGGTGTGTGATGAAAATGGGTCACAGGGCTATGGATTTGTACATTTTGAGACAAAAGAAGCTGCTGAAAGAGCTATTGAAAAAATGAATGGAATTCTTCTTAATGATCGAAAAGTCTTTGTTGGTCCATTTAAATCCCGTAAAGAGAGAGAAGCAGAACTTGGAGCTAGAAAAAAAGAGTTCACCAATGTTTACGTCAAAAATTTTGGTGAAGACATGGATGATCAGAGACTTAAGGAGCTCTTTGGCAAGTTTGGACCTGCTTTAAGTGTAAAAGTAATGACTGATGAAAGTGGAAAATCCAAAGGTTTTGGCTTTGTCAGCTTTGAAAGACATGAAGATGCACAAAAAGCTGTAGATGAGATGAATGGAAAAGAACTGAATGGAAAACAAATTTATGTTGGCCGAGCTCAGAAAAAATTGGAAAGACAGATGGAACTCAAGTGCACATTTGAACAACTGAAGCAGGATAGGATCACCAGATACCAGGGTGTTAACCTGTATGTGAAAAATCTTGATGATGGTATTGATGACGAACATCTGTGAAAGGAGTTCTCACCATTTGGTACAATCACTAGTGCAAACGTGATGATGGCAGGTGGCAGAAGCAAAGGGTTTGGGTTTCTATGCTTCTCTTCGCCAGAGGAAGCCACCAAAGCAATCATAGAAATGAATGGCAGGATTGTTGCCACTAAGGCATTGTATGTAGCTTTACCCCAGCGCAAAGAGGAGCGGCAGGCTCACCTCACAAACCAGTATATGCAGAGAATGGCAAGTGTCAGACCTGTGCCCAACCCTGTGATCAACTCCTATCAGCTTCCTTCAGGTTACTTCATGGCAGCTATTCCTCACACTCAGAACCGTGCTGCATGTTATCCTCCTAGCCGAATTGCTCAACTCAGACCAAGTCCTCGCTGGACTGCTCAGGGTGCCAGACCTCATCCATTCCAGAACATGCCTGGTGCTATGTGCCTAGCAGCTCCTAGGCCACCATTTAGTACAATGAGACCAGCTTCTTCACAGGTTCCACGAGTCACGTCAACACAGCATGTTGCCAATACATCAACTCAGACAATGGGTCTACATCCTGCAGCAGCTGCTGCTGCAGCTACTCCTGCTGTCCACAGAGTTCCACAGTATAAGTGTGCTGCAGGTGTTCGAAATCCTCAACAGCATCTTAACACACAACCACAGGTTACCATGCAGCAGTCGCTGTTCATGTGCAAGGTCAGGAACCTTTAACTGCTTCCATGTCGGCATCCGCCCCTCCTCAAGAGGAAAAGCAGATGTTGGGTGAAAGGCTGTTTCCACTCATTCAGGCCATGCATCCTACCCTGGCTGGGAAAATCACTGGCATGTTGCTAGAAATTGACAACTCTGAGCTTCTTCATATGCTTGAGTCTCCTGAGTCTCTTTGCTCTAAGGCTGATGAAGCTGTAGCCATACTGCAAGCTCACCAAGCTAAAGCAGCTACCCAGAAAGCAGTTAACTGTGCCACTGGTGTTCCAACTGTTTAGAAGAAAAGATCAGAGATCACGAAATGGAACCTCTGCTTCACCAAAGAAAAATATCTAAACATTGAAAAACTTAAATATTATGAAAAGACATTGCAAAATATAAAATAAATAAAAAAGGGAAAAGAAACTTTGAACGTTATGTACCGAGCAAATGCCAGGTCCAGCAAACTTAATGCTAGTCCGAGATTACTTAGTGATTTAAAAACAAAAAACAAGAAAAAAACAAAAAACCCCAAAATATAGTAAAATACATAAAAACAAATTAATGCTTTACAGACCCGGGGGGGAAAGAATTAGGAGCACAATTCAAAAATTTAAACCATTCTTTTCTTTAATTTTGGAATTCTTTGCAGTGGAAAAGCTCGGAATATCACTACCATTTTAGATAACAGAATTGATAACTGAGTAAGGAAATGTAATTTGGATTATAAAATTCTTGCTTTAATAAAAATTCCTTAAAGAATGGGGGAAAAAAAAACAGAAACCATTGCTATTTATTTTCCTTCTGAGCCAATCAGGGCCCAAACAATGACCAAGATGGGCTTGACCGGGAACTTATTATTGGCCAATAAGGAGAACCAGAGTGATTTGAGGGTAAGGCTGGGTTTTAAGAGAAAAACAAATGAGAGAAAAAGAGATACATAAGAATATTTTTGTGAGACCTTCTAGTTGGGTAGGGTCCCACCCATGATGGAAAAGCACATACCTGGAGAATGTGGACAATCCCATCCATCAACAATGTACTTCAGAGACTGACTGAATCATCAACAGGGGATGGGTTTCTGAATGAAGAAACAGAAGGAAAAAATCTTAATCCTAACTGAATATTGGTTATTAATAGAAGTGAAATAATTTTTTCCCTCACTAGTATTTGAGACTAGACTGTAACTTATTTCTACCTGTAAACCAATGCCTCTAGGCATTGTGACACCACCTAGTTGCCCCCAGAGAGAGGGAGTGGGAAAGAAGAGCCTCTAACACTTGAAGGTAGAGATGGGATGAAATCTCAGGTAAAATTTCTGATGCCCTTCTGTGCCTTTATGTCTCCACCACGTCTGAGAGGAGCTGGGCTTCGTGGGGCGGGGCTGGGGCCAACCACCATGACTGTGTCTCCCTCATCTGGCCAGCAGGAATATGTTCATGACAACACACAGGAAAGAAGTGCAAATGAAAGTTCAGTACTTGTGGAACCTGCACATTTTTATTTAGATGACTGGATGCAGATCCTCACTATGCTCATTGCCCCAGTTGGGATGGTGGGGAACAGAGCTGTCCTGTGGCTCCTGGGCTTCCGCATCCAGAGGAACCAGTTCCCCATCTACATCCTCAACCTGGCTGGGGCCAACATCCTTTTCCTTTGCTGCTCCTTTCTGATGGCTGTAGCTGAATTTGTTACCTATTTGTATAATTCTTTCATGTATAACACAGTGAGGCACGTCAGAAACATGGCCTACACCATGAGCCTGAGCCTCCTGGCTACGATCAGCACCGAGCGCTGTCTCTCTGTGCTCTTCCCCATCTGGTACAGATGTCACCTTCCCAAGCGCACGTCTGCTGCTGTGTGCACTCTCGTCTGGGCTCTCACCAACCTGCTTGAGGTAGCATATATTGTCAGTTGTTTTTATAAGTACACTCACCATTTCTGTCTCGACTCGTTCATCATCGAACTCGTGTGGTTCATCCTCCTCACTTCTGTGTTGTGTGTTTCCAGCCTGACTCTGCTCATGAGGGTCCAGTGCTGCTCCCAGCGCCATCAGCCCCCCCGGCTCTACCTTCTGGTCCTGCTCACGGTCCTCGTGTTCCTGCTCTGTGGCTTGCCCCTGCAGATGGGATATTACATACATCCCTTCGATATACTTTTCATGCCTTATTGGTTCCGTCAACCACTAGCCAGTGTGAAGAGCAGTGTGAACCCTTTCATTTACTTCTTTCTGGGGAGCCAAAGGCATAAAAGAAGGAGGGAGCCCCTTAGGATGATACTCCAGAGGGCGCTGGGGGATGAGCAGGAGGTGGAAGGAGAGACAAGGGACACCCCACACATCAGTGCCCCATAGACGTCATTCTGAGGCTAAGAACAAGATGACTCAAGAGCCCATGAAATGAGCCCCTGCCCCAGGCCCAGCTGCAGCCTCTTCCCACCTCCCTAGAGGAACACCAGGATTTCCCTTCCATCCCTAGTGTTGGTGCCCAGGGTTTGAACGCTAAGTGATGAGTAAATATGTATGAGGTACCTGCTCTATGTTAGGCAGTTGGGCAGTGCAGGGGATAGAGCTGGAGGGCCTGGAATGGGAACTGTGGTCAGATCTGACCTGACACACTTACCAAATGTATGACCCTGGGCAAGTCTTAACCATTTGCTTCCATTTCCTTATCTGCACAATCAGCCAACAAAAGAAATAGCCAACCACTCCAAGATATTTGTCAAGAAAACCCTAGATGGGGGTAACAAAGAATCACATAACTGAACAATAAGACTGTATCAGACACTGTAGCAAGCGCATTACAAATATCTCATTTAACCTGCTCAATACACCTGGGAGGTAGGTGCTCACATGACCCCCATTGTACACCTGAGGAAACTGAGGTAGGCAGAGGTTTAGTGACTAGACCAGAGTCACAAAGCAAGTAACTGTCTGAGACTGGATAAGAACTCAGACTTTCCTGACTCCAGGCCCAATGCTCTGTGCTCTTTGAAGCACCTTAGCTTTCTGGAGGCTGCTTTACCTACAGAGTCAGGTCCAGGGCCTCACGTGTCACCAGCCCAAAGGAAGGCTACTCCACCAAATGACTACTTTCCCTGTCCTGAAGAGAAGAGGAAGAGAAAGGATATCCTCTAAGGCCCTATGTCTCCCCATTCTCTCCTTGTGAATCTCTAAGTAAAGGCATAGAGTCAGGGGTCAGACACCTTGTCCTCTTCTGTCAGGCTTGATCCACTAGGTCCCCTCAGGCCTTGTTCCCCATATTCCCCCCAAAAGTAGAGATTCCAGCTCAGCCAGGTCCCTTCCATTCACTGCTTGTGCTCCTTTCTCCTCCCCCACCCACAGTTCAGCAAAATACTTCTCTCCCTCAAAGGTCAATACTGAGGCTCAGCTTCCTCTCTTGTTTCCTGTCTGTGCCTCCATCTCTCTGAGTCTCCATGTTTCTATGCTTCTGTGACTCTCTATTTCAATCACCCTTTGCTTTTGCATGACCCAATTCCTGATGAGGGCTGGTATTGTAACTGTGTTATATGACAGGCCCTACCCTAAAGAGAGCAAAGCAAGGAAAGGGGACATATCATCTCACACATATATGTGTCACACATACCACACATGTCACACAACATGTACACAAAGCACAGATACATCACAAACACACATACACGTACATACACACGAAAACACTTATGCATTGAATACCAAATTCCAGAGGCCACACAGCGCAGGCGGCAGCAGTTCTCGGGGCAGCCCCTACATCACCCCGCGTACATTGTTGGATCTTAAAACCCCTGGGGGCACTGAGGGAGCTGGCTTTTGTCTCGCACTGAGTGGCGGCCCTGCCCATCCAGCTTGTCTGAAGATCAGCCCCCAGTGCTGACTTGGAGGAATTGGAGGGCAGGTGATTTTGGAGAGGTAACTGCTAGGATTCTGGACTCAAAAATCTCTACCTCCTTCCAGGTCACCCTGGATTGTGCCACCTTGGAAGAACTGAGATATTACAGCTTCACAGAATATACCCTACTCTTGACAGGGGACCCAAAAGTCAAGTAACTGGTTGGGAAAATGCCCAGGAAAATGGGAAAAAACAATAAGACCCTCGAAGGTTACTTTCTTGGTGAACAGATATCTCCTCCCATCCTTTCAGATGAGGAAGAACAATGCTTACCATCAGAGAAAGACATAAAAGTCAAGGATTCTGTATCCCAAACATCCAAAATAAATATTCAATGGGCTCAGGCCACAAAAGAGCTCAAAAAGCGTTTTGAGAATCAAGTTAGAGAGGTGAAGGAAAAACTGCGAAGAGAATTGAGTGACATGCAAGCAAAGCATGAAAAAAAGTAAACACCCCGCTAAAGGAGACCCAAAAAAATATTGAAGAAATTAACACCTTGAAAACTAGCCTAACTCAATTGGCAAAAGAGGTTCAAAAAGCCACTGAGGAGAAGAATGCTTTCAAAAGGAAAATTAGTCAAATGGAAGAAGAGGTTCAAAAGCTCACTGGAGAAAATAGTTCCTTCAAAATTAGAATAGAAGAGATGGAGGCTAATGACGTTATGAGAAACCAAGAAATCACAAAACAAAACCAAAAGAATGAAAAAATGGAAGATAATGTGAAATATCTCACTGGAAAAACAACTGACCTGGAAAATAGATCCAGGAGAGGCAATTTAAAGTTATGGACCTACCTGAAAGCCATGATCAAAAAAAGAGCCTAGACATCATCTTTCATGAAATTATCAAGGAAAACTGCCCTGAGATTGTAGAATCAGAGGGCAAAATAAGTATTCAAGGAATCCACAGAACGCCTGAAAGAGATCCAAAAAGAGAAACTCCTAGGAACATCGTGGCCAAATTCCAGAGTTCCCAGGTCAAGGAGAAAATATCGCAAGCAGCTAGAAAGAAACAATTCAAGTATTGTGGAAACACAATCAGGATAACACAAGATCTAGCAGCTTCTACATTAAGGGATCGAAGGGCATGGGATAGGATATTCCAGAAGTCAAAGGAACTAGGACTAAAACCAAGAATCACCTACCCAGCAAAACTGAGTATAATACTTCAGGGGAAAAATTGGTCTTTCAATGAAATAGAGGACTTTCAAGCATTCTTGATGAAAAGACCAGACCTGAAAAGAAAACTTGACTTTCAAACACAAGAATGAAGAGAAGCATGAAGAGGTGAACAGCAAAGAAAAGTCATAAGGGACTTATAAAAGTTGAACTGTTTACATTCCTACATGGAAAGACAATATTTATAACTCTTGAAACTATTCAGTATCTGGGTACTGGGTGAGATTACACACACACACATGCACACACAGAGCACAGAGTGAGTAAAATAGGATGGGATCATATATTAAAAAAATAAAATCAAGCAGTGAGAGAGAAATATATTGGGAGGAGAAAGGGAGAAATGGAATGGGGCAAACTATCTCCCATAAAAGAGGCAAGCAAAAGACTTATTAGTGAAGGGATAAAGAGGGGAGGTGAGAGAAAAACATGAAGTTTACTCTCATCACATTCCACTAAAGGAAGGAATCAAATGCACACTCATTTTGGTATGAAAACCTATCTTACAATGAAAGTGGGGGATAAGGGGATAAGCGGGGGGGGATGATGGAAGGGAGGGCATGGGGAGGAGGGAGCAATTTGAGGTCGACAGTCATGGAGAGGGACAGGATCAAAAGAGAGAATAGAAGTAATGGGGGGCAGGATAGGATGGAGAGAAATGTAGTTAGTCTTATATAACACGACTATTATGGAAGTCATTTGCAAAACTACACAAATACGCCCTATATTGAATTGCTTGCCTCCCAAAGGGAAGGGGTGGGGAGGGAGGGAGGAAAAGAAGTTGGAACTCAAAGTTTTAGGAACAACTGTCAAGTACTGTTCTTGCCACTAAGAAATAAGAAATACAGGTAAAGGGGTATAGAAAGTTATCTGGCCCTACAGGACGAAAGAGAAGATGGGGACAAGGGAAGTGAGGGCTGATAGAAGAGAGGGCAGATTGGTGGTAGGGGCAATCAGAATGCTCGGTGGTTTGGGGTGGGGGAAGGGGACAAATGAGGAGAAAATTTGGAACCCAAAACTTTCTGAAAATGAATGCTAAAAGTTAAATAAATAAATTTAAAAAAACAAAAAAAACCAAAGATAATATTTGTAACTCTTGAAACTTTTCAGTATCTGGGTACTTGGTGGGATTACACACACATACACAGGTAGAGAGAGAGAGACACAGAGAGAGAGAGACAGAGAGAGACAGAGACAGAGACAGAGGCAGAGACACAGAGACAGAGACACAGAGAGAGAGACAGAGAGGGACAGAGAGAAAGACAGAGAGAGACAGAGAGAGAGACAGAGAGCACAGAGTGAATTGAATAGGGTGGGATCATATTTTAAAAAAATGAAGTTAAGCAGTGAGAGAGAAATATATTGGGAGGAGAAAGGGAGAAATGGAAAGGGGCAAGCTATCTCTCATGAAAGAGGCAAGCAAAAGACTTTTTAGTGGAGAGAAAAAGAGGGGAGGTGAGAGAAAAACATGAAGTTTACTCTCATCACATTCGACTAAAGGAAGGAATAAAATGCACACTCATTTTGGTATGAAAACCTATCTTACAATACATTAAAATGGGGGAGAAGGGGATAAGCAGGGTGGGGGATGATGGAAGGGAGGGCAATGGGAGGAGGGAGCAATTTGAAATCAACACTCTTGGGGAGGGACAGCATCAAAAGAGATACTAGAAGCAATGGGGGGCAGGATAGGATGGAAGGAATTATACTTAGTCTTACATAAGACGACTATTATGGAAGTCATTTGCAAAACTACACAGATATGGCCTATATTGAATTGCTTGCCTTCCCAAAGGGAAAGGTTGGGGAGGTAGGGATGAAGAGAAGTTGGAATTCAAAGTTTTAGGAACAGCTGTCTAGTATTGTTCTTGCTCCTAGGACAGGTAATGTGGTACAGAAAGTTATCTCGCCCTACAAGACAAAAGAGAAGATGGGGACAAGGGAAGGGAGGGATGACAGAAGAGAAGGCAGATTGGTCATAGGGGCAATTAGAATGCTCGATGTTTTGGGGTGGGGGGGAGGGGACAAATGAGGAGAAAATCTGGAAGCCAAAATTTTGTGAAAATGAATGTTAAAAGTTAAATAAATTTAAAAATAAATAAATAAAAATAAAATGCTGTCGAGAAACAGAGAACATTAGCCTGAGTGGCCTTAAAGGTTAGGGATGGGCAGATCACAAGACATCAGAGGAAGAGGAGGAAATGAACAGAATCGGTAGAGATGGTGAGATAAGTACCCTGAGAGGACCTCATTTAACAATCACTGGAGTCTGATTGGCCAGTGACGTTGCGCAGGAAATCACAGGATTGTCCACACTTTTGATAAGGCTTGTTCTGTCTCCAAGTCTCATCAGAGTGACCTGAAAACAAACCCATTAGTCAGAGCATGAAACACTATCTCCAGATCAATCAGCCCAGAGAGACTTTCTCCTTTGGCTTTTGGAATAGGGCATTTAAAGCTCTTCATACCATTTTAGTAGTAATTACTAAATCATGTTTGATCCTCAATATGGCTCCCAAAGGGAAAGATCTGAAGGCACACCTGCTGCGAAACCCTAGCTCCATCTCCATGCCCTTGCAGCAGAGATCAAGCACCACAGACAAAAGTTCATTGTCCATCAATGTAATGTCTAGAGCCCAGCTGAAGGAGAACTATCAACTAATGTGCATTGTGAGGGACCTGACTGCACAGCTCTCCCTGACAATTGAGTGACAGACAAGAAGATGCTCAATCACCTTCAAGTGCTTAGGATGGAGAAGGAACAATAATGACTGGCTTCATTCCCTCAGTCAACCACAACCAGGAAAGGAACTGCTGAGTAAACAGTATTGTCTTTTTCTCTTGACCAAGCAAGAGGTCCTTGATTTAACCAAATTTGTCCCTTGGAAATATTGGAGGAGACTGAGGGAGTACATCTGTTGATATTAGGGTCAGGCAGAATTAGGGAGTAAATCTGATACAGGAGTAAATGTCAGGATCAAATGAGACTTGACAGTCTTAGTGTAGTAGGGGATGAAACAAAGACTCTGTTCTGGTCCCTTGGTCCCTTAACTACCTGCCCCTCTAAAAGCTCATTTTTTTTTTGGTCAAGAAAGAAGGCCTTCCTCATTCTTCCTCTCTTGAAAGTCAGTTAAACTATTTTCATTATCTTTTCAGGAGTAATTTGGTATTTCATCACTCTTTTTCAAGGATGCTAGTATCATTTAATATGTCATTTCATGACATATTTGTTGGTCATCTTTACAGCTGAGAATTTTCACTGTAGATCATGTGTACTATGGACTCATCAAATATTTCTCTCTGACACAAGCTCATGTGCCTATTTACTGGAGATCATTTACTGGAGATCATTTACTTGGAGATCACCAAGAATTCCAGTGATCATGGCCTACAAGAGAACAATAGAGTTGGGAGGTGGCAGCCTCATTAATAGAAAAAATTTAGATGATGGGAGTCCAGTTTTTTTTTTTCATATAAGCCTCATCATCCCTGCTTTATCTAGTAAGGCCTGTTTAATCCTACTCAGGGAAGATCCATGAGGTGTGATGGGGACCAGTTCTGCTTCCTGCCTAAGGAAACAAAGAAAGTGGATTTATTACGCTTGAAGGCAAGCAGGACATAAGGATGATGACCTGCCATAAGCTGAATGTTTAACATTGAAGTGAATTAACAAGAAAAGGAGAGCAATGTACTCAGATAGTCTCCAAAAGCATCTCAGATTGAGCACACAATGAGATTCCTTCAAGGATTTTGAGGGGAGTCAGAGGGATAAATGAGGCAATCCCCATACCCTGTAACTCCTCATCTCTGGTAGGGAACAGGCAATTAGATGTGGAAGGAGGGTATTCTGTATGTAAACTCAATTCAGAAAACGGCTAGCTTTGGGACCCTGGGCAAGTCACTATCCTCCTCCCAGACTCAGTTTCTTTACCTTTGAGTAGAAAATCACTAGACCCACTGCATGCCTGGACTTCTCTGGCAATTAGGAAGAGAAAAGGAGCAAATCTCTACACAGTGTTCAAAGGCCTCTCTAGAAGTCAACTGTTGTTATTAGTAATATCATGAGTTTTCTTGGTCTCCTTTCTCACTGAGCACAAAAATATTTCAGAAATATCAAAAGAAATGTAGCCCCAAGACCCCAGGCTTACTGCTCCAAAACAGATTAAACAGTAATTGGGAAATGTTTACCAAAATAATGAAAAACACAACACAACACAGATAATGTTACAATTTGTTTTTCTAAGACAATATGTGAGTCTATTTCTATTTGAGTTGGACAGGGCTGTGAGGACTCTAAGAGGCACTGGGGCATGTGGAGCCCATGGATGAGGAAAAGAGAGCCGACAGGACCATTTGTGGATTCAAATAAAAATCTTTTCTATCCTCTGGGTTATAGCTGTTCTTGTTCTGTTTTGGATCATGTTAAGAAAAGCTTGTCCTGGGATCCCTGCATTGCTGGACTCCCTCTTCTCATGGGGAATAAGTCCCCTTTACTTCATTAATACTAAAGATGATCTAGGTCAGTGGTTTCTAGGGCAAACCCTGGTTGGGGAACTCAAACAAAAAAGTGTGGCAAATCACTAAGATTAACTTGGATCCTTCTCGAGCCAGAAGAGCCATTTGTTCTGGGAAGTGGGTAGTAGTTCTCTATACCTCTAAGTGGTGAATAAGGGCTTGGTTCAAGAAAGCCAGAGAAGGCTCTCATTAGCACTTAGTGGATGCCTAGAGTTGAAAAATCTCCTCCCTATTATCCTAAGTCATCTGTAGGGTAATTACCTCCAGGAAAGGAACCTGTGGAGAGATATCTCCTTGGACAAGGCATTTTGTCATTTTTGTTAATTTTATTATTAATTGATGGAACAAAACAAGAATTTTCATAACAGAGCACACTTTTTTTAAAAGATGATCATACATGAAATTGCAAATACACTATGTACAATATGATATTCCTTTCAAATATACAACAAAATTCTCATTTCATTTTTTTCTTTTCCTTCCTCTTGACCTAGAGAAGGCTACCATTAGACAAAAATAGGTCTACACACACACACACACACACACACACACACAAATATCTATGTAAAATTATACTACATATACTTTTGTTTATCAGTTCTTTCTGTGGATGCAGAGAGCATCTTTCTTCACATGTTCTTTATAAGTAATTTGGGTATTTATAATAGTCAAAATCACTTATGCATTCAAAGTAGTTCTTAAAACAGTATTGCCATTACTGTATGACATGTTCTCTTGTTTCTTCTCATTTCTCTCTCCATTATTTCGTGCAAATCTTTCCATGTTTTTCCAAAATCGTAGAGGTGATCGTTTCTTATAGCACACACAATCACACATCATAATTTGTTCAACCACTCCCCAGCTGATGTACATCCCTGCAATTTCAAGCGCTTTTCTACCAAAAAGAGAGATGGTATCTACATTTTAGAACATGTCGGGTCTTTTCCTCTTCTTTCCCTAATCATCTCTGGAAATAGAAAGTGGCCTTGCTGGGTCAAAGGGCACAGGTAGTTTCATAATTCCTTGGGCATAATTTCTGATTGCTCTTCACAAGGCATTTTATTAAAACAAAAGGATTTCATTTATGTCCTTGGAAGAATAGAAGTGTTCCTACCCCTTGGTCTCATTATTTCTTGAAAGAAGATACTTTTTAGATCTATCCATCTATCTAAACAGCTGAGGGGTACAGTGGATAAAGCACTGGGACTGGAGTCAGAAAACCTTGAGTTCAAATATAATCACAGATTCTAGCTAGGTGGTTCAGGGCAATGCACTAAAATCTTCCTGCCTCAATTTGCTCAACTATAAAATAGTAATAATATTACCACCTCCCTCACAGGACTATGGTGAGGAGCAAAGAGAGTAATATTTGTAAGACCTTTAGCACAATACCTGAGATACAGTAAGCATTACATCAGTGCTTATTCGGTTGCAGCAAGAGTCTGTCTGTCTGTCTGTCTCTCTCCCCTACTCTCTGTAAATATATATGGATATATATACAAATATTATATATGTATATATATATATGCATATACACACACATATAACAGAATGTTTAAAAATTATTTCCGTCCTCACATTAAATAATTGCTCTTTAGTGTCCACCCTAAGAGAATGATTCAGAGAGAAAGATGGGGGGAGCGGAGAGGAAGGGAGCATGGAAAAAAACATTTATTACACACCTACTATGTACTACTCACTTTGCTAAGGATTTTATAAATGTTATCTCATTTCAACCTCACAACAATCCTAGGAAGTAAATCATATTATACTCCCCACTTTACAACTGAAGAAACTGAGATAGAGATAAAGTGACTTCTGCAAGGTTGGCCAGGAAGTGTCTGAGACTGGGTTGAAACTCAGGCAGGTCTTCCTGAGTCCAGGCCCAACCCTCTACCCACCTGGATGCCACACCAGCAGTGTCACTTGGCCAGTTTAATGTCTGTATCTGGGAGTGCTCTTGTCCATAGAAAGCAGTGTTAAAATAAGTCTTTGTCCTCCTGTGTTGTGAAGCAACCTTATTTGCTATAGCTCATTTTAATTCCAAATGCCTTGCCTGCTGTGTACCATTTCTATTGCTCTTGGAATGTCCTGGCTGTCTGAGGATGACCCACTTCCGACTTTCTGAAGATGTGGACTTGAACTCATATCACGTTGTATATTTCTGTAACTTGCATATATTTATAACCTAAATGTGCATTCTTCTAAACATACCATAGATGTCTTCACTAATCCAAACTTTATAATAAGCTCTCAGAGTGGGGACTACTCTATGTTTTGTCTCTTCATCCCCAACAGCTAGCACAGTTCCTGCCTCTTAGTAGGTGCTTTTCAAAATACTTCTTGATTCATAGATCTACATTTGACTGAAGAATAGAGTGAGGCACAAGGAAAGTGACTTGCAGTGTTGAGGCAGGAGTCAAGTGAAATCTCTTCTGGGATTGAGCATACTACTCTATTAATTGTATCGTGATGGGCCTTGTAAGCATTTTTCCCAAGAATGTAGTGTTATGGATCCCAAATGACTAGGAACATCTCTATCACTGTGGACCACCGCCTAAAGATGAGGCTGTAAAGGAAGGAAAGAAAAGGGCAAGACCTGAGACCCTAAAAGGACCAGTGTCTGTTTCTGCTGATATGACTGATATCTCCTTCCCTGCAGGAGAGATTGTGATAGGAGCAAGTACATAGGTACATCAATACATGTGTGCAGTGAGAAATACATATGTACATATGTGCAGCATGTACATAAAATATTACTAGAGATATGTGTTGATATATGTACACAAATATACTTACGTATATATACATGTGAATCTTTGTCTTATGAATATTTTTCTGTGGTCCAATGATGTCTACGAATTCTTCTTTTTAAGAATAATTTCTTAATAATTAAAGGAAATACTGGAATTCAATTGGAGGTTAGTGAAAATAAAGATAATTGCCCCCCCTCCAAGTTCACAGAACAAACCTAAACTATTCATGGACCAGATTAAGAGTGTCTGCCATAAGCAGAAATATATATATATATGTATATATATGTACATGAGTATGTATGAATATATTTATTATATTGTAAGCATACGTGTGTGCCTTCCTACTTGTTCATATATGCAAATGGTATGTGTATAGTTTGTAAATGGGTAAGTATATATATGTACACATGTATGTATATGACTTTGTAAGTGTATATACTTTTCTCCTTATGAGATATTACAATCCAACACTCCTGTCAGTCCAAGCTTCACTCCAATACCTAGCTATAGTCTCTGGAAATCTGAAGTTCTTGGATCTCCACGGACAATTGAGCTAACAGGAGAATACCCAATTTCACTTTCAGAAAAGTTCTGTGAGCACTAGAACGGGAGCAAATGAATAAGATGTCCCCCAGAGCTTATTTGTTCCTGAAGTTACTTGGGGAACCAAGAGTGATAAGCACCCAAGGATAATGGGAAGGATCAGTGGATTGGGGATAATGGGGATAATGGACCAGACCAATCCAAAAGTAATTCTTCTAATGCCCTTCTGTACAGTTTGGCGTTGAGAGAGAGTCAAAGTCTTTACCAGAGAAACACCATTTATAAGTTTTAACTGCACTTGGAGGCCTTGGAGAGTTCACCTCCTGAGGCCAGCATTTGGGAAATCCCCGCCCTTGGTGCCTGAAAGCAAATAGAAAATCTTTTTGCTAGGCCTACATGATTGGGAGAAGAGGGAGGGGAATATAAGGATAAGACAGGGGCTGCCCTGAATCCTGCCCCTGTTCCACCCCTCATGCCCCAGAGTCTGGCCAGAAGATTCCTGAAAAGGACAGTGACAGGACTATAGGACCAGGCATAGGAGTCACCAGGTACTTGAAGAAGAAAAACGGATGTTCTCCATCTGGAACCTTTCCTTGTAACTATTTGTCATCTTTGGATCAACTGAAGATATCTCTGTGAGTTCAATCTTTTCCTTATACAATTACACTGATCCCTTCAAAGTGCACAGCTGGAAAACTGGTCACTCTGGGAACTGGGAGGTGGGTGGCGAAGAATTTCCTGCTGCTGTGTTCTGAGGTTTTCTTCTTCCCTTGGAAGCAGAAGCAGCCCCCAACTTTTAGACCCTTTTTTGATATGGCCCCAGAAGGAAGGGAGAGTTTCGTTTGGAGTGCTTCAGAAGCCCCTCCAGCCCAAAAATATGAAAGTTCCTGTTTCTAATCCTCTAGGCACAGGCTCCAGGTCAGGGTAGGTGGACCAGATAATGTGTTGATTTTTCTCCTCTTCTCAGTCTGGATGAACAGACCCACCCTTTCCCAGACCTTTGGCCCTAAAGCACATCATTTCTCAATAAAGAGAAGATGAAGCTACAGCAATCGACAAACCTGAGACCTTCAGTTATTCAGGTGCTGGCCCGTTACGTGATTGGGCAGGAGATGAGGACTTGCTTCTGCTGCTGCTTCATCCTCCTCCCCTCTGCCCACTCTCAGTACAATAGCAGCTACTTCAGGGAAGTTTCATTCTCTTTGTGTTCCCAGCACCAAGTCCAGTGATGAAAATGATTCTGGGCCCAGGATCTCAAAAGACTAAGTACTGAGCAAGAGTTTATTGCAGTTTGGCACAGAAAACCAATAAAGAGATAATTACACTCCCTTCCCTCCTTTTCACCAGTGAGTGACTAAGGATGAGAAACACTGTGTAATACACTGTTGGACATTTCCATTTACTTCTCTCCAGATAGCTATCATATCGAACTCATCTAAAATTTTGTTAACCGCTTTCTCATTTATTTTTGGCTAACTTTATCAAGTACTGAAAGGTGAAAATTACACTTACCCACTATTATAATACTACTTCTACCTCTCAGATTTTCTTCAAAAAATGTAGATGCATTTTGTTTAGTGCATATATGTACAGTATTGTTATTGCTTCATGATTCTTGGTATCTTTTATCAAAATGTAATTGCCCTGTAATCTCTTTTTAATTGGAGCTTTATTAGCCTTATTAACCTTGTCTGAGATCATGATTGCTACCCCTACCTTTTTTGCACCAGGTGAAGCATAATGAATTCTATGCCAAACCTCCATTTTAATTCTGTGTATCTCCCATTTTTAAATGTATTACTTGTAAACAACATATTGGTGAATTCTGAATTCAGTTCCTTCTACTGTTTTCCAGTTTGACTTACCCATCAAATTCAAGTATAATCTTTAATTTTTAAATTAAACATTTAATGAACTTTCAGATATTTGTGACTAAAAGCACCAGAACTCAATGGAAAATTCAATATAGAAGATTCAGAAGAAACATGAGGAAAACATAAAAGACTAATTTAAGGGACCCATTAAGTTCAAATCATTTGCTTCTTAGCTATGAAAATGTTATCAGTATTATTAAGGCTCACATCATTACGAGGGTAGATGGAAAAAAAGATTGGGGCTGAGTTAAGTCTGATGGGGTGAGACTAATAAACAAAATAGGGGAGTAAAAAGTAAAAAAAGAGGAATTGTCTCATACAAATGTGTCATGAAAGGAAAAATTGTTGCAGAGGACACGGATGTGGGGAAAGTCTAGTAGTACTGGAACCTTGCTCTCATAGGATATGGGTTAAAGAGGGAAGAAACATTATATACATCTAACGGTATTTTTTAAAAGGCTTATAAACTTATAAAAAATAAGAGGATGAGGGAACTGGATAAGGGAGGGATATTTAGAAGAGTGTGTAGATTAAAATTTAGGAAGGAAGGGGAAAGAATCAGTGGGGGACTCTTAGTGGTATGGGTAGAACAAAGATGTGGAGCATAATGTAAAAGGATAAAGTGACAGAAATAAAGTAAAAACAGAGACTGAGATGGACAATAATGAGAAAATATAGGATGGAGGGAATTTCACAAATAAAAACTATAACTCTGAATATGAAATACTTTATTTTCCTGTCAATTATGAGTAACATAGAGGAGAGTAAGACGTGAGCTCCACATCTGGCACAAATCCATTCAGCATCACTTTGGCAGTTCTGAGAGATGATCAATAAACTTCTGAAGTTACCAACATTTCGTGTATGTTCTTTTGTGGCTCCATTTCCCCCAAGTAGGAAGGGGAACACGGGAGCAATACATATACTTAGAAATCTGTTCCAAATGGGGTAATATTTGACTCAAGGTGAGAGCTCCAAGAGCAGCCAGCAGGAGGATGCTCTCTGACCAAAGAGGGGCTGGAAAATTATTCAGGGAGGTGTTTCTGCATAAACAGGGATTCTAGAAAACACTTTGGAGAAAGTTCTCAAATATTCTTTTTTTAACATTCTATAAT
This sequence comes from Notamacropus eugenii, assembly GCF_028372415.1. Lineage (NCBI taxonomy): Eukaryota > Metazoa > Chordata > Mammalia > Diprotodontia > Macropodidae > Notamacropus > Notamacropus eugenii. Next base: position 24,334,115 of record NC_092873.1, read on the forward strand.
AATTGAAACTAACAAGAAGGTTTGTGAATAACTTTGCATAGCTTGAAAATGGGTCAGTTCCTTAGATCATGCACAGTGTGCTCCACCTTGTACCAATGCAGAACATTGACACCACCAAATAAAAAGGAAATTTCATCATTATATCAGAAGTCAAGAGGATCCACTCAAGGAATCCCTGCCCATGTTCTGAAGAGGCAGATGAAGGTTTTCAGCTCATCAAGCACATCTGGAAGTAGCCTCATCAAGCCTCCCAATGAGTAGTCGCAAGATTAGACAGTTTCATCATTTTACCTAGAATGCAGGTGCTGCTATTTTCCTCATTCAAGACATGAGGAAACCCAGGGGCTTAGAAAAGCTGCATAAACTGCCCAGGGTCACCCATGTAATACAGGTAGAGTTGGAATCCAGATATTCCTGACTCCAAGTCCAGGAATCCATTTATTATCCCGGAGTTCCTCTTATAATCCAAGGGAACCAATGTATTGGAATCAAGGCATGTGTAGACAGAGCAGGTTTTCACGAAAATTATGGGATTGTTCCTAGGCCTAAGAAAAGAGTGAGTGAAGGTTTTTATCAACATTTTTTATCAGCAGAGTGACAAAGGAGAAGAGACAGTTTGTATGACTACTATTTACTCATTTTTCATTGTCACTCAGTCTCCACATTGTCCACAAAACCATTACTAGTAAATGGTAAAAGTACTAGTAAAAGCCTGCTAGTAAAATGAACCAAAATTTACACCATTTTTGTGGTCATTACATATCTTCTTCTCCTGGCTCTACATGCTTTCATCTTCCTCCATTTCTCGCTTATTCCAGGCTTTGCTGAATCCTTGTGTTCTCATGGTTTAATGATTCAGTAGTATTTTTTAGGGAGAGGGAGATCTTAACAGATAGAGATGATAACAAAATCTACAAAGCAGTTTTGATTACATGAATTTAAACAAGAAATGAGGCACATGGGAGGCACTTAAGAAATGTTTTTTGACAATGCAGAGAAACATGAGAAACTTGAACTGACACGAATTTAAATGAGGTGCATGAAGAAAACATGCATATTAACAGAAAAAAATGGAAATAAAAGGAGAACACAAGAAAGAAATTGAATACAATATTTTTAAAATGGACAAGAAACTTGATCTTAGAACGGAAAATAAACTTCGCTCTTTTCTTGCCAGATCTGGGGAATTATGTTGTTGTTTTTCATCCATTTTCAGCCATGTCTAACTTTTTGTGACCTCATTTGGATTTTTCTTTGCAGATACTGAAAGAATTTGCCATTTATTCCCCAGGTCATTTCACAGATGATGAAACGGAGGCTGACAGGACTCAGTGACTGAGCCAGGATCACACAGATGAGAAGTGTCTGAGGCCAGATTTGAACTCAGGAATATGACTCTCCCTGGCTCCAGGCTGAGTGCTCTATCCACTGCACCTCCTAAGTGTTGTGTAGCTGAGCTGAACTACTTTTTTCTCTTTCCTGATGAAGACTGTCATACTGGTTAGGTGAAGGGAAGAAATATTTGAAAATAAAGACGAAGTGAAAAAAAATCAGAAGGTTCGTGAAAATATTTTGGGGAAACTTCTATGTTATATTATTAATATAAGAAAAAAGAAAAGTCACATTTCACAAATGAATTTGAAGTGATTACCAAAAAAAGGAAAAGTGAAGGGAGGGAAAGTAACAAGTTCCCCCATTTTTCAGTTTTTTCATCTAGAAAATCAATGTATTGGACTTGATGTCCTCTTAGGTCACGTTCAGCTCTAAATCTATGTGCCTGTGATGCACTGGGGAATGGCTTCCTTAGGTTAATCCTAGTTCCTTTCCTAAGCTAGGATTTCAGACAAAGCTGGAGCTCAGGAAAAAATCCTGGTGACTTAGTCAAGCCTGTTGTATGGAAAAGTTGGTTGGTAAAATGTTATCTACAAACAGAGAACATTAGCATGAGTGGCCATAAAGGTTAGGGGTGGGCAGGTCACAAGGCATCACAGGAAGAGGAGGAGATGAACAGAGTCACTAGAGATGGTTAGATAAGTACCCTGAAGGAACATCATTTAACAATCCCTGGATTCTGATTGGCCAGTGGCTGCGCAGGAAATCACAGGATTGTCCACACTTTTGATAAGGCTTGTTCTGTCTCCAAGTCTCATCAGAGTGACCTGACAGCAAACCCATAGTCAGAGGACAGAAGACTATCTCCAGATCAATCAGCCCAGGGAAGTGAAATTTGGTGAGTGATTCTTGACTCTAAGCCTTTATTATTTGCCTTTTGGAATATGGTATTTAAAAGTCTCCACTCATCTTAGTAGTAATTATTAAATCATATTTGATCCTGACTGTGGCTCTTTGGTCTCTAAATTCTTTCTGACTATTTGCAGCACATAGTTCTACTGAGGCAGGAAGGGCTCTTTGCTACTGGCTCCGCTCTTCTATGGAAGCCTGAATCAAAAGGACTCATAAATACATTAAACACTTTAACATCCCGTCACATTATAGTCTATGTCAAGTGATCTGGGGAGTGGGAAGGGTAGAATGAATCCCGACTATGTGGAATTTCAGAAGGACCAACCAGAAAAAGTTTCATTTGTCTTCTAATACTTCATAGTGTCCCTGTTACTCCTAAATTTTCTCTCATCTAGGGAAAACAACCACAATTTCATCCAGTAATCTTGAGATGTCAAGAACCAAGGCCCCTCAGCATTCTCATCACCCTCCTGTGTGGCAATGACAAAGCTCAAGACGTCTTGTCTCGTATCCTGGATGCCTAGCACTGGAGAGACAGGGCAACTCTTCACTACTAATGTCCCTTTCTTAAAGAGCTATTGTAGTTTTTTTTTTGACCAAGGAGTCAACAACCTCCTATGTAATATTAGACAAATGACTTAACAACTCTGGAACTCAATTTATTCAACTGTAAAATGGAAATGTTGTCTGTAGATTCTCTAATTCTCTAAATCAGAAAGAAAACCCTTCTGACATCAGATCTTGATTAAAGAGAGAATAATATATATGTTTAGAAAAGAATAAGAGTATATTCATATAAATACATATATATGTATATCATGCTTAATTGTAGCCTCCTTGGGGGAGAAAAGAGAAACGGGGCGGGGGGGGGAATGTAAAAAGTGAAAAGTAGAGAACAAAAGAAAACCTACGTGGAAGCAAAGAAAAGATGAACAATTCTGAATACAATGTGTACTATTTGTTACATAGACTTCCTTGAAGTGGAGATTTATTGGTTTATATTTTCAAACCTCTCGTGCTCTGTCATGCACTTTAAAATGAGTTTTTTCTCTTTTCTTATTTTATATTGAAGTGTTAGTATTTCAGTTTGAAAGAAATCAATAAAAGAAAAATACTTCCCTGATTGTATAAGATCGCTTTCTATCAGAAGTATAGAATCCACTATTCCTAAACTTGGTTTCATCATTTACAAAATGGACACAAATAGAGCATATAACAAGACACAACATTAATCAGGCCTGAACTTCTCCTAAGTTTTTCTCTAGGAGATTTTGAAGTCAAGCTCTTACCTATCTCCATTAATAAGTATAAAACTTATGACCATCTTGTGGCTGGGGTCCTTCTGTCACTCTAAGATAATTCTTCTGTTTTCTAATTATGTTCAGGCTTTTAAAATCATCAATAAATATATAATTCAGCAACAATACAAATTGCTCTAATCTAATTTGCTGATTGGATTCACCCATTTTAAATACACTTTGTATTTAGAACAAATTCTTACTCGATAGAAGAGCTAGTAAAAGTAAAAATTCTCTAGGCTTTTTTACCAAAGTATAGCCACAAGAAGAAAAACTGAGACTGAAGAAGGACTTAGCAATATCAACAGTTGATTTACTCTAAGTTGATTTGGAGAGGTTATACAAGAAAATTCCTTAACTTTCAAGGTAATCAAAAGTTCCATACTTTAGCCAAAACAATCCCTAAACCCTTTTTCTTCTCGAACCAGACTTTACACAGTTTAACAACACTTTCTTTCATCATCCCCTGTCAAGAAGTCTACCCTTTCCATAGGGGGAATCCTGTAAGATGTATTTCTCCTCTTATGTCTCACTCCATCTCTCCTGGGCATATCCCTGACCAGGAGTGGCACTCGTAGGAGGAACTTCCCCTTAAAGAATTGGACTAGATTCCTGAGGACCCCACCTTCCAGCTTATTCTGTCTCAAAAGTTTCCCAGCTGAAGGCACTAGGGATGAGACCCCTTTGGTTATGAAACAAGGGAGATAATCTACCTAACTGAATTCCACCTGTATGGGTGAACTTCCTACAGCTAATACTGTAATATTCAGGGATTTGTTTTGCAATATTCTCCAATATTTCCCATTCTTCATTTCCGGGCTTAACATCCAGGCTCCTAAGTCAACTAGGGCCTAAGGGTCTTTTATAGGTCACTATTCAGCAAAATTTATGCCTACTTTTCTTTGAAACGTTCTGAATATTTGGCTCCCTCAATAAATAACTGAGTTAATCCTAAGCAAATGGAAATGAAAATAACCTTTGCCTTTCCTCATCTCTGTAAAACTAAAATGAGCCTTCTTCTCAGGTCAAAAGAGGGTGGGATTGCTCTCAGGATGGTCACAGCCTTCACAATAAACCATTGAGGTGGGGAATCAATCCCCTATGATTATTGGGTCTGACCTGAATTACTGCTCCCTCAAATGGTACCAGAACACTCAGTGGGGAATCATTTCCCCAAGCCCTACCTATCCAGGGACTAGGCATAGCATCTTCTAGATGGATTCTTCACCCTGCTGTGAGCCACTGCAAGTTCCCCTTCAACCAATTTAAGAGATTTTTCTACTGATGACAAAAATGATTTAATTACTTCTTGGTACATGAATTTAAAGGCAAAAAAAATCTATTTTAATTCTGTCAACCAGAAGTTTTTAAATTAGCTAGATGGCTAGGTGGCTAAAAAGAGAACCTAGCAACTTTACAATTGAATCTCTAATCTTAACAAAATGAAAGTAAGAAAAGCAGAGGAAAAGCCAGTAATCTGTGTAGAAAAAGTTAGAGATTATGGCTATACAATTTTTTTCAATGAAATTTAAGGGCTCCAGAACTCATATATTTGGACAGATAAATCACAATTTCAAATAGTCCCTTTCAACCCAATCAGGGGCCCTGCTTAAAGAAATTAAATTTAGAGTAAATGAATGTAGATTCACTAAAAAGACTTGAAAAGACTCAACTCAGGCTCAAAGAATGTGGGTGCAGACAAGGAGAGGAATTCAACATCCCAGGGCCAGTGTCCATGAGAGAGTCATCGGCAAAAATTCAACCCAGTGAACACCTCCTTACTGGATCTCTTACGGGGCCCCTCCCAAAGAGGTTGAGGTTCACACACCACATTCCCATCACAATCCCCTATTAATGTGGGGATTAAAACTGTCCAACCTACAATGAGAGAATGAGGGAGAGCTCTGAGTCAATGGCACTTTATTAAAGGGTCCATGGTCCCTTGTAACGAAGTGGACCTCAGATCTTCCTCCTGATATTAGATGCCCCCTTGTTTTGGGACCTTGTGTTTATAAAGTCTGATACCCAAATATGCAAAAGAGGCATGGTAAAATACAGAATCTCATTGGTTGACCTATCAGGCATAATCAAAAATAAATAACAATGATATGCCAGTAGGGTCACACTTTGGGCAAAGCAAGGACTATCTCTACTGACCAGGTGGTCACAAGATGGTCACTTGCTGTTAGACAAAAGAAAGCAGTCTGGAGGTACAAAAATAAATTGGAGGACTTTCCATGTAATTGAGTCACTGGGATTAGACACCACGACAAGGAAAAACAAAGGTGTAGGGCCTCTAGTGAACTTTCTATGATTAAGCAACTGAACTTAGAATCTGCAGCTCACAGCTCTGGACCCTAATAGGCTGAACTTATAATCACTAGCACCACGAAATCATACCAAATTCATTAATATTGATTGGAATTGAGGAGGGGACCAACATAATTGTTTCTTGCACTCAAATGACTGGGCAACAGACACCCTGTCTCTGTGTCACTAGAGATGCCTGTCTAAAGATGATGTTGTAAAAGAAGGAAAAGAAAGGACAAGACATGAGACCCTAAAGAGAGTGAGAGGACCAGTGTCAGTTTGTGCTGTTGGTGATGACTGACTGAGCATCATTATCTCTGCTTGCCTGCAGAAGAAACTGTTATAGAGAGAAGTACATATGTAGATCAGTGTACATATTGAGTAATATATATATGTACATATATGTGCAGCGTGTATATAAATATTTTCATAGTAATATGTGCATATATGTACATAAACATACTTTTCCATGAATATTCGTGTATATCTTTGTATTGTGAATATTTTCTGTATGCTAAAGATGCCCATGGCTCCTCCTCTTAGTAATAATCTCTTCATAATTGAAGGAAATTCATTTAGAGGTTAGTGAACATAAAAATGATTTCCTTCCCTTCAAGTTCACAGAACATTCAAAAACTATTCATGAACCTTTCGAAAAGAGTGCCTTGCATGAACTGAAATATATATATTATGTAAGTGGATGTCAATATGAATATTATATGATATGCATATGTGCGTATTCCTATATGAGTATATATGCATATTGTGTGGGGGTTTGAATGAATAAATGTATTGTGTGTAAATGTGTGTATCTGTGTCTTCATAAGTGTATAGTTTTTTCACTATTAGAACCTTGAAATGTAGGGCTCCTGCAAATCTAAGCCTCATACTAATTCTCATCAGAAGTCTAGGGAAATCTGAGGCACTTGGTTCTCCATGAACAGCTGAGCCAACAGAGGAATACCCAGCTTCACTTTCAGAAAAGTTCTGTGAGAGCTAGAAAGGGAGGAGATGAACCAGGTGGTGTACAGGGGATATTTCTTCCATAAATTGTAGGAACCATGACTCGAGAATATTGGGAAAGACCAGTGGATTGAGACTAATGGGCCACACCAATCCAACAGTAATTTCATTGATTTCCTAGTATACAAACATGGGTTTAAAGAGACTCAAACCATTATTAGAGAAACAACATTTTGGAAGCTCCATCTAGACTTGAAGGTTTAGGGAGCACATCTCCTGAAGCCAGTTTTTGGGAAATCCTCACTCTTGATGCTAAAAACAAGTAGAAATTATTTTTCCTAGTCATGTAATTTAGAGAAGAGGGAGGGTAACATAGGGTAACATAGCTTTTTTAAGGGCCTACTATGTGCCAGACACAGTCTTAAATCCCTTTACAAATATTGTCTCATTTGATCCTCTGAAGATCCCTGTGAGGCTGGTGTTATTATTGGCCTCATTTTACACTTGAGCAATATAAGAGAGACAGAAGTTAAGTGACTAGTCGAGTGTCACACATCCAATGTGACTAATGAAAAGTCCAAGAAATATAATTTCTGGGTAATTGATAATGATAATGTCCTATCACTCCATCCCCGAATGGCTGGCCAAAATGTTCCTGAGGACAGGGAGAGTACCAACTGTAGGACCAGGCACAGGAGCCATCAGGAACCTGGAGAGGAAAAAGAGAAGTTCTCCATGTGGGGTCGTTCCTTGTAATTTTTTGTCTTCCTTCAATCTACTCAAGGTTTCTCTGTGAATTTAATCCTTTCTTTATACATTTATATTGATCCCCTCAATGTGTGCAGCTAGAAAATAGGTCAGTTAGGGAAACAGGAGGCTGCAGATATTTCTGCTGCTATGTTCTGATGTTTTCTTCTTCCCTTGGAGACAGGAGCTGCCTCCAACTTTCAAACACTTTCTTCATATACCCCCAGCAGGGAGGGAGAATTTTGTGTGGAGTGCTTCAGAAGACCCTACAGCTAGAGGGTCTGAAAGTTCTTGTTTCTCTTCCTCCACGTCCAGGTTCTGGTTCTCCTTTATTTTCTCCTGAAGTTAGTCATGTTCTAAGCTGGTCACTTACCTGGCTTGGCATGAGGTGGGCAACTGGTGCTGCATCCGCCTCCCCTCTGCTCACTCTCAGTACAATATCACCAACTGTAGAGCAGGGACATTTTCATTGTCCTAGGCACCAACCCTAAGAGTGAAAATTATACTGGGTCCAGGATGTTTATAAAAAGATTCTTGTATTTCCTTCCCTCTTTTCGAGAGGTGAGTGACTATGGATGTGGAATAGTATGCAGAATACTGTGAGACTTAATTCATATGATGGTCAGTTGTGCTTAAAAATGTTTTCTCTTTACTTTTGATTAAAAAAAATAACTGTGTAGGAGACAGTATATACAACAATAAAAACTATGTAAAAGGAAAAGTTATTGATAGAAGCTTTAAAATTTAAATAAATATAAGAATGAATTTAGGAATTAATAAAAGAATAAATGAAGAAATATATGATTTTATTAGCATTAAATGAATAAATAAAATATGTTGCATTGAACCGAGTGGTTCAGTCTACCCTTAGGCCTATCCACAGAAGTGGTAGAAGGAAGCCAAACAACACATACTAAAGAAAGAACAGGAGAGAGAGGAAAATTAAAAAAGAGTTGCACTGTGATCAAAAAAAGAGAGATGGGTGTACCCCCAATCTTCTCCAGAAGACTCCTTTCTGTACTTCACTGTCACATCATGACAGGAGAAAGGGGGAAAGGGGAAAATGGAGCAAGCTTTTTTTAAGGACCTGCTATGTGCCAGGCACAGCCTTATAACACTTTGCAAATATTATCTCATTTGATCCTCTGAAGATTCCTGCGAGGTTGGTGCTATTACTGGTCACATTTAACACTTGAGCAACATAAGGGAGACAGAAGTTAAGTGACTTGTCTAGGGTCACACATCTAATGTGACTAATGAAAAGTCCAAGAAATATAATTTCTGTGTAACTGATAATGAATTTATTAACTGTGGCTTGCAAATAAGACACTGAGGTCAGTGGCTCCCTGAAAGTCAAAGATGCCACTTGAAGAGCATCAAATGCTGCAAAAGTCTTCAAAAATGTGGGTATGCCTGAGGGTAGAAATGAACTCTGATTGGTTAACATTCAATGAGTGATTGGACAAGCAGGTGGGCTGAAAGCCAGTCAATGAACAATGAATTGACAACAGTGGGATAAGAATAATTGATAGATGCTGCTGCTCTTTGTCCTTCATTCTCTAAAAGGATCATGACATCTGGGAGATGTAGCCATGACATGCAAGTGAAATGAATTTAAATGAAGGAGGGATGTGCAAGGTCACCAACCTCACTTTCATCTCCACAGCCATGTAGGTCCACTGGCCAGATATGGATCAGAACAACAGGAGATGGCCCAGAATGCAGTCAGGAATCTTGGCCATTTTAAGCTTCGGCAGGTCGTAATTTGACTCAGGCAATTACCATTGGTAGATAAAGGTTTAATAAGAAATAAGAGAAAGAATGGCCTTTTTTTAAAAAAAAAAAATAGATCTGGGAAAGAAAAACCTTCAGTGTTCCCAGGTGAAAAGAGAAACAATTGTTATTTACTTTCCTTCTGAGCCAATCAGGGCCCAAACACTGACCGAGAGGGGCTTCACCTGGAACCTATTATTGACCAATCAATGAGAGCCAGAATGATTTGAGGGTAAGGCTGGGTTTTAAGAGAAAAAAACAAATGGGAGAAAAAGAGACACATGAGATTATTTCTGTAAGATCTTCTAGTTGGGTAAGGTCCCACCCATGATGGAAAAGCATATACCTGGAGAATTTGGGCAATCTCATCCATGAACAATGTGCTTCAGAGACTGACTGAATCATCTACAGGGGATGGGTTTCTAAATGAGGAAAGAGCAGGAGAAAATCTTAATCGTAACTGAATATTGGTTATTAATATGAGTGAAAAAATTGTTTCCCTCACTAGTATTTGAGACTAGATTTTAACTCATTTCTACCTGTAAACCGATACCACTGGGCACTGTGACACAACTTAGTTGCTCCCAGAGAGAGGGAATGGGAAAGAAGAGCCTCTAACACTTGAAGGTAGAGATGGGAGGAAATCTCAGGTAAAATTTCTGATTCCCTTCTGTGCCTTTATGTCTCCAGCACGTCTGAGAGGCTCAGGGCTTCGTGGCGCCGGGGCCTACCACCATGACTGTGTCCCCTTCATCTGGGAAGCAGGAATATGTTCATGAAAAGACACAGGAAAGAAGGGCAAATGAAAGTTCAGTGCTTGTGGAACTTGGACATTTTTATTTAGATGACTGGATGCAGATCCTCACTATGTTCATTGAGCCACTTGTGTTGGTGGGGAACAGCACAGTCCTGCTGCTCCTAGGCTTCTGTATGTAAAGGAACCTGTTCTCCATCTATATCCTCAACCTGGCGGGGGCTGATGCCCTTTTCCTTTGCTGCTTCTTTCTGACTCCTGGAGCTGAATTTGTTACCTATTTGTATAATTCTTTCATATATAACGCAGTGAAGCACCTCAAACACATGGCCTACACCGTGGACCTGAGCCTCCTGGCTGCGATCAGCATCGAGCGCTGTCTCTCTGTGCTCTTCCCCATCTGGTACTGATGTAACCGCCCCAAGCCCACGTCTGCTGCTGTATGCACTCTCCTCTGGGCTCTGACCAGCCTGCTTGAGGTAGCATATATTGTCAGTTGTTTTTATAAGTATGCTCACCATTTCTGTCTCGACTTGTCCATCATCGAGCTCATGTGGTTCATCTTCCTCACTTCTGTGTTGTGTGTTTCCAGCCTGACTCTGCTCATGAGGGTCCAGTGCTGCTCCCAGCGCCATCAGCCCCCCCGGCTCTACCTTCTGGTCCTGCTCACGGTCCTCGTGTTCCTGCTCTGTGGCTTGCCCCTGCAGATAGGATATTAAGTACATCCCTTCGATGTACTTTTCATGCATTATTGGTTCCATCAACCGCTAGCCTGTGTGAACAGCAGTGTGAACCCTTTCATTTACTTCTTTCTGGGGAGCCAAAGGCATAAAAGAAGGAGGGAGACCCTAAGGATGATACTCCAGAAGGCCCTGGGGGATGAGCTGGAGGTGGAAGGAGAGACAAGGGACACCCCACACATCAGTGCCCCATAGATGTCATTCTGAGGCTAAGAACAAGATGACTCAAGAGCCCATGAAATGAGCCCCTGCCCCAGGCCCAGCTGCAGGCTCCTCCCACCTTCCTAGAGGGACACCAGGATTTCCCTTCCATCCCTAATGTTGGTGCCCAGGGTTTGAACGCTAAGTGATGAGCAAACACATATAAGGTACCTGCTCTATGTTAGGCAGTTGGGCAGTGCAGGGGATAGGGCTGCAGGGCCTGGAATGGGAACTGTGGTCAGATCTGACCTGACACACTTACCATATGTATAACCCTGGGCCAGTCTTAACCATTTGCTTCCATTTCCTTATCTGCACAATCAGCCAGCAAAAGAAATAGCCAACCACTCCAAGATCTTTGTCAAGAAAACCCCATATGGGGGTAACAAAGAATCACATGACTGAACAATAAGACTGTATCAGAGACTGTATGAAGTGCATTATAAACGTCTCATTTAACCTTCTCAATACACCTTGGAGGGAGGCGTTCACATGACCCCCATTGTACACCTGAGGAAACTGAGGTAGGCAGAGGTTTAGTGACTAGACCAGAGTCCCAAAGCAAGTAACTGTCTGAGACTGGATTTGAACTCAGACCTTCCTGACTTCTGGCCCAATGCTCTGTGCTGTTTGAAGCACCCTAGCTTTCTGGAGGCTACTTTACCTGCAGCATCAGGTCCAGGGCCTCATGTGTCACCAGTCCAGAGGAAGGCTACTCCACCAAATGGCCACTGTCCCTGTCCTGAAGAGTAGAGGAAGAGGAAAGATGTCCTCCAAGGCCCCATGTCTCCCCATTCTCTCCTTATGTATCTCTAAGTGAAGGCATAGAGTGAGGAATCAGACACCTTGTCCTCCTTTCTCAGGCTTGAACCATAAGGTCCCTGCAGTCTTCGCTCTCCATATTCCCCCAAAAAGGGGAGATTCCAGCTCAGCCAGGTCCCTTCCATTCACTGCTTGTGCTCCATTCTCCTCCCCCTCCCACACTTCAGCCAAATACTTCTCTTGTTCAAAGGTCAAGACTGAGGCTCAGCTTCCTCTGTTGTTTCCAATCTGTGTCTCCATCTTTCTGAGTCTCCGTGTTTCTATTTTTCTGTGACTCTCTCTATTTCAATCTCCCTTTGATTTTGCATGACCCAATTCCTGATGAGGGCAGGTATTGGAAGTGTGTTATATGAGAGGACCTACCCTAATGAGACCAAAGGAAGGGAATGGGACATATCATCTCACACATATATGTCACACATACCACACATGTCACACAACATGCACACTCAACACACATACACATACATACACACGAAAACACTTATGCATTGAACACCAAACTCCTATGGAACATCCCAACTGTGAGAGATCATTCTGTCTCCACTTGACTCCTCCAATGACAAAGACCTTACTTTTTCGTCCGGAGATTCAGGTCCCATATTTTACCTGATCCAGGAACAAACTGGTGTAATCATGTGAGTTTTTCTTTTAACTTTTATTATTTATATAATCAAATTGTATTAACAGTTTTCCTTCTATTAAACTGTTCCTGCATTCCTGGTATAAATCCCGCTGAGTCATACTGTATAATTTTGGTAATATATTCCTGTAGTCTTTTAGTTAGCATTTTATTTAGGATTTTGCCTCCATATTCATCAATGAAATTGGTGCATTAGTTTTTCCTCTGTTTTTACACTTCCTGGTTTGGATATCAATATCATAGTCATTTCATAAGGAGAGCTTGGTAGGATCCCTTCTCTGCCTGCTGCTGCAATTATTATTTCAGTATTGGAATTGGTTGATTTTTAAATGTTTGATAAGATTCACTTGTAAATTAATCTAATTTGGGTGCTTTTTTCCTTAGGAAGCTTATTGATGCCCTGTTCCATTTCTCTTTCTAAGACAGATCTGCTTAGATTTTCTAATTCCTCTTCTTCTAATCCAGGCAATTTGTATTTTGGTGAATATGCTACCATTTCATTTATATTGTTGAATTTATTGGCATATAACTGCGAAAAATTACTCCTTAATTTCATCTTCATAAGCAGTAGATTCACACATTTCATTTTAATTACTAGTAATTTAACTTCTCTCTTTTTAAAATAAAATTAATAATCTAATTGTTTTTTCTTAAAATCAACTGTTTTTTTGTTAATTCAATTTCTTTTTACACTTAATTTTATTAATCTTATCGCTAATTTTTGTGAATTCCAATTTAGTGTTTACTTGGGGATATCTAGTTTATTCTTTTTTCTAATTTCTTTAAGTGCATACCCAATTCATTAGTCTCCTCTTTCTCTATGTTATTGATGTAAGTATTTAGACATACAAATTTTCCTCTGATTTTCACTGTTGATATATCCCATAAGTTTGGGTATGTGGTATCAGTATAGACATTTTCTGTAATGAAATTATTAATTGTTCCTAGGATTTATCCTTTAACCCACTCCTTCTTTAACATTCTGTTGCTTAATTTCCCATTTGATTTTAATCTATGTTTCTGTAGTTCCTTATTAAATGTAATCTTATTACATTGTGATCTGAAAAGAATACTTTTAATATTTCTACTTTTCTGTTTTTAACCATAAAATATTTATTTCCTAATATTTGGTCAGTCTTTGAGGAAAATGAAGGTGTATTTCTCTCTATTCCCCTTCAATTCACTCCAGACCTAGTTTATCTAGAATTGTCTTCATTTCATTGACTTCTTATATATTTTTAGTTAGATTTGTCAAGTTCTGAAAGGGGAAGATTAAAGTCCCCCATTATTATAGTACTACTATCTATCTCTATCTGTAATTCATTTAACTTTCCTTATAACAGCTTGGAATTTTTTGAATTTGTTGCCTATAAGTTCAGTATTGTTATTGTTTCATTGCTAACAGTATCTTTTGTCAAAATATCTTTACCCAGTTATCTCTTTTAATTAACATAATTTCAGCCTCAACTTTGCCTGAGATAGTAATTGCTACCCCAGTCTTTTTTGCATCATGTGAAGTATAATAAATTCTATGCCAAACAACTCTTCATTTTACCTCTATGTATTTCCCATTTTTAAGTGTGTTTCTTTTAAACAACCTGTTGGTGGATCCTGGTTTTCAATTCTTTTTACCACCCATTTTCTATTTTAACGTACCCAGTAAAGTTGAGTATACTCAGGGGGCAGAGCCAAGGTGATAGAGCTGAAAGACAGACCTGGAGAAACTTCCCCCCACAACCCATAAAATACCTGTAAAAAATAACTCTAAACAAATTCTAGAGCAGCAGAAGCCACAAAAACACAGAGTGAAAGAGATTTCCAGCCAAAGACGGCCTAGAAGGCTGACAGGAAAGGTCTATTGCACCAGACATGGAGTGGAGTGCAACACAGCATGGGACTAGCAGTGGCAGGGACAAGACCAGAAGAGGCTTCATGGTTCCAACAGCAGCAGCACTTCCCAGATTACTCCACCTACAAATGGCAAAGACAGCTTCAAAGGTCAGTGAGAAAGCTCTTTCACTTGGGTGAGAAGGGAAAGTTGTCTGGACCTTTCAGCAGTAGCCACTACAGTGGCAAGGTCCATAATTGGAGCTCTCTAGTTAAGGGAACTTGAGTGGCTGATCTGAATCTCAACCGTGAGTGGTTCTCCTGAGGTGCAGAAGAGTGATGGTCGTAGAGCTGGGGGTGGCTCTGGAGAGAGAACCCTGTTGGCAGATCTTGGGCAGAACAGAGCGTTTCTGGTTGCTCCCAGACCACAGAGCAGGCCAGGAGAAGAGTAAACTCCTCTCCCTTGGTTGTCTCACCTTGGAGGAACAGAGAACTGAAAACTTACAGGTACCCAGAGCATATCTTCCTCTTGATAAAGGACTCAAAAGTCAAGTAACGGACTGGGAAAATGCTCAAAAAGGGGGGGAAAATAAGACAATAGGAGGCTACATTTTTGGTGAACAAGTATTTTCTTCCATCCTTTTGGATGAGGAAGAACAATGCATATCATCAGAGGAAGACCTAAAAGTCAAACCTTCTGCATCCAAAACTTCCAAAATAAATACTTAATGGTCTCAGGCCATGGAAGAGCTCCAAAAGGATTTTGAAAATCAAGTAAGAGAGGTGGAGGAAAAGTTAGGAAGAGAAAGGAGAGGGATGCAAGAAAATTGTGAAAAGTGAGTCAACAGAGCTTGACTTTAGAAGTGGCGGAGTAGAAAGACGCACATACACATACCTCCAAACCCACAACCCACAGAACGGCTACAGGGAAGTAACTCACGGCGAATTCTGCACCCAGAGGCCACGGAATATTGGAGCGAGGGAGATTTCTGTACCAGAGGGACCTGCAAACCTCTCGCGGGGGGTCCTTCGGGCTGCGGACTGGGCGCCGGGACTGGGAGCTGAGTGCAGCCCTGCCGTGGTCGCGGCACTGAGAGGAAAAGATCCGAGCAGGCTTCAGGGATGGGATCTCCAGCAGCCACACAAGTCCCTCCACCCACAGGTGACGGGGGTCGGTGAGAGAGTCTCTTTGGAGGGTCAAGAGGGGAGTGGGGTGCCCCCTTGATTCGGGCCTCCCCGGGAGGCAGAAGCTGAGAGGCGGCTGCAGACAGGGGCTCCCCAAGCGGGCGGGAGCCTGGATCCATTGTGGAAGGTCTGCGCATAAACCCCCTGAGGGAACTGAGCCTGAGAGTCGGCCCTACCCCGACCTGACCACCTGAACTTAATTCTCACACTGAATAGCAGCCCTGGCCCCGCCAAAAGCCCTAAGGCTGGAAGCAGCATTTGAATCTCAGACCCCAAACACTGGCTGGGAGGACCAGGAAGCGAGGTGGTTGTGAGGAGAATATTCAGAGGTCAAGTCACTGGCTGGAAAAATGCCCAGCAAAGGGAAAAGAAATAAGACTATTGAAGGCTACTTTCTTGGAGAACAGACATTTCCTCCCTTCCCTTCTGATGAGGAAGAACAATGCTTACCATCAGGCAAAGACACAGAAATCAAGGCTTCTGTATCCCAGTCCACTCCATGGGCTCAGGACATGGAAGAGCTCAAAAGGAATTTTGAAAATCAAGTTAGAGAGGTGGAGGAAAAACTGGAAAGAGAAATGAGAGAGATGAAAGAAAAGCATGAAAAGCAGATCAGCTCCCTGCTAAAGGAGACCCAAAAAAATGTTGAAGAAATTAACACCTTGAAATATAGACTAACTCAATTGGCAAAAGAGGTTCAAAAAGCTAATGAGGAGAAGAGTGCTTTCAAAAGCAGAATTAGCCAAATGGAAAAGGAGATTCAAAAGCTCACTGAAAAAAATAGTTCTTTCAAAACTAGAATGGCACAGATGGAGGCTAAGGACTTTGCGAGAAAGTATGATATCACAGAACAAAGAGAGAAGAATGGAAAAATGGAAGATAATGTGAAATATCTCATTGGAAAAACAACTGACCTGGAAAATAGATTCAGGAGAGACAATTTAAAAATTTTGGGACTACCTGAAAGCCATGATCAAAAGAAGAGCCTTGACATCATCTTCCATGAAATTATCAAGGAAAACTGCCCTGAGATTCTAGAATCAGAGGGCAAAATAAATATTCAAGGAATCCACAGAACACCACCTAAAAGAGATCCAAAAAGAGAAACTCCTAGGAACATTGTGACCAAATTCCAGAGTTCCCAGGTGAAGGAGAAAATATTGCAAGCAACTAGAAAGAAACAATTCAAGAATTGTGGAAATACAATCAGGATAACACAAGATCTAGCAGCCTCTACATTAAGGGATCGAAAGGCATGGAATAGGATATTCCAGAAGTCAAAGGAACTAGGACTAAAACCAAGAATCACCTACCCAGCAAAACTGAGTATAATGCTTGAGGGGAAAAAATGGTCTTTCAATGAAATACAGGATTTTCAAATTTTCTTGATGAAAAGACCAGAGCTGAAAAGAAAATTTGACTTTCAAACACAAGAATGAAGAGAACCATGAAAAGGTGAACAGCAAAGAGAAGTCATAAGGGACTTGCTAAAGTTGAACTGTTTACATTCCTACATGGAAAGACAATATTTGTAACTCTTGAAACATTTCAGTATCTGGGAACTGGGTGGGAGTACACACATACACATGCACACACGCACCCATACATAGAGACAGAGTGCACAGAGTGAATTGAAGAGGATGGGATCATATCTTAAAAAAAAATGAAATCAAGCAGTGAGAGAGAAATATATTAGGAGGAGAAAGGGAGAAATTGAATGGGGCAAATTATCTCTCATAAAAGAGGCAAGCAAAAGACTCATTAGTGGAGGGATAAAGAGGGGAGGTGAGAGAAAAACATGAAGTCTACTCTCATCACATTCCACTAAAGGAAAGAATAAAATGCACACTCATTTTGGTAGGAAAACCTATCTCACGATACAGGAAAGTGGGGGACAAGGGGACAAGCAGGGTGGGGGGGATGATAGAAGGGAGGGCATGGGGAGGAGAATGCAATTCGAGGTCTATACTCATGGGGAGGGATAGGATCAAAAGAGAATAGAAGTAATGGGGGACAGGATAGGATGGAGGAAAATATAGTTAGTCCTATACAACACAACTATTATAGAAGTCATTTGCAAAAGTACACAGATTTGGCCTATATTGAATTGCTTGCCTTCCAAGGGGAATGGGTGGAGAGGGAGGGAGGTAAAGAAGTTGGAACTCAAAGTGTTAGGATCAACTGTAATGTTCTTACCACTAGGAAATAAGAAATACAGGTAAAGGGGTAAAGAAAGCTATCTGGCCCTACAGGACAAAAGAGAAGACGGAGACAAGGGCAGAGAGGGATGATAGAAGAAAGAGTAGATTGGGCACAGGGGCAATTAGAATGCTTGGGTTTGAGGGGGGACGGGATAAAGGGGAAAAAATTTGCAACCCAAAATTTTGTGAAAATAAATGTTAAAAATTAAATAAATAAATAAAAATTTAAAAAAAAAAAAGAAAAGTGAGTCAACAGCTTCCTAAAGGAGACCCATAAAGTTGCTGAAGAAAATACCACCTTTCGAAATACACTACCTCAATTTGCAAAAGATGTCCAAAAAGGAGGTTCAAAAGCTCATTGAAGAAAGGAGCTCTTTAAAAATTAAAATGGAACAGAGGGAAGCTAATGACTTTATGAGAAATCAGTAAATTACAAAACAAAACAAAAGGAATGAAAAAATGGAAGATAATGCAAAATATATCATTGGTAAAACAACTGGCCTGGAAAACAGATTCAGGAATGACAATTTAAAAATTATGAGACTACCTGAAAGGCATGATCAAAAAAAGAGCTTAGACATCATCTTTCATGAAATTACCAAGGAAAACTGCTCTGATATTTTAGAACCAGAGGGCAAAATAAATATTGAAAGAATCCAACAACCACCTCCTAATATAGATCCAAAAAGAGAAACTTCTAGGAACATTGTAGCCAAATTCCAAAGTTCCCAGATCAAGGAGAAAATATTGCAAGCAGCTAGAAAGAAACAATTCCAGTATTGTGGAAATACAATCATGGGTAACACAAGATCTAGTAACTTCTACATTCAGGGATCGAAAGACATGGAATATGATATTCCAGAAGTCAAAGGAACTAGGATTAAAACCAAGAATTGCCTACCCAGAAAAACTGAGCATAATACTTCAGGGGGAAAAGCAGTCATTCAATGAAATGGAGGACTTTCAACCAGTCTTAATGAAAAGACCAGAACTGAATAGAAAATTTGACTTTCAAACACAAAAATCAAGAGAAGCATGAAAAGTTAAACAGGAAAGAGAAATCATAAGGGACTTTCTGCAGTCGAACTGCTTACATTCCTACATGGAAAGATAATATTTGTAACTCTTGAAACCTTTCTCAGTATTTGGGTTGTTGGAGGGATAATATACTCACATACACAAACACACATACGTATATACGTATATGTATGTGTGTGTGTGTGTGTGTGTGTGTATACTTAGGGTTGGGGTTATATATACACAGAGAGTACAGGGTGAGCTGAATTAGAAAGGATGATATCTAAAAAATTAAAATTAACGGGTGAGAGAGGAATATATTGAGAGCAGGAGGGGAGAAATGGAATGAGGCAAATTAGTTCGCAGAAAATAGACAAGAAAAAACTTTTTCAATGGAAGAGTAAAGGGAAGAGGTGAGAGGGAAAAAGTGGAGTTTGCTCTCATCACATTTGGCTTAAGGAGAGAATAATATGCTCACTCAAAAAAGTGGAGTACAAGGTCAGCCAGGAAGTGTCTGAGGATAGATTGAAACTCAGGTTTTCCTGAGTCGACGCCCAGCACTCTACACACAGTAGCACCTAGGTGCCACACCAGCAGAGTCACCTGACCAGCTGACTGTCAACATCTCTGACTTAGTTATATCATCCATGGAAAAACAATGTTAAAATAAATCTTTGTCCTCCAAAAATAGCTATCAAAAGTCACTTGTGAGTGGGAAGGTAAGAAGAAAGTCTCACCCAATATAGTAAACTGATACAACTAAGAGGAGAGAAAACTCTCAAGTGAATTATGGCTTCAAAGTCCAGCATTCCTGGGGCAACAAAGGTAGGCAGGAAACCAAGAAGAAGCCAAGCATTAGGAAGAAACACAGCAAGAGCTGTGGACTAGGGATGACCAGACAGAAACCTCCGGGCAATCTTGGACTCTTCATTCTCACTTACTCTGTATTTTCAAACAATTTCCAAGTCTTGTTGTTTCCTATCTCCATGATATCACTAATTTATATTCCATCTCTCCACTTAAACAGGGATAATCAGGAGTCAGGCCCCCAGCACCCATATGTGGTTTTCTACAAGACAAATCTGCACACATCACTCTCTAATTTCAATTAACTCCACTGGATCCGTCTCATGACCAGGATACAATAGGAACTCGCCCGTTTGGAATGATGCCAGAACATGCTTTATTGATCACCCCTCCTCTTTCCACTCACAGTAGCACAGCCAGAATTGCTTCTGGTGGTTGTCATCATGTCCAGAACTTCTGTCATGTCTGTGCATTTGTGGTGACCCTAAGCCTGGAATGCACTCTCTCCTCAGCTCCATCCCTCAGAATCCCTCATGCAATCCTCCAATTCCTACTGCCTTCCACCTCAATATTGCTCTTACCTAGTCTCAGCATAAGAAAGTAACACTAAGTGGCAATCCAAAAGATAGGCCTCTGATGTGTACTATGTGCACTACATTGAATGAGAGATCTGACCCTCAATGGATGAGAGAATGGTGACCAGGATGTTCCAAACCTACCCTAAGGGATTGACTTGAGGTAATGGGATTCCCTGCCTTGTCTGGCAGTCTAAGCCTACTCTAGCAGTAAAAGCACCAAGAATTATTAAGTTATTAATTATTAATTATGAAGTTTGTCTTCTCCTGGAACATTGACAATAAGTGTCTCTGAGTCTTCATAACATTTTTCTTTGAATTCATGAGGGTTCATCATAGTAGGAGCATAGGCACTGATGATGTCAGCATGACATTTCCCTGCAAGTGGCAATCACATCGTCATGAGCCTGTCATTCACTCCTTTTGGCAGGCATACAAGCTTCTTCACTAGATTAATTTTGATTGCAAAACCTACCCCAGCCTCACAGCACTCCACTTCATTGTGGCCGCTCCAGAAAAACCTGTATCCATCTCCGACTTCAGTAAGTTGGCCTTCATTTCCAGCCTTGTTCCACTAAGGTGTGCTATTTTGGATTCAATTAACCTTCTGAGTTTTCTTGCAACAAGACCTGTTCATCTTTCAGGCCTACTGAATTTTGATTTTGTGTTATCTCTAAATGTGTGCAAATTCCATGTGCTAATGGTGAGTGGAATCATCTTTGCAGACGTTTTTGTACATTTTTTGTGTTTAGACCACAGGGTGGGTTGCCCGCCTGCCGTGGTATCAGGCCAGGGTTCAGTAAGCAGACAATTTTAGGGAGCCTCTTGTAGCCCCTTCCTCACACCAGGAGGTGAGCAGTACAATTCTTAAAAAGTTGCTCAGACACCCAAGGAGCTGCTGAATGCCACTGCTGCTTCCACTGAAAAGAAAATCCTATGGCCTGGGCCACCTATGTACAGGGTTGTGCCTCCAGCTCCCGGTGTATCTGCACCCGCTCCTTCATCACTTGGCTCTCACCACAGGACTTTCAGATAGGTTAAATGCAAAATATATGTATGTGTGCGTGTGTGTGTGTGTGTGTGTGTGTAAATACATTAATGTGTGTGTCTTCATAAATGTATATACTTTTTTCCGTATTACAACCTTAAAATCGAGGGTTCTTGTCTTCCAAGTCCCACTCCAATACCCACCCCTTCTCTATGGAAATCTGAGGCCCTTGTATCATCATAGACAGCTAAGCCAACAAGAGAAAACCCAATTTAACTTTCAGAAAAGTTCTGTGAGAGCTAGATATTGAGGTAATGAAGCAGGTGGCATACAAAAGATATTTATTCCCTAGTTTATTGGAACCGCAACTGAAAAGTATGCAAGGATAATGGAGACACTGATAGAGTGGTAATAATGGGCCCCACCAATCCATCAGTAACTCCCCTAATGCCCTTGTATACAGATTGGTGTTTAGAGAGAATCAAAGTCTTTACCAGAAAAACATCACTTATAAGCTTTCTATAGACTTGAAGGCTCTAAGGAATTCATCCGTTGGAGCAACTGTCTGGTAAATCCCCACCCTTGGTGCCTGAAAGCAAATAGAAGATCACTTTTCCTAGGCCTGCTTGATTGGGAGAAGAGGGAGGGGAATATAAGGGTAAGAGAGAAGCTGTCCTCAATCCTGCCCCTGTTCCACATTTCATGCCCCAGGGTGTGTCCAGGAGATTACTGAAAGAAACAGTTACAGGACTACAGGACCAGGTATAGGAGTCACTAGCTACTTGGAGAAGAAACAGGGAAGTTCTCCATCTGGGGCCTTTCCTTGTCAATATTTGTCATCTTTGGATCAACTGAAGATTTCTCTGTGAGTTTAATCTTGTCTTTATACAATTATATTGATTCCTTCAAAGTGCACAGTTGGAAAAGTGGTCACTCTGGGAAATGGGGGGTGGGCAGAGAAGAAATTCCTGCTGCTGTGTTCTGAGGTTTTCTTCTTCTCTTGAAAGCAGGATCACCCCTAACTTTCAGATACTTTTTTGATATGGCCCCAGAAGGAAGGGAGAGTTTTGTTTGGAGTGCTTCAGAAGCCCCTCCAGCCCAAAAATGTGAAAGTTCCTGTTTCTAATCCTCTAGATGCAGGCTCCAAGTCAGGGTAGGTGGACCAGATAATATATTGATTTTTCTCCTCTTCTCAGTCTGGATGAACAGACCCACCCTTTCTGAGACATTTGGCCCTAAAGCACATCATTTGTCAATAAAGAAAAGATGAAGCTACAGCTGTCGAAAAACCTGATACCTTCAGTTAGTCAGGTGCTGGTCAATTACCTGGTCTGGCAGGAGAGGAGGACCTGCTGCTGCTGCTGCTGCTGCTTCATCCTCCTCCCCTCTGCCCACTCTCAATGCAGTAGTAGCTACTTGAGGGAAGTTCCATTGTCTTTGTGTTCCCAGCACCAGACGCAGTGGTGAAAATGATTCTGGGCCCAGGATCTCAAAAGAGTAAGTATTGAGCAAGAGTTTATTGCAGTGTGGCACAGAAAACCAATGAACAGATAATTGCACTCCCTTCCCTCCTTTTCACCAATGACTGACTAAGGATGTGAAACACTGTGTAATACTCTTGGACTTAGTTCATATGATGGCTAGTTGTTCTGAAATACTTTTTGTTTTTTTTTATTTTTTTATTTTAAAAAATTGATTTTGTGTAAGGGACAGTGATAGAATGATAAAAATTATGTAAAAGAAAAATTATTGGTAGAAATTTTAAAATATAAATAAATGAATGGATGGATTTATGAATTAATAAAACAATAAGTTTATAGATAAATGTATGCATCCATACATTGAATGAATAAGCAAATTTCTGTTCCATTGAATTAAGTGGTTCAACCCACCTTTAGACCTGTTCACATAGGTTATAGAAGGAAGCCAGATCGTCATGTACTAAAAGAAAGAGCAGAAGAAAGGAAAATGAGGGGTGACTTGGAGTGTGGTCAAAGAAGACAGGAGAAATGAATATATCCCAATCTTCTCCAGAAGGCTCATTTCTGTACTTCACTGTCACATCATGACAAGAGAAAGGGGTAAAAAGAAATGAGTTTTTTAAAAGACTACTGTGTGCCAGGCACAGTCTTAAACACTACATATATTATCTCATTTGATCCTCTGGAGAACCCTGTGAACTTGGTGCCATTACTGACCTCATTTTACAGTTGAGGAACCTGAGGGAGACAGATGTTAAGTGATTTGTCCAGGTTCACACAGCCAATGTGACTACTGAAAAGTCTGAGATACATAATTTCTGGATAAATAATAATCAGTTTATTAACCATGGCTGGCAAGTAAGAGATTGAAGTTGTTGTCCTCCTGAAGCGCTTCGAATGTTTCAAAAGTCTTTGGGAAAGGAGGTGCGGCAGAGGGTAGAAATCACTTCTAATTGGTTAACAATCAGTGAGGGGGTGGACACAGAGATGGGAAGAAAGACTTCAGCTCCCCTTGCAGAGGACAGGAGGAGGTTCAGTTGCCTCCTGGTATCTGGACAAAGGCATTCATCTCTCCCTGGTCAATAAAAGATGAGCAAAGGTGGGGTAAAAAATAACACGTGTATTAGATTCTGTTTTTAAGGTCTTCTAATGTGGCATCCCATCCATGATTAAAAAGCAGGTACTGGAGGATTTGATGGGCCTCGTCATCACCAATGTCCTTCGGAGACTGAACAGCTGACAAAGCGATAGTTTCTTAATGAAGGTATTGGAAGGGTTAGTCTTAATCCTAATTAAGTAATTGGTTACTAATATAAGAGAAATACTTATATATCCTATTACTAAGTGTCTGAGACTAGATTTTTTAAATTAATTTATTTAAGTTTTCAACATTCATTTCCAAAAAATTTGGGGGGTCCAAATTTTCTCCCCATTTCTCCCCTTTCTCCACCCCAAAACGCCGAGCATTCTAATTACTCCTATCACCAATCTGCCTTCCCTTCTAACATCCCTCCCTTCCCTTCTCCCCATCTTCTCGTTTGTCCTGTATGGCAAGATAACTTTCTATATCCCATGACCTGTATTTCTTGTTTCCTAATTGCAAGAACAATGTCAACAGTTGTTCCTAAAACTTTGAGTTCCAGCTTCTCTTCATCCCTCCCTCCCCACCCATTCCCATTGGGAAGGCAAGCAATTCAACATAGGCCATATCTGTGTAGTTTTGCAAATGACTTGCATAATAGTCGTGCTGTGTAAAACTAACTATATTTCTCTCCATCTTTTCCTGCTCCCCATTGCTTCTATTCTCTCCTTTGATCCTATCCCTCCCCAAGAGTCTTCATTTCTGATTGCCCCCTCCTCCCATTGTCGTCTCTTCCATAATCCTCCCCACCCTGCTTATCCCCTTCTCCCCCACTTTCCTAAGATAGGTTTTCATACCAAAATGATTGTGCATTTCATTCCTTCCTTTAGTCTAATGTGATG
This sequence comes from Notamacropus eugenii, assembly GCF_028372415.1. NCBI lineage: Eukaryota > Metazoa > Chordata > Mammalia > Diprotodontia > Macropodidae > Notamacropus > Notamacropus eugenii. Next base: position 24,358,674 of record NC_092873.1, read on the forward strand.
AGAGTAAGCTTCATGTTTTTTTCTCTCACCTCCCTATTTTGTCCCTCCTCTGAAAAGTCATTTATTTGCCTCTTCTATGAGAGATAATTTGCCCTCTTCAATTTCTCCCTTTCTCCTCCCAATATATTTCTCTCTCACAGCTTAATATCATTTTTGTTAAGATGTGATTCCATCCTGTTCTATTCACCCTGTGCTCTCTATCACTCTATCTCTGTGTCTGTGTGTGCGTGTGTGTGTGTGTGTGTATAATCCCACCAACTACCCAGATATTGAAAAAAGTTTTCAAGAGTTACAAATATTGTCTTTCCATGTAGGAATGTAAATAGTTCAACTCTAGTAAGTCCCTCATGATTTCTCTTTGCTGTTTACAATCTCATGCTTCTCTTGATTCTTGTGTTTGAAAGTCAAATTTTCTTTTCAGCTCTGGTCTTTTCATCAAGAATGCTTGAAAGTCCCTTGTTTCATTGAAAGACGATTTTTTCCCCTGAAGTATTATGTTCAGTTTTGCTGGGTAGGTGATCCTTGCTTTCAGTCCTAGTTCTTTCACTTCTGGAATATAATATTCCACACCCTTCGTTCCCTTAATGTAGAAGCTGCTAGATCTTGTGTTATCCTGATTGTATTTCCACAATACTTGAATTGTTTCTTTCTAGCTGTTTGCAGTGTTTTCTCCTTGATCTGGGAACTCTGGAATTTGGCCACAATGTTCCTAGGAGTTTGCGTTTTTGTATATCTTTCAGGAAGTGATCGGCAGATTCTTTAAGTATTTATTTTGCCTCCTGGTTCTAGAATATCAGGACAGTTTTCCTTGACAATTTCATGAAAAGTGTTGTCTAGGCTCTTTTTTTGATCATGGCTTTCAGGTAATCCCATATTTTTTAAATTGTCTCTCCTGGATCTTTTTTGCAGGTCAGTTGTTTTTCCAATGAGATATGTTGCATTATCTTTCATTTTTTCGTTCTTTTGGTTTTGTTTTGTGATTTCTTGGTTTCTCATAAAGTCATTAGCATCCATCTGTTCCATTATAATTTTTAAAGAACTATTTTCTTCAGTCAGTTTTTGAACCTCTTTTTCCATATGGCTAATTCTGCTTTTTAAAGCATTCTGCTACTCACTGACTTTTTGAACCTCTTTTGCCAGTTGAGGTAGCCTATTTTTCAAGCTGTTATTTTCTTCAGCATTTTTTTGGGTCTCCTTTAGCAAGGTGTTGGCCTGCTTTTAATGCTTTTCTTGCATCTCTATCATTTCTCTTCCCACTTTTTCCTCCACCTCTCTTACTTGTATTTCAAAATCCTTTTTGAGCTCTTCCATGGCCTGAACCCATTCAATATTTATTTTGGATGTTTGGGATACAGAGGCCTTGACTTTTATGTCTCTTTCTGATGGTAACCATTGTTCTTCCTCATCTGAAAGGATGGGAGAAAATATCTATTCACCAAGAAAGTAACCTTCTATAGTCTTATTTTTTTCCTTTTTCTGGGCATTTTCCCAACCAGTTCCTTGACTTTTAGGTCCACTGTCAAGAGTAGCGTATACTCTGTGCATCTCTAATATCTCTGTTCCTCCAAAGTGGCACAGTCCAGTGTGATCTGGAAGCAGGAAGAGATTTTTGTATCCAGAATCCTAGCAGTTACGTCTCCACAGTCACCTAGCCTCCAGTTCCTCCAAGTCAGCACTGGAAGCTGACCTTCAGATAAGCTGAATGGGCAGGGCCACCATTCATTGGAGAAAAAGACCAGCTCCCTCAGTGCCCCCAGGGGTTTTATGATCCAACAATGCATGCAGGCTGATTTAGGGGCTTCCCTGACAACTGCTGCCACCTGCCCAATGTGGCCTCTGCAACCAGCTGCTGCCTGGGGCCAGAGCTATGGGAAGGCCCTTCTCCCTTCCCAGCCAGCTGAATAAACCCCCTCACTGACCTTTGGAGCCTATGGGTTGAAGGATCTGAGGACTCGGGGACGTGACTGGAGATTTCTCGCCCAAGATGTCCTCTTCCCAGACACTCATCACACTGACTGGCAGAGGCTGGGATGGGCTCTGAGCTCGGCTCCGTGTCCACTGCAAGTGATGTTTCCCATGGGCCTTTCAGGTCACCCTGGGCTGGAAATGTACTCCACTCTCTTGTTCTCCACTTCTGCTGCTCCAAAATCTGTTGAGAGTTCCTCTCTACAGGTATTTTATGGGCTGTCTGGGAAGACGCTGCCTTTGTGTGTCTTTCTCCTCCATCATCTGGGCTCCACCACCTCTGAGACTAGATTTTAACCCACTTCTTTCTCTAGGCCAAGCACTCTGCTCACTGTGGTCCCACGAAGCTGTACCCTAGAGAGAGGGAGTGGGGAAGAGGAGGCTCTAACTCTGGAAGGTAAAGATGACAGCAAATCTCTAGAAAAGTCCCTTATACCCTTCCTTGTCTTTGTGTCCCCAGGTCCTCTGAGGACAACTTCATCAGGCTTGCATCAACTACAATGGCTGTGTCCCCCACACCTGGACAACTGGAATATCCTCATGACAATGCAACAAAGAGAAGTGTAAATGCAAGTTTAGTTCTTCTGCAACCACGACGGTTTTACTTGTATTTCTGGATGCGGATCCTCACTGTGCTCATTGTCATACTTGGGCTGGTGGGGAATAGTATCGTCCTGTGGCTCCTGGGCTTTCGTATCCAGAGGAAGCCCTTCTCTGTGTACATCCTCAACCTCGCTGGGGCCGACGCCCTCTTCCTGTGTTCCTCCTTTCTGATCTACATGAACGAACTTTTGAGATTTATTTCTTCTCACGTAATAGTTGTAGTGTGGTTTTTCCTCCAACACATGTTCTTCATTGTAAGCGTGAGCCTTGTAGCTGTGATCAGCACAGATCGCTGCCTCTCTGTTCTCTTCCCCATCTGGTACCGATGTCACCGCCCCAAGCACACGTCTGCCACCATGTGCACTGTCCTCTGGGTTGTGGTCATCCTGTTCAGTGCAGTATATTGCACACTTTGTTGGCGCAAGTTTTCTGGCCCTGTCTGTAGCAATACCATTATCATGTTCCAGTTCGTGTGGTTCATCGTCCACACCTGCACGTTGTGTGTGTCCAGTTTGACTCTGCTTCTGAGGGTACAGTGCAGCTCCCAGCGCCGACAGCCCCCCAGGCTCTACCTCCTGGTCCTGCTCACAGTCCTCGTGTTCCTGCTCTGTGGCCTGCCCATAGGGATCGATAATTTCATAGAATTTGAGACACACTCACAATTCCTGCCATATTGGCTACGTCCAATAATGGCCTGTGTGAACAGCAGTGCAAACCCCATCATTTACTTCTTCCTGGGCAACCAAAGGTGTCGAAGGAGGGAGCCCCTCAGGGTGATCCTCCAGAGGGCCTTGGGGGATGAGGAGGTGGGAGGTGGGACAAGGAGTACTTCTCACACCAAAACCTCAGAGACATCCTTCTGAGGCTAAGAACAAGATGCTCAGACTCCAGAGCTTTTGACATGAGCCCCTGTACCAGACCCCGCTGCAGCCTCTTCCCACCTTCCTGGCAAGGAAACCAAGATTCCCCTACCATCCCTTATGTTGGTGCCCAGGCTTTGAACTGTAAACTGTGAAGAAACATTTATAAGGTGCCTGCTCTATATTAGGCAGATGGGCAATGCAGGGGATCGAGCTGCACAGCCTGGAATGGGAACTGTGGTCAGGTCTGGCCTGAGACACTTAGCAACAGTATGACCTTCTGCAAGTCACTTCACTTTGCCTCAGTTTCCTTATCTGTAAAATGAGCTAGCAAAAGAAATGTAAACCAGTCCAGTATCTTTGCCAAGAAAACCTCAGATGGGGGTAACAAAGAATCATATGAGTGAACAGCAGGACTATTAGAGGTACTGTACTAAATGCTTTACAAATATCTAATTTAACCCTCTCAATATACCTGACATATATTGAGGTACGTGCTCCTAAGACCCCCCTTTTACACTTGAGGAAACTGAGGCAGACAGAGTTCAGTGACTAAATAAGGGTCCCCAAGCAAGCAAGTACATGAAACTGGATTTGAACTCAGATCTTCCTGACTTCTGACCTAATGCTCTGTGCACTTTGGATCCCCCTAGTTTTCTGGAGGCTACTCTACCTGCAGAGTCAGGCCCAGAGTTTCATATGTCACAAGCTCAGAGGAAGGCTACTCCACCAAAAGGCCACTGTCCCTGTTCTGAGGAGGAGAGGAAGAGGAAAGACGTCCTGTAAGGCCCCATGTCTCCCTGTCCACTCCTTGTGAATCTGTGAATGAAGGCAGAGTCAGGGGTCAGACTCCTCAGGGTTCTGGGGGCCATGCTCCCCCACCTTGTCTTCTCTCAGACTTGATCCACAAGGTCCCCTCAGGCCTCGTTCCCCCTCTTCCCTCTAAAAAGGAAAGATTCCAGCTCAGCCAGGTGCCCTCCATTCCCTGCTTGTGCTCCTTTCCCCTCCCTCTACCAGATCCATCATCGTTGTTCAGCCAAATACTTCTCTGTCTCTAAAGGTCAAGGCTGAGAGTCAGCTTCCCTTCTTGTTTCCAGTCTGTTTCTCCAGGGCTCCATCTCTCTGAGTCTCTGTTTTTCTATGTTTCTGTGACCCTCTCTATTCTGATCATTCTTTCACTCTGCTTGACCCAGTTCCTGATGATCGTGAATATTGTAGTGGTGGTACAGGAGAGAGCACACCCTAAGGAGACCAAAATTGGGGAAGGGGATACATATCACACGTATACATATCACACACACCATGTATATATGCCACACAACACACCTATTCATTACATACACATGCCACATAGCACATGCACACTCATAAACATGCATGGAGCAACAATTTCCTATCCAGTCTATGAGACATCATTCAGCCTCTGTTTGATTCCTCCACTGTCAATGACCGTGCTGTTTCTTCAGTGGTTTCAGGTCCCGTAATTTTTCTGGTCTCCACACAGACTGGTGTAAATGTCTGATTGTTAAAAATTTTTACTACTGGTTTAATCAATTGTGTTTATAATTTTCCTTATTTTATACTATCCCTACATTCCTGCTATAAATCCCACTTGGTCATAATCTTTGTAGTATATTGTTTTAATCTTTTAGCTATGACCTTATCTATACCTATAACTTTCTTCCTCTGCTTTCATTCTTTGTGTTTTATGTATCAATATCATATTTGTTTCATAAAAGGACTTTCATAGGCTCCTTCCTTGACTATTATTCCAATTTTTTATATTAGAATTACTTCATCTTCAAATTTTTCATAGAATTCTCTTGTAAATCCAACTAGTAATGGAACTGTTTTCTTGGGAATCTCATTTTTGTCCTGTTCAATTTTTTTTCTAAAATAGGTCTTTTTAAATATTCTATTTCCTCTTCTGCTAATCTAGGCAATTTATATTTTTGAGAATATTCTTGCATTTCACTTAAAGTGTTAAATTTCTTGGCATGTAATTGTGCAAAATAACTCCTTATCCTCAATTTAATTTCATCTTCATTGGTGGTAGATTCACACTATTCATTTTTAGTACTAGTGATTTGGTTATCTTCTCTCTTCTTAAATCAAATTAACCAATTGCACATCTCTATCATTTTTTTCTTAAAATCAGCTCCTAGTTTATTTATCAATTCAGTCGGTTTTTCTAATCAATTTCATTCATCTCATCTTCAGTTTTTAAGATTTCCAATCTAATGTTTAGTTGGAAATTTTTAGTTTGTTCTCTTTTTCTAGTTTTCTTCATTGCATACTTAATTGCATACCAGGGTCCCAAAGCAAGCACCTGAGGATTTGAACTCAGATCTTCCTGCCTCCAGACCCAATACTCTGTGCTCTTTGGAGCCCCCTAGCTTGCTGGAGGCTACTTTACTTGGAGAGTGAGGTCCAGGGTCTGCTGTTTGTCTATTTCATAGATGTAAGTACTTACACACAAATTTTCCTCTGATTCTTGCTTTTCCTGTATCCCTAGGTTGTGGTATGTTGTCTCATTACTGACATTTTGTTTAATAAATTTTTTTTGTTTTTTTTAATTTAAATTTATTTATTTAAATTTTCAACATTCATTTCCAAAAAATTGTAGGTTCCAAATTTTCTCCCCATTTCTCCCCTCCCCCACACCAAATCGCTGAGTATTCTAATTACCCCTATCACCAATCTGTCCTCCCTTCTAACATCCCTCCCTTCCCTTCTCCCCATCTTCTCTTTTGTCCTGAAGGGCAAGATAAATTTCGATACCCCCATTACCTGTATTTCTTATTTCTTAGTTGCAAGAACAATACTCAACAGTTGTTCCTAAAACTTTGAGTTTCACCTTCTCTTCATGCCTCCCTCTCCACCCATTCCGTTTCGGAAGGCAAGCAATGCAATATAGGCCATATCTGTGTAGTTCTGCCAATGACTTCCATAATAGTCGTGTTGTGTAAGACTAACTATATTTCCCTCCATCCTATCCTGCCCCACGTTTCTTCTATTCTCTCTTTTGATCCTATCAATCCCCAATACTGCTCCCTCCTCCCACTGCCCTCCCTTGCATTGTCCCCCCAACTGCTTATCCCCTTCTTCCCCAATCTCCTGTATTGTAAGATAGGTTTTCATACCAAAATAAGTGTGCATTTTATTCCTTCCTTTAGTAGAATGTGATGAGAGTAAGTTTCACGTTTTTTCTCTCACCTCTCCCCTTTTTCCCTCCACTGAAAAGTCTATTACTTGCCTCTTTTCTGAGAGATAATTTACCCCCATTCCATTTCTGCCTTTCTCCTCCCAATACATTTCTCTCTCGCTGCTTAATTTCATTATTTTAAGATATGATCCCATCCTATTCAATTCACCCTGTGCTCTGTGTGTGTGTGTGTGTGTGTGTGTGTGTGTGTGTAATCCCACCAACTACACAGATACTGAAAAAAGCTTCAAGAGTTACAAATATTGTCTTTCCATGTAGGAATGTAAATAGTTCAACTTTAGTAAGTCTTTTATGACTTCTCTTTGCTGTTTCCTTTTCATGCTTCTCTTCCTCCTTGTGTTTGAAAGTCAAATATTCTTTTCAGCTCTGGTCTTTTCATCAGGAATGCTTGAAAGTCCTCTATTTCATTGAAATTTTTCCCCTGCAATATTATACTCAGTTTTCTTGGTAGGTGATTCTTGGTTTTAGTCCTAGTTTCTTTGACTTCTAGAATATCATATTCCACCCCCTTCGATCCCTTAGGGTAGAAGTTGCTAGATCTTGTGTTATCCTGATTGTATTTCCACAATACTTGAAATGATTCTTTCTAGCTGTTGCACTATTTTCTCCTTGACCAGGGAACTCTGGAATTTGGCCACAATGATCCTGGGAGTTTCTCTTTTTGGATATCTTTCAAGAAGTGATAGGTAGATTCTTTCAATATTTATTTTGCCCCCTGATTCTAGAATATCAGGACAGTTTTCCTTGATAATTTCATGGAAGATGATGCCTAGGCTCTTTTTTTGATCATGGTTTTCAGGTAGTCCCATAATTTTTGAATTGTCTCTCCTGGATCTATTTTCCAGATCATTTGTTTTTTCAGTGAGATACGTCACATTATCTTCCATTTTTTCATTCTTTTGGTTTTGTTTTGTGATTTCTTGGTTTCTCATAAAGTCATTAACCTCCATCTGTTCCATTCTAATTTTTAAAGAACTGTTTTCTTCAGTGAGGTTTTGAAACTCCTTTTTCATTTGGCAGATTCTACTTTTTAAAGCATTCTTCTCCTCATTAGCTTTTTGAACCTCTTTTGTCAATTGAGTTAGCCTGTTTTTCAAGGTGTTATTTTCTTCAGCGTTTTGGGGGTCTCCTTAACAAGGTGTTGACCCGTTTTTCATGCTTTCCTTGCATCTCTCTCATTTCTCTTACCAATTTTTCTTCGACCTCTCTTACTTGATTTTCAAAATCCTTTTTGAGCTTTCCCATGCCTGGGCCCATTGAATATTCATTTTGGATGTTTGGGATACAGAAGCCTTGACTTTTATGTCTTTCCCTGATGCTAAGCATTGTTCTTCCTCATCTGAAAGGATAGGAGAAAATATCTGTTCACCAAAAAAGTAACCTTCTATAGTCTTATTTTTTCCCTTTTCTGCACATTTTCCCAACCAGTTACTTGACTTTTGGGTCCACTGTCAAGAGCAGGGTATACTCTGTGTATCTGTAATGTCTTTGTTCCTTCAAGGTGGCACAATCAGGTGTGTACTGGTTTGGATGCAGAGAGGGATTTTTGTGCCCAGAATCTTAGCAGTTACCTCTCCACAGCCAACTGGTCTCCAGTTCCTCCAAGTCAGCACTGGGGGCTGATTTTCAGATAAGCTGGATGAGCAGGGCCACGATTCAGTGTGAGATAAAGAACAGCTCTGCTAGGGCCTCCACCCAGGGCTGAGGCAAGACTCAGCTTTTCAATGCCCCCAGGGGTTTTTATGCTTCAATAATGGATCTGGCTGCTGGGCCTGCAAATGTGGCCTCTGCAGAGGCTGCGTGAGGCAAGAGCTATGGGAAGGCCCTTCTCCTTTCCTGGCCAGCTGATAAAACCCTGTCACTGACCTTTGGCGCCTGTGGGTTGAGGGATCTGAGATCCTGCTGCTGCTGGGACTAGGGATTTCAGTACTGGGGATTCCGCCAGCAAGAGCTGTTCCCGAGCTGCCAAACGTGGCTAAGGTTGGGCTGAGCTCCACTGAGCCTCTGGTGCAACAGACATTTCCCATGGGCCTTTCAGGTCACCCTGGCCTAGAAATCTCCTCTACCCCGTTGTTCTCCACTTCTGTTGCTCCAGAATTTCTTGAGAGTCCCTCTATACAGGTGTTTTACGGGCTGTGTGGGGAGACCCTGAATATGTGTGTCTTTCTACTCCGCCATATTAGCTCTTCCCCTCTTTAATGAATTTTTAATTGTTTCTATGATTTGTCCTTTAACCCATTCATTCTTTAACATAAGTTTGCTTAATCTCTAACCAGTTTTTAGCCTATGTTTCTGTGGTCCCTTATTAAATATTATTTTTATTGCATTGTGTTCTGAAAAGAATACTTTTAATATTTCTGTTTTCTGTTTTCAGATATAAAATTTCATATCCTCACATATTGAAAGTCATTGTAAAACTATCATAAACTACTAGGGGGTGAAAGGTATATTTCTTTCCATTTTCATTTACTTCGCTCCACATAGCTCTCACATCTAACTTATCTAAAATTTTGTTAACTTCTTTCTCATTAATTTTTGGTTAAATTTATCAAATACTGAAAGGTGAAAATTACAGTTACCCACTATTATAATACTACATCTACCTCTCAAATTTTCTTTAAAAAATGTAGATGCAGGCGGAGCCAAGATGGCGTAGTAGAAAGACGCACATACACATAGCTCCGAACCCACAACCCATAGAACAACTACAAAGAAGTAACTCACGGTGAATTCTGCACCCAGAGGCCACAGACCATTGGAGCGAGGGAGATTTCTGTTCCGGAGAGACCTGCAAACCTCTCGTAAAAGGTCCTTCGTGCTGCGGACTGGGTGCTGAGTACAGCCCTGCTGTGGCCGCGGCACCGAGAGGAACAGATCCGAGCGGGCTTCAGGGACGGGATCTCCAGCGGCCGCACAAGTACCTCCACCCACAGGTGACGGGGGTCGGTGAGAGAGTCTCTTTGGAGGGTCGAGGGGGGAGTGGGGTGCCCCCATGGCTTGGGCCCCCTCGGGAGACAGAAGCTGAGGGGCAGCGGCAGACCAGGGCTCCCCAAGCAGGCAGGAGCCTGGATCCATTGTTGAAGGTCTGTGCATAAACTCCCTGAGGGAACTGAGCCTGAGAGGCAGCCATGCCCCCATCTGAGCATCTGAATTTAATCTCACACTGAATAGCAGCCCTGCCCCCGCCCAAAGCCCTGAGGCTGGAAGCAGCATTTGAATCTCAGACCCCAAACACTGGCTGGGAGGATGAGGAGGTGAGGTGGGTGTGAGGAAAATATTCAGAGGTCAAGTCACTGGCTGGGAAAATGCCCAGAAAAGGGAAAAGAAATAAGACTATAGAAGGTTACTTTCTTGGTGAACAGGCATTTCCTCCCTTCCTTTCTGATGAGGAAGAACAATGCTTACCATCAGGCAAAGACACAGAAATCAAGGCTTCTGTGTCTCAGCCCACTCAATGGGCTCAGGCCATGGAAGAGCTCAAAAAGAATTTTGAAAATCAAGTTAGAGAGGTGGAGGAAAAGCTGGGAAGAGAAATGAGAGACATGAAGTCAAAGCATGAACAGCAAATCAGCTCCCTGCTAAAGGAGACCCAAAAAAATGTTGAAGAAAATAACACCTTGAAAACTAGCCTAACTCAATTGGCAAAAGAGGTTCAAAAAGCCAATGAGGAGAAGAATGCTTTCAAAAGCAGAATTAGCCAAATGGAAAAGGAGATTCAAAAGCTCACTGAAGAAAATAGTTCTTTCAAAATTAGAATGGCACAGATGGAGGCTAAGGACTGTATGAGAAAGCAAGAAATCACAGAACAAAGCCAGAGGAATGGAAAAATGGAAGATAATGTGAAATATCTCATTGGAAAAACAACTGACCTGGAAAATAGATCCAGGAGAGACAATTTAAAAATTATGGGACTACCTGAAAGCCATGATCAAAAGAAGAGCCTAGACATCATCTTTCATGAAATTATCAATGAAAACTGCCCTGAGATTCTAGAACCAGAGGGCAAAATAAATATTCAAGGAATCCACAGAACACCGCATGAAAGAGATCCAAAAAGAGAAACTCCTAGGAACATTGTGGCCAAATTTCAGAACTCCCAGGTGAAAGAGAAAATATTGCAAGCAGCTAGAAAGAAACAATTCAAGTATTGTGGAAATACAATCAGGATAACACAAGATCTAGCAGCTTCTACATTAAGGGATCGAAGGGCATGGAATAGGATATTCCAGAAGTCAAAGGAACTAGGACTAAAACCAAGAATCACCTACCCAGCAAAACTGAGTATAATACTTCAGGGGAAAAATTGGTCTTTCAATGAAATAGAGGATTTTCAAGCATTCTTGATGAAAAGACCAGAGCTGAAAAGAAAATTTGACTTCCAAACACAAGAATGAAGAGAACCATGAAAAGGTGAACAGCAAAGAGAAGTCATAAGGGACTTACTAAAGTTGAACTGTTTACATTCCTACATGGAAAGACAATATTTGTAACTCTTGAAACATTTCAGTATCTGGGTACTGGGTGGGATTACACACACACACATGCACACACTCACACACACATAGAGACAGAGTGCACAGAGTGAATTGAAGAGGATGGGATCATATCTTTAAAAAAATGAAATCAAGCAGTGAGAGAGAAAGATATTGGGAGGAGAAAGGGAGAATTGAATGGGGCAAATTATCTCTCATAAAAGAGGCAAGCAACAGACTCATTAGTGGAGGGATAAAGAGGGGAGGTGAGAGAAAAACATGAAGTCTACTCTCATCACATTCCACTAAAGGAAAGAATAAAATGCCTACTCATTTTGGTATGAAAACCTATCTTACAACACAGGAAAGTGGAGGATAAGGGGATAAGCAGAGTGGGGGGGGGGATGATAGAGGGGAGGGCATGGGGAGGAGAGTGCAATTTGAGGTCAACACTCATGGGGAGGGATAGGATCAAAAGAGAATAGAAGTAATGGGGGACAGGATAGGATGGAGGGAAATATAGTTAGTCCTATACAACACAACTATTATGGAAGTCATTTGCAAAACTACACAGATTTGGCCTATATTGAATTGCTTGCCTTCCAAAGGGAAGGGGTGGAGAGGGAGGGAGCTAAAGAAGTGGGAACTCAAAGTGTTAGGATCAACTGTAATGTTCTTACCACTAGGAAATAAGAAATACAGGTAAAGGGGTATAGAAAGCTATCTGGCCCTACAGGACAAAAGAGAAGACAGAGACAAGGGCAGAGAGGGATGATAGAAGAGAGAGCAGATTGGTCATAGGGGCAATTAGAATGCTTGGCGTTTGGGGGGTGAGGGGAGAAAAGGGGAGAAAATTTGTAACCCAAAATTTTGTGAAAATGAATGTTAAAAGCTAAATTAAAAAAAAATGTCAAAAAAAATGTAGATGCATTGTATTTGGTTCATATAAGTTCAGTATTGTTATTGTTTCACAGTTGTTGTTGGTATCTTTTATCAAAATATAATTAACCTGTAATCTCCTTTAGTTAGAGCTTTATTAGCCTTATTAACACTGTCTGAGATCATGATTGCCACCCCTGCATTTTTTGCAGCAGGTGAAGCCTAATAAATTCGATGCCAAACTTCCATTTTAGTTCTGTGTATCTCCCATTTTTAAATGAATTACTTGTAAACAACATATTGGGGAATTCTGATTTTCAATTCATTCCTCTGTTTTCCACTGTGACTTACCCATCAAATTCAAGTATAATCTTTAATTTTTAAATTAAACATTTAATGAACTTTCAGATATTTGTAACTAAAAACACCAGAACTAAGCCGAAAATTCAGTATAGAAGATTCAGAAGAAATATGAGGAAAACATTAAAGATGAATTTAAGGGACCCATTAAATTCAAATCGTTTACTTCTTAGCTATGAATATGTTATCAGTATTTTTAAAGCTGACATCATTACCAATGTAGTTGGAAAAAAAGATTGGGCCTGAGTTAAATCTGATGGAGTGAGACTAGTAAAGAAAATTGGGTAGTAAAAAGTAAAAAAAGAACAATTGTCTCATACAAATGTGTGATGAAAGGAAGAATTGTTGCAGAGGACATAGATGTGGGGAAAGTCTGGTACAATTGGAACCTTGCTCTCATAGGATGTGGGTTAAAGTGGGAAGAAACAACATATGTATCTAAGAGGATATTTTTTAAAAGGCTTACGAACTGATAAAGAGGATGAAAGTACTGGATAAGAGAGGAATTTTTAGAAGGGTGTGTAGATTAAAATTTAGGAAAGAAAGGGAGAGAATAAGTGGGGGACTCAGTGTGATCGGTAGAACAAAGATTTGGAGCACAATGGAAAAGGATAAGGTAAGAGAAATAAGGTAAAAAGAGAGACTGAGAAGGATACTAAGGGGAAAAAATAGGATGGAGGGAAATTCACAAATAGGAACTATAACTTTGAATATGAAATAATCTATTTTCATGTCAATGATGTGTAACAGAGGAGAGTAAGACGTGAGCTCCACCTCTGGAACAAATCCATTCAGCTTCACTTAGGCAGTTCTGAGAGATGATCAATAAACTTCTAAAGTTACCAGCATTTCGGGTATGTTCTTTTGTGGTTCCATTTCCCCCAAGCAGGAAGGGAAACACGGGAGCAACACATATGCTTAGAAATCTGTTCCAAACGGGGCAATATTTGACTCAAGGTGAGAGGTCCAAGAGCAGCCAGCAGGAGTATGTTCCCTGACCAAAGAGGGGCTGGAAAATTACTCAGGGAGGTGTTTCATAATAAACAGGAGTTCTGGAAAGCAGTTTGGGGAACGTTCTTAAATATTCTTTTTTTAACATTCTATAAGAATTGAAACTAACAAGTAGGTTTGTAAATAACTTTGCATAGCTTGAAAATGGGTCAATTTCTTAGATCATGCACAGTTTGCTCCATCTTGTACCAATGCAGAACATTGGCACCACCATATAAAAAAGAAATTTCATCATTATATCAGAAGCCAAGAGGATCCACTCAAGGAATACCTGCCCATGCTCTGAAGAGGGCAGATAAAGGTTTTCAGCTCATCAAGCACATCTGGAAGCAGCCTCATCAAGCCTCCGAATGAGTTGTCACAAGATTGGTCAGTTTCATCATTTTACCTAGAATGCAGGTGCTGCTATTTTCCTCATTCAAGACATGAGGAAACTCAGGGGCTTAGAAAAGCTGCACAAACTGTCTAGGGTCACCCGTTTAATAAAGATAGAGTTGGAATCCAGATTTTCCTGACTCCAAGTCCAGGAATCCATTTATAATCCCGGAGTTCCTCATAATTCAAGGGAACCAATGCATTAGGATGAAGGCATGTGTGGACAGAGCAGGTTTGCATGAAAGTTACGGGATTGTTCCTGGGCCTAAGAAAAGAGTGAGTGAAGGTTTTTATCTACATTATTATCAGGAGACTGACAAAGGAGAAAAGACAGTTTGTATGACTACTATTTACTCATTTTTACTTGCCACTCATTCTCCACATTGTCCACAAAACCATTACTATAGGTCTGTTAGTAAAATGAACCAAAACTTATACCATTTCTGTGGTCATTATATATCTTCTTCTCCTGGCTCTACATACTTTGATCTTCCTTCATTTCTCGCTTATTCCATGCTTTGCTGAATCCTTTTTTCTCATGTTTTAATGATTTAGTAGTATTTTTTACGGAGAGGGAGATCTTAACAGATAGAGATGATAACAAAATACACAAAGTAGTTCTGATTACATGAATTTAAACAAGAAATGAGGCACATAGTAGGCACTTAATAAATGTTTTTTGACAATGCAGAGAAACATGAGAAAACTTAAACTGACACGAATTTAAATGAGGTGCATGAAGAAAACATGCACATTAACAGAGAAAAATGCAAATAAAAGGAGAACACAAGAAAGGAATTGAATACAATATTTTTACAATGGACAAGAAACTTGGTCTTAGAACGGAAAATAAACTTCCCTCTTTTCTTTACAGATCTGGGGAATTATGTTGTTATTTTTCATCCATTTTCAGCTATGTCTAACTTTGTGTGACCTCATTTGGATTTTTCTTTGCAGATACTGAAAGAATTTGCCATTTCTTCCCCAGGTCATTTCACAGATGATCAAACGGAGGCTGACAGGACTCAGTGACTGATCCAGGATCACACAGATGAGAAGTGTCTGAGGACAGATTTGAACTCAGGAATATGACTCTCCCTGGCTCCCGGCTGAGTGCTCTATCCAATGCACCTCCTAAGTGTTGTGTAGGTGAGCTGAATTACTTTTTTCTCTTTCCTGATGAAGACTGTCTTACTGGTTAGGTGAAGGGAAGAGATATTTGAAAATAAAGATGAAGTGTAAAAAATCAGAAGGTTTGTGAAAATATTTGGGGGAAACTTAAATGTTCTATTATTAATATAAGAGAAAAGAAAAGTTACATTTCACAAATGAATTTGAAGTGATTACCAAAAAAAGGAAAAGGGAAGGGAGGGAAAGTAACAAGTTCCCCCATTTCTCAGTTTCTTCATCTAGAAAATCAATGTATTGGACTTGATGTCTTCTTAGGTCACTTTCAGCTCTAAATCTATGTTCCGGGGATGCACTGGGGAAAGGCTTCCTTAGGTTAATCCTAGTTCCCTTCCTAAGCTAGGGTTTCAGACAAAGCTGGAGCTCAGGAAAAATTCCTGGTGACTTAGTCAAGCCTGTTGTATGGAAAAGTTGGTTGGTAAAATGTTATCTACAAACAGAGAACATTAGCATGAGTGGCCATAAAGGTTAGGGGTGGGCAGGTCACAAGGCATCACAGGAAGAGGAGGAGATGAACAGAGTCACTAGAGAGGGTTAGATAAGTACCCTGAAGGAACGTCATTTAACAGTCCTTGGATTCTGATTGGCCATTGGCTGCGCAGGAAATCACAGGATTGTCCACACTTTTGATAAGGCTTGTTCTGTCTCCAAGTCTCATCAGAGGGACCTGACAGCAAACCCATAGTCAGAGGACAGAAGACTATCTCCAGATCAATCAGCCCAGGGAAGTGAAATTTGGTGAGTGATTCTTGACTCTAAACCTTTATTGTTTGCTTTTTGGAATATGGTATTTAAAGGTCTCCATTCATCTTAGTAGTAATTATTAAATCATGTTTGATCCTGACTGTGTCTCTTTGGTCTCTAAATTCTTTCTATTTCCAGCACATAGTTCTACTGAGGCAGGAAGAGCTCTTTGCTATTGGCTCCTCTCTTCTATGGAAGCCTGAATCGAAAGGACTCATAAATACATTAAACAGTTTTAACATCCCGTCACATTGTAGTCTACATCAAGTGAACTGGGGAGTGGGAAGGGTAGAATGAATCCCGACTATGTGGAATTTCAGAAGGACCAACCAGAAAAAGTTTCATTTGTCTTCTAATACTTCATAGTGTCCCTGTTACTCCTAAATTTTCTCTGATCCAGGGAAAACAACCACAGTTTCTTCCAATAATCTTGGTATGTCAAGAACCAAGGCCCCTCAGCATTCTCATCACCCTCCTGTGTGGCAATGACAAAGCTCAAGAAGTCTTGTCTCACATCCTGGATGGATAGCACTGGAGAGACAGGGCAACTCTTCACTACTAATGTCCCTTTCTTAAAGAGCTATTGTAGTTCTTTTTGACCAAGGAGTCAACAACCTCCTATGTCATATTAGACAAATGACTTAACAACTCTGGAACTCAATTTATTCAACTGTAAAATGGAAATGTTGTCTGTAGATTCTCTAATTCTCTAAATCAGAAAGAAAACCCTTCTGACATCAGATCTTGATTAAAGAGAGAATAATATATATGTTTAGAAAAGAATAAGAGTATATTCATATAAATACATATATATGTATATCATGCTTAATTGTAGCCTTCTTGGGGGAGAAAAGAGAAACAGGGGGGAAAGTACAATGTAAAAAGTGAAAAGTAGAGAACAAAAGAAAACCTACATGGAAGCAAAGAAAAGATGAACAATTCTGAATACAATGTGTAATATTTATTATGTAGACTTTCTTGAAATGGAGATTTATTGGTTTATATTTTCAAACCTCTCGTGTTGTGTTGTGTTGTGCACTTTAAAATGATTTTTTCTTCTTTTCTTATTTTATATTGAAGTGTTAGTATTTCAGTTTGAAAGAAATCAATAAAAGAAAAATACTTCCCTGATTGTATAAGATCGCTTTCTATCAGAAGCATAGAATCCACTGTTCCTAAACTTGGTTTCATCATTTACAAAATGGACACAAATAGAGCATGTAACAAGACTCAACATTAATCAGGCCTGAACTTCTCCTAAGTTTTTCTCTAGGAGATTTTGAAGTCAAGATCTTACCGATCTCCTCTAATAAGTATAGAACTTATGACCATCTTGCAGCTGGGGTCCTTCTCTCAGTCTAAGATAACTCCACAAATTGCTCTAATCTAATTTGCTGATTGGATTCACCCATTTTAAGTACACTTTGTATTTCGAAAAAATTCTTACTCCATAGAAGAGCTGGTAAAAGTAAAAATTCTCTAGGCTTTTTTACCAAAGTATAGCCACAAAAAGAAAAACTGAGACTGAAGAAGGACTTAGCAATATCAACAGTTGATTTACTCTAAGTTGATTTGGAGAGGTTATACAAGAAAATTCCTTAACTTTCAAGGTAATCAAAAGTTCCATACTTTAGCCAAAACAATCCCTAAACCCTTTTTATTCTCAAACCAGACTTTACACAGTTTAACAACACTTTCTTTCGTCATCCACTGTCAAGAAGTCCACCCTTTCCATAGTGGGAATCCTGTAAGATGTATTTCTCCTCTTATGTCTGACTCCATCTCTCCTGGGCATATCCCTGACCAGGAGTGGCACTCGTAGGAGGAACTTCCCCTTAAAGAATTGGACTGGATTCCTGAGGAACCCACCTTGCAGCTTATTCTGTCTCAGAAGTTCCCTAGCTGAAGGCACTAGTGATGAGACCCCTTTGGTTATGATTAAGGGAGATAATCTGCCTAACTGAATTCCATCTATATGGGTGTCCTTCCTACAGCTAATACTGTAATATTCAGGGATTTGTTTTGCAATATTCTCCAATATTTCCCATTCTTAATTTCCGGGCTTAACATCCAGGCTCCTAAGTCAACTAGGGCCTAAGGGTCTTTTATAGGTCAATATTCAGCAAAATTTATGCCTACTTTTCTTTAAAACGTTCTGAATATTTGGCTCCCTCAATAAATAACTGAGTTAATCCTAAGCAAATGGAAATGAAAATAATCTTTTCCTTTCCTCATCTCTGTAAAACTAAAATGAGCCTTCTTCTCAGGTCAAAAGAGGGTAGGATTGCTCTCAGGATGGTCACACCCTTCACAATTCACCACTGAGGTGGGGAATCTATCCCCTATGACTATTGGGTCTGACCTGAATTATTGCTCCCTCAAATGGTACCAGAACACTCAGTGGGGAATCATTTCCCCAAGCCCTACCTCTCCAGGGACTGGGCATAGCATCTTCTAGATGGATCCTTCACCCTGCTGTGAGCCACTGCAAGTTCCCCTTCAACCAATTTAAGAGATTTTTCTACTGATGACAAAAATGATTTAATTACTTCTTGGTACATGAATTGAAAGGCAAAAAAAAAAATCTATTTTAATTCTGTCAACCAGAAGTTTTTAAATTAGCTAGATGGCTAGGTGGCTAAAAAGAGAACCTAGCAACTTTACAATTGAATTTCTAATCTTAGCAAAATGAAAGTAAGAAAAACAGAGGAAAAACCAGTAATCTGTGTAGAAAAAGTTAGAGATTATGGCTATACAATTTTTTTCAATGAAATTTAAGGGCTCCAGAACTCATATATTTAGACAGATAAGTCACAAATTCAAATAGTCCCTTTCAACCCAACCAGGGGCCCTGCTTAAAGAAAGTAAATTTAGGGTAAACGAAAGTAGATTCACTAAAAACACTTGAAAAGACTCAATTCAGGCTCAAAGAATGTGGGTGCAGACAAGGAGAGGAATTCAACATCCCAGGGCCAGTGTCCATGACAGAGTCATCGGCAAAAATTCAACCCAGTGAACACCTCCTTACTGAATCTCTTCCAGGGGCCAGCCCAAAGAGGTTGAGGTGCACACACCACATTCCCATCACAATCCCCTATTAATGTGGGGATTAAAACTGTCCAACCAACAATGAGAGAATGAGGCAGAGCTCTGAGTCAATGGCACTTTATTAAAGGGTCCATGGTCCCTTGTAATGAAGTGGACCTCAGATCTTCCTCCTGATACTAGATGCCCCCTTGTTTGAGGACCTTGTATTTATAAAGTCAGATACCCAAATATGCAAAAGAGGCATGGTAAAATACAGAATCTCATTGGTTGATGTATCAGGCATAATGGAAAATAAACAAAAATGATATGTCAGTAGGGTCACACTTTGGGCGAAGCAAGGACTATCTCCACTGACCAGGTGGTCACAAGATAGTCACTTGCTGTTAGACAAAAGAAAGCAGTCTGGAGGTACAAAAAATTAAATTGGAGGACTTTCCATGTAATTGAGTCACTGGGATTAGACACCACGACAAGGAAAAACAAAGGTGTAGGGCCTCTAGTGAACTTTCTATGATTAAGCAACTGAAATTACAATCTGCAGCTCACAGCTCTGGGCCCTAATATGCAGAGCTTATAATCACTAAAACCACGAAATCATACCAAATTCATTAATGTTGATTGGAATTGAGGAGGGGACCAACATAATTATTTCTTGCACTCAAATGACTGGGCAACAGACACCCTGTCTCTGTGTCACTAGAGATGCCTGTCTAAAGATGATGTTGTAAAAGAAGGAAAAGAAAGGACAAGACCTGAGACCCTAAAGAGAGTGAGAGGACCAGTATCAGTTTGTGCTGTTGGTGATGACTGACTGAGCATCATTATCTCTGCTTGCCTGCAGAAGAAATTGTTATAGAGAGAAGTACATATGTAGATGAGTGCACATATTCAGTAATATATATATATGTACACATATGTGCAGCATGTATATAAATATTATCATGGTTATATGTGCATATATGTACATAAACAGACTTTCCCATGAATATTCATGTATATCTTTGTATTGTGAATATTTTCTGTATGCTAAAGATGCCCATGGCCCCTCCTCTTAAGAATAATTTCTTCATAATTGAAGGAAATTCATTTAGAGGTTAGTGAAGATAAAAATAATTTCCTTCCCTTCAAGTTCACAGAACATTCAAAAACTATTTATGAACCTTTGGAAAAGAGTGCCTTGCATGAACTGAAATATATATATATTATGCAAGTGGATGTCAATATGGACATTGTATGATATGCATACGTGCATATTGCTCTATGTGTATATATGCATATTGTGTGTGTGTTTGAATGAATAAATGTATTGTGTGTACATGTGTGTACCTGTGTGTTCATAAGTGTATATTTTTTTCACTATTAGAACCTTGAAATGTAGGGATCCTGCAAATCTAAGCCTCATACTAATTCTCATCTGAAGTCTAGGGAAATCTGAGGCACTTGGTTCTCCATGGACAGCTGAGCCAACAGAAGAACACCCAACTTCACTTTCAGAAAAGTTCTGTGAGAGCTAGAAAGGGAGGAGATGAACCAGGTGGCCTGCAGGGGATATTTCTTCCACAAATTGTAGCAACCATGACTCAAGGATAATGGGAAAGACCAGTGGAATGGGCATAATGGGCCACACCAATCCAACAGTAATTTCATTGATTTCCTGGTATACAGACATGGGTTTAAAGAGATTCAAACCATTATTACAGAAACAACATTTAGGAAGCTTCATCTAGACTTGAAGGTTTAGGGAGTTCATCTCCTGAAGCCAGTTTTTGGGTAATCCTCACTCTTGGTGCTGAAAACAAATAGAAATTATTTTTCCTAGACTTATGTAATTTAGAGAAGAGGAAGGGTAACATAGGGTAACATAGCTTTTTCTAAGGGCCTACTATGTGCCAGGCACAGTCTTAAAACACTTTACCAATATTGTCTCATTTCATCCTCTGAAGATACCTGTGATGTTTTTGCTATTATTGGCCACATTTTGCATTTGAGCAACATAAGGGAGACAGAAGTTCAGTGACTTGTCTAGAGTCACACATCTAATGTGACTAATGAAAAGTCCAAGAAATATAATTTCTGGGTAATTGATAATGAATTTATAAACTGTATCTGGGAAATAAGAGACTGAGGTCAGTGGCTCCCTGCAAGTCAAAGATGCCACTTGAAGTGCATGGAATGCTGCAAAGTCTTTGGAAATGGGGGTATGCCTGAGGATAGAAATGAACTCTGAATGGTTAACATTCAATGAGTGATTGGACAAGGAGGTGGGCTGAAAGCCAGTCAATGAACAATGAATTGACAACAGTGGGATAAGAATAATTGATAGATCCTGCTGCTCTTTGTCCTTCGTTCTCAAAAAGTATCCTGACATCTGGGCGATGCTGCCATGACATGGAAGCGAATTGAATTTAAGTGAAGGAGGTCACCAACCTCACATTCTCCTCCAGAGCCATCTAGGTCCAGGGGACAGATATGGACCAGAACAACTGGAGATGGCCCAGAATGCCATGGGGGATCTTGGCCATTTTAAACTTTGGCAGGCAATACCATTGGTAGATTAAGGTTTAATAAGAAATAAGACAAACAATGGCCACTTTAAAAAAAAATTGATCTGAGATAGAAAGACCCTCAGGGATTCCAGGTCAAAACAGAAACAATTGTTATTTACTTCTTCTGAGCCAATCAGGGGCCAAACAATGACCAAGATGGGCTTGGCCTGGAACCTATTCTTCACCAATCAATGAGAGCCAGAGTGATTTGAGGGTTAGGCTGGGTTTTAAGAGAAATAACAAATGAGAGAAAAAGAGATACATAAGATTATTTTTGTAAGATCTTATAGTTGGTTAGGGTCCCACCCATGATGGAAAAACACATGCCTGGAGAATTTGGGCAATCCCATCCATCAACAATGTGTTTCAGAGACTGACTAAATAATCTACAGGGGATGGGTTTCTGAATGAGGAAATAGAAGGAGAAAATCTTAATCCTAACTGAATTTTGGTTATTAATAGGAGTGAAATAATTATTTCCCTCACTAGTATCTGAGAGTAGATTTTAACTCATTTCTACCTGTAAGCCAATACCACTGGGCACTGTGACACCACCAATTGCCCCCAGAGAGAGGGAGTGGGAAAGAAGAGCCTCTAACACTTGAATGTAGAGATGGGATGAAATCTCAGGTAAAATTTCTGATTCCCTTCTGTGCCTTTATGTGTCCACCACGTCTGAGAGGAGCTGGACTTCCTGGCCCTAGGGGCAACCACCATGACTGTGTCCCCCTCATATGGCCAGCAGGAATATGTTCATGACAACACACAGGAAAGAAGTGCAAATGAAAGTTCAGTGCTTGTGGAACCCGGACATTTTCATTTAGGTGACTGGATGCAGATCCTCACTATGGTCATTGCCCCACTTGGGTTGGTGGGGAACAGCTCTGTCCTGTGGCTCCTGGGCTTCCGCATCCGAAGGAACCCATTCTCCGTCTACATCCTCAACCTGGCTAGGGCCAAAGCTCTTTTCCTTTGCTGCTCCTTTCTGACCACTGTAGCTGAATTTGTTACCTATTTGTGTAATTCTTTCATCTATAACGCAGCGAGGCACCTCAAACACATGGCCTACACTGTGGGCCTGAGCCTCCTGGCTACGATGAGTACCAAGCGCTGTCTCTCTGTGCTCTTCCCCATCTGGTACAGATGTCACCGCCCCAAGCCCACGTTGGCTGCTGTGTGCACTCTCCTCTGGGCTCTAACCAGCCTTCTTGAGGTAGCATATATTGTCAGTTGTTTGTATAAGTATGCTCACCATTTCTGTCTTGACTTGTCCATCATCGAGCTCGTGTGGTTCATCTTCCTCACTTCTGTGTTGTGTGTTTCCAGTCTGACTCTGCTGATAAGGGTCCAGTGCAGCTCCCAGCACCGTCAGCCCTCCAGGTTCTACCTTCTGATCCTGCTCACTGTCCTCGTGTCCCTGCTCTGTGGCTTGCCCCTGAAGATAGGATATTACATACATCCCTTCGATATACTTTTCATGCCTTATTGGTTCCGTCAACCACTAGCCTGTGTGAACAGCAGTGTGAACCCTTTCATTCACTTCTTTCTGGGGAGCGAAAGGCATAAAAGAAGGAAGGAGGCCCTCAGAATGATGCTCCAGAGGGCCCTGGGGATGAGCAGGAGGTGGCAGGAGAGACAAGGGATACCCCACACACCAACGCCCTGTAGATGTCCTTCTGAGGCTAAGAACAAGATAACTCAAGAGTCCTTGAAATGAGCCTCTGCCTCAGGACCAGCTGCAACCTCGTCCCACCTCCCTAGAGGGACACCAGGATTTCCCTTCCAGCCCTAATGTTGATGTCCAGGGTTTGAACGCTAAGTGATGAGAAAACATGTATGAGGTACCTCCTCTGTGTTAGGCAGTTGAGCAGTGCAGGGGATAGAGCTGCAGGGCCTGGAATGGGAGCTGTGGTCAGATCTGGCCTGACACACTTACCAAATGTATGACCCTGGGCAAGTCTTAACCATTTGCCTCCATTGTCTTATCTGCACAATCAGCCAGCAAAAGAAATAGCCAACCACTTTGTCAAGAAAACCCCAGATTGAGGTAACAAAGAATCACATGACTGAACGATAAGACTATATCAGACACTGTACTAAGTGCATGACAAATATCTCATTTAACCTTCTCAATACACCTGGGAGGTGAGTGCTCACATCACCCCATTGTACACCTGAGGAAACTGAGGTAGGCAGAGGTTTAGTGACTAGACCAAAGTCCCAAAGCAAGTAACTGTCTGAGACTGGATTTGAACTCAAAACTTCCTGACTTCTGGCCCAATGATCTGCACTCTTTGAAGCACCCTAGCTTTTTGGATGCTACTTTATCTGCAGATCAGGTCCAGGGCCTCATTTGTCACCAGCCCAGAGGAAGGCTACTCCACCAAATGGCCACTGTCCCTGTCCTGAAAAGAGGAAAGACATCCTCTAAGGCCCAATGTCTCCCCATTCTCTCCTTGTGAATCTCTAAGTAAAGGCATAGAGTCAGGGGTCAGACTCCTTGTCCTCCTCTCTCAGGCTTGATCCACAAGGTCCCCTCAGGCCTTCTTCCCCATATTCCCCCCAAAAGTGGAGATTCCAGCTCAGCCAGGTCCCTTCCATTCACTGCTTGTGCTCCTTTCTCCTCCCCCTCCCACACTTCAGCCAAATACTTCTCTCCTTCAAAGGTCAAGACTGAGGCTCAGCTTCCTCTCTTGTTTCCAATCTGTGTCTCCATCTTTTTGAGTCTCCGTGTTTCTATGTTTCTGTGACTCTCTCTATTTCAATCTCCCTTTGCTTCTGCATGACCCAATTCTTGATGAGGGCAGGTATTGTAAATGTGTTATATGACAGTACCTACCTTAATGAGACCAAAGGAAGGGAAGGGGACATATCATCTCACACATATATGTCACACATACCACACATGTCACACAACATGCACACTCAGCACACATACATCACAAACACACACACACATACACACGAAAACATTTATGCATTGAACACCAATCTCCTATGGAACATCCCAACTGTGAGAGATCATTCTGTCTCCACTTGACTCCTCCAGTGACAAAGACCTTACTTTTTACTCAGGAGTTTCAGGTCCCATATTTTACCTGGTCCAGGCACAAACTGGTGTAACCATGTGGGTTTTTCTTTTAATTTTTATTATTTATGTAATCCATTATATTAAGTTTTCCTTCTATTTAACTGTTCCTGCATTCCTGGTATAAATCCCGCTGAGTCATAATGTATAATTTTGGTAATATATTCCTGTAGTCTTTTAGTTAGCATTTTATTTAGGATTTTGCCTCCATATTCATCAATGAAATTGGTGCATTAATTTTTCCTCTGTTTTTACACTTCCTGGTTTGGGTATCAATATCATAGTCATTTCATAAGGAGAGTTTGGTAGGATCCCTTCTCTGCCTGCTGCTGCAAATATTATTTCAGTATTGTAATTAGTTGATTTTTAAATGTTTGATAAGATTCACTTGTAAATTAATCTAATTTGGGTGCTTTTTTCCTTAGGAAGCTTATTGATGCCCTGTTCCATTTCTCTTTGTAAGATAGATCTGCTTAGACTTTCTAATTCCTCTTCTTCTAATCCAGGCAATTTGTATTTTGGGGAATATGCTAACATTTCATTTATATTGTTGAATTTATTGGCATATAACCAGGAAAAATTACTCCTTAATTTCATCTTCATAAGCAGTAGATTCACACATTTCATTTTAAATACTAGTAATTTAACTTCTCTCTTTTTAAAATCAAATTAATAATCTAATTGTTTTTTCTTAAAATCAACTGATTTTTTTTGTTAATTCAATCTCTTTTTACACTTAATTTTATTAATGCTATCTCTAATTTTTGTGAATTCCAATTTAGTGTTTACTTGGGGATACCTAGTTTATTCTTTTTTCTAATTTCTTTAAGTGCATACCCAATACACTAGTCTCCTCTTTCTCTATGTTATTGATGTAAGTATTTAGAGATACAAATTTTCCTCTGATTTTGACTTTTTGATATATCCCATAGGTTTGGGTATTTGGTCTCATTATAGGCATTTTCTGTAATGAAATTGTTAATTGCTCCTATGATTTATCCTTTAACCCACTCATTCTTTAACATTCTGTTGTATAATTTCCAATTTGTTTTTAATCTATGTTTCTGTAGTTCCTTATTTAATGTAATCTTATTACATTGTGATCTGAAAAGAATACTTTTAATATTTCTACTTTTCTGTTTTTAACTATAAAATATTTATTTCCTAATAGAGAGCATACGGTCAGTCTTTGAGGAAAATGAAGGTGTATTTCTCTCTCTTCCCCTTCAATTCACTCCAGATCTAGTTTATCTGGAATTACATTGATTTCAGTGACTTTTTACATATTTTTAGTTAGATTTGTCAACTTCTGAAATGGGAAGTTTAAAGTTCCCACTATTGTAGTACTGCTATATATCTCTATCTGTAATTCATTTAACTTTTCTTATAATAGCTTAGATGTTTTTGTGTTTGCTGCCTATAACTTCAGTATTGTTATTGCTTCATTGCTAATAGTATCTTTTATCAAAATATAGTTACGCTATTATCTCTTTTAATTAAAGTAATTTCAGCTTTAACTTTCCCTGAGATCACAATTTTACCTCTATGTATTTCCCATTTTTAAGTGTGTTTCTTTTAAACAACCTATTGGTGGATTCTGGTTTTCAATTCTTTCTACCACCCATTTTCCATTTTAACTTACCCAGTAAAGTTGAGTATACTCAGGGGCAGAGCCAAGATGGTTGAGTAGAAAGACAGACCTGGAGAAACTTCCCCCCATAGCCCACAAAATACATATAAAAAATAACTCTAAACAAATTCTAGAGCAGCAGAAGCCACAAAGCAACAAAGTGAAAGAGATTTCCACCCCAAGATAGCTTGGAAGGCCGACAGGAAAGGTCTGTCGCACCAGACGTGGAGTGGTGTGCAGCACAGCATGGGTCGAGCAGTGGCAGGGACAGGACCAGAAGAGTCTTCATAGTGCCACCAGTAACAGCAGTTCCCAGACAGCTCAACCTACAAATGCCAAAGACAGCTTGAAAGGTCAGTGAGAAAGCTTTTTCACATGGGTGGGAAGGCAAAGCAGTGTGGACCCGCCAGCAGCAGCCACTGAAGTAGCAACGTCCGTTTTTGGAGCACTCCTCTTAAGGGGAATTGAGTGGCTGATCTGCATCTCAGCCGTGAGTGGGTCTCCTGGGGTGCAGAAGAGTGCTGGAGGTGGAGCTGGGAGTGGCTGTGGAGAGGGAACGCTGCTGGCAGATCCTGGGCAGAACAAAGTGTTTCTGGTTGCTCCCACAGCACAGGCCAGGAGAGGAGCAAACTCCTTTCCCTTGGTTGTGCCACCTTGGAGGAACTGAGAACTTACAGGTCCCCAGAGCATATCCACCTCTTCACAAAGGAATCAAAAGTAAAGTAACTGACTGGTAAAATGCCCAAAAGGAGGGGAAAAGACTATAAAAGGCTACATTCTTGGTGAGCAAGTATTTTCTTCCATCCTTTTGGATGAGGAAGAACAATGCATATCATCAGAGGACAACCTAAAAGTCAAACCTTCTGCATCCAAACCTCTAAAATAAATACCTAATGGTGTCAGGCCATGGAAGAGCTCAAAAAGAATTTTCAAAATCAAGTAAGAGAGGTGGAGGAAAAGTTAGGAAGAGAAAGGAGAATGATGCAAGAAAATCATGAAAAGTGAGTCAACAGCTTGCTGAAGGAGACCCAAAAAAATGCTGAAGAACATAACACCTTTCAAAATACACTAACTCAATTTGCAAAAGATATCCAAAAAGCCAATAAAGAGCAGAATTAGCTACATGGAAAAGGAGGTTGAAAAGGTCACTGAAGAAAATAGCTCTTTAAAAATTAGAATGGAGCAGATGGAAGCTAATGACTTAATGAGAAATCAAGAAATTACAAAACAAAACCAAAAGAATGAAAAAATAGAAGATAATGTGATATATCTCATTGGAAAAACAACTGACCTGGAAAATACATTCAGGAAAGACATTTTAAAAATTATGGGAGTACTTGAAAGCCATGATCAAAAAAAAGAGCCTAGACATCATCTTTCATGAAATTATCAAGGAAAACTACTCGGATATTTTAGAACCAGAGGGCAAAATAAATATTGAAAGAATCCAACGATCACCTCCTAATACAGATCCAAAAAGAGAAACTCCTAGGAATATTGTAGCCAAATTCCAGAGTTGCCAGGTCAAGGAGAAAATACTGCAAGCAGCTAGAAAGAAACAATTCAAGTATTGTGGAAATACAATCATCATAACACAAGATCTAGTAGCTTCTACATTCAGGGATCGAAGGACTTGGAATATGATGTTCCAGAAGTCAAAGGAACTAGGATTAAAATCAAGAATCACCTACCCAGCAAAACTGAGTATAATGCTTCAGGGGAAAAAACAGTCATTCAGTGAAATAGAGGACTTTCAAGCATTCTTGATGAAAAGACCAAAACTGAAAAGAAAATTTGACTTTCAAACACAAGAATCAAGAGAAACATGAAAAGTTAAACAGGAAAGAGAAATGATAAGGAACTTTCTAAAGTTGAACTGTTTACATTCCTACATGGAAATATACTATTTGTAACTCTTGAAACTTTTCTCAGTATTTGGCTTGTTGGAGGGATAATACACACACATATGTATATGTATGTATGTGTATATATATATATACATATATGTATGTATATGTATATATATATATATATATATACGGTTAGGGTTATATGTATAGACAGAGAGCACAAGGTGAGTTGAATAAGAAGGGATGATATCTAAAAAAATAAAATTAAGGGGTAAGACAGGAATATACTGGGAGCAGGAAGGGAGAAATAGAATGAGGCAAATTAGCTCTCATAAAAGAGGCAAGAAAAAACTTTTTCAGTAGAGGAGTAAAGGGAAGAGATGAGAGGGAAAAAGTGAAGTTTACTCTTATCACATTTGGCTTAAGGAGGGAATAATATGCTCACTCAATTTAGTATGAAATGTATCTTACACTACAGGAAAGCAGGGAAGAAAGGGATAAGTGGGGTGGGGGATGATAGAAAAGAGGGCAAATGGGAGAAGGGAGTAATTAGAAGTAAACACTATTGGGGAAGGACAAGGCCAAATGAAAGAATCGTATTAATGGGGGCAGGATAGGATGGAGAGAAATATACTTAGTCTTATCCAACATGACTATTATGGAAGTCATTTGCAAAACTAAACATACATGGACTATACCGAATTGCTTGTCTTCTCAGTGGGGATGGGTGGGGAAGGAAAAAGGGAGAGAAGTTGAAACTCAAGGTTTTAGGAGCGAATGTTGATAACTGTTTTTACATACAATTGGGAATGAAGAAATACAGATAAGAGGATATATAAGTCTATCTTGCCCTACAAGAAAAGAGAGAAGATGAGGATAAGTGAAGGAAAGGGTGTGATAGAAGGGAAGGCAGATTGGGGGAAGGGATAACCAGAATGCACAGGGTTTGGGGATGGGGGAGAGGAGAGATGGGGAGAAAATTTAGAACTCAAAACTTTCTAGAAATGAATGTTGAAAACTAAAAATAAATAAACACAAAAAAACAAAAAGTTTAGTATACTCCTTAATTTTTGAAAATGGACATTTAATTAACTGAAAGACTTTCAGGTGTTTGTGACAAAAAGGAGAGAATTAAATTTAAAATCCAATATGGACGAATCAGAATAAATATAGGGAAAACATTAAAGATTAATTAGAAGGGACTTGTTAAGTTCAAACAGTTTACTTCTTAGCCATGACAATATTATAAGTATTCTTAAGACAGTCATCATTATCAGGGTAGTTTGCAAAAACGGGTTGGACATTCTGGACAACAATTTGAAACTATACTCAAAAGGCTGTAAAACTGCGCCTACCCTGTGATTCAGCAATGCCCCTATTAGGTCTATAAGCAAAAGAAATTTAAAAAAAAGGAGAAGGATCCACACATACAAAAATACTTACAGCAGCTTTTTGTGGCGGCAAAGAATTAGAAATTGAGGGGTACCCATCAATTGGAGAATAGCTGAACAAGTTGTGGTATGTGAAAGAAATTCAGTGCTATAGTGCTGTAAGAATTGATGAGAAGATGAACTTCAGAGAACCTGGAAAGACTTACACGTACTGATGTTCAGTAAAGTGAGCAGAACCATGAGAACATTGTACATAGTAAGAGTGCAATGTTCAACTTTGATAGACTTAGCTCTTCTCAACAATATAAACCTCTAAGACAATTCCAAAAGACTCATGATGGGAAATAGCATCCATATCCAAAGAAAGAGCTCTGGAGTCTGAATGCAGACGAAAGCTACTACTTTCTATTTTTTTCTTTCTTCTGTTTTTTTCCCATTTATTCTGATTCTTCTTTCGTAACATGACTAAGGTGGACATTTTTTTTTTAACAAAAGAAAGAAAGGTTGGGGCTGAGTTAAGAACTGTGGGATGATTCTAAAAAGAATTGGGTAGGAAAGTAAAAAGCAGCAATTATCTCATAGGAATGGAGAATGAAAGAAAAGACACAGAGGAAGCAAGTGGGGATGGAGGTCTGGTAGCACTGGAACCTTACTTTTATGGCGTCTGGGTTAAAGAGGGAAAGAATAAAATATACATCCAAAAGGGTATAAAAGCCTTCTAAGTTACAGAGAAATAAAAGGATGAGATCACAGGATAAGGAACTGACCCAGAAGGTTGTGCTAATCAAGATTTAGGAAGATAGGGGAAGAGGATAAGGGAGGGACTCTTACTGTGGTGGGTATAATAAGAAAGAATTGGAGTGTAAGGGGAAAAAATAAGGTAATTAAGAAAATGGTAAAAAGAGAGCCTGAGAAGGACAATAGTGAGGAAAAATAGGATGAAGGGAAAGTCACAAGCAGGAATTATAACTTTGAATGTGAAATATACATGTCAACGATGGGTAGCCTAGAGGAGAGTTGGACGTGAGCTCTTCATCGGGAACGAGTCCCTTGAGCATGGCTTTGATTTCAGACTTCTCAGGCATCATGTTCTTTTGTGGTTACAATGGCCCCTGATAGTAGGGAATAGGAGCATCAAATTTACTTAGAAATCTGGACCCAAAAGGAGAATTTTGACCCAGGGGAGAGGCCAAGGAGCTGCCAGCAGTAGGCTGCTCACTGCCCAGAGAGGGGCCAGGAAATTGCTCAGGAAGGTGTTTCTGAATAAAAAGCGTTTCTGAAGATCACTTTTCAGAAAATTATTAGAACTTTTTTTCCCATGGAATAGTAATTACAACTAACAAGGCTTGTAAATAACTATGCATAACTTAAAAATGGGCTGATTCCTTAGAGCATGCAAAGAGTGCTCTGTCTTGTACCACTGCAGAGAGCTGACACCAACAAAAAGGAGAATTTCATCATTACACCAGAAGCCAAGAAGACTCACTCAAAGAATCACTGCCTGGCTCTGAAGGGGGAAGATAAATATCTTCAGTCTAACAGACACATTTAGAAGCACCTTCACCAAGCCTCTTAATGAGCTGTCACAAGATTGGACATTCCCTCATTATAGCTAGAGTGTAGGTGCTGCTATTTTCCCCATTTTGCACATAAGGAAATTCAGAGAGGCTTAGAGAACCTGTATTAACTGCTCAGCATCACACATTTACTAAGAGGCAAATTTGGATCCAGATTTTATTGACTCCAAGTCCAAGAATCTATTCACTATTGCAGGATCCCTCACATAGACCAATGGAATCAATGCATTGGAATTGAGGCAGGTGTGTTCCCATAGGTTTGCACTAAAATGATGGGATTGTTCCTGGACCTAAGAAAAGAGTGAGTGAAGTTTCTGATCCGTGTTATTATAGGGAGACTGACAAATGAGAAAAAGAAGTTTTTATGTTTAATATTTAGGCATTTTTAATTGTCACTCAGTCTCCACATTGTCCACACAACCTTTGCTATAGGCTACTAGTAAAATGAGCCAAAGCTTACACTTCTCTAGATAATAACTGTCTTTGTTGATGAAAAAGGTTTCCTTGATCCCAGCCAGATCCACTCCTTGGACTCTGGACCTCAGGAAATCAAGAGGTTGCCTCATACCCTGGTCATATTTCCTAGAAGGTTGATGTTGTGCCACCTAATCAGACCAGGAAAGGAGAAGCAGAAAAGGTAGCCAAGATAGCTGATGAAAAGGTATGTGACTGAGTCTACTTTCCACATTGGAATGGCGGCAGGTTGGGAACAAAGAACAAAAACCCTCATCATGGGAACTCTGGAGACAGAATGCACTTTTGGTGACAAAGAAGATCCGAATTGAGGCTAAGATAGAAGCTGTTTCCTCTTTTTACGTGTCTGGGAAGGATCAAGGCCTCCCCCTCTGTAGCCAATGAGACAAGGACTTGATTTCAAAGCGTCCTTGTCCTTCAGGACTGAAGCACTCCATGCCTGGAAGCAGCCAAAGAGTTCATTATTTCTGAATGATCAAAGTGTTGAGCTAGCACATGGGGAGGAATGTGGGCAGGAAGGTCTACCATGAACGAGCTCCACGGGACAACTCAGAAAGGGGGCCCAGGAAGGCAATGCCTTCCTTCAAATCCTGACTAGTCTCATCTGCATCCTCCCTCCCAGAAAAGATTTGCTCTCACTACATGCAGTGTCCTCCTGGTTCTGCTCAGGCATCATTATTTCATGCAAGCTTTTCCATGTTCTCCAAAATCATTGAGTTCATCATTTCTTATAGCACAGTAGCATTCCATCATAAACATGCACCACAACTTGTTCAGCCATTCCCCCATGTATGGGCATTTCTGAAATTTCCAGTCTTTTGCCACCACAAAGAGAGCTGCTGAAAACATTTTAGAAACTGTAGGTTCTTTTCTTTTTTCTCTAATTATCATGAGAATTAGACCAAGTAGTGGCATTGCTGGGTCAAAGGGAATAGGTAGTTTAATAGCACTTTGGACATAATTCCAGATTGTCCTTGACAAGGCCTTTTGTTAAAGCAAAACAGGCTTTCTTTACTTCAGGGAAGAAGAGAGGGGTATATACCCCTTGGTCTCAATTTTCTTGAAGCAGGACACTTTCCAGATCTACCAAAATATTTAGGCAGCCAGGTGGTGCAGTGGATAGAGTACTAGGTCTAGAGTCAGGAAGACCTAAACTCAAGTCCAATCTCAGATCCTAGCTGTGTGACTACGAGAAACTCCCTCAAACACTTCCTGCCTCAATCTACTCAACTATAAAGCAGCGATAATAATAGCACCTCCCTGAAAGGGCTGTAGTGACGATCAAACGGAATTATATTTGCAAGATCTTTAGCATATTACCTGGCATAGAGTAGGTATTATATGAATATTTATTCTCTTTCCCTTTTCTTCTGTCTCTCTCTCTCTCTTTCTCTCTCTCTCTCTTTTATTCTCTCTCTGTAAATATATGCATATATACATACACATACCATATATGTAATAACATACATAAACATGCAAGTCTATACATATATAACAGAATTTTTAAAAATCTGCTTCCCGTTTCACATTAAATAGTTGCTCTTTAGTGTCCACCCTAAGTAAATGGTGCAGAGAAAATGACAGGGAAGGAGAATGGAAATAAACATTTATTGTGCACCTACTATGTGCCTGTCAATATGCTAAGCACTTTAGACATTTTATCTCATTTGATCCCGACAACAATCCTGGAAGTAGTCCCTACTTTACAGTTGAGGAAATTGAGACAGAGGTTAAGTGACTTGTACAAGGTCAGCCAGGAAGTGTCTGAGGCTAACTTTGAACTCAGGTCATCCTGAGTCGAGGCCCAGCACTCTACCCACAGTAGCATCTAGGTGCCACACCAGCAGAGTCACCTGACCAGCTGAGTGTCAGCGTCTCTGACTTTTTTCTCTCATCCATGGATAAACAATGTTAAAATAAATCTTTGTCCTCCGAAAATAGCTATTAAAAGTCACTTGTGAGTGAGAAGGTAAGAAGAAAGTCTCACCCAGTTTAGTAAATTGATACAACAAAGAGGAGAGAAAACCCTCAAGTGCATTATGGCTTCAGACTCCAGCATTCCTGAGGTAACAAGGGGAGGCAGGAAACCAAGAAGAAGCCAAGCATTAGGAAGAAACGCAGCAAGAGCTGTCAGGCCTGAACGAGGAATGACCAGACAGAAACCTCCGGGCCATCTTGGACTCTTCATTCTCACTTACTCTGTATTTTCAAACTATTTCCAAGCCTTGTTGTTTCCTACCTCCAGGATATCACTAATTTGTATTCCATCTCTCCCCTCAAACAGGGATAATCAGAAGTCAGGCCCCCAGCACCCACATGTGGTTTTCTACAAGACAAATCTGCATACCTCACTCTCTAATTTCAATAAACTCCACTGGATCCCTCTCATGACCAGGCTCCAATAGGAACTCCCCTCTTTGGAATTATGCCAGAACATGCTTTATTGATCACCCCTTCTCTTTCCACTCACATTAGCGCAGCCAGAATTGTTTCTGTTGGTTGTCATCGTGTCCAGAACTTCTATCATGTCCATGCATTTGTGGTGAAACTAAACCTGGAATGTACTCTCTCCTCAGCTCCATCCCTCAGAATCCTTCATGCCATCCTCCAGTTCCTACTGCCTTCCACCCCAATATTGCTCTTACCTAGTCTCAACATAAGAAGGTGCCATTAAGTGGCAACCCAAAAGACAGGCCTCTGATGTGTACTATGTGTACTATATGGAAAGAGGGGCCTGACTCTCAATTGATGAGAGAATGGTGACCAGGATGTTCCAAACCTACGCTAAGGGATTGACTTGAGGTAATAGGACTCCCTGCCTTGTCTGGCAGTCTGAGCCTACTCTAGCAGTAAAGGCACCAAGAATTATAAGTTTGTCTTCTCTTGGCACATTGGCAAGAAGGGTCTCTGGGTCTTCATAACATTTTTCTTTGACCTCATCAGGGTTCATCATAGTAGGAGCATAGGCACTGATGATGTCAGCGTGACATTTTCCTACAAGTGACAATCACGTCATCATGAGCCTGTCATTCACTCCTTTTGGCAGACATACAAGCTTGTTGACTAGATTAATTTTGATTGCAAACCTACACCAGCCTCACAGCACTCCCCTTCATTGTGGCCACTTCAGAAAAACATGTAACCATCTCCATAAACTGGCCTTCATTTACCAGCACTGTTCCACCAAGGTCTGCTATTGGATTCAATTAACCTTCTGAGTTCTCTTGCAGCAAGACCTGTTCATCTTTCAGGTCTACTGAATTTTGATTTTGTGTTAACTCTAAATGTGTGCAAATTCTATGTGCCAATGGTGAGTGGAATCATCTTTGCAGACGTTTTTGTACATTTTTTGTGTTTAGACCACTGGGTGGGACGCCCACCTGCCCTAGTAATCAGGCCAGGGTTGAGTAAGCAGACAATTTTTGGGAACCTCTTCTAGCCCCTTCCTCACACCAGGAGGTGA
Organism: Notamacropus eugenii; assembly: GCF_028372415.1. NCBI lineage: Eukaryota > Metazoa > Chordata > Mammalia > Diprotodontia > Macropodidae > Notamacropus > Notamacropus eugenii. Next base: position 24,393,424 of record NC_092873.1, read on the forward strand.
GCAGTACAATCCTTAAAACGTTGCTTAGACACCCAGGGAGCTGCTGAATGCCCCTGCTGCTTCCACTGAAAAGAAAACCCTATGGCCTGGGCCGCCTGTGTGCAGGGTTGTGACTCCAGCTCCTGGTGTATCTGCACCCTCTCCTTCATCACTCAGCTGTCACCACAGGACTTTGAGATAGGTTAAATGGCAATATATATGTGTGTGTGTGTGTGTGTGTGTGTGTGTGTGTGTGTGTGTGTAAGTATATGTGCATATATGCAGATATGTGTGTGTCTTCATAAGTGTATATACTTTTTTCCTTATTACAACCTTAAAATCCAGGGTTCTTGCCTGTCCAAATCTCACTCCAATACCCTCCTGTTCTCTATGGAAATCTGAGGCCCTTGTATCATCATAGACAGCTAAGCCAACAAGAGAATACCCAATTTAACTTTCAGAAAAGTTCTGTGAGAACTAGAAATTGAGTTAATGAAACAGGTAGCATACAAAAGATTCCCTAGTTTGTTGGAACCACGACTGAAAAATATGCAAGGATAATGGAGACACCAATAGAATGGAGATAATGGGCCACACCAATCCAGCAATAATTCCCTTAATGCCCTTGTATACAGGTTAGTGTTTAGAGAGAATCAAAGTCTTTACAAGAGAAACATCACTTATAAGCTTTCTCTAGACTTGAAGGCTATAAGGAATTCATCTGTTGGAGCCACTGTCCGGGAAATCCCCACCCTTGGTGCCTGAAAGCAAATAGAAAATCACTTTTCCTAGGACTGCTTGATTGGGAGAAGAGGGAGGACAATATAAGCGTAAGAGAGGAACCGTCCTGAATCCTACCCCTATTCCACCCCTCATGACCCAGGATCTGGCCAGGAGATTCCTGAGGACAGGTACAGGCATCAACAGCAGGACCAGACTCAGGAATCATCAGGAATCTGGAGTGGAAAAAGGGAATTTCTCCATCTGGGACCTTTCCTTATAATTCTTTGATGTTGTTGGACCTACTGAAGATTTCTCTGTGAGTTTAATTCTTTATACATTTCCCTTGATCCGTTCAATGTGCATAGCTGGAAAACTGGTCAGTTAGGGAAATAGGGGACTGCAGACATTTCTGCTGTTGTGTTCTGATGTTTTCTTTTTCCCTCAAGGCAGGAGCAGCCCCTAACCTTCAGACACTATTTCATATGGCCCCAGCAGGGAGGGAGAGCTTTGTTCAGGGTGCTTCAGAAGCCTCACAGTCCAAGACTGTGAAAGTTTTGTTTCCCATCCTCCAGGCCCAAGCTCTTTCTGAGGGTGAGTGAAACCCTTGATTTTCTCCTATTCTCAGTCTGGATTAACAATTTCACCCTTTCTCAGGCAAACGTCCCTAAAGGATGTTATTTCTCAGTGAAGAGGAGTTGAAGCCACAGTAACCAACAGTCCAGACAACTGCACTTAGTCAGGTTCTGTGCTGGTCAATTACCTGGTTGCACAGGAAATGAGAACCTGCTGCTGCTAATACATCCTCCTCCCCTCTGCCCACTCTCAGTATAATATCAGCTACTTCAGGGCAGGAACAGTTTCATTGCTTTTGTAATCTCACCATCAAACCCAGTGATGGAAATTAATCTGGGCCCAGGATCTCAAAGCAGTAAGTACTGAACAAATGCTTTTTGCAGTTTGGCACAGAAAAACAATAAAGAGATAATTGAATTTCCTTCCCTCCTTTCCACTCGTGAGTGTCTGGGAATATGGAACATTGTAGTATGCTGTTGGACTTAGTTCATATGATGATTAGTTGTACTGAAATATTTTTCTCTTCTTTTTTTACTTTTTATTTTAAAAAAATGACTGTAGGAGACAGTATAGAGAATAAAAATTATGTAAAAGAAATATTTACTGATAAAAGTTTTAAAAATACAAATAAATGGATAAATGAATTAATGAATTGATGAAAGAGTAAATGGGTAAAAAATAAATGTATGCACACATATGTTGAATGAATAAACAAATTCCTGTTACATTGGATTGAGTGATTCAGGCCACGTTTAGTCCCGTTCAAGTAGTTCGGAAAAGGAAGTCAAATGCCCATATACTGAAGAAAGAGCAGAAGAGAGGAAAATGAAGGCTGACTTGGAGTGTGGTCAGAAGAGGGACAAGTGTAGGTCCAATCTCCTCCAGAGCCTCATTTCTATAACTCACGGTCACATCATGACAAGAGAAAGGAGGAAAGGGGAAAATGAAACAAACTTTTTTAAAGGATCTACTATGCACCAGATACAGTGTTAAACACTTTACGAATATTATCTCATTTTATCTTCTGCAGAACCCTGTGAGCTTGGTGCAATTATTGACCTCATTTTACAGTTGAGCAACCTGAGAGAGACAGAAGTTAAGTGACTTGGCCAGGGTCACTAAGCTAAAGTGACTATGAAAAGTCCAAGAGACATAACTTCTGGGTAATTAATGATCAGTTCATTAACCATGGCTATCAAATAATAGATTGAGGTCACTGACCTGCCTGGAGTCTGTGCCCGATGAAGAACTTTGAAAGCTTAATGAATGCTTAAATCATTACATCATTAATTAATACTTTAAAAGTCTAGCATAGGGTGGAAATCAACCCCAATTGGTTAAAAATCAATGAATGGGTGGATGACGAGGTGGCCTGAAAGCCTTCTTCTCCACCTGCTGAGGTTGTATTGAGGTTCAGCAGCCTCCAGGTATCTGGACAAAGGTATGCATCTCTACCCAGTCACTGAACAATGAACAATGATGGGGTAAGAATAGCAGCTACAAAAGATTCTCTTTGTAAGAGCTTCTAGTTAGGTGGGTCCAACCCATGATCAAAAATCATGCACCCAGAGGATCTGGGCAATCTTATCGTCAGCAAAGTCCTTCAGACACTGACTGAATAACCTACAGGGGAATGGTTTCCAAATGACGAAGTAGGAAGGGGAAATCTGAATCCTAATTGAATGATTGGTTATTAATATGAGAGAAATAATCATTTCTCTCACTAGTAAGTGTCTGAGACTAGATTTTAATTCATTTTTTACTGTAGGCTCATAGCTCTGTGTACTGTGGTGCCACCTAGCTGCACCCAAAGACTCAAAAGTGGGGACAAGGAGGCTCTAACTCTTGAGGGTAGAAATGGGAGTAAATCTCAGGTAAAATCCCTGAGGCACTTCTGTGTCTTTGTATCCCCAGGACTTCTAAGAGGAGCTTCAGGGCGCTGAGATCAGTCACCATGGCTTTGTCCTCCACACCTGGGCAGCGGGAATATGTACACAACAATGCAACAGAGAGAAGTGCAAATGAGAGTTTAGATCTTAGATCTGAAAAATTTGGCTTAAGTGGCTGGATGTGGATTCTTTCTCTGATCATAGCCGGAATTGGGCTGGTAGGGAACATCATGGTCCTCTGGCTTCTGGGCTTCCGTATCCGGAGGAATCCCTTCTCTACCTACATCCTCAATCTGGCTTGGGCCGACACCCTCTTCCTCTGTCTTTCCTTTGTGTCCTCCCTACATGAGGTTATGCCCTTTTTCAATGATGCTACTTTGTTCAAGGGAGTGGCCTTTGTCACATACGCGTTTTACACCGTGGGCCTGAGCCTGCTGGCTGTGATCAGCACGGAGCGCTGTCTATCTGTGCTCTTTCCCATCTGGTACAGATGTCACCGCCCCAAGCTCACATCCGCCGCTGTGTGCGTTGTCCTCTGGGCTCTGATCGGCTTGAACTGCGTGGCAAGCTCTGTCATATGTTTATACCTGTGTATTAACCATCTGTGTAACTACTTCTTCATCTTCGAGTTTACATGGTTCATCTTCTTCACTTGTGTATTGTGCGGGTCCAGCCTGACTCTGCTGCTGAAGGTCCAGTGCAGCTCCCAGCGCCGGCAGCCCCCCAGGCTCTACCTCCTCATCCTGCTCACGGTCCTCGTGTTCCTGCTCTGTGGCCTGCCCATGGAAATCCAGGATTTCATAGGGCACTATAAAATAAGATTCATGCCTCTGTGGCTCCCTTGGCTCCTGACCTCCATAAACAGCAGTGCAAACCCCTTCATTTACTTCTTCGTGGGTAGCAAAAGACATAAAATAAGGGAGCCCCTCAGGGTGGTCTTGCAGAGGGCCATGGGGGGCGAGCAAGAGTTGGAAAGTGGAACTAGGGACACCCCCCATACCAACATCACAGAGACATCATTCTGAAGCTAAGACCAAGATGCTCGGACTCAAGATCCCTGCCCCAGGCCTAGCTACAACTCCCTCCCCACCTCCCTGGGAGGGAAGCTATTATTCCCCCTTTCATCCCTTGTGCTGATGCCTAGGGTTTGAACTCTAAGCAATAAAACAAACATTTACTATATGTTGAGCAGTGCAGAAGACAGAGGTCCAGGTCCTGGAATAGGAAGATTTCACTTCATATCTGCTCTGAGAAACTTACTAGCTGTGTGACCATAAGCAAGTCACTTAACTTTGTTTGCCTCAGTTCCCTCATCTATACAATCAGACAGCAAAAGAAATGGCAAACCTCTCCAGGATCTTTGCCAAGAAAACCCCAGATGGGATCATCAAGAGTCACATGACTGAACAGCAAGACTATACCAGGCACTGTACTAAGTGCTTTACAAATAACTAATTTAATCCTCACAATACACCTAGATGGTAGGTGTTCCCGTGATATCTATTTTATACCTGATGAAACTGAGGCAGGCAGAGGTTCAATGACTTGCCCAGAGTCCCAATACAAGCAAGTATCTTAGACTGGATTTGAACTCAGATCTTCCTGACTCCAGGCCCAATGCTCTGTGCTCTCTGGAGCCCCCTAGCTTGCTGGAGTCTCCTTTATCTAGGGAGTCAGGTCCAAGGCCTCATGTGTCACCAGCCCAGAGAAAGGTTACTCCACCAAGTGGCCACTGTCCCTGTCCTGAAGAGTAGAGGAAGAGGAAAGGCATCCTGTAAGGCTTCACATCTTCCTGTCCTCTTCTCATCATTTTCTGTAATTGACAGCATAAAGATTAGACTCCTCAAGCTTCCGTGGACCATGTTCCCCCACCTTGTCTTCTCTCAGGCTTGATCTACAAGGTTTCCTCAGGCCTCATTCCCCCATCCCAGCCCTAAAAAGGGGAGATTCCAACTCAGCCATGTCCCCCTCCATTCTCTACTTGTGCTCCTTTCCCTTCCCTCCTCCCATTTCCATCATAGGAGTTGAGTCAAATACTTCTCTCCCTCTCAAGGTCAAGGCTGAGGCTAAGTTTCCTCTCTCATTTCTGGTCTGTTTCCCCAGGCCTCAGTCTTTCTTACTCTCTGTGTTTCTATGTTTCTGTGACTCTCTCTATTCCAATCTTTCTTTCACTCTGCATGACCTGAGGGCAGATATTATAGGGGTGTTATATGATAGGGTGCACCCTAATGAGACCAAAGCAAGGGAAGACAACACATCATCTCATACACATACATATCACACACTCCACACACATCACACAACATGCATACTCAACACAATACATGTCACACATTGCACACACACACACAGAGGCACTGAACAACAATCTCTTATGGAATCTCCCAATTCTGAGAGATCATTCGCCCTCCATTTGATTCCTCCAGTGACAACAACCTTACTATTTTCTCAGTGGTTTCACCTTCCATATTTTACCTGGTTCAGCTCTGAAATGGTGTAATCATATGATTTTTTTTTACTTTCATTATTTATATAATCAACTCGGTTAATAGTTTCCCTCAATGAATATAGATGCAAAATTTTGAAATAAAATATTAGCAAAAACATTGTAGCCACTTATCATGAGGATAATACACTTTGATCAGGTAGTATTTATACCAGGAGTGCAGAGCTGGTTCAATATTCAGAAAACTATCAGCAAAATTGACTATATCAACAACAAAACTAACAGAAACCATATTATTATCTCAATAGATGCCAAAAACCTTTTGACAAGCTAGAACACCCATTCCCATTAAAAACACTAGAGAATCTTCCTTAAAATGATAAGTAGAATCTATCTAAAACCGTCAGCAAACATTATAGGTACTGGGGATAAGGTAGATGCATTTCCAAGAAGATAGGGGGTGAAACAAGGATTCCATTTTTACCACAGTTATTCAATATTGTACAAGGAATATTAACTTTAGCAATAAGAGAAGAAAAAGGAATTGAAGGAATTAGAATAGGCAAACAATAAACTAAGTTATCACTCTGAAGATTTTGTGATGCTGTACTTAGAGAATCCGAGAGAATCAAGTAAAAAAATGACTCGAAATAATAAATAACTTCAGCAATTTTGCGAGATATAAATAAACCCACATAAATCATCAGCATTTCTATATATCACTAACAAACCTCAGCAGCAAGAGATAGAAAGAGAAATTCCACTTAAAGTTGTTGTAGACATTACAAAATATTTGGAAGTCTACGTACCAAAACAAATGCAGGAACTATATGAACACAATTACAAAACACTTCTCATACAAATAAAGTCAGATGTAAATAACCCACTTTCTCGTGGGTATGCCTAACTAATATAATAAAAATGAATTCTACCGAAATTAATTTACTTATTCATTGTCATACCAATCAAATTACTAAAGAATATTTTATAGAACCAGAAAAAATAATGTCAAAATTCATCTGGAAGAACAAAGGTCCAGAATTTCAAGGGAATTAATGAAAATAAATGCTAAGGAAGGCAGCCTAGCCATACCAGATCTTAAATTGTATTACAAAGTAGCAATCATCAAAACTACTTGGAACTAGCTAAGAAATAGAGGGGTAGATCAGTAGAATAGCTTAGGTACACAAGACACAGTAGTCAACAATTATAGGAATCTACTGTTTGATAAACCCAAAGACCCCAACTTCTGGGATAAGAACTCACTATTTGACAAAAATTGCTGGGAAAACTGGAAAATAGTTTGGCAGAAACTGAGCATAGATCAATGTCTGACACCATATACAACAAAAAAGGCCACGTGGATACATGATTTAGATATAAATGCTGATACTATAAACAAATTAGGGGAGCAAGGAATAGTATGTCTGTCAGATTTACGGAAAAAGGAAGAATTTATGACCAAACAAGAGACAGAGAACATCATGAAATGCAAAATGGATAATGTTGATTACATTAAAGTGGAAAGTTTTTGCACAAACAAAGCCAACGCAGTTAAGATTAGGAGAACAGCAGAAAGCTGGGAAAGAGTTTTTACAACTAATATCTCTGATAAAGTCCTCATTTCTAAAATATGTGGAGAACTGAGTCAAATTTACAAGAACAAAGTCATTCCTCAATTGATAAATGGTCAAAGGATATGAATAAACAGTTTTCAGAGGAAGAAATTAAAGTTATCTATAGTCATATGAAAAAATGCTCTAAATCTCTATTGATTAGAGAGATGCAAATTGAAACAACTCTGAGGTACTACTTCACACATATCAGATTGGATAACATGACAAAACAGAAAAATGATAAATGTTGGAGAGATGTGAAAGAGTTGGAACACATTCACTTTTGGTGGAGTTGTGATCTGATCCAGCTATAGCCCAAAGGGCTATAAACATGTGCATACCCTTTGACCCAGCAATACTACTTCTAGGGCTATGTCCAGCCTAACTGCCGCGGGCTGCCGGGTCCTTCTTTTCTAACTCGGGTCTTTGGTGATCAGCTGGATAAACGTACCAGAGAAGAGACCTCCAGAGTCAGACAAGTGTAGGCTTTATTCCGGATACCAGCTACATGTCAGCATGCAGGATGAGTTCTCCCCGTGGAGCCCCCTTCTCCTTCTGGAGGAGAGAGGAACCCACCCCCTGTCAGTATGCAGGGCTAGTGCTCCCCGCAGGAGCCCCCTTCTCCCTCCCGAGGAGCAAGGAAAAAGGAAGAACCCTCAGGCTTTCCTGTCCCCATTTAAGCTCTCCCAGCTGCATAGTTCGCTCGTGGATACCGTGCATGCTCTCAGCCCCTTAGCCCATTAACAACAGGTGTGCTCAGACCACGGACCAATCTCAATGGTGGGATGCTCTCCCCAGCAAATTTCCACTGAGAAGAGGTGGAAAAACAAGATACCTCGTGTTTCACTCCTCAATTCCCAGCTGTTCCCTGGGGGACCTAGTGAGAGCTCTGCGATTTAGAAGCCCTCACCTTTACCTGACCCAACACTGTTCCCCAACAGGACTATATCCCAAAGAGATCATAAAAATGGAAAAAGTACCCACGTGTACAAAAATATTTATAGCAGCTCTTTTTGTGGTGGCCAAAAAGTGGAAATTGAAGGAATTTTAATCAAATGGGGAATGGCTGAACAAGCTGTGGTATATGAATGTAATGGAATACTATTGTGCTATAAGAAGTGATGAACAGGAAGACTTCAGAGATGCCTGGAAGGACTTATATGAACTGATGTTGAGTGAAAGGAGCAGAACTAGGAGAACACTGTAAACAGTAACAACCTCAATGCTTGAGAAATTTTTCTGGTAAACCCAGCCCTTCACAGCAATGCAAGGACCTAAAACATTCCCAATGGACTCGAGGCAAAATGCCTTCCAAGTCCAGGTAAAAACTATGGAATTGGATCACAGAATGAAGCAGAGTATTTTCTCTTATGTTATGTTTTGGTTTGGCTTGGTTTTTCTCATGGTTACCCCAATTCATTTTAATTCTTCTATGCAACATGAACAATGTGATAATGTGTTTAATAAGAATGCATGTGTAGAACCCATATAAGATTGCATGCTGTCTCTGGGAGGGATGGAGAAAGGAGGGAGAAGAAATCTAACACTTATAGAAGTGATTGTAGAAAACTGAAAACAAATTAATTAATAATAATAAAAAAGAAATGATGAGCAGGTGGACTTCAGAAAAACCTGGAAAGACTTATAGGAACAGATGCTGAGTGAAGTAAACAGAAGCAGGAGAACACTGCACCCACTAACAGCCACATTGCAAGATAACTGGATTTGGTAGTCTTAGCCCTTCTCAGCAATGCAAGGTCCTAAAACAATTCCAAAGGACCCATGATGGAAAATGCCATGCATATCCAGAGAAAGAACTATAGAGTCTGAATGCAGAGTGAAGCAGACTATTTTCTTTTTTGCTTGTTTTGTTTCATTTTTCTTTCTCATGGTTCCTCCTATTTGTTCTAATTCTTCTATATAACATGACTAATGTGAAAATATGCCTAATAAGAGTGTATATGGGGGGGCGGAGCCAAGATGGTAGAGTAGAAAGACGCACATACACATAGCTCCGAACCCACAACCCATAGAACGGCTACAGGGAAGTAACTCACTGCGAATTCTGCACCCAGAGGCCACAGAACATTGGAGCGAGGGAGATTTCTGTTCCAGAGAGACCTGCAAACCTCTCGCGGGGGGTCCTTCACGCTGCCGACTGGGCGCCAGGACTGGGAGCTGAGTGCAGCCCTGCCGTGGCCGCCGCACCAAGAGGAAAAGATCCGAGCGGGCTTCAGGGACGGGATCTCCAGCGGCCACGCGGGTCCCTCCACCCACAGAGGGACCTGCAAAACTCTCGCAAAAGGTCCGTCGCGCTGCAGACGCGGAGCCCAGCCCAGACCTGCTGCAGAACCGGCCACGGCACCGAGAGAAACAGATCCGAGCAGGCTTCAGGGACAGGATCTCCAGCGGCCGCACAAGTCCCTCCACCCACAGGTGACGGGGGTCGGTGAGAGAGTCTCTTTGGCGGGTCGAGGGGGAGTGGGGTGCCCCCATAATTCAGGCCCCCCCGGGAGGTAGAAGCTGAGAGGCGGCTGCAGACAGGGGCTCCCCAAGCGGGCGGGAGCCTGAATCCATTGTGGAACGTCTGTGCATAAACCCCCTGAGGGAACTGAGCCTGAGAGGCGGCCCTGCCCCAACCTCAGCACCTGAACATAATCTCATACTGAATAGCAGCCCTGCCCCCGCCAAAAGCCCTAAAGCTGGAAGCAGCATTTGAATCTCAGACCCCAAGCTGGCTGGGAGGATCAGGAGGCGAGGTGGGTGTGAGGAGAATATTCAGAGGTCAAGTCACTGGCTGGGAAAATGCCCAGAAAAGGGAAAAGAAATAAGACTATAGAAGGTTACTTTCTTGGTGAACAGGCATTTCCTCCCTTCCTTTCTGATGAGGAAGAACAATGCTTACCATCAGGCAAAGACACAGAAATCAAGGCTTCTGTGTCCCAGCCCACCCAATGGGCTCAGGCCATGGAAGAACTCAAAAAGAATTTAGAAAATCAAGTTAGAGAGGTGGAGGAAAAGCTGGGAAGAGAAATGAGAGAGATGAAGTCAAAGCATGAACAGCAGTTCAGCTCCCTGCTAAAGGAGACCCAAAAAAATGTTGAAGAAAATAACACCTTGAAAACTAGCCTAACTCAATTGGCAAAAGAGGTTCAAAAAGCCAATGAGGAGAAGAATGCTTTCAAAAGCAGAATTAGCCAAATGGAAAAGGAGATTCAAAAGCTCACTGAAGAAAATAGTTCTTTCAAAATTAGAATGGCACAGATGGAGGCTAAGGACTTTGTAAGAAAGCAACATATCACAATACAAAACCAAAAGAATGGAAAAATGGAAGATAATGTGAAATATCTCATTGGAAAAACAACTGACCTGGAAAATAGATCCAGGAGAGACAATTTAAAAATTTTGGGACTACCTGAAAGACATGATCAAAAGAAGAGCCTAGACATCATCTTTCATGAAATTATCAAGGAAAACTGCCCTGAGATTCTAGAACTAGAGGGCAAAATAAATATTCAAGGAATCCACAGAACACCGCCTGAAAGAGATCCAAAAAGAGAAACTCCTAGGAACATTGTGGCCAAATTCCAGAGTTCCCAGGTCAAGGAGAAAATATTGCAAGCAGCTAGAAAGAAACAATTCAAGTATTGTGGAAATACAATCAGGATAACACAAGATCTAGCAGCTTCTACATTAAGGGATCGAAGGGCATGGAATAGGATATTCCAGAAGTCAAAGGAACTAGGACTAAAACAAAGAATCACCTACCCAGAAAAACTGAGTATAATACTTCAGGGGAAAAATGGTCTTTCAATGAAATAGAGGATTTTCAAGCATTCTTGATGAAAAGACCAGAGCTGAAAAGAAAATTTGACTGTCAAACACAAGAATGAAGAGAACCATGAAAAGGTGAACAGCAAAGAAAGGTCATAAGGGACTTACTAAAGTTGAACTGTTTACATTCCTACATGGAAAGACAATATTTGTAACTCTTGAAACATTTCAGTATCTGGGTACTGGGTGGGATTACACACACACACATGCACACATGCACACATACATAGAGACAGAGTGCACAGAGTGAATTGAAGAGGATGGGATCATATCTTTAAAAAAAAATGAAATCAAGCAGTGAGAGAGAAATATATTGGGAGGAGAAAGGGAGAAATTGAATGGGGCAAATTATCTCTCATAAAAGAGGCAAGCAAAAGACTCATTAGTGGAGGGATAAAGAGGGGAGGTGAGAGAAAAACATGAAGTCTACTCTCATCACATTCCACTAAAGGAAAGAATAAAATGCACACTCATTTTGGTAGGAAAACCTATCTCACAATACAGGAAAGTGGGGGATAAGGGGACAAGCAGGGTGGGGGGGATGATTGAAGGGAGGGCATGGGGAGGAGAGTGCAATTAGAGGTCGACACTCATGGGGAGGGATAGGATCAAAAGAGAATAGAAGTAATGGGGGACAGGATAGGATGGAGGGAAATATAGTTAGTCCTATACAACACAACTATTATGGAAGTCATTTGCAAAACTACACAGATTTGGCCTATATTGAATTGCTTGCCTTCCAAAGGGAAGGGGTGGAGAGGGAGGGAGGTAAAGAAGTTGGAACTCAAAGTGTTAGGATCAAATGTAATGTTCTTGCCACTAGGAAATAAGAAATACAGGTAAAGGGGTATAGAAAGCTATCTGGCCCTACAGGACAAAAGAGAAGACGGAGACAAGGGCAGAGAGGGATGATAGAAGAGAGAGCAGATTGGTCATAGGGGCAAGTAGAATGCTTGGTGTTTGGGGGGGAGGGGATAAAAGGGGAGAAAATTTGTAACCCAAAATTTTGTGAAAATGAATGTTAAAAGTTAAATAAATAAATTTAATTATTAAAAAAAAAAATGAGTGTATATGTATAGCCGATATCAGAGTTCATGCTATCCTGTGGATGGGGGTAGGGGAGGAAGAGGGAGAAAATTTAAAACTTATGGAACTGAATGTTGAAAACTAAAAATAAATACACTTTTAAAAAATAGTTTTCCTTAAGGTAAACCATAACTATATTCCTAGCCTTTGTAAAATATTGTTGTTGACTTTTACCTGGTATTTTATTTAGGGTTTTTAAATACAAATTTATTAATGAAATTGGTGTACAATTTTTCCTCTTTTTAATCTTTCTAGTTTTATCGATATCATATTTGGTTCATAAAAGGAGTTTGGTAGGATCCCTTCTTTGCCTATTATTCCAAATAATTTATTTAATATTGGAATTAGTTGATCTATTTTAGAACAATAAATTGAAAAGGCCATAAATGAGCTTCCTAAGAAAAGAAAAACACCAGGACTAGATGGAGTTACAAGTGAATTCTATTAAACATGTAAAGATCAACTAATTCCAAAAGTTATATTTTCACAACAGTCATGTTATGTAGAAAAAAAAAGAAAATAGTCTACTTTGCTCTGCATTCAAACTCCATATTCTGCACATCAGGAAAAAGTCCCTGATGAATTTCCTCATCTTTGTGTCCCCAGGGCATCTGAGAGGAGCTTCCTGGGGCTGGAACCAACCACCACTTCTGTGTCCACCACACTTGGGCAGGGGGAATATGGTCATGAAAATGACATTTGAGAGAAGAGCAAATGGGACTTTAATTCCTGGGACTGAGACACCTGAAAAATTTGACTTAAGTGACTGGATGCATTTCCTCAATCTGATCACTACCATATTTGGGTTGGTGGGGAACAGCATTGTCCTGTGGCTCCTGGGTTTCCGTATCCAGAGGAAGCCCTTCTCTGTCTACGTCCTCAACCTGGCCAGGCCATTGCCCTTTTCCTTTGCAACCTTTTTTTTACTACTTATCGAGGGATTTGTTGGATATTTGAATTATTCTACCATGCACATAGGAATGATCTACATCACATTCACATCCTGCTGCATGGACCAGAACCTCCTGGTTGCAATCAGCACCGAGCGCTGTCCATTCCCCATCTAGTATTGATGTCACTGTCCCAACCACACCTCTGCTGCTGTGTACCCAGTCCTCTGAGCTCTAGCCAGCCTGCTATGCATAGCAAGTTAGATCTATTATGTTTCTGTCTGCAATAAGCTGTCTGTCCTGCTTTCGTGCGGTCCGAAAAGTGTGGTTCTTCTTCCTCACTTGTGTGCTGCACGTCCAGACACTGCTGCTGAGGGACCAGTGCAGCTCCCAGGTTGGCAACTCCGCAGTCTCCACCTCCCTGACCTGCTCACAGTACTCCTTTCCTGCTTTGTGACCTGCCTATGGTGCTGAGGCCAGTAATAAGGTAAGGGGAGCTGTTAGGACCATTTACGAATTTGAATACAAATCTTTTCTGTCCTTTGAGTTGTATTTGTTTTGGTCATGTTGAGTCATGTGATCTCTGTATTCTATTAAGCTGCATCTTCCCATGAGGATTTTCTAATACTGAGCATGTCTTTAACTCAATTGTTTCCCTTGGTTGGGGGAGGGAAGGGGGTGAGCTCACAAAAAAGAAATGGTGATAAATCACCAAGATTGAGATGGATGCTTCTACAGCCAGAAGAGTCATTCACTCTGGGTGTGGATTACATCTCCTTCTACTTCTAAGTGGTGAATAAGGGCTAGGGTCAAGGAAGCCAGAGAGGGCTCTTATTGATACTTAATGGATATTTAGAGTTGAAAAATCTTCTTCCTGTTATCCTAAGTCATTTCTAAGTTAATTGTCTCCAGGAAATGAATCTCAGGCAAAATCTCTGACTTGACAAGGCATTTTGTTAAAACAAAAGCTGTAACCGAAGGAAAGTGTACATCTCTAAATGCTTACGTTGATAGAATAAAGACCAGGCTAATGAATTCAGTATGCAATTAAAAAAAACTAGCAAAAGGACAAATTAAGATCCCCAATTAAACACTAAATTGGAAATCCTAAAAACTAAAGATAAGATTAATAAAAATGAGTATAAAAATTGAATTAATAAATAAAACCCGGAGTTGGTTTTATGAAAATATGATATATGAGCTAACCCATTGGTTAAGTTGATTTTTAAAAAGAAAGAATAAAACCAAAACATTAGTATTAAAAGTTAATATATCACTAACAGCTGAAATTTTAGAACAGTTATAAGAAGTCATTTTCCACAATTATAAACGAACAAATTTAAAAGTTTAAATGAAGTGGAAAAATATTTGCAAAAATATAAATTGACAGGATTAGCAGGAGGAAATAGAATAGTTAAATAAACTTATTTTTAAAAAGAAATTGAACAGGTCATAAATGAGCTCCCTAAGAAAAAAGCACCAGGACTAAAAGGATTTGCCAAAAAATTTCATTTAAATTTCAGTGGATACAATATTAAATAAATTATTTGGAATAATATGCAAAGAAAGAATCCAACCAAACTCCTTTTATGAAACACATATGACTGATACCTAAACCAAGAAGAGTAAAAATTGAGAAAGATATAAAGCAATTTCATTAATGAAGATGGATGCAGAAATCCTAAGAAAAATCCTTGCTGGCTAGAATGCAACCTACGTAAGAGAAGTCCATCCCTTGACTGGAGCTGAGACCCAATCTCTCTCTGAATCAAAGAGGTCACTTAATCTAGACCATTCTTTGGTATATTCTCATCTGCAGAACTTCTCTGATTTCTTTTGGCTTTTGCTTAGACAAATGACTAACCTACGATTTACTATTCCTGTTGGCCAAGATAGGGTGTGTACAGTAATAGCCAACTGGATCACTTAAATATAATCAGGAAAGTATCTTTCTTTGTGAACCTTTAAACGTCACACTTTAAGACCAGAGAGATATTTGATCAGTGGAGAATAAACATGAGTCTAGCTTAATACACATCTTTGAAGTTCAAGGAGAAACTACTGAGCATCTGAAGTCTTGAAAGCTGCCTGTCCTGCCCACATGCCCAGCTAGTTTGTAGGCAGTGTGAGGGTGGCCTATCTCCTACTCTCTTCAGCTCCAGATTGACCTCAGAACATCTATCCATGCCACCTGTGAACCATATTCATATATTTATACAACTCACATATATTTACAACCATACATAGACATGTTTTCACTATCCCCAACTCTCTAGAAAGCTCTTTGAGAGTAGAGACTGCTCTATCTTTTGTCTCTTTATTCCCAATAACCAGGAGAGTTCCGGGCTCTTAGGTGTTTCACAAAATACTTCTTGATGCATGGACTTTCACTGAACTGAAGAGTAAAGTGAGGTGAAGGCAAGGAAAATGACTTGCCCACAGTCACCCAGAAAGGCAGTGCTGGGAGAGGATGCAAACTGAAACCTCTTCTGGGGTTCAGTATACTACTTTTAATCATATTATGATGTGCCTTGTAAGTGTATTTCCCAAGAACACAGTGTTACGGATCCCAAATGACTGGGGAAGTCATCCCATCTCAGTCCCTGAGGATCCCTGCTCAAACATGATGTTGTAAAGGAAGGAAAGAAAAGGACAAGATCTGAAACTTTAAAGAGAGTGAGGAGCAGTATGAGTTTCTGCTGTTGGTTACAACTGATCAGGCATTGCTATCTCTGTCGTCAGGAAAGATTGTGGTACATACATATGTACATGAATACATCTATTCATCAATGTATATATGTATATATGTGTGTCTGTGTGTGTATCATGTTTATAAATAGTATTACTAGCATTACTAGTATATATATACATATATACATATGTATATATGTACATAAACATGTTTATATATAAATATACTTGTAAAGTATTGTGTTATGAATATTTTCTGTGGTCTAATGTTCTAATGATCTAATGACTCCTCTTAAGAATAATTTCTTAACAATTGAAAGAAATACTAATATTCAATTAGTCATTAGTGGGAAAAAAGGTAATTTCCCTCCCTTCAAGTTCACAGAACATCCAAAAACTATTCATGAACCCTAGGTTAAGAATGCCTGGCACAAATTAAAATATATGTACATATGTAACTGAATATGAATATATGTATTATATTGTATGTATGTATCTGTGCATTCTTATACATAGTATGTATATGTTTTGTGAATGAATAAGCATATGTGTGCATGTGTCTTCCAACACATATATGTTTTTCTCCATAAGAACCTTAAAATCCAGGGCTCCTACCAGTCTAACTTTCACTCCCATACCCACCTTTAATCTAGGGATATATGAGGATCTTCTAGATTTACCATGAAAAGTTGAGCCAACAAAAGAAAACATAACTTCACTTTCAGAAAAGTTCTATGAGAGCTAGAAAGGGAGTTGATGAACCAGGTAGCCCACGGAGGATATTTCTTCCTTAACTTTCAGGAAGCATGCCTGATAAGTACCTGAGGAAAATGGGAAAGACAAATAGATTGGAGATAATGGACCACACTAATCCAACAGTAATTCCACTAATGCCGTTTGTATTTACATAGGTGTTTAGAGATAAAGTCTTTACCAGCGAAACACCATTTATCAAGTTTTATGTGGACTTGAAGTCTTTGAGGAGTCCACCTCCTGAGGTCAGTGTCTGGGAAATCCCCAACCTTGGTGCCTGAAAGTAAATAGAAAATCTTTTTTGCTAGGCCTATGTAACTGGGAGAAGAGGGAGAGCAAAATAAGGGAAAGAAAGGAACTGTCCTGAATCCTACTCAAAGCCCACCACTCCATCCCCATGGTCTGGCCAGGAGATTCCTGAGGATAGGTACAGGAATCAACTGCAGGACCAGGTGCAGGAGTCATCAGGAACCTTGAGAGGAAAAAGGAGATTCTCAATCTGGAGCCTTTCCCTGTAATTCTTTGTCATCCTGTGAGTTTAATCCTTTATACATTTACATTGATTCCCCTCAATGTGTACAACTGGAAAACTGAAAAAGAATTTTGGGAAATAGTGGAACACAGAAGTTTCTGCCACTGTGTTCTTATGTTTTCTTTTTCCCTGGGAGGCAGGAGCAGCCCCCAACTCTCAGACAGTTTTTAATATGACCTCCAGCAGGGAGAGTTTTGTTTGGAGTGCTTCAGAAACCCCTACAGTCCAAGAGTATGTTCCCAATCCTCTGGGTTCAGTCTCTGGCTCAGAGTGGGTGAATTCCATATCTCCTTGATCTCCTATTCTCAGTCTGGATTAACAGATCCACCCTTTCACAGGCATTTGGCCCTAAAGCATCTCATTTGTCTGTAAAGAGAAGTTGAAGCCACAACAGCCAACAATCCAGACATGTGCAGTTGGTGAATTCAGGACTGGTCAATCACCTGGTCTGACATGAGGGGATGACCTGTTGCTGCTCCTTCATCCTCCTCCCCTCTGCCTACTCTCAGTAGAATAGCAGCTACTTCAGAGCAGGGAGAGTTTCATTGTCTGTGTTCCCAGCACCAAGCCCAGTGGTGAAAAATACTCTGGACCCAGTATGTCAAAACATTCAATATTGAACAAATGTTTAGTGTAGTTTGGCAAAGAAAAACAATAAAGAGATAATTGCATTTCCTTCTCTCCTTTCCACAGGTGGATGAAGATGGATATGGAACACTGTGTTGTATACTGTTGAACATAGTTGATATGATGAATTGTTGTGCTGAACTATTTTTCTCTTCTTTTTTTTTCTCTGATTTAAAAAAAAATTGATTCTAGGTAAGAGATAATATATTGAACAATAAAATTATGTAGAAGAAAAAGTTATTAACAGAAACTTTAAGATCAAAGTAAATAAATGGATGAATAAATTTGTGAATTATTAAAAGAATGAATGAACACATAAGTGCATGCATGCATACATTAAATGAATAAACAAATGTCTGCTGCATTGAATTAAGTGGCTCAGCCCACCTTAGGCCTGTCCACATAGGTTGTAGATGGAAGCCAAACCCTCTTATACTAAAGGAAGTGCACAAGAGAAAAAAATTAAGGGATCCAGATGGCTCAGGAGAAGAAAGTGAGGCTGGTGACCTTGCACACCTCTCCATCACTCAACACGGAGCCAAGTGCAAGTCATGCCATCATTTTTCTGATGTTATGATCTTCTTCAAAAAGAAGGACAAGCACAACAACCTGACTAGTCTTAATAACTGAATAGGAGTTCCTCAGACAAACTGAGACCTGGGAAAGTCCTTAACTTTAAAAGGCCAGGGTCTCCCATTGCATCTGGGTCAACTCTCATTGTCCTGATCTATAACTTGCCACAGTATCCAGATGGCTCCTGAAGAGAGAATGAGGCTTGTGACTTTGCACAGCCCTACCTCACCTAAATCCCATTCAGTTACAAGTCAAGACATCACCTTCCTAATGTCATTGGTCCTCTTCCAGAACAAAGCACAAAGAACAGTAACATAGTGAGTGCTCTAATCAAAGGAATATAAATTTCAACTGCTGAAACCACAAAAGATATCTTGGGGTGTATGGGCTAGATTTCTTTTTTTTCCTTCCCTCTTTATTAAATAATTTTTAAAAACTGGGACAATTAATTCTTCTGTCCAATATAATTTCATTTATGATTTCTTTAAGTACAAGATTGGAAAACTAAGCTTTGAAAAAAACTAATTAAGATTGATATGGAGCTACTTGATTGTGCCTTGAACCCAAATCACCCTGCCTCTCAATGATTGGTCAAGAAGGGGTCCCAGCCCAAGCCTGACTTGATCTTTATTTGGGTTTTGATGACTCAGAGTGGGTGTCAGTAGTAGTTGTCCCTGTTTTGGCTAGAAACCCTGAGAGTCTTCCCCTTCCAGACTGATTTTTTAACTAGGTAAAAGAAGCCATTTTTTTTGCTACATTTGTTACCTAGCCTTAATCACTGAATGGGTGTTGCCTCAGAAAAACTGAAACCTGGGAAAAGCTTACGCTTAAAAGAGCCAAGGTCTCGCATTGCTTCCAGGGGGCATCTCCAGGCTTCCTGATCTATATGTTGCCACTGAAACCAGATAGCTCAGAAGGAGAGAGTGAGGCTGGTGACATCATGACAAGAGAAAGAGGGAAGGGTAGAATGGAATAAGTTTTTTAAGGGCAAAATATGGGCCAGGCATAGTGTTAAACACTTTACAAATATTATCTCATTTGATCCTCTGAAGAACCCTCATCAGCTTGGTGCTATTATTGGCCTCATTTTACAGTTGAGGAATCTGAGGGATGCAGATGTTGAATGACTTGTCCAGGCTCACAGAGTTAATGTGACTAATGAAAATTCCAAGATACATGATTTCTGGTAATTAAAAGCCAAATTATTAACTATGGATACCAAATAGCTAATAGATTGAGATCAGTGGACCTCCTGGAAGCCAAAGATGCCCCTGGAGAACACTGAATGCTTCAAAAGTCTTTGGAAGAGGGAAGATGGAAATCAACTCTGGTTGATGATCAATGAAGAGGTAGACAAGGAGGTGAACTGAATGCCTTCAGCTCCTCCTGCTCAGGACATGAGGAGGTTCAGTTGCTTCTAGTCATCTGGACAAAGTTATCCATCTGTACTGAACAATGATGGGTTAAGAATTCCACCTACATAAAGTTTTCTTTGCAAAATTCTCCACTTGAGTGGAGTTCCACCCAAGATGGAAAAAAATGTACCCTGGAGATCTGGGCAATCTCATCTATCAAAAAAATGTCCTTCAAAGATTGGCTGAATAACCTACAGGGGGCTGGTTTCTTGAATGAGGAAATAGGAAGAGAGTCTTAATACTAAATGAACAATTGGTTATTAATAGTGAAATAATCATTTCTGTCACCACTAATTGTCTAAGACTAGATTTTAACTCATTTCTTACTCTACGTCCAGCACTCTGGGCACTGTGGAGCCACCTAATTGCACCCTACAGAGGGCACAGGGAAGAGGAAGCTGTAACTCTTGAAGGTAAAGATGGGAGTAAATCTCTGGAAAAATCCCTGATGTACTTCTGTGTCTTTGTGTCCCCAGGACGCCTGAGAGGAGCAGGGCTTCCTGGGGCAGGGACTGACCACCATGGCTGTGTTTTCCACACCGGAGCAGCAGGGATATGTTCATGACAATGCTTCGGAGACAAATGCAAATGGAAGTTTAGTTCCTGGGGTGGAGACTCTAGGAGAATTTGAATTGAGTGACTGGATGCGGATGCTCTCTCTGCTCATTGCCATACTTGGGCTGGTGGGAAACAGCATCATCCTGTGGCTTCTGGGTTTCCGCATCCCGAGGAACCCCTACTCTGTCTACATCCTCAACCTGGCTGGGACCGACGCCCTCTTCCTCTGTTGCTCCTTTCTGCTCTCCATACATGAATTTGCTAGCTATTTTTATTATTCTTTCACGTACGAAGTATTGATCTACGTCACATACACGTTCTACATGTTGGGCCTGAGCCAGCTGGTTGCAATCAGCACGGAGCGCTGTCTATCTGTGCTCTTCCCCATCTGGTACCAATGTCACCGCCCCAAGCACACGTCTGCCGCTGTGTGTACTCTCCTCTGGGCTCTAACCAGCCTCGTCGGGGTAGCAGATTTTGTTGTTTGTTTTTATGTCTATAGTCACCACATCTGTAGTGACATCTTCATTATCGAGGTCCTATGGTTCATCCTTTTCACTTTTGTGTTGTGTGGGTCCAGCCTGACTCTGCTTCTGAGGGTCCAGTGCAGCTCCCAGCGCCGGCAGCCCCCCAGGCTCTACCTCCTCATCCTGCTCACGGTCCTCGTGTTCCTGCTCTGTGGCCTGCCCATGGGGATCGGGGATTTCCTACTGAGCTTCCACAAAGTTTTCAAGCCTTGTTGGCTCTGTCAGCTCTTGGCCTGTGTGAACAGCAGCACGAACCCCTTCATTTACTTCTTCGTGGGCAGTCAAAGTCATAAAAGGAGGGAGTCGCTCAGCGTGGTCCTCCAGAGGGCCCTGGGGTCCCAACAAGAGTTGGGAGATGGGATGAGGAACACTCCCCATCCCAACCGTCAGGAGACATCATCTCAAGGCTAAGCACAAGATGCTCAGATGCTGCAGCCCTTGGAAAGAGCCCGCCCACTCCCAGCTGCAGCCCCTTTCCCACTTCCTCAGGAGGCAAGCTAATATTCCCCTTCTATCCCTTATGTAGGATTTGAACTCTAAGTAATGAACAAACTTATATTAGGTGTCTGCTGTATGCCAGGCAGGTGGGAAGTGCAGGGGATGGAGCTCCAGGGCCTGAAATTGGAAGACTTGAGTTCAAATCCGGCCTGAGACACTTGCTAGCCATGTGACCCAGACAAGTCACTTAATTCTGTTTTCCTCAATTACCTCATTTGTAAAATGAGATGGAGAAAGAAATAGCCAAGCACTCCAGTATCTTTGCCAAGAAAAGCCCAGATGGGGGTCACAAAGAATCACATGACCAAATTACAAGACTATACCATGCATTGTACTAAGTGCTTTACAAGTGAGTCATTTAATCCTCATAATATACCTGGGAGGTAGGTGCTCTCATGACCCCCATTTTACACTTGAGGAAACTGAGGCAAGCAGAGGCTCAGTGATTTGTCCAGGGTCCCAAAGCAAGCAAGTGTCAGAGACCCTATTTGACTCAGATTTTCCTGACTCCAAGCCCAATGCTCTGTATACTTTGGAGCTCCCTAGAGTGCTGGAGGCTACTTTAGCTGGAGAGTGAGGTCCAGAACCTCATGTGTCGTCAGACCAGAGAAAGGCTACTCCATCAAATGGCCACTGCCTCTGTTCTGAGGAGTAGAGGAAGAGGAAAGACGTCATCTAAGGTCCCTGTCCTCTCCTTGTGAATCTCTGTAAATGAAGGCAGAGTCAAGGGTCAGACTCCTCGAGATTCTGGAAGCCATACTTCCCCATCTTATCTTCTCTCAGGCTTGATGCACAAGTTTCCCTCAGGCTCATTTCCCATCGTTCCCCATCCCCCCACCTTAAAAGCGGGATATTCCAGTTCAGTCAGGTCCCCTCCATTCCCTGCTTGTGCTCCTTTCTCTCCCCTTTCCCACAGTTCAAACAAATACTTCTCTCCTCTAAAGGTCAAGGCTGAGTCTCAGCGTCCCTTCTTGTTTCCAGTCTATTTCTCCAGGGCTCCATTCTCTCTGAGTCTCTGTGTTTCTATGTTTCTGTGACTCTCTCTATTCCAGTCTTTCTTTCACTCTGCATGATCCAGTTCCTGATGAGGGCAAGTATTGTAAGGGTGTTATATAGGACAGGGTGCACCCTAATGAGACCAAAGCAGGTGAAAGGGACACATCAACTCACACACACATACACACATATCTCTCTCTCTCTCTTCCTCTCTTCCTCTCCTCTCCTCTCTTTGGCATATTCTCATTTATAGAACTTCTCTGATTTCTGTTGACTTTTACTTAGACAAATGACTTACCTGTTATGCACTATTTCTGTTCATCTCTGTGTGTGCAGGGAGTGTCAGGATGACCCATCTCCTGCTCTATGCAGATGTAAACTTGACCTCAGATCATATCTATCCATGTCCCCGTTGAACCATGTCTACATGTTTATACAACTCTCACTCATTTATATTCTGTATATGCATTGTTCTCAACACACCAATATATACTATATTCATTAATCCCAACTCTATTGTAAGCTTTTTGAGAGTACAGGAAGCTTCTGTTAGGTGTTTTTATCCCCAACAGCTAGGAGAGTTACTGGCTCTTAGCATGTGTTTCACAAAATAGTGCTTGATGGAAGAACCTTCACTGGACTCAAGAGTAAAGCCAAGTAAAAACAAGGAAAGTGATGCACCCACAGTCATCTAGAAATGCAGGGTTGGTGAAGGATTCAAATGCAAATCTCTTCTGGGATCAAGCATACTACTCTCTTAATTATATCATGATGTGCCTTGTAAATGCATTTCCCAGGAATATAGTGTTATGGATTCCAAATGACTGGGGAAGTGTCACTCCATCTCTCTGTCACTGAGGATCCCTTCCTAAAGATGAGGTTGTAAAGAAAGAATAGAAAAGGAAAAAACCTGAGACCCTAAAAGGAGTGAGAGGACCAATATAAGTTTCTACTCTTGGGTATGACTGACCAAGCATTTTTATCTCTGCTTGCCTGCAGGAGTGCTTGTGACAGAGGTAAGTAGAAGTTAATGAAAAGAAAGATAATTTCCCTCCCTCCAAAGTGACAGAATATCCAAAAACTACTCATGGATGCTAGCTTAAGAGTGCCTGGAAAAAACAAAAATATATGCATGTATGTAAGTAAATTTGAATATATATGCATACATATTACAGTGTATATACATGTATATGAACTCCCATATGTTCCTATAGGTATATACATATATATCTTATGTATATCATTTGCAAATGAGCAAAAATATATGTACATATAATTATTTTATGTCCTTCTAAGTGTATATCCTTTTTTTCCTTATCAGAACCTCAAAATCCAGGGCTTCTGCCTGTCCAAGCCTCACTCCAATACCCACCTGTTGTCTATGGAAATCTGAGGTCTTTGGAACTCTCTGGACAGCAGAACCAAAAGCAGATTATAAAATTTCACTTTCAGAAAAGTTCTGTGAGAGCTAGAAAGGGAGATAATGAGCAAGGTGGCCTACAGGGCTTATTTGTTCCTTAAGTTACTTGAGGAACCAAGACTGATAAGTACCCAATGAAAATGGGAAGACCACTGGACTGGAGAAAATGGACCACACCAATACAACAGTAATTACCCTAATGCCCTTGAGTGCTGGTTGGTATTCAAAGAGAATCAAAGTCATTACCAGAGAAATACCATTTAGGAAACTTTCTCCGGACTTGAAGACTTTGGGAAGTTCGTGGCCTGAGGTCACATTCTGAGAAATCCCCACCCTTGGTGCCTGAAAGCAAATAGAAAATCACTTTTCCCAGGCCTATATACTTGGGAGAAGAGGGAGGGGAAAATAAAGGTAAGAGAGGAACTTTCCTGAATCTTGCCCCTATCCCACCCCTCATGCCCCAGGGTCTGGCCAGGAGATTCCTGAGAAGGCCAGTTACAGGCATCAACAGCAGGACCAGACACAGGAGTCATCAGGAATCTGGAGAGGAAAAAGGGACATTCTCCATCTGGGACCTTTCCTTGTAATTCTTTGACATTGTTGGATCTTCTGAAGATTTCTTTGTGAGTTTAATTCTTTCCTTATACATTTGCCTTGATCTATTCAATGTGCATAGCTGGAAAATTGCTTAGGTAAATAGGGGACTGCAGACATTTCTGCTGCTGTATTCGGATGTTTTCTTTTTCCCTTGGAGACAGAAGCAGCCTCCATCCCTCAGATAATTTTTAAAATAGTGTCCAACAGAGAGGGAGAGTTTTGTTTGGAGTGCTTCAGAAGCCCATACAGCTCAAGGGTATGAAAGTTGTTGTTCCTCATCCTCTGGGCCCAGACTCTGGCTCAGGGTGGGTGATTCCTTGATTTCAACATTACTTGATCTTCTCCTGTTCTCAGTTTGGATTAATAGACCCACCTTTTCAAAGGCATTTGACTCAAAAGCATCTCATTTGTCCGTAAAGAGAAGCTGAAGCCACAACAACCAACAGTCTGGACACCTGCACTGGTCAGTTACCTGGTTGGGCAGGAGGTGAGGACCTGCTGCTGCTGCTGCTGCTGCTGCATCCTGCTCCTCTCTGCCTTCTCTCAGTACAATATCAGCTACTTTGGGGCAGGGACAGTTTCATTGCCTTTGTGTTCCCAGCAACAAGCCCAGTGGTGAAAATATTTCTGGGCCCAGGATCTCAAAAGAACAAGTATCTAACAAATATTTATGGCAGTTTGGCACAGAAAAACATTAAATAGGTAACTGCATTTCCTTCCCTCCCATCCACTGGTAAGTGCCTGTGGATATGGGACATTATGTAATATACTGTTGGATTCAGTTCATATGAAGGAATGTTGTGGTGAAATTTGTTTTCTTTTTTTATTCTTTGATTTTTTAATAATTGAATGCATGTGTAGACAGTACATGGAATAAAAATTGCATAGAAAGAAAAGTATTGATAGAAATTTTAAAATATAAATGAATAAATGGATGACTTAATTAATAGAAAGGTGAATTAAGAAATAAATGCATGCATACACACACTAAATGAATAAACAAATATGTATTGCATTGAATTAAGTGGTTCAGCCCACCTTAGACCTGTCCACATAGGTTGCAGAAGGATATACTAAATATCCCATATACTAAAGAAAGTACAGAATAGAGAGAAAAAGGAAGAGTGGTCAGAGAAGGAGAGAAAAGTGTCCCCCCAAGCTTCTCCAGAAGACTCATTTCTATACATCACTGTCACATCTTAACAAAAGGAAGGGGCAAAGGGAAAATGGAAAAAAGTTTTTCTTAAGGGCCTATTATGAGCTAGACACAGTGGTAAATACTTTACAAATACAACTTCATTTCATTCTCTGAGGAATCGTTAGCTTGGTGCTATAATAAATGGCCCCAATTTACAGTTGAGGAGCTTGAGAGAGGCAGATGCTAACTGACTTGTCCGGGGTCACACAGTTAATGTGATTCATGAAAATCCAAGAGACATGATTTCTGGGCAATTAATAGCCAAATTATTAACTATGGCAAGCAAGTAGTAGATTGAAGTCATGATCTCCCTGGAAGTCAAAGGTGTCCTTGGAGAGCATTTAATGCTTCAAAAATCTTTGAAAAGGGGGTGTAGCAGAGGGTGGAAATTAACTCTAATTGGTTACAAATCAGTGAGGAGGTGGACAAGGATGTGGGCTGAAAACCTTCAGCTCTCCCTTCCTCCAGGTATCTGGACAAAGGCGTCCATCTCTACCCAGCCAATGAACAAGGAATGGTGCAGTAAGAATCATAGCTACGTGAGATTCTCTTTGTACAATCTTCTAGGTGGGTGGTGTTCCACCCGTGATCAAAAAACCTATACCAGGATCTCATCCATCAGCAATGTCCTTCAGAGACTGACTGAATAACCTACAGGGAATGGGTTTCTCCATGAAGAAATAGGAACAGAAAGTCTTAATTCTCATTGAATAATTGATTATTAATGTGAGTGAAATAATCATTTCTCTCACTTGTGTCTGAGACTAAATTTCGAGTCATTTCTTACTCTAGGTCCATACTTCTGTGCCCTGTGCGCCACCTAGCTACACCCTACAAAGAGGGAGAGGGAAAGATGAGACTAACTCTTCAAGGTGGAGGTGGGAGTAAATCTCTGGAAAAGTCCCTGATGCCCTTTTGTGTCTTCTGTCCCCAGGGCTTCTGAGAGGACCAGGGCTTCCTGGGACTGGAACCAACTACCATGGCTGTGTGCCCCATACCTGAGCAGTGGGAATATGTTCATGGCAATGGAACAGAGAGAAATGCAAATGAGAGTTTAGTTCTTGTGAATTCTGGAAATTTTCATTTGGATTCCTCGATTGAGATCCTGCCTGTGCTCATTGCCGTACTTGGGCTGGTAGGGAACAGCATCGTTCTGTGGCTCCTGGGCTTCCGCATCCAGAGGAACCCCTTCTCCGTCTACGTCCTCAACCTGACTGGGGCCGACTCCCTCTTTCTCTCTTTCTCCCTTCTGAGCTCCATACTTACATTGCATGATTTTTTCATGTACATAGTAAGGAAGTACCTCCGATACATATTCTACAACTTGGGTCTGAGCCTCCTGGCTGGGATCAGCACCAAGCGCTGTCTATCTGTGCTCTTCCCCATCTGGTACCAATGTCACCTCCCCAAGCACACGTCTGCCGCTATGTGCACTCTCCTCTGGGCTCTGACCAGCCTAGTCGGGGTAACGGATTTTGTCGTTTGTTTTTGTGTGTATATACATTTCTGTCATGAGTTCTTCATCATCGAGGTCGTGTGGTTCATCCTCTTCACTTTTGTGTTGTGTGGGACCAGCCTGACTCTGCTGCTGTGGGTCCAGTGCAGCTCCCAGCGCCGGCAGCCTCCCAGGCTCTATGTACTCGTCCTGCTCACGGTCCTCGTGTTTCTGCTCTGTGGCCTGCCCATGGGGATCGAGGATTTCCTACTGCGCTCTGGCGAAGTTTTCAAGTCTTATTGCCTCTGTGAGCTCTTGGCCAGTGTGAACAGCAGGGCGAACCCCTTCATTTACTTCTTCGAGGGCAGCCAAAGTCATAAAAGGAGGGCGCCACTCAGTGTGGTTCTGCAGAGGGCCCTGGGGGATCAGCAGGAGTTGGAAGATGGGATGAGGAACACTCCCCACCCCAACATTCAGGAGACATCAGATGCTGCAGTCCTTGGAAAGAGACCTCCCCCTCAGCTGCAGTCCCCTTCCCACTTCCTCAGGAGGCAAGCTAATATTCCCCTTCTATCCCTTATGTAGGTTTTGAACTCTAAGTAATGAACAAGTTCATATTAGGTGTCTGTTGTATGCCAGGCAGGTGAGAAGCGCAGGGGATGGAGCTCCAGGGCCTGGAATTGGAAGGCTTGAGTTCAAATCTGGCAAGTCACTTAACTCAAATTGCCTCAATTTCCTCATCTGTAAAATGAGCTAGAGAAAGAAATAGCCAAACACTCCAGTATCTTTGCCAAGAAAAGCCCTGATAGGGTGACAAAGAATCACATGACTGTACAAGAAAACTGTACCAGGCACTGTACTAAGTGTGCTATGAATAGTTCATTTAATCCCCACAATATACCTGGGAGATAGGTGTTCTCAGGACCCCCATTTTACACTTGAAGAAACTGAGGCAGGCAGATGTTCAGTGACTTGCCCAGGCTCTCAAAGCAACTAAGTGTCTTGAGACTGGATTTGACCTCAAATCTTCCTGACTTCAGGCCTAATGCTCTGTGCACTTTGGAGCCCCCTAGCGTGTTGGAGGCTACTTTACCTGGAGAGGGAGATCCAGAGCCTTACGTGTCACCAGCCCAGAGGAAGGCTATTCCACCAAATGTCCACTGTTCCTCTTCTGAGGAGTAGAGGAAGAAGAAACATATCCCTTTAAGGTCACATGTCTCCCTATCGTCTCCTTGTGAATCTCTAAATGAAGACAGTCAGGGGTCAGACTCCTCAGCGTTCTGTGGGCCATGCTCCTCCACCTTGTCTTCTCTCGGGCTTGATCCACAAGATCCCCTCAGGTCTTGTTCCCCTTCCTCCTTTAAAAAGGGGAGATTCCAGCTCAGCCAGGTCCCCTCCATTCCCTGCTTGTTCTCCTTTCCCCTCCTCCCTCCCACAGTTCAGTCAAATTCTCCTCTCCATCAAAGGTCAAGACTGAGGCTCAGTTTCCTCTCTTGTTTCCAGTCTGTTTCTCCAGGGCTCCATCTCTCTGAGTCTCTGTGTTTCTGTGAGTCTCTCTATTCCAGTCTCTCACTCTGCATGACCCAGTTCCTGATGAGAGCAGTTATTGTATGGGTGTTGTAGGACAAGGTGCACCCTAATGAAACCAAAGCAAGGGAAGGGGACACATTATCTCACACACATACATATCACACACCAGACACATGTCACACAACATGCATACTCAGCACATTTGATTCCAGCAGTTACAATGTCCCCAGTGGTTTGTGAACTTTGGCACACACAAAAATAATACAGAGACAGCTTCATTTCCTTCCCTCTTTTTCACAGGTGGGTGACTGAGTGTGGAAAGCTGTGTATACTCTTTACCCAATTCATATGATGGTTAGTCACACTGAAGTATTTTTCTCTTTCTATTTTATTCTTTCACCTTAATAATGGACTCTGAATGAGGGTGTATGCTATCAAACAATTAAAATGATGTAAAAGAAAACATATTGATAAAAATTTTAAAATAATAAAATGATGAATCACTTTATTAAAGAATAAAAATGTAAGTGCACTGTCCATCCACAAATGAATAAATCTATGTCTGTTACTTTGCATTAAATGGTTTGGGCTGCACTCAGTCTGATCGACGTGGGTTGTAGGGGGAAGACAGGCCCCCGTGTACTCTTCTGAGGTAGGTGTTGTATAAACAAAGAGGGAAATAAAAGGTGGACTGCAGCCCAGTCAGGGACAAGAAGACAGGCAGGTGCATTGCCAGTCACCTCCAAAAGGCTCCTTTCTATAGCCCTATTACATCAGGACAGGAGAAAGGAAGGAACGGAACTAGCTTATATTAAGCTTGCACTATATGCCAGGCACTGTGTTAAATACTTCATACATATTGTATCATTTGATGGAAGAACCCTGTGAGGTAGGTGCTACTGTGATCCCCATTTTACAATTGAGGAACTTAAAGGATATTGAGTTACTTACCCAGGGCCACACAGCTAGTAAGTGTCTGAGGTGAGATTTGAACTCATCTCTTACTCTATGTCCAATGCCCCATGCCTTGTGGTGCCACCTAGCTGCCCCCAAGAGAGAAGAAGTGGGGAAGACTTGAAGTTAGCTGTTGTTCAGTCTTTTCAGTCATATCCAGCTCTTCATGAACCCATTTGTGGTTTTCTTGGCAGAGATACAGGAGTTGTTTTACAGTTTCCTGTTTCAGCTCATTTCACAGGCGAGGAAGTGAAGCAAACAGCATGATTTGCCCAGGGACACACAGCTAGTAAGTATCTGAGACTAGATTTGAACTCAGGAACATGAGCCTTATGACTCCAGGCTGAGCACTCTGTCCACTGTGCCATCTAGTGCTACCCTTTGGAGCTAGAGACACAAGAAAATCTCAGGGAAGTCCCTAATGCCCTTCCTTGTCTTCGTGTCCCTAGAGCGTCTGAGAGCAGCTTCCTAGGGCTGAGATCAACCACCACGGTTGTGTCTCCCACACCTGGGCAGGGGGAATATGGTCATGAAATGGCAACTGAGAGAAGAGCAAATGGAACTTTAGTTCCTGGGTCTGAGACACCTGGAAAATTTGACTTAGGTGACTGGATGCATTTCCTCAATCTGATCACTGCCATAGTTGGATTGGTGGGGAACAGCATTGTCCTGTGGCTCCTGGATTTCCATATTCAGAGGAAGCCCTTCTCTGTCTAAGTCTTCAACCTGGCTGGACTGATGCCCCTTCCTTTGTAGCCTTTTTTTTTTTACTCCTCATCCAGGGATTTGTGAAGTGGTTCAATATTCTGCCATGCACGTAGGAGTGATCTGCGTCACATTCATGTCCTGATGCGTGGACCTGAACCTCCTGGCTGCGATCAGCACCGAGTGCTGTCCATCCGTGCTATTCCCCATCTAGTACGATGTCTTCGCTGCGTGCACTGTTCTCTGCACTCTGGTGGGTCTGTTATGTACAGCAAGTTAGATCTATTGTGTCTCTGTCTACAGTAAGCACTTCTGTCGTGGTTTCTTCAACGTCCGGACTGAGTGGTTTTTCTTCCTCATTTGTGTGCCGCCTGTGTGCAGCCTGACACTGCTGCTAAGGGTCCACTGGAGCTTCCAACACTGGCAAGTCCTCAGCCTCTACGTTCTTGTTAATCTCTGTAGATAGATGAAGGCATAAAGTCAGGGATCAGACTCCTCACGGTTGCATGGGCCATATTATTCCACCTTGTCTTCTTTCAGATTTAATGCATGAGGTTCCTACATGTCTCCTCCCCAACTCCTGTGGTGACCAGAGGATATTCCAGGTAAGCCATGCCCCCCCCACACACACACATACCACTCCCCACTCCTGCTTCCTTCCCTCCGCCTCCCCACTCCCATCATAGGAGTTGAGCTAAATATTTCTCTCCCTCTAAATGTCAAGACTTGGCCCAGCACCTTCTCTTGTTTTCACTCTGTTTCTCCAGGTCTCAGTCTCTGAATCTCTGTTTCTCTATCTCAGTGACTCTTTCTCTATTCCAATCACTTTCATTCTGCATGATTCAATTCCTGCTAATGTCGCTGTATGGGCAAAGATGTTGTAGGGGTGCTATATGACAAGGAGCATCCTACTGAGGCCAAGTCAGGGGAAGGGGACAATGCATCTCTCATACATACACATGACATACAGAACATACCCACAACACAGAGGATAGGCTTCTATCTCGTGGACAGAAGTAGTATCTGCTATGAATATTTCCATGAAACTTTGCTTAAGAACAGTAGTCGGGAACCATCACAAGGCCATACACACAGTGGGTATCCAAAGAATATATAAGGATTTCCAACCCTTAGAGAGCAATATAAAGATTTCACTGATTATTAACAGCCTAATGACAACTTGAAAGGAGATAACTGGAAAAGCATCTTAGAAATTAGTTTATGGTGTTGTGTTCTTTAAAATTTTTATGAATGAATTGGAAGAAGTTAGAGATGGATTGTTTATCAGATTTTCAGATGGCCCCTTAGTTGGGATAGATAATCAATACACTGGATGGCAGAGCAGGGCTGTCAAAACTCTCTCAGGCTAAAATGTTATGTTGATTTTATATAATGAAATTTGATGTGGAAAAGTATCAGACCTTTCACTTGGGTTAAAGAGAAATCAGCATCACAAATAAACGGTGGAGAAGTTATGGGAACATAAAAGTTCCTCTGGAAAAAAATCTGGAAACTTTAATGATTTGCAAGTTAGATATAAGTCCATAGTATGACTTTATCTGAGCTGATATTGCATAAGGAATTTCAGGCTAAGATCTCCCTCATCCCAGTGGCACTGTGCTACTCACAGAACTTATAGATCTGTACTGTGGGACCCTGGGGGAGAGTCTCAGGTCAGTTCAGATCAACTGGCATTTATTATCCTCAAGGATAATATCCTCAAGGAGTTTACAGCCTAAAAGGGGAAAAGGCTCCCATAAAAGGGAGCCAAGAAGTGGAGGATTCAGGAAATGGAGGAATGGAGATACTTGGCCTGGGGCCATGGCAGGGCAAGTCGTGTGGAGATGTGCCTGAGTACAGCTGAAGGCGGGTAACATGGTGAGCCTGGGTCTCCTAGTCCAGGCTGAACCAAGTTACCAAGGTAAAGAGGTTTCTATGAAATGATGGAAGTCTTATAGAGAAGAATCAGAGTGCAGCCAGGAGAGGAGAGCTTCTCCTCAGGAGTCATCAGCCTCTCTGCCCACAGGAATGCAACCTCTCCAGAGAGATGCTTAGTGTGCTCTGAAGAATGAGGAAGGAGCTTTCTTCTGGAGATGAGACTTCTACTGCACCTTAGTACTCAGATTACCTCAGGCTTTGTTCTCTGCCCAGTGGAATCCTTGCAATATTCTGAGGAAACAGAAAGGCCAAATAACAGTTCTTCCAGAAGATGGAGTTTCAAGTAACAACATCTCAAGAGGGATAGGCAAGGAATGTAAATGATGAGGGCAGAAAACAAAGAAGGCTTACGAGGCTAAGCAGAGAGAGGGAATGGGATTGATTGGAAAAGAAGGTTATAGGCTCCTTCTTGTGGCAGGGGGATGAAGCAGATGATTTGTCACTTCTAAAAGCACCACCATCCTCATCAGAGATCTCCCAAAGCACTTCTATGTGTTATTTCCATTTCAATCTCATTGCTCTTTCGCAGAAGGTGGAGATGACCTTCCTCCACAAATGTGGTCAGGTTCCCTAACTTCAGATGTTGGATCTTTGTTTTATTTTTTTCTGTAGACAATATGAATTTGTAAGAAAATGATAAAAATGCACACAAAAATTTCATCTGAACTACAGTTGACAGGATCAGACCAAAAAAACACTTGAGAACTAAGAAGATTCCTTATCTCCTTCTGAAGGTTGTTGGAGACCTCTGTCTGGATCCTATATCTATTCTTCTTGGACAATATCAGGGTCATAGTCTGTGAGGTAGAGGGAGAAAGATGAACAAAATATGAATATGAACAAAATAACTCTTCCTGAGCCATTATGTTCTCTCTTTCACATAAACCCAACAAGGCAAAGATGTTCTATTTCCTCTTAGGAGTCAAGGATGGCAGTTTCCTGAGTACTAGCCTCATGAAACAAACTCCTCACACCCATGAAAAATCACACAAATTCTAATTCTCTGGCAATGCTTTCACCTCTCTCTCAATGGCTGCCTGTGCTCAGAAGCCTCCAGGGAATTACTGTAGGATGGGAATGGGCCATTACCCCTACTTACTGTACTTGCCTATCCCTCTGTCCCTGGGTGCTGTGCAAAGTTCTGTCTCCTGAATTTCTGGCCCTCACAAAGCTTTACTATAAGTGAAACTGAGTAATCTCCTGATACTTCAGTTTCCTGTGGAGATGTTATAAGGGCTCTGGCTTCCCCTAAACTGAATGTAGACCTAGGTGTTAGGCCTGGCTTGGAGAATGGTATCCAGTTAAGGACATGTAAGGAAAGAATACACAAAACAATGCACATATATGTGTGTGTGTTTGTGTGTGTGCATCAATATCTGTGTGTACAATCAATATTATGGGCACACATCCATGAGTATAAGTATATCCTTTCCATGTATGTATGTGTATTGTATGTGAATATGTATAGGCAGAAGCCCACACGTAGATGCACACATTCACACAAGAACATGTGTATGACTATGTTTTAAACTATATTCCTGTGTCTCCATGTTCCCTGCTGGAGAGAAGACACATAGACATCAAGTCAACCTCTATTATGCCTTGTGCTCTGACTGGGAAAGATAGATGATGATCAGGTTATGAAATGTCTTAAATACCTAACAGATTAGTTTGTTTTTCAATCAGTTTAATTCAATAAACATTTCTTAAGCATGTACTATGTGCAAGGCACTGTATTACCCACTGGGGATACAAAAAGAGACAAAATACAGTCTCTGTCCTCAAGGAGCTGAAAACATCAATCCAAAACTAATTGGAGACTAAACCAACTAATGTTAAAGAATGAGTGGGTTTAAAAAATCATGAAACCAATCAATAATTTCATAAAGAAAATGACAAAATGGGACACTTCTTCAAAACCTGTGTGATTCAGCAAAAGCAATGATCAGAGGAAAATTAATACCTCTAAATGCTTACATCAAGAAACTAGAAAATGAAGAATTAGAACCAAAGAGAAATGTGGAAATCTGTTTAACATGATTGTAGATATAGAGCCTATATCAGATTGCACATCCATTTGGGGAGGAGGAGAAAATTTAGAACTCAAAATATTGTAGAAGTGAGTGTTGAAAACTAAAAACAAATAAATAAATAAAATTTAAAAATAAACTAGAAAAAGACAAGATTAATGAATTCAATTAAAAAACCAAATTAGAAACCTCCAGTTAAAGACTAACTTGGAAATCCCAAAAAACAAAGGTGACATTAATAAAATTGAGTCCAAAAACCCAATGAATAGATAAATAAAACTAGGACTTGGCTTTGTGAAAAAACCAGTAAAATAGATAAACTATTGGTTAATTTGATTTTTAAGAGAGAAATTAAATCACAAATTACAAATAAGCAGATTTAACAATAGAAGTGAAATGGAAGAATATTTACAAAAATATAAATTGCTGAGATTAGCAGAAGAGGAAATATATAAATAGACCTATTTTATAGACAGAGAAATTGATATTTTTACACATATACACCTATTTCTGTCTAATGGTAGCCATCTCTAGGGTGAGAGGAGGGAAGAAAAAAGGGAGAAACAAAGAAATTTATATAATAACTTTGCTGCATGTTTTAGGACAATAGGAAGTGGTACATGGCAGAATTGCAGGTTCATGTGCAATCATCTTTTTCATTGGGGGCAGCTCGGTGGTGCAGTGAATAGAGCACCAGGGCAGGAGTCAGGAGGACCTGAGTTCAAATATCACCTCAGACACTTAACACTCACTAGTTGTGTGACCTTGAGCAAGTCACTTAACTCCACTTGCCTCATCCTGGGTCATCTCCAGTCATCCTGATGAATATCTGGTCACTGGATCCAGAAGGCTCTGGAGGAGAAGTGAGGCTGGTGACCTGCACAGCCCTCCCTCACTATTTTCTCCCCATCTCTCCCCTTCCCCTACTCCAAGCCACTGTGTATTCTAATTACCCCTTCCCTCAATCTGTCCTCCCTTCTATCACACCCCTCCATTCCCTTTTCCCCATCTCCTTTATTTTCTTGTAGGGCAAGATAGATTTCTATACCCCATTGCCTGTATTTCTTATTTCCCAGTTGCATGTAAAAACAATATTTAACATTCATTTTTAAAACTTGGAGTTCCAACTTTTCTCTTTCCTCCCTTCCCACCTATCCCTACTGAGAAGGGAAGCAATTCAATATAGGTTATACATGTGTAGTTATGGAAAAGAGTTCCACAAAAGTCGTGTTGTGAAAGACTGTTTCCCTCCATCATAACCAGCCCCTGATTTATTCTATTCTCTTTTGATCTTGTCCACCCCAAAAGTGTTTACTTCTAATTACCCCCCTCCTCCCATTTACTCCCCCTTCTATCATCCCCCACGTGCCCCACATATCCTTTTCTCCCCTACTTTCCTATAGGGTAAGATAGATAGCAAATTGAGTGAGCATGTTATTCCCTCCTTAAGCCATATGTGAAGAGAGTAAGCTTCACTTTTTTGCCCTCACCTCCCCCCTTTTCCTCTCCATTGAAAAAGCTTTTTCTTGTCTCTTTTATTTGAGAGACAATTTGCCTCATTCCATTTCTCCTCCCAGTATATTCCTCTTTCACTCCTTAATTTTATTTTTTTAGTTATCATCCC
Organism: Notamacropus eugenii; assembly: GCF_028372415.1. Taxonomy (NCBI): domain Eukaryota; kingdom Metazoa; phylum Chordata; class Mammalia; order Diprotodontia; family Macropodidae; genus Notamacropus; species Notamacropus eugenii. The sequence goes on from NC_092873.1 coordinate 24,429,061, forward strand.
TTCTTATTCAACTCACCCTGTGTCCTCTGTCTACATGTGTATTATTCCTCCACCTGTCCAAATACTGAGGAAAGTCTCAAGAGTTACAAATATTATCTTTCCTTGTAGGAATGTAAGCAGTTCAACTTTAGTAAGTCCCTTAAGATTTATTTCTCTTTCCTGTTTATCTTTCCATGCTTCTCTTGATTTTTGTGTTTAAAAGTCAAATCTTCTATTCAGCTCTGATCTTTTCATCAAGAATACTTGAAAGTCCTCTATTTCATTGAATGACCATTTTTCCCCTGAAGTTTTATACTGAGTTTTGCTAGATAGGTGATTCTTGGTTTTAATTCTAGCTCCTTTGATTTCTGGAGTATCATATTCCAAACCCTTTGACCCCTTAATGTAGAAGTTGCTAGATCTTGTGTTATCCGGATTGCATTTCCATAATACTTGAATTGTTTCTTTCTAGCTGCTTGCAATATTTTCTCCTTGACCTGGGAACTCTGAAATTTGGGCACAATATTCCTAGGAGTTTTTCTTTTCAGATCTCTTTCAGGAGTTAATCAGTAGATTCTTTCAATATTTATTTTTACCCTCTGGTTCTACAATATCAAAACAACAGTTTTCCTTGATAATTTCTTGGAAGGTGGTGTCTAGGCTCTTTTTTTGATCATGGTTTTTAGGTAGACAAATAATTTTTAGATTATCTCTCCTGGATCTATTTTCCAGGTCAGTTGTTTTTCCAATGAGATATTTCACATGGTCTGCTATTTTTTTCATTCTTTTGGTTTTGTTTTATAATTTCTTAGTTTCTCATAAAGTCATTAGCTTCCTTCTGTTCTATACTAATTTTTAAAGAACTATGTTCTTCAGTGCGTTTTTGAACCTCCTTTTCCATTGGACTAATTCTACTTTTTAAAGCATTCTTCTCCTCATTTGCTTTTTGGACCTCTTTTACCATTTGGGTTAGTCTATTTTTAAAGGTGTTATTTTCTTCAGTATTTTGAGGGGATCTCCTATAGCAAACTGTTGACTTGTTTTTCATGCTTTTCTTGCATCAGTCTCATTTCTCTTCCCAATTTTTCCTCCATCTGTCTTACTTGACTTTCAAAATCCTTTTTGAGCTCTTCCATGGCCTGAGACCATTGCATGGTTTTTTTTAGAGGTTTTGTATGTAGAAACTTTGACTTTTTTGTCTTCCTTTCATGGTATGCTTTGTTCTTCCTCATCCAAAAGGATGGAAGAAATATCTGTTCATCACGAAAGTAACCTTCTATAGTCTCCTTTTTTTCCCCTTTTTGGGCATTTTCCCAGTCAGTTACTTGACTTTTGAGCCTTTTATCAAGTGGAGGGTATACTCTAGAGACCTGTAAGCTCTCTGTTCTTCCAAGGTGGCACAATCAAGACAGAGGAGTTTACTCCTCTCCTGCCCTGTGCTCTCATCTGGGAACAACCACAAGCACTCTTTTCTGCCCAGGATCTGAGAGTAGTATTCCCTCTCCACTGCCACCACCAGCTCCACCACACCAGAGCTCCTCCTCACCCCAAGACTGCTACTCAGGATTGAGACCCAGATCAGCTGCTCTCTTCCTCTGGGGTCTTTAAGGCAAGGACTCCAAAAGTGGACTGCTGTTGCCCTGGGACCAGGACTGGGGCCAGACCACACACCCCTCTCATCCAGGTGAAGGAGCTTTCTCATTGACCTTTGAAACTGTCTTTGGGGTTTGTGGGTTGAGAAATCTGGGAACCACAGCTACTACAGATGATTCCACACCCTTAGGCCTGCTCCAGTCCTGTCCCTGCCATGCCGTATGCCAAAGACTAGGCTGTACTCCACTCTAAGCCTGGTGGGATAGACCTTTCCTGTTGGCTTTCAAGGTTGTCTTGGGCTGGAAATCTCTTTCACTGTCGTTTTGTGGCTTCTGCTGCTCTAGAATTTGTTTAGAGTTCTTTTTACAGGTATTTTATGGGCTATGGGGAGAGAGTTAGAGCAGGTCTGTCTTTCTACTCTACCATTTAGTCTCTGCCCCCTAAAATGATCATTTTTACATAAACTAATTTATATATTCCATACTATACCAATTAAATTATCAATAAATTATTTTTAAATTAGGAAAAATTCACAAAATTCATTTAGAAGAACAAAAAATCAAGAATATAAAAGGAGCTAATTAAAAAACTGTAAAAGGAAGAGGTTTAGCAATACCAGATCTTAAAATATACTCTATGGGAGTGATTATCAAATTATCTGTTACTGGTTAAGAAAGAGAAAGGTAGATCAGTGAAACAGAGCACAAATACAATTTACAGCAGTAATTGAATATAATAATCTTGTATTCTCCTCATTGATAAGGCCTATATTTGACAAGTGTAAAGGGTTAGGTTACAGGGACAAAAATTCATTATTTGGTAAAAAATATTCTTGGGAAAACTGGAAATCAGTCTGGCAGAAATTGGCTATAGGTCAATATGTCACATCATTTACCAAGATAAGGTCAAAAGGGATACATGAACAACAATACTTACAGCCACTCTTCTTCTGATTGCAAAGAATTGGAAATTGAGGAGATGCCCATAAGTTGGAAAATGGCTGAACAAGTTGTGGTATATGATTGTGATGGAACAGAAATGATGAGCTCAGTGAATTTCAAAAAACATGGAAAGACACCCAAAACAATGAAGACAAAAAAGAGCAGAATCAAGAGAACACTGTAAACAGTAACAGCAATATTTCTAAGAATGACTTTGAGCAAATAAGTCATTTTGCCTATTATAAATATTCAAACTACCAATAAAGAAAATAGGAAGAAAGATGTTCTCTGCATCCAGAGAAAGAACTGATGAACAGAAATACATATAGAATAATTTTACATATATATCTATTTGTGTCTAATAATAGCCATCTCTAGAGTGGGGGTGGGAGGAAGAAAAATAAGAAATTTACATTACAATTTTGCTGTATGTTTGACAGGAATAGCAAGTTGTGAACAGCAGATGTGCAGTTTCAGGTGCAATCTTTTTTTTTTTTTTTTGTACTATGCTATGGAAATGCGTGTTTTATTCCATTTATTTAAAATAAAAAAAAATCTTTGGTGATCTCCACCAGATACAAATAAACTCACCCCTCCCAATCATCTTATATATCTTTTGAATGTCTCTATACTCCCACATGTTGTATGCCTCAATAGCACTACATGAATTGCTACAGTTCCAATAAAGGCAAAAGGGGGACAGAGGAGTGTCAACAGTAGCACCGTGTGCAAGGGGATCATGTTCTATGGAGTGTGAACCAAGCAAAGATGCAGATGTAAAGTGCAGTTGTCTGAAGGGTTCAGATACACAACTCTATAAAGGAAATCCTTGGGATGACTTTATTGCTGCACTATCCAGTCCTTCAATCAGAGGGGAGGGGATACTAAAGGTGATGGGAAGATCTTGAGTAGCCAAAGCTAAATTAAACAGTATGGTGAGATTTTAGGTGACCAGCTTATCCTGGGTGGAGCATCATGATCCTAGGAGCTCACACCAAGCAAAGCTGCAAATGGCAAGGGAAGGTTTATCAGCCTCCTGTGACTCCCTCTCTGAAGGGACCTAGACCCTCTCACAGTGTTTCTTACAAACACACAGCAGCCAAAGAGGAAATCTGAAGACAAACATGCTTCCCAAGCCTGTCTCCATCTCCATGCCTCTGCAGCAGAGATCAAGGACCAGACAATGTGATTCATTGTTCATCTAACTAAAGAGCTGCTGAAGGAAGAATGTCCATGAACCTCCAAAAGATGTGAGGGGCCAGCCTGCACAGCCAACCCAGACAGTAGAGTGAGAGACAAGATGACACTTAGTCACATTTTAATGGAGAGGATGGAGGAGGGAAAATAATGATTGACTATTCCCTCACTCTGCCCCAGTCAGCAAAGGAGTCCTATCATGAACTGATGAGTCGATAAAGTTGGCTTTTTCTCAACTAAGGCAAGAAGACCCTGATTTAATCAAATCTGTCCCTTGGAAATGTTGACAGGCGATTGAGGGAGTACACCCCATGACATTAGGGTTAGACAGAACTTAGGGTTGGCTCTGATGCCTCTGATTCTCCAGCAGAGTATGTCAGGCCCAAATGTGACTTGACAGTCTGAGCATCGTAGGGAGCAATATGAAAACTCAGGTCTTTGAAATTCTTTACCTTAGTCTTCTACCTCTGCCTCTATAAAGGGTCAGGGAAAGAGACCTTACTCATTCTTCCACTCTCAACAATCAATTTCAAACCATTTTCATCATCTTTTCAGGAATAATTTGGTGTTTCATCATTTCATCATTCTTTTTCATGAATTCAAGAATCATTTAGTACAAGTCATTTAATGACATATTGGTATAACACCAATGCAATATTCAGAGCCCCTATAGTGGCCATAAATATCCTGGCACAGTTCTGAATCACGAAATACTACAGACTCTCTACATGAAAGACAGAACCAAAACATTTATTCAGACATCAGAAAACCAAATCCATCATATTAACAAAAATCTATACACAATAACAATGCAGAGGACAACACCACCCCCAAGCCTTCCCACTGCTAGATTTTCCACAAACCGGCTCCCTTAAACAAATCACCAGCAAGTCCTTTCACTCATGCTAGCTAGCATCCTGCAACCTTCCTAGCTCTGAATGCTCTCCAAACTAACTTCCTCTCAACTCTGCTGTAACTCTACCTCTTCCTGTTCCACCCTTCCTGCTCCACTCATTCAGTAAACTCCTCCCACCACAGACTCAAATGACTCAGGCTTCCATGTGTGACCTAGGCAGGTCACGTGGGCCTATTAATGGATGGAAAAGATCTTCCCATTAATAAGCAAAATTATATTAACAATGAGCAAAAATACTTTATTGGTACAATTGGCAGCTCAGATTTTCAGCTGAGAATTTTTACCATAGATCATATGCATCATGCCCCTCATCAATATTTTTTCTCTGACACGACATCATGCCCCTATTTACTGGACATGATCCCACCAAGAGTTCCAATGATCGTGGCCTAAAAGAGCCCAAATTTTCTTGGCCTCGTTCCGTCTCTATGGGCAGAGGCATCTTCCAAACACATGGCCCCAGGGCCCAGGGCTGTTTGTCCCAAACCTGATTTAATTATTTTTGAGAAATGCAAAATAAATACAAATGCAACACAAATAACATTACACTTTTGCTTTTCTATGTCAATATGTGACTCTCAGACATCAGTTTCTATTTGAGTTTAACAAGACTGTGAGGACTGTATGGGGCACTGGGGAGTGTGGAGGCCATTGATGAGGGGAAGGGAGCTGTTGTAACCATTTAAAGATTCAAATACAAATCTTTTCTGTCCTCTGTATTTGTTTTGGTTTTGTTTCTGATCATGTTAAATAAAGTTTATCCTGTGATCTCTTCATCCCCAGGCTGCATCTTTCCATAGGGATTAAGGCTCTTTTGCTTTTCTAATACTGAGCAAGACTTTAAGTCAGTGGTTTCCTCTCGTTGAGGGACTCAGACAAAAAAAAGATGGCGACAAATCAGGATTGAGATGGATCCTTTTAAAGCCAGAAGTCATTCATTGTGGGTGTGGATTACATCTCCATCTACCTCTAAGTGGTGAATAAGGGCTAGGATCAAGGAAGCCAGAGAGTACTTAATGGATACTTAGAGTTGAAAAATCTCCTTCCTGTTATTATAAGTCATTTCTAGGTTAATTACCTCCAGGAAATGAATCTCAGGCAAAATCTCTGGATTGGCAAGGCATTTTGCTAAAGTAAAAGCAGTAATCAAGGGAAAGTTGTGTTTTTTTACCTCTAAATGTTTATGTCAATAGAATAAAGACCAGACTAATGAATTGGATATACAATTTTTAAAAAACTAGAAAAATAACAAATAAAAAATGCCCAATTAAACTGTAATTTGGAAATCCTAAAAATTAGAGGTGAAGTTACTAAAAATGAGTGTAAAAAACATTGAATTAATAAATATAACTAGGAGTTGGTTTTATGAAAAAAACGACATAATAGACAAACCATTAAGTTAAGTTGATTTTTAAAAATGAGAGAAGAAAACCAAAACATTAATATGAAAAGTTAATATACCATTAACAAAGATGAAATTTTTAAATTGATGAGAAGTTATTTTGCACAATTATACGCCAATAAATTTAACAATTTAAGTGAAAAGGAAGAATATTTGCAAAAATATGTATAAATTGTCAGGATTAGCAAAAAAAAGGAAAAAGAATAGCTACATGGACCTATTTTGGTAAAAGAAATTCAACAGCCTATAAATGAGCTTTCTAAGAAAAAAGCACCAGGGGACGGTGCCAGTGTAGACGGCCTCTCGTTGACTTCAGACAAGTGCACGTGGAGTTCCCACTAGCAGGCTACTCTAGCAGTCCTTCGTCTCACCTCCAGAGGATGTACCTGCCCGCCTTAGTCTACAGGACCCGGGATTCCCACAGTACCTTGGTAGTTTCTTGGGTTTCTATTGCATTCCAGACTAGATCCCGAAGCCCAGAGCAGAGGTCGGTGCTACTAACAGAGACGCCATAGACTGTCGCTTTCTCAGTGCAGCGGCAACCAAGCCGGGTACCGCGTTGGAGTCTCCGAGACAGTCTGTAACAACACTGAGCGCAGTCTCGGCTCTCTCCAGGTCGGGAGGTGGAGCCGCTCTGAAGGTGGAGTGGGGTCCCTAATGAGAGTCGGAGCTGGAAGCAGAGTAGAGAGGTCCCGGACTGGATTCGGACCCTGGGGCAAAGAGCAACCCGCACTCTGAACTCTGGAGGGCGTCGGACAAGTACCAGCCCAGGCCGAAGCTGCGCACGAATCGGACAGTTCTTGCTATCAAGCAAGTCAGCACCTTGGAGAGGACTTCCCAGAAAAATCCCTACCCTTCGTTGGAGGATACGGTCTGACAGAAGAGTTGAGTTTCACCGAGGCCCAGGGTTAGTTAAGGAACAGAGTGTCCTCGAGGTTAAATAACCCCCAGGGTCACACAACTAAGAAGAGATCAAACAGACCCCATTTGGTCTGGCTGACTCTGAGGCTCCATCTCTTCAACTGCCCCTTGAGAACTCTCTCCCTGAAGGGAGAGCTGCTTGAGCAAATGGTTCACGTTCTACCTCCTGCCTCCCGCCCTGCCTCACAGCAGGAGAGCTTGGTCAGCCAAGAGTGCTGGGGGCGTTGTTTTTCCTCAAGTAACTTGTTCATCTTCTCATTTTAACTACATTGGTTCTGTTTCTCCCCCTGCTTTTTAATTGTATGTGATCAAAATTGCCCATTTTTCTCTTCTGTGATCCACACTGCCTCGTTTGGCTCTGAACTTTCCGAGGTCCACGGTTTAGGAAAGTCACTTGGTTCTTGTTCCTACTTCGTTTGTGAAGCTGTCGACCATTGTGCTTTTATCTCCGGTTGAGCCATGAGTCCCCTTTGTAGTAGGAATCCACCTGGCATTTCCCCCTTTTCTGGAGCAGTTTTTGGTCCCAAAGTCTTTAGCCCAGGAAATAGTCTCGGTGGGTTTCGGTAGTGAATTATGCTACTATGACTGTGTGCCTGCACCTTGTCAAGTGGTGCTGGGGACCCACTGAGCTCTCACTTTTGATAACCCAGGACCAAGCGGTTTCGATGGTCACTGCTTTCTTCTCTATAGTTTCAGATCTGGGGCTGTTGGACTCCCTTGCTGACTGCCTTTTGGATTAGTTCACCCAAGTCTAATCACATCTCCCATAGTTACCATTTCCTACAGCACAGCCCCACTCTACCCCATTCATGTGTCATTCATCCACTTTGTTTGCAGATCTCTGCTAGGGAAAAAGGGTCTCCAGAAACACTTTGGTGTCTACCAGGTCCTCTCTGTCGTTCACCTCTTAGCTGAGGAATCTTTTGGTGTCAGCATATGGATACTTTACAGTATTTTTCACATAATTCCAAATGGTTTTCCAAAATGGTCCAACCAATTTAAAGTGTATCAACAATGCTCCTCTGACCAAGATCAGCTGTTTCCAACTTTTGTTTGCTTTGCCAAATATTCTGAGTGCCAGATGAAGCTTTAGATTTTTTTTTTCTTGGTTTTTATTTCTATGGCACAGTGGACAGAGTGCTGTGCCTGGAGTCAGAAAGACCTGAGTTTAAATCATGCCTCAGGCATTTATTAGCTGTGTGACCCTGAACAAGTCACTTAGCTTCTGTTTGCCTCAGTTTCCTCATCTGTTAAATGGGGATAATAATAACACCTACCTCCCAGGATTGTTGGGAGGATCAAATTAGATAATAATTGCAAAGTGTTTAGTATAGTGGCAACAGTGGCAGTAAGAGCAATGGCTGCTTTCCCCACAGATGGTGGGGGGACTGAGCAGCTGAACAGAGGAGAAATGCTGGGACTTCTTTGCAGGCACTGAGGCAGGATTCTCTTGCTTTGTCCCAGGTTGGATCTGAATCACAGTCCTGGGTGATGGTCTTGGGATGAGAAGGAGCACTGGTGTGGCAGAGTTTACTATAGCAGTGGAAAGGGAATCCTCCTCACAGTTTCAAGGCAGAAAAGAGTGCTTGTGGTGATTCACAGACCAGAGCACAGACAAGGAAAGGAGTAAACACTTCTCCTTTGATCATACAGCCTTGCAAGAACTGAAAATTTGCAAGTCCTTAGAAATATCTCTGAAAACACTTGCACAAAACCCTTGAACCTTGAGAAAATACACCCTCCACACAGAAAGCAGAGTTCCACCTTAACAAACAGCTAAAAAGTCAAATAATTAACTGGGAAAATGACCAAGTAGTTGGAAAAAATCAGACTATACAAACTTACTTTGGTGGCAAGGAAGATCAAAACATACAACCAGAAGAAGACAACAAAGTCAAAGCTCCTACATCAAAAGCCTGTGGGAAAAATATCAATTGGTTGCAGGCAATGGAAGAGTTCAGAAAGGGTTTTGAAAATCAAATAAGAAAAGAAGAGGAAAAAATTGGGAAGAGAAATGAGAGTAATGCAAGAAAATCATGAAAAACAAGTTGCTAAAAGGAGACCCCAAAAATGCTGAAGAATATAACACCTTAAAAATAGACTAATCCAAATGGCAAAAGAGGTCCAAAAGTCAATGAGGACAAGAATGCCTTAAAAAAAAAAACAGAATTGGCCAAATGGAAAAGGGGGTCCAAAAGTTCACTGAAGAAAATAATTCCTTAAAATTAGAATGGAGCAAATGGAAACTAATGACTTTATGAGAAATCAAGAAATTATGAAACAAAACCAAAAGAATGGAAAAAATAGAAGACAATGTCAAATATGTCATTGAAAAAAACCACTGACCTGGAAAATAGATCCAGGAGAGACAATTTAAAAATTATTGAACTACCTGAAAGCCATGATCAAAAAAAGAGCCTTGACATCATCTTTCAAGAAATTATTAAGGAAAACTGTCCTGCTATTCTAGAACCAAAGGGGAAAATAGATACTGAAATGATCCACCGATCACCTCTTGAAAGAGATTCGAAAAGGTAAACTCTCAGGAATATTATAACCAAATTCCAGAGTTCCCAGGTCAAGAAGAAAATGTTGCAAGCAACCAGAAAAAAACAATTCAAGAATTGTGGAAACATAATCAAAATAATACAGAATTTAGCAGTTTCTACATTAAGGGATCAGAGGGTTTGGAGTATAATATTCTGGAAGGTCAAAGGAGCTAGGATTAAAACCAAGAATCACCTACCCAGCAAAACTGAGTATAATACTTGAGGGGGACAAATTAAATAGAGGACTTTTGAACTTGATTAAAAGACCAGAGCTGAATGGGACATGTGATTTTCAAATACAAGAATCAGGAGAAGCATGAAAAAGCAAACAGGAAAGAGAAATCATAAGAGACTTATTAAAGTTGAACTGTTTACATTCCTATTTGGAAAGATGATACTTGTAACTCATGAGACCTTTCTCACTATTAGAGTGTTTGGAGGGAATGTGTGTGTGTGTGTGTGAGTCTAGGCACAAGGTGAGTTGAATATGAAGAAATTATATCTAAAAAATAAAATTAAGGGGTGACAGAGGAATGTACTAGGAGAAAGAGAAAGGGAGAGGTAGAATGGGATAAATTATTTCACATAAAAGAGGCAAGAAAAAGTTTTTATAATGGAGGGGAAGAGGCGGAAGGTGAGAGGGAATGAGGGAACCTTACTCTCGTCGGATTTGGTTTAAGGAGGTAATAACATACACATTCAATTGGGTGTGAAAATCTATCTTACCCTACAGTAAAGTAGGGTGGATGGGGATAAGAGAGGGGGGTTGATAGAATGGAGGACAAATGAGAGGAGGGGTAATCAGAAGTAAACACTTTTGAGAAGGGACAGGGTCAAAGGAGAGAATAGAATATGTGGGGGGGGGGCGGGACAGGATAGGATGGAAGGAAATGTAGTCTTTCACAACATGACAGTTATGGAAGTGTTTTGCTTGGCTGCATATGTATAACCTATATCAAGTTACCTGCCTTCTCAATAAGGGTGGTTGGGGAGGGAAGAAGGAAGAGAATGTGGAACTCAAAGTTTCAAAAACAGATGTTAAAAATTGTTTTTACAAGCAACTGGTAAATACAATATATAGGCAATGGAGTATAGAAAGCTATCTTGCCTTACAGGAAAATAGAAGGGAAGGGAACAAGAGAAGGGGGAAGGGGATAAAAGTAGTGGAGTGAGATAGAAGGGAGAGCAGACTTTGGGAAGGGGTAATTAGAATGTCTGCCATCTTGGGGTAGGGAAGGGGAGAGATGGTGAGAAATTTGGAACTCAAAATCTGTGGAAGTGAATGTTGAAAACTGAAAATTAATTAATGGAAAAAAAAGGCAGAGACTGAAGGGCACACACAGGCCCTTCTGGTTGTAATTTGGTGTGAAAGCCTGGCCCCCCATGTCCCTTAAATTCAAGACTTGTAGCCCTGGAGACTGATAAGTGTTAACACACCCTAGGTGAGAGAAGTTCATCTCCTGATCTAAGCTGAGGTACTATCTCTCTTAGAATCAAAGGATTACTGACTCTAGGCCATTCTTTGGTGTATTCTCATATGTGGAAATTCTCGGAATTCTGCTGGTTTTTTGCTTAGACAAATGACTTCACTGTTATGTGCCATTCCTGTTGGTCTCTGTATGTGCAAGTAGTGTTATGATGGCCCATCCCCTACTCTCTTCAGATGTAGATTTGACCTCAGATCATATCTAGCCATACCACCGGTGAACCGTGTCTATATATTTACACAACTCACACTCATTTATAGCTTACATAAACATAGTTTTAAACATACCTACATACATATTTTCTCAATCCTCAACTCTATAGTAGAGACTACTTTCTGTTTTGTCCCTTTATCCTCGGCAACTAGCAGAGTCACTGGCTCTTAGTGAGTGCTTTACGAAAGACTTCTTGATTGATGGACCTGAAGAACAAACTAAGACAAGGAAACTGACCTTTCCATAGTCACAAAGATATGCAGTGTTGGGCCAGGATTCAAACCCACAACTCTTCTTGGATCAAGAATCTAGTTGCTATATCACGATGCACCTTGCAAGCATGTTCCCCAGGAAGACAGTGTTATAAATGTCTCTTGTCTAGGGGACAGATCCAATGCAGACTTTGTTACCCCAGCTCTCTGCCACTGGGAACTCTTCCCTAAAGATTTATATGGATGATGGGAAAGACCAGTGGGTTGGGGATAATGAACTACACCAATCCAAAAGGAATTCCTCTAGTGCCTTCGTGCAGAGGCAAGTGTTTGGGGAAAATTGAAGTCTTTACCAGAGACACATCATTTACGGAATTTATCTGGAGTACAAGGATTTGGGGAGTTCATCTTTTGAGCCCAATGTTTGGGAAATCCCCAAAGTCTCTGCTGCTAGGCATAGGTGATGGGGAGAGGAGGGAGAGGGGCTGCCCAGGGTCCTGATTCCAACCCAGCCTCCATCTCCCAGGGTCTGGCCCAGAGATTCGTGAGGACAGGTACAGGTCTTAACTGCACGACCAAGCACAGGAGTCACCAGGACCTTAAAGAGAAAAAAGGGAAATTCTCAATCTTGGACCTTTCCTTGTAATTCTTTATCATTTGTGGATCTGCTGAAGATTTATCTGGGAGTTCAATCCTTTCATTATCCATTTACATTGATCCCCTCCATGTGCACAATGGAAAATCTGGTCAATGTGGAGAAAGGGAATCATAAGTTTCTGCTGCTGGGTTCTGATGCTTTCCCTCCAGAGGTAAGGAGTAGACCCCAGCCTTCACATGCTTTTTAACATAGTCCCCAGCAGAGAGGGGCACTGTTTGGAGTGCCTCAGTACCCTTAAAGCCCAAAGACTGCCAATGTTCTTGGCCATATTCTCATAGTCCCAGCCTCTGGCTCAGTGTGTGTGGACCTCATAATGCCTCGATTTTTCTCCTGTTCTCAATCTGGGTGAACAGACCCACCCTTTCACAGACATTTGTCCCTAAAGCCCATCATTTCTCAATAAAGAGAAGATGAAGCCATGGAAATCAATAATTCTAACACCTACAGTTGGTCATGTTCTGTGCTTGTCAATAACCTGGTTGGGCAGGAGGTAAGGGCATGCTGCTGCTTCATCCTCCTTCCCTCTGCCCACTTTCAGTACAACATCAGTTGCTTCATGACAGGAACAGTTTCATTGCCTTTGTGTTCCCAGCATCAAGCCCAGTGGTGAAAATGATTCTGGGCCCAGGATCTCAAAAGTGTAAGTATTGAGCAAGAGTTTATTGCAGTTTGGCACAGAAAACCAATAAAGAGATAATTGCATCTCCTTCCCTCCTTTCCCAAAGTGTGTGACTATGGGTGTGGAACACTGTGTAGTATACTATTGGACTTAGTTCATATTATGGTTACTTGTACAGAAGTATTTTTTCGTTCTTTGATTTAAAAACATTGACTCTGTTTGGGGGAACAGTGTGCTGAATAATAAAAATGATTTAAAAGAACATGTTGAGAGTTTTAAAATATAGTAAGTGGATGAATGAACTTGGGAATGAATAAAAAAGTAAATTAACAAATAAATACGTGTATAATAAACAAATGAATAAATGCATGTTTGTTGCATTGAATAAAGTAGTTCATCCCACCATCAGGCTTGTCCATATGGATTGTAGAAGGAAGCCAAGCCCCCTATACTCTTCTATAGTCAAGAAAAGAGCAGGAGAGGAAATGGGAGAGTGTGTTGGAGTGTGGTCAGAAAAGAAAGGAGAGGCCCTCTGACATCTCCAGGAGGATGATCTCTATACCTTACTGTCTCATTATGATGAAAGAAAGAGGGAAAGGGGAGCATAGAACAAATTTTTATTAAGGTCCTATGAAGTGCCAGGCACAATGTTAAACACTTTACAAACATTACCTCATTTGATCCTTTAAAGAACCCCATGAAAAGGGCACTATTATTGGCCTAATTTTACAGTTGAAGAACCTGAAGCAGACGGATCTTAAGTGACTTGTCCAGGATCACACAGCTAGTAAGTGTCTGAGGCTTGATTTGAACTAGAATCAGTCTCTGTGCACTGTGGTATCACCTAGCTGCCCTAAAAGAGAGGAGATGGGAAAGAAGAGACTAACTCCTGAGGAGGGGGAGGGGAGTAAATCTCTGGAAAAGTCCCTCATGCTCTTCTATGTTTTCATGTCCCAAGGGGGAAACAGGGCTTCCCAACTACCATGACTGTGTCCCCCACAGCTGAGCAGTGGGAATATGTTCTCAACAACACAAGGGAGAGAAGCACAAATGAGAATTTAGTTCCTGGGACTGAGGCACTTTGAGAATTTGACTTGAGTGACTGGATAAGGATCTTCACTCTGCTCGTTGCCCTGGTTGCACTCATGGGGAACAGCATCGTCCTGTAGTCCTGGACTTTTGCATCCAGAGAAACACTTTCTCTGTCTACATCCTCCACCTGGCCAGACTGATTGATGCCCTCCTCCTTTGTTGCTACTTTCTTGATTTCCATAAACAAGTTTGTTGGATAGTTTTATTCTTTTTTGATATTTATAGTAGGGACCTTCCTCCAATACATGTTGTGCACCATGGTTCTGAGCCTCCTGGCTGCAATCAGCACCAAGCGCTGTCCATCTCTGCTCTGGTACTCAGGTCACCGCCCCAACCACACATCTGCTGTAGTATGTGCTGTCTTCTGGGCTCTGACCTGCCTTCTTGGGGTAGCAGTTATTGTCCTTTGTTTCTGTACGCAGTCACTACTTCTATAGTCTTCCCCATTGTCGTTCTTTATCCTCACTTGTGTGCTGTGCGTGGCCAGCCTGACTCTGCTATTGAGGGTCCAGTGCAGCTCCCAGAGGCAGCAGCCCCCCAGGCTCTACCTCCTGTTCTGTCAGTCTTTTTATTCCTTCTGTGTCCTCCCCCTGAGGATAGAGAATTTCATTGTGCTTGTGACAAACTCAGATTCTGTGCCTTTTTGGCTCTCTGGGCTCTTGGCCTGTGTGAACAGTAGTCCAAACCCCTTCATTTACTTCTTCCTGGTCAGTCTAAGGCATAAAAGGAGAGAGCCCCTCAGAGTGGTCCACCAGAGGGTTAGACTGCAGGCCCTGGAATCAGATGACATCAGTTTGAATCTTTCCTCCCTGGGCAAGTCACTTAACCCTGTTTTCCTCCATTTCCTCATATGTACAAAGCTGGAAAAGGACATAGTTAACCACTCTGGCACCTTTGCTAAGAAAACACCAAATGAAGTTGTGAAAAGTAGGATATGACATAAAAACAATATACCAGGCACTGTACTAAGCACTTTACAAACATCTCATTTAATTCTCATATCATCCCTGGGAGGTAGGTGTTCTCATGATCCCCATTTTATACCTGAAGAAACTGAGGCAAGCAGAGGTTCAGTGGCTGACCCTGGATACTAAAACTGGTAAGTATCTGAGACTGGATTGGAATTCAGATCTTCCTGCCTCCAGGCCCATGTGCACTGTGGAATCTGCTAGCTGACTGGAGGCCTCAGGATTTACTGTACCTGGAGAGTGAGGTCCAGGGTCTCATGTGTCAGCAGACTACAGTGGATCACTCGAACAGATGGCCACGGTCCCTGTGTTACAGAGAAGAGGAAGAGGAAAGACATCATCTAAGGCATCCTGTTTCCCTGACCTCTCCTTGTTAATCTTTGTGAATGAAAGCAGTCAGTCAGGAGTCAGACTCCTCAAGGTTCCATGGCCCAGGCTCCCATATCTTGTCTTCTTCTCTAAGGCTTGATCCACAAGGTTTGTTCAGGTCTTCTGTCCCTCCCAATCCCCTAAACTGAGGAGACTGCAGCTCAATCATCCCCCCTTTCCCTCCCTCTCCTCACCTCCATCACAGGAGCGAAACTAAATATTTTTCTGCCTCTAAAGATCAAGGCTAGGGATCAGTATCCTCTTTTATTTTCATTCTCTTTCTCCAGGTCTCTCTCTGAATCTCTGTGCTTTTCTTTCATTTTGACTCTCTCTATTCCAATCTTTTTTTCACTCGGCATGACCCAGGTCCTGATGATGTTCCTGTATAGGGTAAGGTACAAGTTGGAGTGTTTGTTATATGGCAGGGAGCATCCTATTGAGTCCAAAGCAGTGAAAGGGGACAAAGCATCTCACACATGCATATCTCACAACACACATACATACACACACGCACACACTGAGCCACAATCTCCTCTAGAATATCCCAACCGTGAGAGGTCATCCAGCCTCAAAGAATCCTCCAGTGACAACCTCACTCTCTCTTCAGTAGTTTCAAGTCCCATATTTCACCTGGTCCAGGAACAGCATGGTGGCAGGGCCTCCTCAGCTCCCTTAGTCATTGTTTATGTGATGACCACAATCATCAACCAGTCACCAATACAGGGAATGTCATGGAGCATCCATGGTGCCCAACTTTCCTTGGCCATGTCATCTTAATCACTAATGCTGATTGGCTGTGCCCTCAGTTCCTTCTGTAGTTGGTGAGGTGATTGACACCTTGACATACATAACCAGCCCCCCAACAGAAGAAATCTACAGGGTGTGAAATACTTCCCCAAACTGAGGAAGCAGAGAAGAGAATAGCCATTTTTCTGGTGCCCAGTACTGTGTCAGGCACTGTGTGATGGACCCTACACATGTTTTCTCATTTGGTCTTCACAACAACCTTGCAAGATAAATGCTGTTATTATTCCCACTTTCCAACTGAGGAAAATGAGACAATAGAGTTCAAGTGACTTGCCCAGGACCACACAGTTATTAAATATTTGAGGTTAGATTTGAAGGTCTTCCTGATTCCAAGCCCAACACTCTGCACCATCCAGGCAGCAGGTAATACTTGACACTTTCTGGTCATTGGAAAAGGGATTCCTACACCACATATGCCCCATTCAACCACTGATAAGGAGACATTTTAATCACAGAATCACGCAGTTCAGGATCTTGTTGATTCAATACTGTTCAGAGACAGAAGGCTTGTTCCTTAGTTAGGGCCAGACCCCCAGACTTGTGCTGGCAAAGACTCGAATGCGGATAATATCTGTATGATATTATCACAGTGCTTGGCATGTAGTAGATCTTTAATAAGGTTTTCTTCTTCCCTCTCTCCAACTTCCAAGAAAATAAAGAAAGGTTGAACTTCTCCTGAGACATGGAGCTCAGAGGGGACCTATGACTGAATTCATGATTTCCTTTACTTTGATGCTTCAGCCTGCTAGTCTGCACTTTGAGCATGTCTCCTGTCTGTTTCTCCATGTCTCTGTTACTCCAACCTGACAGAGGGGGAGCTGGAGACATTTTTTTTCTCTCCTGCCTGTAGACCAACAGGGAGTAGAGATGACTGACTTTGAAGGCTTTCTCCCTTTCTCTCTCTCTCTTCTTCTCTATGAACATGAGAAATCCATGTCCTCTTGTCCAAACAGAGCCCTCTGGGCTTAAGACAAGTGTCAAGTAGAATCTACTCTAATGTTTCTGTGAATAATTGCATGGTTTCTGTTTTGGATTGTTGTTAAGGATTCTATTTGTAGTGTAGAGACATCATTGTTAATCATTGTGGTGTTTTGGAGCCCGTGATGCTGCTGTCACTCTGGGTATGATGGTTCAGTTCATACTAGATTAGAGTCTTCATCCTGGAGGTAAAAATTCTCCAGTTCCTCTTTTCTGATGGACTTCATTCAAGGTCTCTCTCTCCCTACATCCCTCTTTTCTCTCTCTCTCTCTCTCTCTCTCTCTCTCTCTCTCTCTCTCTCTCTCTCTCTCTCTCTCTCTGTCTCTCTCTCTCTCCTATATATGTCTCTCTATCTCTTTCTCTCTATCTCTGTTTCTGAAGTTTTTAGCTGGATTTTGTCTTCAGCATTGGTAGCAGACTAAAACTAAGGCCTCAAGACCCCAGGAGTCCTAATGATCTGACAGTTTTAAGGATATAGAAGATTCGCAGCTGCTGGAAGTGAGAGCTCTTCTGAACTCCCAGTCATCAGGCTCATTGAGAGTGAGAGAAGTGGTTGTTTTCTGTCATATTAATAACCAGGTATTAAATTAGGATTCAGATTTTTCCCCTTTATTTCCTTATTCAGGGACCAGCTCCTGTGGGCCAGTCAATCAGTCCCTGAAGGACAAATGAGATTGCGCAAATCCTCTGGACATATGCTTCTTGATCTTGGATCAACCTAACAAACCGAATCTAATCTAGAAGAATCCTTGCCCTTAGGAAATAAGTCTATGACCTTGCAGACCCTCCATTAGAATTTAGGGTGACCTAGTTTATGAAGGAGAAAACCAACCAGAGTGGTCTGGGTAAAGATGGATTCCTTTGTCCAGAGTGCTGGAGGCTGCTGAGTTTCATGATCAAATCATGTTCTCAGCAGGGGGAGCTGAAGGCTTTTAGCCCATGTCCTCATTAAAATGTCCACCCCCATATTAATTATTCAGCAATCAGGATTGATTTTCACCTGTCAGGAGCACCTCCTTTCCCAAAGATATTGAAGTGTTCAGGGACCTTCATGGTTTTGTCTTTGGTTACCAAGAAAGAACACTGACCACCAATTTATAGATTATCAGCTAGCCTAATTAATAAATTGATTTTAATTATTTGAGTTTTTCATTCACCTCAGGAGGAAGACAGAAGGCAAGGGGAATGATCATTTCAACAGTGCCTATTATGAACCAAGCACTGTCCTAAGAGATTTACTAATGCTATCTCATCTGACTTGGAGGTGAAGGGCCCATCAATGGAATGTGAAACAGTCATCTATTTTCATGTCAAAGATGTAACTCCTAAAGGAGAGTTGGACATGAGCCCTTTGTGTGCAATGAGTCCATTTGGCATTGGCTTTGACTGCCCTGAGAAATGATCAATAAAATTCACAAGCCATCAGCATTTCCTGTATGTTCTTTGTGGTTAGAATGGACCCTGATAGGAAGGGGACTACAGGAGCAACATAACTGACTTAGAAGTCTGAACCTAAAAAGGGGAATATTTGACCCCCAGGGAAGGGGCCAGCAGGAGAATGCCACTAACCAACGGGAGCAGGAAATAGCTCAGGAAGGTGTTTCTGCATAAACAGGGTTCCTGAAAAGCAGTTTGTTAAAAGTTGATGAACTTTTTTCAGCACAGAATAATAATTGTAATTAACAGATGGCTTGCAAAATAGTTTACATAGCTTTAAAATGGGGCCATTTCTTAGAACATGCACAGTGTGCTCTGTCTCATGCCAATTCAAATCAGAAAAAGCACCAGATCTCTCTCTCTCTCTCTCTCTCTCTCTCTCTCTCTCTCTCTCTCTCTCTCTCTCTCTCTCTCTCTCTCTCTCTCTCTCCCCATCTCTGTCTTTCATATACACATTCCATTGTGACTTAGAAGCCAACAACCATTACACCAGACTCCAAGAGGACTCAGTCAAGGAATTTCTAACCATGCTTTGAAGGGAGCAGATAAAAGTCCTCCTTCATCACACACTCATGGAAGCAGTAGCACTAAGCCTATTCATGAGTTGTAAGATTGGACAATTCCTTCATTCCACCTGTAACATAGATGTTACAATTTTGTACAGACAGAATATATTTACACTAAAATGATAGGATTGTTCCAGGACCAAAGAAAAGCCTGATGTTTCTGATCTGCAGCACTGTCAGGAGAATGATAAAGGACAACGGCAATTTGGATTGTTATTATTTAGACATTTTTAATTGTCACTTAGTTTTCACATTGTCCACACAACCTTTGCTTCATGTCTGCTGGTAAAATGAACCAAAGCTTGAACCACTCCTCTGGTTAATAGTTGTCTTTGCTAATGAAGATGGTCTCGTTGCTCCCAGCCAACACTACTCCTTGGACTCTAGACCTCAAGAAATCAGGAGGTTTCTTTGTACCCTGGACACATTTTCTAGAAGGTTGATGTTTGGTCACATAATCAGGACAGGAAAGGAGAAGCAGAAAAGGTAGCTAGAGTAGCTTATGCACAGGTGTCAGATTGAATCTACTTTCCAAGTGGGAATGGCAGCAGGATGGGAGCAAAGAACACATCCCCCTCACCATGGGAAATCTGGAGACAGAGTGCACTGTTGGTCACAAAGGACATTTGAATCAAGAGCCTAAGATAGAAGCTGTTTCCTCTTTTTACATGCCTAGAGAGTATCAAAATTTCCCCTGTACAGCCAATAGACAATGACTTCATCGTTTCTAAGCATCCTTATCTTTTAATAATGAATTGCCACATGGCTGGAAGTAGCAATGGAGTTCATTGTCTCCAAAATATCAAAGTGTTGAACCAGCACATAAGGAGAAAGGGAGGTAGGAAGGCCCATTCTGAATTTGTTCAATGCTATGGCATGGCTCAGATGGGGGACCAATGAAAGGAATTCCTTTCTTAGGATCCTGGCCAGTCTCAGTTGCAGCCCCCCTCACAGAAAAGACAGCATCCCCCCTACAATCCTGGTAGCCTGGGTCTCTTCTAAGAGGCTGGAAATGCCCCTGAGGCAAGAGAAACAAGAGTGTGCTTGGGGAGTGAGGCTGGGTCAAAGTAGGAAAACTCCAAGAGATGGATTTTCTCCCTGTCCTGAGGAGAGAAAGAATGTCATCCTTCCAAGCCCTTTGCCTGCCCTCTCCTGGTCAGTCTCTATATATGGAGAGACATATTGCCTTCAGACCTGCCTCCTTCCCTCTGCTCTTGAAAAGTTCCAAGTCAATTATGCCCCACTACCATGGCCAGAACCAGCTCCCCTCTCTCCCAACACACTAAGCAGTTCTTCGCATCTCACCAGCAATGTTGAAGGTTGATGTCCTCTCTTGCTTTCTGTTTTCACTCTGCATGACCTAGTTCCAGATCTGATAACCCCACTATGTTGTTCAGATGTTATGTGACAAAGTGTGACTTTATTGTGGCCAAAATAGGAGTAGGGAACCAACCACCTTTCTCTCTCACACACAATGTCTCACACATACAGGCATCCAATTCTAACTCTGTTTCTCTCTCTCTCTCTCTCTCTCTCTCTCTCTCTCTCTCTCTCTCTCTCTCTCTCTCTCTCTCTCTCTCTCTCTGTCTCACACACACACACACACACACACACACACACACAGGATGGGCTTATATCTCACAGAAATAAGGAATGTCTACTATGAACATTTACATCAAACTTTGCTTAAGAACTTTGGTTGCACTTAAGAGGGAGGGAGAAAAGGAGGGAGGGAGAAAGGAAGGAAGGAAAGAAGGAAGGAAGGAAGTTCATACACAAACAGAAATAAAAGAAGTATACATAGGAAAATATATACCAAATACAGAGAGAAAAAGTTCTTCCAATAGAAATAATGTAACTCAGTTCAACCAAGATCTCACTCAAGGAGAAGTTCCCTAAAACAAACAGCCCCTGATCAGAAATCCTCTCGGTGACATCTCCAACAAGACGTCACCCAGCTTTAACTGCCAGGAATCTGCTTTCCTTGCCCCAAACTTAAATCTGTCTCTTTAAATCTATATACTTCTTAGTTTGTGTTATTTAAATATTTTGATTGTTTTCAGAGGTAAAAATTAAAGATACCTATAGTCATATGAAAAAATGCTCTAAATCACTTTTGATTAGAGAGATGCCAATCAAAACAACTCTGAGGCACCACATCACACCTATCAGATTGGAAAACATGACAGAACAGGAAGATGATAAATGTTGGTGATGATGTGGGAGAGTTGGAACACTAATTCATTGTTGGTGGAGCTGTGAGCTGATCCAACCATTCTGGAGGGCAGTTTGGAACTATGCCCAAAGGGCTACAAAAATGTGCATACCCTTTGACCCAGCAATATCGCTACTAGGACTGTATCCCCAAGAGATCATAAAAATGGGAAAAGGGTCCCATATGTACAAAAATATTTATAGCAGCTCTCTTTATGGTGGTCAAACACTGGAAATCAAGGGGATGCCCATCAACTGGGGAATGGTTGAACAAGTTGTGGTATATGAATGTAATGGAATACTGTTGTGCTATAAGAAATGATGAATGGGAGGAATTCAGAGAGGCCTGGAAAGACTTACATGAACTGATGCTGAGTGAAAGGAACAGAACCAGGAGAACTTTGTACACGCAGCAACCACAGTGTGCGAGGACTTTTCCTGGTAGACTTAGCCCTCCCATCCACCCATTATCAGTTCTCTAAAAATAGTTTAATCTGTAACCTACCTTGACTTATATAGGATCTGTTTAACTAGGTTTCTTTCCTTAAGGAATATATGAGGTCATTGTTGCCAATGATGATCTTTTGTTCTCAAAGAGGGCCAATTGACACTATGAGGGTGATGTCTTGACTTGCTTGTGAATTGGATTCAAGTGAGGCAGAGCTGTGCAGTTTCATCATCCTCACTCTCATCTCCAGAATCATTGGAGTCCAGTGGCAAGACAGACGTCAAGATAACTAAGTGATGACCCTGCATGTAGTAAGTGACTTTGGTCTTCCTAAATTAAAGTTTTACCCAGATCTTATTTATCTGAGGCTTGGGCTGGGACCTTTTATTGGTCATTCAATGAAAGCCAAAGTGATTTGAGTTTAAAGATACATAGTCAAGTAGCTCCATGTTGACTCACAATGGGCTTTTCCAATGCCTGTTTTTCTAGACTATAATTCAAGAAATTATAAGTGAAAGCTGCAAGACAAAGAGTTAATTGCCCCAGCTTTTTGAAAAAATTAATGATAAAATAAATAGGAAATTTTAAAAATCTAACCCTTAGACCCCAAGATGTCTTTAATGGCTTCCGTTGCTCATGCATTGGATTTAAGTGAAGCAGAGTTATCAGAGTTCAGTGACAAGACAAAAGTCAAGATGACTGGTGGTGGCCCAGCATGTATGGCATTATGAGTCTGCTAAATCAGATTTGTTCAATTTTTATAGCATTGAAGGAAGCATAGGATTATCAATCTGTCCCTTTTTTAACTTCTATAGCCTAAGAGAGTGTATGAGATTGAAATATATAAAAGAATTAGTTCTCTGTCTCACTGATGTAAACTTATTATAAGAAATCTTATTAGAATCTTAATCAGGGTTCAAGTTTATTATAATTCTACCTCCTGGACCAGCACTTAAGCATAAGTATCCTCAATCATCCCCAACACACACACAAGAGGGCCTGTTGTACAGGTTCTTATTTCTGCTTTTCTGAAAGGAAAGCAACTTTTGAAGGGTCAACATTTACTTTAATCAAACAAACATATCATTCACTTAGTTCAGGGGAAAAAGTCAGCACCCTGAACTTCAGAGAAAACACAGAGAAACAAACATCAACCAAAAGACAGGGCTTCCAACTGTCTGACAGTAAGCAATACATACATCAGAGATCAACAGACAGATAACTGTCTGACCATACATACACAGTTACCAGAGAGAGAAGCACCATCTGGGTTTTTAAAAGGAGGGGGCTCCTTAGTGGTTTCCCAGTCTCATCTGGCCAAACAAACACTTCCATTGAGTAAGCCCCAAAGTAAAACCTCCCCTCAGAGTCTTTATACACTTTTTGGAGTCAGAAGGCATCACAACCCTTGAGAAGCAGTGCCTCATTAGAAAATTAACAAAAGGTATGTGTCTCCCTTAATCAAGCTTCCCTTAATGGGAACTCTCTGATTAACATTGCAGGATAGCACCTGGGTTTTTACCTTTATAACTTATGCATTGTGGCAGGGCAATTTTGGCAGCAGCTACCCACTACATGAACTCAAAAGGGAGAGGTTTCTTCCGTAACAAACTTGGTGACCATGAGGGAACAGTCTGAATGTTCTTCTAATCACATTCCTCCTTCCTTTCATAGCAAATTTCTAAAAACCAACACAGATCTAAAAGACTTTTTTCAATATAATTAATCTTGTTGTTGCAATATCCAAACATCTCTGAGTTACTCTAATGGGATAATAAGATACAAGTATGAAAAACTTTTCAAATCTGGCTTCAGATACTTACTAGCTGTGTGTGTGTGACACTGGGCAAGTCCCTTAACCTCCTATTTGTCTCAGTTCCTCTTGTGTAAGATGGGGGCACACTGGAGAAGGAAATGGCAAACCATTGGAGTCAAACCAAAGCCCATGGAGACACAAAGTCTGACACAACTGAATTTGTGGTCACTATTTGCTTCCTCTTCCTAACCTAAACAACTAGGTAACTGAGTTCTTAGGTTTGTCATCCATCCCCTGGTTAATGATTATGTATTTACGTGTAGCATCAGGATAGTACAGTATGATGACAACAGTCTCACACACATCTACCAAAATCTGATGTGATAGAGATGTAAAAGCTTGAAGTTTAAAATTTCATGTAAAGGCTTTCAATTTTAATGGAATAGTAAATTTCACTTGGAGAAAAATAACAAGATGAAATTGTTTTTCTTTAAGAATGAGGAAGTACATAAGATTAGTTTCCAAATGTTTCCATTAAAAACAATGACAGAAAAGACAAGTAAACACAATGTTTCCGGATGATATTTTTTTAATTATTGATGGTTCCTGAAGGTAATGAAGAAAAAGTCAAACTACTGAATATTCTTCATGTTTAATTGAATATATGCTAATGTTTTTTTGTAAAAAAAAAAATCCTTTTTTCCTGGGATATATAGACTTTGCTTACGTTTTAGTAATAAGTTCTCAAAATTGGATTAAGGATTTTACATATAAATTTGAGTTCATAATTATAAATAAACATTTAAATAGTGGGTTTTTCTTATTTTGAAGTCTCTATCTGATAATATTCAGAGAAAGAAAAGCTTATCTTCTAAACCAGGACCTCATGGACTCTTTTTAATGTTCTTCAGCCTGTAGATAACATTATTCCTATCAGGTTCAGGAAAAGATGGGAAGAACAGGTGAGTGGGGTATGAACACGGCAATTCTCTGAAGTTTCAGGTGAACCAGGGGCTCCTAATTCAATGTTCTTATAGCTCTGTTTTTTATACAGATATTACCATAAGATTTGTACTAGTTTTAGCTAATGAAAGAAAAAACATGAGGTTGTTTCAGGCCTTGCTGAATTATGTTGTCTTATCCTACATACCTCTATACAACTTGGAACCAGGAAAGTGCATGTACTAGGAGGAAATCCCTTTCCCACATTGCCCTGGGAATGAGACCTATTCCAGAATCTCCAAGGGAAAATCCTTCAAAAAACCAGAAAACTGTGCAGGACACCTAAGACCCAAAATGAGGTATGCTGACTACATGGGCCAGATGGATCCAGGGAGACTTCACACGATCTAGCGTTGATGGTCATTCTTGTATTTCTCTTACTTTAAAGTTTCGTGATGCTTATGGTTGCCTGTATGCTCAAATCCTAATACAGACATGCATTTATCAGTGTGTGATCAAAGAGAGTTATTGCAAACTTCTCTATGATCAAAACAGCAAAAATTGTGATGGGAACTTTTTAATTTTTTGCTCCCTTCCATTTATTTATTTATTTGTTTTTTTATTTTATTAATTTGTTCCAGATTTATGGTCATTCCTCCTGCAACTTTTGGCTAACTGAAAGCCTGTCTTCTGTTGTATTAACCTCACCTAACCAAAAATTAATTCATGGAATAATGGTGTTAATGTAAAACTGCTTGACATTCTCCATACTAAAGCCAAGGGACAGTGAAAATGATATGTTATTTGAAGAAGAATCTCAAGTGTTCCTACTCCTTGGTTATCTTGGGGACATGTAAATCCCTTCCCTCTAAATGTAGCTTAATCTATAACCTGACTTAGTTTACCTTCAAGGTCTGTTTAACTAGGTTTGTTTCCTTAGGAGATGTGTGAGAATATGAATCTGCTTAACTAAATTTCTTCAACTTCTGTGACATCAAAGGAAGCATGGAACTCTGAATCTGCCCCTTTTTTTAACTGTTATAGCCTAAGAGAATGATGAGTTTGCAATATGCAAAAGAATTTGTTCTGTCTGTCTGATGCAATTTTGTCTATAAGAAGCCTCCTTAGAATCCTAATCAGGGTTTAGGTCTATTTTCTTTTTTTGTCTTCTGAACCTGTGTGTAAGCATGATCACACCTAGGTTTTTACCTCTATAATTTATACATTGGCAGTAGTTATCTACTACATGAACCCCAAATGTCCATATTGTTCCCACAATACTTCAAAGGTCTCATTTCCTTTAAAACTCCACTCCAGTGATACCTCCTATTACAGGAAGCCTTCCCTGATTGCTTCCCCAGCAACTGGTACCTTCTCCTTTCCCACTCATGCCAAGAGAAAAAAAATTACCTTATATCCATTTGATGTATTCAATACATGTGTATACCTGCTAGGACCCCCTTCTAAGTGTAAAGTCCTGGAAGGCAAAGACTTTCTGCTTTTTCTCTGCATCACTGGTGCATAGCTTGGTGCCTGGCAGGATATACATTCTTAATAAAAGTTTGTTGTTTGACTGATTCATGGATTCATCTCTATTAAATTTCTTCTAATTAGTGTAAGCTCGAGCCCAAGGCCCAAAAGTAAAGAAGCTTTTGGCGGTGAGATCTCCATACAGAAGAGTGCCCCACTGCTCTCTGTCCTTCTAAACCCCAACCCCAGCCTGAGCGTTGCTTTAAAGGTCCTCAGTCACTTTCCTGCTGTGGTGCAGCATAACAGGGAAAGGGCTGCCGGTGCAGTCTCAGGACCTGGGTTTGAAGGGTGGTGGGTCAGCTGGGCAGACCTTGGGCTCGTGGCTTGCCTTCTTCAGGCCCAAGGATCCTGTAGCTGGGAGTAAGTGGTCTCCAAAGGGCCTTACAGCCTGGATTCTAAGAGCCTATCTGCAGCCTCGCCAGGTTTCAGATCACAGAATCAGAGCGGAAAGAGACTTTTGAAAGAGAACCCCTTTCTCCAGCCGTCATCCATCATTAGCCAGAAGAGCTTCTCTGAGAAGCTCTCACTCCTGCCCCTCTTCCCCCACAGCTTAATCCACTCTGCAAAGCTCTCCAAAGCAGGAAGCTTTTCCAAGCATGGAGCCTAATTTGGCCTTTTCACAGCATCCCCCGTGCTTCCAGCTCTTTCCTCAGGGGCCCAAAGGAACAACTCTAATTGTCTCCAATAAAATGACTGAAGACAGCCCTCAAGCCTCCCCCCTTGGAGAAACCCCAGAGTTTAGGGGTGAGATAGCAGGTGTCAGAGGCAGGGAGTGCTGACCACCTGCGCCTCTGGGATCAGCTCAGGCCTTCACATAGCGGATGTTAAAGAAACATTGTATGAGGTGGGAGAGGGGCAGCAGAGAGAGAGAGGAAGAAGCGGAGGATGGAGCAGGCAAAGGAAGGGGGAGCAGGCAGAGGTGGAGAGGAGACGTGGGGGGGAGGGGATGAGAGGAGGAGGAGGAGGGAGAAAGAGAGGAGGGGGAGAAGGGAGCAGACCAGACTGAAGCCCTGGATAGCTTCAGCTTGCCCCACTCCCAGCAGCTCTAGCAGCTACACAAAATCAAAAATTAGAGAAGGAAAATCACCATCCCAATACAAGAAGTCACAGCTGTGGAGACACAGGGCAGGACCTCTCAGGACCAAAGGCAGCTCCCAAACTTTGGATCAGACCTGCTAAAGCAGAACATGGTGGAAACAATGACCATGAAAACAAAAGGCTAGTCTGGAATGGTGGCTGCCTGCGCTATCCCTCGTTTTCCAACAAGAGTTCTCCAGGGACTCCTGAATTGCATTGGGATACTTGTGCCATGCTGGGGGACAGAGAATCCTTAGGATTCTTGGGAATGAAACCTCTGAGAGGTGACTGCTGGGAACCTGCGGCCAGGAGGAACCTGGGTTCGACTTTGGAGACACTTGGTAGCTGTGTGACCCAGGGCAAACTACTTCACATGCCGGTGCCTCAGTTTCCTCATCTGGGAATGTTGGGGTCTGCCTGGTTCCCCCATGCCCCCATGAGGAGGGAGAGAGACCTGGAGCCTGGAAAGTGGAGCGCCATGGACGAGTTGTTTGTTCCAAAGGCAGGCAGGAGGTCTGGCCAGACGTCCTCCCCCTACTCTCCCAGCCAAGCCTTACTTCCACTTCTAGGCCCCTTGGGAGCAAGCTGGAAGAAACAGAGGATGGTTCTGGAAAGGCGGCGGTGGTGCAGGCCCTGTAATGGAGCTGGGAGGCAGAGGCGGAGGCAGCTCAGGGCTGGAGCCTCTGACAAGTGGACCGACACCACGTGATGCTCCCCTGCCCCACTCCCCAGCAGCCTGGGCATGCCGGAGCCAACAAACAGCTGTCCGGGAGCCGCCCTGATTCCATCGGTCTCTAGGCGGGGAAGGAGGTGCCTGCAGCTGGAACTACCAGTGCGAGCCAGCAGTTCAAAGCCCCCTACACCCAGGAAGGTGAGAATGAAAGCAATGGTCCGTAGCCACAGCCTTTGGCGGGGGAAAGGGTATGCGGGTGTCACCCCAGAGCTTTCTGTCTTCCCTTCTTTCTCCTCTCTGCTGGGTAAAGTGTTTGGAAGGGAGTGGGCACTAGGGTACCAGAGAAAAGAGTGGTGGGGGGGGGTGGGTATCATCTCCATCCCCCTGCCTCCAAGACCCCACCTATCCACTTCCACCTCTAATCTGTGCAGCCTTTAGAAGCTTCCCTATTTAGCCTGGCAATGTTTACCTCCACGGAGAGCATCTGTTGTTCCTGAATTGGGCAGACTTAGATCTATCCCACATCCCTCATGCTGCAACATGAGCTCATTTCCTTGGGTTCTGGACTCTGGGGACATGAAGATCAGCCACTCCTTGTGGGCCCAGTAAAAGGCATCACCTTCTCCCCTGACCTCCCCATACCCCTGAAGGGCAGGTAATGAAATGAATCCCACTCCCCTTAGACCACCAAAGAGAGTAGAAGAAATCACTTTTCCCAGGCACAACTCTGGGGAAGCTGGGGCCCCTGGTTTCTCCCTCCTGATTTCCTACTACAGGTGGATGGAGCCCAAGACAGAGCTTGGTGCTGCCCGAAGTCACTGGGCTGACAGAAGAGGCTCCCTAGGATCCCTGACTGCCCAAGGGGTAGGCAAGCTCTCCTCTCTTTTCCTCCATGCACATGGCACCCAGCTTTCCCACACACAAGTAGGAAAACTATTTGGTTTTCTCCTCACCTCAACCATCTCCCAACCTCCAGGGCTCCCTAACTATACCTTTCATTGTTCCTCAGCACTAGGTCCTTCCTTCGGCTCAGGCTGAGCTGATGGTGCAGCTCACAGGATCTTAGGTCCTGGAGGGTGCTGGGAGGGGGAGGGGGAGGACTGGCATGGGAGCCAGTGAGCCCTGCTCTGGGGCATCCCACCTTCTTTATCCAATCTGCCCTTCCCCTTCCTTCCCTTTACTGTCTCCTTCCTTGGATCCTCATCTCTCCCTTACTGTCTCCCCTATTCACCTTCTTAAGGAGAGGTCTGGTTATTAGTGCATTAGGCCCCTCCCAGTCCCGCAATTCCAGTCCCCCCAAGGGGTGGGAAGGAGGCCAGCACCAGATAGAAAAGCCATGAGAGGTTTGGACAGAGGGAGAAAGGAGGCAGAATCTTTGGGAAAGATCAAGCATCATTTGGGTTGGGGGAAGAGTCAGGTCCTTGGTGTGGAATGTGCCTTGGGTATTATCTACCCTAACCTCATTTATTTTAGAGGGCCAGCCTGTGGTCCTGGGAGGGGAAGGGTCTTACTAATATTCATATTGGCTATAAAAAGCAGAGCCAAGATTTGGATCCAGGTCCTCTGAAATAAGAACTTAAAATAAGAGGTATCTGAAAGTAGAATAAGCTTCCTCTGGAAATGGTGGAACACATCCTCTGGCTTCCAAAAAACCAGGAGGGAGGGAGGAAAGGAGGGAATTAGAGAGAAATGAAGGGAGAGAAGGAAGAAGGAGAAAGGGAGGGAGGTCCTCCCTAGCTACAGTTCACCACAACCCAGGGAACATTTATTAACCACCTCCCATTGGCTGGGCACTGATGAGGCAAACATGCTGGTTCTCAAGATCCCTGTTTGTTGACTTGTGGTACTTATGCCCATGCTCCAGAATTCACTAGCGTTCTAAGGAGGACACACAGTGCACTTTACAGGCTGGTGGACAAGGTCTCTGAGATCCCCTCCACCTCAGACTTTCTGGGATTTGGTGATGCCGGATCCAGGCTCCTCTCCTCAGTCACAGATGGGGTCAGATGGAGTAGGACTTGCTCAAGGGACATTATTAAGTCATTGACAAGGCCCTGGAGTTAACAGACAGCTCAGAGAGCAAAGGGAGAATCAGTCAGAGGACCTGGGTAGGAGACCCTTGAGCAAGGTCCAGGGTGTCAAAGGGACTTAGAAAGAAGTTCCTGAAAGATGGAGCTTAAGTTTTCTTTAACACCTGGCTGGGCAAGAGGGTAGCATGAAAATTCCTCCTAGGTTTTCTCACTTTGATAAATATTTTCCCTTCCCCACAAGGCACTAACTACACAAGGGTACATCCAGGGTCCAGTCTGCAGCTTTGCTGAGGTTCAGAAGAGTCAGAGAGGGCAGGATGTGGCTGTGGTTGGGGTAAAGGAGAAGGAAACTTTGGGGTATCCAGGCACACCACCCCTCCTTTCAGTCCCCAAGTAACTGCCAGTTCAAAGAAGCCCAGAAGCCCTAGACCATAGCCAGAGAATGAGTCATCCCTGAAGGACAAGTAACAAAAGCCCCCTTCCTCCCTCCACCCCAAAAAGAGCCCATCCTACCTCCCAACAGAAAACTCTTCAGGAAATTGAAGAGGAGAGAAAAGACTGTAGTGGACAGATATCTCTTTCAGAGGGTGGTCCCTTCCTAACCCCCTAAACAGCAAACAATGATTGCACAGCTTTCCTCTAAGAGCCAGCACCCAAATGACTCTAAAGTGAAATTCTCATTTCCCTGATGATTCCCAATTTTAATTGTAATCTGCATCCCAGAAAACAAGAATGCATCCCTCTTTGAGAAATGGTGCCCCAAAGTTGCAGCCCAGTTCCAAGTTGAGAGAAGCTTCTCTGGGCTGCTCATTAAAAGCACTTTCAGCTTTTCCATACATTAAGTTCCAAGGACAGCTGAATGTCTCCAGCCTTCTGCAATTAGTTGTAGTGCCTGGTGACCAGCTCTTGTCCCCTGCTGCTTTGGAAGGTGAAGGGGGTGGTCATTCCAGGCAATTACATCATCAAGGGGATGCAGAGTCCTTCCATGACTCCTTGGTTCCCATGTTGGCTCACAACTCTGACCTCTGTCTTATCTCCCCTGGGCATTGATGAAGGTCTGAGACAGGGATGGGTAGGGCAATGAAAGGAGTTCCCGGTACATCGCCATGTTTTCCTTGTGTTCACAGGGACGTTGGGTGTCAGCAGAGTCCCAGAGAGGGATCCTGAGCATGGACGCAGGTGCTGGAGAGCAGGTTCCTGGCTATCATGGGGTTGGTAACCAGACCGAGGACGTGAAGCATCTCATCATGAGCGATGAGGGGCTGGTCTTCAGCGTTATCATCCTTGCTCTGACAGAGGCTGTGGGGCTGGTGGGGCTGGCCGGGAATGGCATTGTGCTGTGGCTCCTAAGCAGCCGCATCCATCGCAACAACTTCTCCATCTACCTCCTCGACTTGGCCAGCGCTGACTTCCTCTTCCTTTGTTGCCACTTGGTGATTGTTATTCCTGAAACTCTCCAGCATCACTTCAGCTTCCCCCATTACGTCTACGACAGCCTCCTGGCCCTGAGGTTTTTCTTCTACACGGTGGGCCTGAGCCTCTTGGCAGCCATCAGCATGGAGCAGTGTGCAGCCACACTCTGGCCCACATGCTACAGCCGCCGCCGGCCCCCACACACATCGGCCATCGTGTGCGCCCTGCTCTGGGCCCTCTGCCTCCTGCTGCACTTCCTGTCTTACGGCACCTGCGGGGAGCTGTCCGGGGGCACCTCAGGGACGCTGTGCAGCCAGATCGGCTTGGCCCGGGTGGGTTTGCTCTTCCTCCTCTTGACCACAATGTGCGTGTCCAGTCTGATCCTGCTGGTCAGGGTGGAGTGTGGCTCTCAGCGCCGCTGGCCCCTGAAGTTCTACCTGATTATCCTGTTTACGGTTCTCACATTCCTCTTCTGTGGCCTTCCCTTTGGCATCTACAGGCTCTCCCTGAATTGGATGGACATCCCTGCCTACTACTACTGCCTCAGTATTCTCATGGCCTGTGTCAATAGCTCTGCCAAGCCGCTGATCTACTTCTGTGTGGGCAGCCTCAGGCAACGAAGATTCCAGGAGCCCCTCAAGGCTGTCCTCCTGAGGGCCCTGGGGGATGAGGAAGAGCTGGGGGAGGGTGGAGAGATGCTGGATACAGGACCCGTGGAAATCTAGGCCTCGGCTCCGGAGGATGGGGGGGTCACCCCTCAGGATGCCTGATTCTTTTCGTTCAGCTGTACTTATTCCTCTGCCCCTGCCAATGAGACAGGATGCTACCTTAACTTGGTTCCCACAATCTTTTCTTCTGGGGTGGGAATACCCACCAGCCTGGGGTCCCAGGATTTCTTGGGGCAGCCAGGGCCAGAACTGGTTTATTGCACATGGAGGCTTTAATTCAGTATAACCCTCCTTCCCCTTGGCTATGTAGAGGGAAGGTGAGGCTGAAACCAGTGTTAAAATATAGAGGCTGCTAAAAGTATTTGAACTCCTTTGTCAGGGAGAAACAACTGACCTGAGTACTAAGTTAGCAGGAATCACTATCCTCAGACACCTGCACCCCCTCTAGCCCAGCCACACTTGCAAGTGAGTTCCTGGCACTAACCTCCCTAGACTTGGTGGTCTCTGTCCCCTCCCCCTCATCCCTGTCATAAGGCAGTGGCCAGGATATCTCACTCCCTGAGTCCTAATATTCAGAAGCCCAGAGTCTCTCTCCATAATCCTTCCTGACCCCCAGGGCTGAGAAGCTGTTTTGTTCCTGTCCTGTGTGGACAAGCTCACCACAGACACGTGCTCTCTGTATCCCCCATTCCCACCCAAGTCAAGCTACAACTGCCCAGGAGTGAATGGATAGGATTTTTACATTACAAGTTCATATGCCTGGTGTTTCACTGAGGACCAGAAGGCTGGTCACAAAATTTAGACGGCTCATTAAAAAATCTTGGCCAACAAAGGGAGAGTGAGAGCAAGCTCATCAAGATGATGATGGCTGGCAGGATCATCAGGCGGTTCTGGAGCCACTGTGACATCCAATCTAAAGCACAAAGATTCAAAGGTGAAGAAAGAGAGAGAAGTGAGAGCACAGCCAACCTCCGAGGACCCCTGGTCTAGCCCATCCCTAAAGAGACAGACTCTCTCCCTTCCCCAGTTACGTGGCCAGCCAGCCTGTGCTCCAAGAGTGAGGGTAAGGTCACTGATTTTATTCTCTGGACAGCGCCTCCTGTGGCTCTTCTGGTTGGAATTTCCTTGCATCAAAGTCAAATCTGATGCTCTTTAACTTGGGATCAGAGATTTAGAGCTGGAAAAAATGTGTGAGGCCACCTAGCCCTAAAGGAGACTGAGGCTCCAAAAGCCAACCAGCAGTCAACAAGCAACTATTAAGAGCTTACTATGTACCAGGCACTCAGGTGATTTCCCCACGGCCTCACCACTAGTCAGTAAGTCCTATCAGAAGTGCTTACCTTGGTTTTCTGACTCTCTAACCACAATGCAATGCTATCTAACTCTTGGGGGTTGGGGGAGGAAGGGATGAGAAGAAAAGACTAGTTCTTCCCTGTGAATACAAGAAAACCTCCAAAGCTAAGGTCTTGGTCAGAGTAGGGAAAGGAAAAGAATAGGTTGGGATAAAGACTATCTCTAGGTTGAGACCTTTGTGCTCCCAGAGCATGAAGGATACAAACCAGTGAGGGCCTTCCTCAGAGATGGGGAAAGGTTACAGATATGTCAGTCTTAAGATCCCAGTAGGAGGCAGAATGGGAGCCAGTGATGATCCTTCCAAAGATCGCCCTTGGACCTGACCTGTCCAGCTTCAGCTAAGTTCTTATCACTTCTAGGGATGCCTGCGTTCTTCATCCCCTCCATACCAAGGCAGCTCACTGACTTGACAAAGAAGGGACAAGACCCGTTTTTCTATCTCTATTGCTACAGACAGATACTAGGAAGTGACTGGTAAGGCCCTGTGGTCCTACACAAGGTATGGAAATTTCCAGCATGGGACATGAAAGTTTGAAGGAAATGGCAGCAGGAAGAGATGGGACCAGAGTAGAGGCAGCCTGCCACAAATGAGGCCCATGGATCTCAGGCCAAAGAAATTAAAACATGTTTGTGGACTCTCATGGTTCCTTTATCCAAATCACTGATAAACAATTTTAAATGGCACAGGGTCAAACAGATGCCAGAGACCTCCACCGGAAACCTCCATCCAAAGGAAAATGCTGATGTTAAAGACAGCCTCTGGAGTCTGGCCATTCAACCAGTCCTGAAGCCACATGATTGTGTAAGGTCTCCCTCATAACCCTTCTTTATTTCCATAAGAATAGCATGACAAGCCTTGTCAAGTGCTTTTTTCAAACCTAGGTTATCCATATCTGCAGCATTGCCATGAAGTACCTGTCTAGTAATCGTGTTAAAAACAAAAACAACAGATTTCTTTGGGTCTGGTGTACAATTTATTAAGGCATGCTGGCTGCTTACAATGTCCACTTCTTTCCTAGTTGATCACTGACCCTCTCCTTAATCATCCATTCTAGGATATTGCCAGGACTAGCATTCACCACTAGTTTACCTCTGGTAAACAGGATTCACCCTCTTCCCCCTTTTGAAATCTATCATTTGTCCCCTCCTAGTCTTGAAGTACCTGTCCTAGTGGCTGTTATGTCCCCTCTGTCTCTTCTCCACATTCAACCTCCCAATTTTTTTTTACTCAGACCACATAGGACTCATCTCCAGGACCCTCATACATACCCCTGACTGCTCTGTAGCTTACCAAGGCTCTTCTGAAAATGGGGTCCCAGAGATGACTATAATATACCAGATGTGGTCTGACAAGAGCAGAAGACAGCCACCAGAGACATCCTCATCCCCCCACCCCCGGTGTCTTGGAGGACATGCTTTTTGTTCTGCAGAGTTTCCAAAGACATCACAGAATTCCTTTAGCATAATCATATAAACAAGGTTTGCTGCATGGCCCTGTGAACTGGCTGATGGTTGTTAGTGGAATTGGCACGGGTTTGCTCATTCCTTCTTGCGTCTCTGTAACCACCATATTTATCCCACATCTTTGACTTTTATGATCTCATTTGGAGCCACTGCCTTCCCTGGGACAAAACTAGAGAGGGTGGGGAACCCAGGAGGTAGACTCAGGGTCACAGGCTTAAGTCACTGAATGTTTCCTACAAGCAGAAGTTGCTAATCTTTGTATTTATTAAAGAGAACTGAAGGATCTCCTGTCTGTGCCCCACCCCATCTGCTCAAGGTAACAGCTTACACTGGTCTGACAGTCAGGCCTCCACACTTACCTGGGCTCTCCATACTCTAAAACAAGCTTTTTCCTGTCACCAATAAAGACCTCTGCTCCTCCTAGGGAAGAATATCCCCACAACTTCCCCTGGAGAAAGGGTCCCATGTGATCAGAGAGGGGGGCTGCAGCCTCCCAGTGTCCTCTGGGAGTGCATATCATCAGACAGATACATGGTGATGCCAATATACACATGTATCTATATGTGTGCCTGTGTATATAGCATGCCTATACATTTCTACCCTGAGACACAGACACATGACCCAGTGGAGGAGGAGCACCAGGGAAACTAAGAGGTTCTTTATGCTGGATTCACGTCAGAGCAGGTTCCTGACGGAAGGGCAGCAGTCAGCTTTTGGCCCTCAGGCTGGAGGCTCCTCTGAGGGCCGACTGGAAGGGGCCAAATGCTCCCCCTCCCCGAACCCTCCCCCCCACTGAAGATTCACTTCAACAGATTTTTCACTGGACCATGACTTCTCAGATCTCCAGCTAGAGGAATCTTGGAGGTTCTCTCATCCAACCCACCTCACTTTTCAGATGAGGAAACTGAGGCACAGAGAAGCTAACTCATTTGCCCAAGGTCCCATAATAGCATCAGAGACAACCTTTGAATATAAGTCCTAGAACTGCAAAGCCAGTTTTTCCGTATTTTCTCTCCCCACCACCTCACTTGTCTGTGTCCCATTCTCTCCACTCACAGAGCCACTACTTCCAACCAGACCCTCATCACCCCTCCTCTGCCTGCTGCAGTGGCCTCCTAACTGGTTCCCCTACCTCAGATCTCCCCCCCACCCTACCCCATCCTCCACAAAACAGCCAAAGGGTGTTTCCTAAAGGGTGAATCTGATGATGGGACTCTTGTGCTGTATGAACTTCAGGGGCTCCTTACCATCTCTGGGGTCAAAAAGAAAGTGTGTTAGACACTTAAAACATCTCCCTATCTGCTCCTTCACAGCTTTCCAGTCTTCCAACACTTCCTCACACCACCCAGCTTGCCCAATATGCTGCTTTACCACCCATCTCCTTGACTTTCCACTGGGTTCCCCCATGTCTGAAAGGCCCTCCCTCCTCACCTCTGCCTCTTAGCAGCCCTGGTCTCCTCATGCAAAACCCAGCACCGGGAGTCTCTCCTGATTCCTCCTTTCCTTCAGAATCTTACCCTGGCTCCCTATTTGCACCTACGCAAAATGACAGGGATAGGGTCTAGTCTTCAATGAGTACAAACCCTGGGTAAAGGAGACCAGGTGCCCGGGCAGCTCTGAGCCACAGGGCTTAAAAAGTACCAGAAGGGGCCAAATTCTTGTCAACACTGTGTTGACCAGTGTGGATGGTCCTGATCCTCAAGTCCAACCTCTTTGTGACTGCTCCAGGGCCTTTAAGTCCCCTCCTCTGGCCCTTCCAGACTTGTAGCTGCCTGGCAGCCTGTGCAAACCCCATCCCAGCTCCCCAGTTCCTATCCCTGCCCTTAGCTCTTCAGTTCCAACCCCACCCTCTGTTTTCCACAGAAATGACCCAGCCACCCCTACTCATGACCCAGCCTCAACCCTTTGTGAGAGTCCCTAGGCCTGAGTTCAGGGTCATGGAGGTTTAACAAGAACACAGTGGTCTCTATGGAGGTAAGGGTAAGAGGCTTTGGGGTCCTGACCAGAGGGGCTCTCAAGACTGTCAGTGTCTGGGATCCAAAACCTGGTTCTGCTCCATATAGGAACCAGCTTGAGGGCTCTGCCCATCCATGGGCCAGGAGGTTCCATTTCTGTCAGGGGAACGTTTGGTGGAAATAGGGGCGTTGCTGCCTGGGGGTGCCAAGAAATTCCTGGAAGCCCTGGGGTGACTTCTGATCTTTCTCCTCAGGCATCTCCATGAGGTCTCTTTTCTATCCTCAAACACCACACCCTCGGATCTTATATCCTCTTGCCTTATGTTTCCTCAGGCCTAAGGACTGGAATGATTGAGACACACTCCTTGGCACTGCTCTAGGAGTATATAGCCGGGTCAGGGAGAATTGCGCCTAGGCTAATGCCCCTCTGCATTCTGTTCTGTTTTCTAGTTCTGCCCTGCCCCCAACCCTGAAAGGACAACAATGCATGCATTCATAGGGTGGAAGGGGGTACATGTACACATAGACCATACACAAGCAGAGACCAAACATCAGACCTACATAAACCTAAACTAGCTTCTGGGGAGTGGAGGGGGGGGAGGTTTCTTATTCCCAACAGTAGATGAAATCAGGTAATGTCTGAAATACTTTGCAGACCTTAAAGCTGAATAATTGTGAGCTATTATTATCAGTCAGGATGCCAGAAAGACTGCCCATGGCTCATACCACTAGTGGCCTTTTCTTTCTTTCAGAGCCCAGGCCACCTTCTCTTCCACATCCTCCACATGAAAACCCACTCTCCTTTGAGAATGGAAACAGTCTGACCTCACCTATGGGAGTGAGGTGGGGGGAGGAGGGGAGTGAAGCTTGCTAGGGCTGTCCTTCCATCACAAAGGAGGCATGTCTCTGAAAGCATAGACTGGGGCATCTTCCAGCTTAAACTCACTTGAAAGGAAATCCCACTCTAAATCACTATTGATTAGAGAGATGCAAATCAAAACAACTCTGAGGTACCACATCACACCTGTTAGATTGGCAAACATGACAGAACAGGAGGATGATAAATGTCGGAGAGGATGTGGGAGAGTTGGAACACTAATTCATTGTTGGTGGAGCTGTGAGCTGATCCAGCCATTCTGGAGAGAGGTTTGGAACTATGCCCAAAGGGCTACAAAAATGTGCATACCCTTTGACCCAACAATATCACTTCTAGGACTGTATCCCCAAGAGATCATAAAAATGGGAAAGGGTCCCACATGTATAAAAATATTTATAGTAGCTCTCTTTGTGGTGGCCAAGAACTGGAAATCAAGGGGATGCCCATCCACTGGGGAATGGCTGAATAAGTTGTGGTATATGAATGTAACGGAATACTATTGTGCTATAAGAAATGATGAATAGGAAGACTTCAGAGAAGCCTGGAAAGACTTATATGATCGATGCTGAGCGAAAGGAGCAGAACCAGGACAACTTTGTGCACAGCAACGACCACAGTGTGCGAGAGTTTTTTCTGGTAGACTTGAAACTTCATTGCAATGTCAGGACTTAAAAAAAAATTCCCAGTGGTCTTTTAAGGCAAAATGCCTTCCACATCCAGAGAAAGAATTATGGAATTCAATTGCAGAATGTAGCAGATCATTTTCTTTTGTATTACGTTTTGGTTTGTTATATGATTTCTCCCATTTGTTTGAATTCTTCTATGCAACACGACTGTGGTGAAAATGTATTTAATAGGAATGCATGTGTAGAACCTATGTAAAATTGTATGCTGTCTTGGGGGGAAAGGGGAAACGTAGCAGGGAGGGAGGGAAAAAGAAATCTAAGTTATACGATGGTGATTGTGGAACACTGAAAATGAATAAAATTAATAAAATAAAAAAAATTTTAAAAAAGAAAGGAATTCCCCCCAAGCTCCCCGATTCTTTGGAGGATGGCAGCAACATTTTTGAAGGCTCAGTATCACCATCTTTTAAGCCAATGAGCCAATGAGCATTTCCATATATTAATGAAGAGTCAGTCAATAAGCTTTTATTAAGCACCTAGTATGTTCTAGGCACCGAGGATACAACAGCAGCTCACAGTCCGATGGAGGAAGCAACAGGCAGATCACTCCACACCCATGAGACAGGATACATCAGACATGATCTCAGAGGACAGGCACCAGCATTTAGGGGCAGGTGTCTTGAAGAGGGGAGAATTTTAGTCAGGACTTGAAGGACCCAGAAAAGTTAGATAGCAGAGATGGGGAGTGAAAGAATTCTAGGCCTGGGGAGCAATCAGTGAAGATGGCCAGAGTGAGGAGATGAAAGGTCTTTCAGAGCAGCAAGGGAAGCAACATCACTGAATCTTAGAATGCCTGGGAATAAGTAAAATGGAAGAAGACTGGAAGGGGGAGGTCATGAAGGGTTTTGAAGGCCAAAGAGAGGATTTTATATTGGATTCTGGAAGTTATAGGGAGCCAATGGAGTTTAATGAATGGGAGGATGATAGAATCAGACCTGAACTTTAGGAAGATCACTTTGACAACTGAATAGAAAATGAACTGGAGTCTGGGAAAGCCTTGAGGCAAAGAGACCAATTTTGCAGACCAATAGCAACAGCCTACTGCAACAGAAAAGGGGCAATAAGGGCTTGCACAAAGGTAGCAGCAGGGCCAAAGGAGAGGAGTATATATACAAGAGATGTTATGAAGGTAAAATTGGCAGAACTGGGTGACAGATTGGATATGAGGACTAGGGGTGAGAGAGGGGGAAGAACCAAAGATGATACCTAGGTTGTAAGCACAGGTGACCAGGAGGATGGCAGGCTTGGGGAGAAAGCTAATAAATTCACATTAAGTACAAACTATGGGACATCTTGTTCAAGATACCCAATAAGCAGTTAGAGATATGAATCTGGTAACAGGATAAAAGTTAAGGTTCAATAGGTAGGTTTAAGAATCATTAGTATAAAGATGATAATTCAATCTAGGAGAGTTGATAAGATCACCAAGGTAGACTATAGAGGGGAAAGAGAAGAAGGTCCAGGACAGAACCCTGTGGGATACCTCCTACTAGAAGGAATGATCTGGATGAGGATCCAATAAAGAAGACACAGAAGGAAGGGTCAGATAGGCTGGAGGAAAACCAGAGAGCAGTGTCATGGAAACCTAAAGAGAAGAAAGGATCCAGAAAAGGGTGAGCAAAGGCTGCAGAGATTTCAAAAAAGAATGAGAATTGAGAGAAGGCCATTTGATTTGGCAATTAGGAAATCGTTAGTAACTTTGGAGCGAGTAGTTTCAGTTGGATGATGAGGTCAGAAGCCAGACTGCAGGTTGTTAAGAAGAGAGTGAGAGGAAAGAAAGTGGAGGCACCGATGTCTTTTCCACAGAAGGGAAGAGAAATATGAGATGATGGCAGAGATGATGATGGGTCGAGTTAAGGTTTCCTGAGAATGAGGTGATATGAGCATGTTTCTAGACAGCAGGAAATGAGTCAGTAGACATGGAGAGATTGAAGACAAGCAAGTGTGGTGCGACAGGTGAAAGATGAAATGATTGAGGAAACAAAGCTTCCATCTTTTAAGTAGATCACTTTATTAAGCAATGTATGCAATTGTCTAACAAATCAGGACCAATAGCCTTCCTCAGCTTTGACACTGGACCCTGAATATAGGGGAAGACAGACTTTTATGCATTCAAAACAATCACATAAGGCCGATTAATTAAAAGGAAACAATACAACATTAGATAATCTGATTTCTAATTGAAGGAAAGATTAGGGACTTTCCAAGTTGGGAGGGAGAGAGTAAACAGGTGTAATTCCTTGAAATCAGAAAAAGAGGTGTTCCCATTTCCCCAAGTGTCTGTAAACAATCAAAGGAACATGGAAACTATGACTGACCAATCGGTATAGGCTGTTCTCAGATAAGACTTACGGCTTGCTTGAGATAGTACAATTATGAGAAAACTCCTTGTGTCAATCTTAGGGTCTGACCCAGTTTCTGGTCAGCATAACCTATATCCTTGGTGAAGGGTCTCTAAGCAGCGGGTAGAGGTTGTCCAGCTTCCAGGTCAAGGTTCAAACAAAGCAATAAGGTTTTCTCCCAGTTGCCATAATTGAGTAAACTTTTCTCAGAAGATATATTTTGGACTAGACCCCATAATTGAATAGAAGGAGAACTGAGCTAGGACCAAAATTGAGTCACTAAATTGAGTCAGTGGGGTTCATTCAATTCCCACAATTGACCAGCTGCTATCCTAAACCCCTCAATTCCCTCCATTTCCTCAATGGGAATGATAGCGTGAGTGGTCTGCTGGAGGAAATGGGATGGAATGACACCACTTAGTGTTACACTAGATCATCTCTACAATCCCTGCTACTCCTGACATTTCTTTTAGTTCTATAATACAACCTCTCAAAGGGACTGTGAGACTTATTTCAATTCAGCAGAATTCAATAAACATTTGTTAGTCTCCTGTCTTGAGAGAGTTAAGGGATAGGGATACAGAAATAGTGCCAGTCTTCAAGGACTTCAAATTCTACTAACAGGGTGCTGCATGCGCACAGATGAGCAGAGGGTGAGACTTGCATTAATCAGTATTGACTTCAGTTAGATGAGCTGATGTAAGAAATCAATCTAACCTCAGCTCACCATGACCAATGAACCTGGCCAGCCTGGGGAGGAACTTGCAAGGGGGAAATCAACCCCTGTAACAAATCAACTGCTTCTTGCTCCTACCTGAATCATAAGTCCAAGTCACAGGTAAAAATCCCTTTTTCCCAGCTACCTCCTATTTTAAACCCTTTAATACCCAGCTGTTTCCTGCCCTTCTAGAATTCTTTCCCATTTCTTTGTTTCAGGTACGTGCAGTCCCTCCTTCAAACTTCTAGATTATTAATATGCTGCTTCCCTCAAGGAAGGAGTTGACAGTCTCCTACTCTCTTATCCTCAACCCTGCACAACAGAGTCATGGAACTCCCTCCCTGAAGGATCAGCAGGGCCTCCCTGGAACTCCTTTCTATGAATAAGGCTGGCCTTGCCTTAGAATGTCAGGACTTCAAGCAAACATTGTAAATATTAGCTTCATGCAATCAGATGGTCTCAGGAACATGACCTAATGGGGCAATTATTTTCTGAGCTGTATTTTTCTTTAGTTTTCCTGACAGCCAGGGACAGCTAATAAGGAAGGAGGTTTTTCTAGCCTGGAAAATTTCCCTTTTGTTAGATAGTGCTGGACAGTGTGCTCAAGCACAAATCTTCCAACAAATCCTCACCAAGAGGACTCTTGGGAAATCCTCTTCCTAAGAACTCACAAGCGATAGTGCCAACCCAGCCCAACCCAAACCAGCAAGAGAAATTAGAGTCTGCAGGAGTTTCACCAACCTCAGCTTTGAGCCTGACCGCCCGAGCAGAGGACAGGGGGCTTCCCAGCAGGACCAAGGTGGAGCCTGACTCTGGAGATAGGGGCACAGCAGCCTGGAGGTGCAGACTCACAACTCTCCTGACTGGCACAGGACACCTGGGAGGTGTTGGTGAGAAGAGCTTGCAGACATCCTCAGCTCCCAATGCTTCTTCTCTCTACCTTCTCTTCCCAGATAGCTGCCTCTGCCTCTGCTAGACACCCCAGGCCTGATGGGTGATCTGAGGGGAGCCCATAAAGGTCCCTGTCCATCCACCCATCTGCATCCATTCCATCCTACTTCTTGTAATCTTAACTCATCTCTAAATTTTCTTGGTGGTGAGAGTTTCATGAAAATCATTGTGGAGGGAGAAGAAAAGGCAAGGGAGCTGGAGAGATAAATTAGATATATGTTCCTAGGGGGTTGTATGTGTATGTGCATGTGCATGTGCATGTGTGCGCATGTTTGCATGTGTGTGAGTGCACGTGTGCCATGCATGTTCAGATGTGAACCTTGGTCCACCTATATTTTGGTTTGTGCTTGGAGAATCCCTGTAGATGCCTTTCATAATAAGAGCTAACAGGTATAGAGCACTTGAATTTTTACAAAGCCATGTTGCAAACGTTCTCGTTTGATCTTCACAAAAACCCGGTCAGGTAGGTGCCATTATTACCCCCATTTTAAAGATGGGGAAACTGAGCCTGAGAGAGATGAAGTGACTTGTCCAAGTTCACACAGCTTGTTAGTGTCTGAGGCAGGATTTGAACTCAAGACTTCTTGACTCCAAAGTTAACACCATCTGTATGCACTGCCCCACCAAAAGCTGTCCCTCTCTGCTTCCAGTTTTCCTGTGCCCTCAAAGGAATAGGTGTCATCCAGCTTGGAGTCATGAAATCTGAGAGCTTGTGGAGATCCTACGGGATCATCTTGTCTAACCCTCTCCCTTCTGTCAAAATAAAACCTAAGAAATACACCAAGTGCTCTTTTGTCTGTTATCCTCGGGGCACAAATCCCATAACCTTCACTAGGAGTGTACAGAGACAGGGCACCTTCCTTCCTAGAGCTCACAGCCTCCTTCCCAAAGCTTGGTTCTCCCTCCCAAAGCTCTTCTTAGCACTGAATCCCGCCCAGCTATATGGGTTTCCTGTAAATCCCCAAAGCTGGAGTCTGGAAGGACTCTTAAGACTGTCCAGCTAGTCCAACCCCTTCACTTGACAGATGAGAAAATTGAGGGCCAAAGATGAAAATGCCTCATGGCCAAGGTCATGTAGTCAGTGGGAGTCACTGAGAGGCCAAGACCAGATACAAGTTCTCCCAGAGCAGGACTCTTTCCCTTGGCAGCTGAGAGAGTGCACAGAGAGCATTGCTAGCGCCCAATCCAGAACACCTGAGGAGGAAATCGGCTTCTTCCGCTAAGGAGCCTGTGTGCTCCTGGGAAGTCGCTGGAGATTCCTGAGCTGCAATTTCCTTACGGAGGGAAGAGGGGTAGGGGGGAGGAATAATAATTGTACTGAAAGTGGACAGAGAGTTAGCCTCCGAGCCAGGAAGGTCTGGGCTCAAGTCCCACCTGCAGACTAGCAGTGCTCTCGGAAACGCCCTAAGCTGGTAAGTGACCGGAAGGATTCTGACCTGCACTGGGTCTTTCCCGAAGGACTTTCCTGGCCCAGAAATTCCCGGTGCCAGGGACATCCAGACTCACGTTCCCCTCCCTAAAACTTACACTTCCTTCCTCCCAAGGGGGCCGTGAGGACCCAAGGATGTAAGGCTTGGAAGGATTCCTTAGCAACTTGGAAGGATTCCTTAGCGGCTCGGCAGCACGTGTCCAAATCAGCACCTGGCCGCTGTCCACCTTGGGTTACCCCGCAACTGAAGCCCCAGTCCTGTTCATCGTCTGCCTTCTGTGGACGTGAGAAGCGACGGCCTCGCAGCAGAAGTAGGAGCTGGAGCTGCTGTCACCTTCCTCCTTCCCCAGCTCTCCTCAGAGCGCCCGCACGAAGTGATTCTCATCCATTCCCCAGAAGGAGAACCCCAGCCCAGGGAAGTGACTAGCACAAGGTCTCTCAGCCGGTGAGTATCAGTCAGGAGTTGAACTCGGGTCTCTTCTGACTATGAGTTTTGAGCTCTTTTCATGACATCAGACTACCTCAAAGTAGCAGCAATTCGGCATGTAATCATCACTGGCGTTTCAAATGGCCCTTTAATTAGCTCACAAATACCTTTTCTTGCTTACATGATCTCCCAACAATGCTAAGAGGAAAGTGGGTCCAAGGACCATAAATGTAGAGCTGGAACAAACCTGAGAGGTCACCCAGGCTAAAGATCATGAAACTGAGGTCCACGCTCACATAGCTAATGAGGTACAGAAGCTGGATTTGAGTGTGGGCCTTCCTGATGCTACATACAGCACCCTATGCCCTATGCCACTGTCTGTTATACAGAGAATGCTATGCCAGGCACAGAAGAGAGATTAGATGGGGGAAGGGGTGCTCCTTCACCTTTATTATGGGCAGACCAGGGAAGGTCAGAGACTCCTCAGAACAATGTTTTTTATCCATAAAATAAAATACAGAGGATTGCAGCGGGG
This sequence comes from Notamacropus eugenii, assembly GCF_028372415.1. Classification (NCBI taxonomy): domain Eukaryota; kingdom Metazoa; phylum Chordata; class Mammalia; order Diprotodontia; family Macropodidae; genus Notamacropus; species Notamacropus eugenii. Next base: position 24,473,454 of record NC_092873.1, read on the forward strand.
GAAGGAGTTCTATTGAAACACAGCCAGGTCAAAAGATTTTAAGAACAATTGCACATACCTCAAGTTAAAAGTCCTGGATCAGATTCAGTTTCTGTCTGCAAGTAACTTTTAAGCTGGACTGGGAGTTTGATCAGAGAGATATTTTAAAATAATAATAAAAGATGGAAAGCACAGCTTTCCTGGTGCTCAGTGAGAGATTTGGATAAACAAGATCTCGGGGATCTCTGGGACTGGAGGAGTGGGACATGATCACCACGTGGAAGGAAGACAATAAGCAGAGAAAAGGTAAAGAAGCAGTGCATGCCAGAGAGGAAGGGGACCAAGGAGAGCCCAAAGGTAAGTGATGGGAGAGCCTGGCCAGGCTGGATCAGGATGGGGAGAAGAAGCACTTCTATGGCACCTATGTGCCAAGCACTTCCTACAAATATTATCTCATTTGACAATATGGAGCAGAGAAGCAGAGAGAGAAGAAAGGAGACACAGGTAGTATATGTAGTATGGGGAAAAGGCAACTGGATTTGAATATCTGACTGTAAGACCTTGGATAAGTCCCCTCACCTTTCAGGGCCTCCCTTTCCTCACCCATAAAAGAGGCCCTATGGTAGATGACCCCACTCCTCCCTTCCCCCATTCAATAGTAGGTCTTCTGGCAGATCAGGCTGTGGTTCCCACAAGCAGAGGGGCCCCAGGGCATTTCCCTTACCAAGCCTAAGCAGCCCCAGCCTCAGCCCCAGCCCAGCCCTTCCCAGGAGCCCTCTCTTTGAATACTTGGAGAGACTGCATGTTAGGTCCAACATTCCACACCATACACCATCTTGTATCTTTGTTAACTCTCTGTCCTTAGCCATGCACCTCCAGCTGGCCTGAGAAGACTAACTGGGTCTGTTCCTTCTCTCTCAGCCCTCCGCACCTGGCTCAATATGAGGTGCTTAGTGGGTGCTTCCAGATTCCTTGCTGCCCTGCACAGAGCAGCTCAGGCACTGGCTCTGACACAGCTCTTGCACCACCCATTGGTGCACTCTCTCCCTTGAAATGACTTTGTGTTACTTTGTCTGGACTGTTTTGATGTGATTCATGCAACAATAATGTGCTAAATGCCTTCCTGTGTGCTGGGTGCTGAGACATGAAGACCCAAAAATGAAAAAATCCCTGTGCTCAGACTGTCCAAATGACTCTGCATGTGCTTAGGTGAGTGCTGCCTGACCCAAGAGAATACAGCCTCCCTTTGTACACCCAGTGTCTAGCAGTAACTTGCACGTAGTAGGATCTTAATACATTATTGCTGAAATTCTCAAATCAATGCCTCATGAAGAAATCAATAGAAAGTAGTTAGGTAGCACAGAGCTCTGGACCTGGAATCAGAAAGTCTTCTGACCCTGGCTGTGTGACCCTGGGAAAGTCACTTAATCTCTACCTCAGTTTGCTCATCTGTAGAATGGACACAATAGTAGCACCTACCTCCCAGGATGGTTGTGAGGATCAGCTGAGAAAATCTTAAACATTTATATAGCACCTATAACGTGCCAGACACTATGTATGCTAAGTGCTTTTTACAAATATTATCTCATTTGATAAAGCTATTTGCAAACCTTAAAATACCGTATAAATGCTAGATATTACTATGAATGAGTGAGCAAATGAATGGATTCCATGCCATTCTGTTCACAGGTGTACCTGGGGTCAGTAGTGCCCAGCAGCATTTGTCTGAGGACACACGGGGATTGTGAATTCCTTTCTCCGTGCTCTCCCCAGCCTGAGGAAAGCAACACTGTCAAGATGTTCGGTTTCTGGAATATTATCAGTGGGAGAACATTCTATACCATTGTCCTCTCCCTCATGGTGCTCACTGGTCTGGGGGGGCTGGTGGGGAATGGCCTCATGCTTTGGCTCCTGGGCTTCCGAGTGAAGAGAAACCCCTTCTCTGTCTATGTCCTCCATCTGGCAGGAGCCGACTTCCTCTTTCTGGGCTGCCAGACTGTGTTTGCCATCCTCACCTTCACCCAGGGCCCCCAGCAGCAATACCTGGTGGTCACATTTTTCTGGTTCGCTGCCGGCCTGGGCCTGCTGGTGGCCCTGAGCCTGGAGCAGTGCCTGGCGGCCCTCTTCCCCAAGTGGAGCCGCCGCCGGCCCAAGCACATGTCGGCCTGCACGTGCACCCTAGTGTGGGCTCTTTCCCTGCCACTGGTCTTGGTGCCCAGCCAGGCCTGTGGCTTACTGAACGGTGGCAGCTCGTGGCTCACATGTTTCCGATACCACGTGGTGAGCGTCATCTGCCTGTTTCTCCTCTTCTCCATCCTCTGTGTTTCCAGCTTCATCCTGCTGGTCCGGGTGCAATGCTGCTCCCAGAGTGGCCAGAAGCCCCCATTCTACTGCTACGTTCTCCAGGCGGTCCCCTTGTTCTTTTTCTGCGGCCTCCCCTTCCTCACATACTGGACTTTAAAGAACACCATGGGCTCCCTCATGTGGTTTTTTTCTTTTTTCTTATCAATTGCTGAACTCCTGGCCTGTGTGAATTGCAGCACCAAGCCCATCATTTATTTCTGCAATGCCAACCACAGGCGGGATCTGCAAAGGGCCTGGGCCAGGGGACGGAAGGGCAGGTTCGCAGAGGCCCTGGAGATGACAGTCTGAGCCCCAGGCACACTGACCCAGTTCTCCATGGCAGAAGTCTGCTGGATGACCTAGCTATCCATACCCAGAACAAAACAGCTTAGATCAGAATGGGAGCTCCTTGAGGGCAGGGACAAACTCAACTTTGTTTTTGTATCTCCCAGGTCTGAAATAGTGCCTGGCTCATAGTAGAACCTAATAAATGCTGAACTGAATTCATTTGAGTTAAGATTGATGAAAGGATAAACTTTCTAGCAGTGAGAACCCTCCCCAAGTGGAGGGGGTGGCCTCCCGGGGAGTAGCCTTGCCCTCAGTGAAGAACTTCAAAGACAGGCTGAGCAGACACTAGTTGGGGATATTGCCCACAGAGAGCCTGTTCAGGTCCATGTTAGAGTGGATTACTAATGGGGGCCTTACCAACACTGAGGGTATGTGAATAGAATGGAATTGGATTGGACACTGGGACAGTAAAGAGTTCCCTGGCTTTGGGGTCAGAGGGCCTCTGACACTTCCTGCCAGTGTGACCTTAACCTCTCAGGATCACAGTTTCTTCAACTGCAAAATAAAGGCAGCTAGGTGGTCCAGTGGATAGAGTGCCTGGTCCAGAGTCAGGACGGCCTGAGTTCAAATCCAACCTCAGATACCAACAAGCTGTGTGACCCTGGATAAGTCGCTTCACCCTGTTTACCTCAGTTTCCTCATCTGTAAAATGAGGTGGAGAAGGAAATGGCCAACCACCCCAGTACCTCTGCCAGGAAAAACCCAAAGGGGTCACAGAGAGTTGAACATGACGGAAAAATGACTAAACTACCACGACAAAAATGAGGAGGTGATGATGGGTGACGGTGGATGGTGGCTCCATCTACCTCTGAATTACAGATATGATGATCTGAATAGAAACAAAATCTAGGAAGAGATTCCCACTCTCCTAAAAACTTTTCAGAAGCAGATGGGCCATATGACCTTACCTAGGTCACTTCCCCACTGGACCTCAGTTTTCTCCTCTTTCACATGGAGATAATTCATTCCCTCCTTTGCTCAGTGGCTGTGAGTGAGCCTGAAGGACTTCTAGACATGGGCCTCACCATGTGCTCGTGAACGCTGAGGGGACACACAGCCTGGGGCCTCCCTCAACCTGCAAAGACAACTAAGTAATAGGAAGAGGAAGGGGCTCTTTGAGGGACTTGGGGTGGGGGAGATTTGGGAAACAGAGTTGGGGAGGGCATTGGCTAATGAGAACAAGTGAAAAGGGTCAAAGAAACAGTGTGAGGAGGGATGTTCGAGGCCATCTGGCCTCCTCCCCTTGTTCTGCTCATGAGAAAACTGAGGCTGAAAGAGATGATGTAACCTCCCCAAGGTTACACAGGTAGCAAGGGCCAGAGGTAAGATTTGAACACAGAGCTTCTGATTTCCAACCCAGAATTTGTTTTTCCCACCGAGCTCTACCAGGAGGTTTCCGGTCCAGCTTCCACCAGAGACCATAGTCATCACAGGTTAGACTTGTGTCCTGTGCCAGGCTTTGTGCCCAGGACAAGGTGTCAGGTCCTACGGCTGGAATGCAGTCAGGAACAATCATCTTCTTCCTTTGTTTAAAATGCCCACCCATCTGGAATAAAGGAAGGAACAGCATTCACTCAAACATGCCTGGCACCATGCTCAGGGCTGGGCATTCCTCTACAAAAGGGAAACCGGTCTCTGCCTTCAAGGAATTTACAGTTTAATGGGGGAGACCACACATGAGGGAGTGGAGGCCAAAGTGAGGGGGAATTATTTTGGAAAAGTTATGAGGATAGTGAGGATAGTCCCAGGGAAGTCCTTTATTTTCCCAGAAGTCTTTCCTAAATCCCAGCTTTTCTGTTTCCTTACAGATGTTCGGGTATTTGCTGGGCCACATTTTACCAGCTCCCTCCATTCCCTGCCTTGCCCTGGGCTCTTGAAGTTGACTCCACTGAGCCTGAAGCCCCTTATAGGACAAGGCCCGGGGCCGGAGGCACAGACTGATCATTCCTCTTCAGCATATACCCAAAAGGTCCCTCACTAGTCCCTCATGGATGGAGATCCTTATTGAATAACATCCCAGACCGAGAGGATTCAAATTAGAAATACACCATGTCCTAGCTGTCACAAGGAAAAGGGAGGAGGCTGGCTCTGCTTGAGCCCCAGGGGCTCAAGCATGGTGGATGGAAGGCTGGTACAGAGTAGCAGAGACTTCCTCAGAGGGCAGTCAGCTTCCCCTCACTATAGAATGTAACAGGAGGCAGCTGTCCCATTGTCTGTGAGTCTCACTCAGCTACAGGTTGGATCCTGGGGCCTTTTCATCTTTATTCAGATGATGCTCAGACCTATTTGTCCAACCCTAACCTCCCTGCTGACTTCCAGACTCAATCTCTAACTGCCTGTTAGACATCTCAGATGGATGCCCTGTAGACATCCTAAACCCAAAACTGACCTCATTCTCTTTCCCTCTAAACCCTTCTGTCTTCCTAACTTCTCCAGTTCTGTCAAGGGTCCCACCATCTTTCCAGTCATGTAGGCTGACCACCTAAGGGTCATTCAGGCCTCCTCACTCCTTCTCACCACCACCCCCAGATCCAGTCTAGAGAGAAGAGCTGTCAATTTAACCTTTGTTATGTCTGTATCTTCTCTCTTGACACCACCGCCACCTTGGCCCCTCACCCCTAGACCATGGCAGAGTCTTCTGCTTGACCTTCTTCTCCCTAACTATCAAACTGATATTCCTAAAGTACAGGGCAGACTACATCACCTCAGTCCCTATCACTCCCAGGATCAAATCTGACTTCCTGATTTTATACAACTTAGTCCGCCGAGCCTTTCCAGTCTTCTTACCTCTCTTGCCCCTCCTCCCTACCTCTTTGATCCAAGGACACCGGCCTCTTATTCATCTCAACTCCAGGCATTTTCACTGGCCATTCCCCATGCTGAAATTCTCTCTCTCTCCATCTCCATTTCCAGCTTCAAGTCTCTGATAAAATCCCACCTTCTGCAAGAAGTTTTTTCCATTTCCCTTAAACCCAATGCTTTCCCTCCTGCTGAGAGATCATCCCGAACATACTGGTTTACCTGTTGTTCCTCCTTGGAGCCAGAGACTTTCCTTTGCCTTTCTTTGCATTCCTGTATACTGGGATGGACACACAGTAGGTGTTTAATGTTTACTGATTTGACTTGCCTTGGACCAGTCACTGCAAGTCACTAGGCCTCAGTTTCTGCATCTGAAAAATGAAGGCATTGGACTTTCTAAGGCAGGGGCAGAGAACCTGCAGCTTCCAGGCCATATGTGAACCTCTAGGTCCTCAAGTACAGTTCTTTGAATCCAAATTTTACAGAATAAATTCTCTCAATAAAAGGATTTGTTCTGTAGAACTTGGACTCAGTCAAAAGGCTGCACCCCAGGACCTAGAGGGCCATGAGTCCTCTACCCCTGCTCTAAGGGATTCTGAGATTCTCTAAGATTCCTTCCAGGGCTAATTCTCATAAAACCAAATAAATGCTTCTGGAACTTTTGTTGACCTGAGTTAAATGCACTATTCCCTACACCTGAAGCCTAGACTCTAGGCCATGGAAGACAGTGACCTTAGAACAGGTTTAGAGTTCACCTCATCCAAGTGCCTCATTAACAAGCAGTCAAGGCAGGATTCAAACCCAGGCCTCTGCCTCAAGTCCTCATTTCAAATAACCCACTGCCACCATCCCACTAAGGCGCACCCTGGATCACATCTCCAACAGGTCCCAGGCCTTTCTGACCAAAGGAAAATTTGTCCTGCCTCTAAATAAAGCCTTCTGAACCACAGACTGCCCTCACATCCCCTTGCTGGAACAGGTGTGCAGACTTGAATTCTTAATATTCAGGGAAACTGCCCACCTTCTCCATTGGCAGGAGAGGGCCTTCCCTCAATGGTGTTCATCAAATAAGGAAGGCTCCTCTATCTCCTCCCCAATATCCACCTCACACATAGACAATGCCCTGAATGTTATCAACATCTCAGCCCTCTATTCTCTGCCCACATCCACCACATCCCCAGGGCATGAACAACTCCTTCTCTCCAGGAATGAGCCCCCTTGGCCTTGGCAGCGGACTCTTTCCTAATTTTTAAAACACAAATCCCCATCACATTTGGAAAAGTCCAGTAGGATGAGAAAGTCAGCCAATCTTTCTCCAGAACTCGCTGGAAAGAGTGCCGCCTCTGGATCCGATTCCCCTTGGGACTCTTCTCCTTATGCAGCGGTGGTCAAACACCTTCTCCTGCCCAGGCCTCCCTTACCCCTTCTGTAAAGTGAGCAGTTTGCACTCAAAGGGCTCCAAGGCCCTTCCCAGCTTATGGGCACATCTGGCTGCATCAGGAATCAACCATCTGTTACAAGAACGAGGAAAAGATTCGAAACAACAATACCACACAGGACCACATGGGGAGGATGTTTCTCCACAAATATATTGCGAGTTGTCTCAACCAGTCATTGAACTGAAAAATTATCACCCTAATTTCAGGTCTAACCCTGCTCAGCTCCGAGGATACGGAGTTCGTCCAGGACAGACACAGAGTAGATGGACGGTGATCCCAGAGCAGAGACTCCAGCAGTGGAGAGAAGAGAGGTCCCTTATAGAAGGCATCATGTGGAGTCTGCAAGGAAATGGGAAAGCCAGGAAGCAAAGATGGGGGGGATGGCATTCCAGGCATCGAGGATGGCCAGTTCAAATGCACAGAGATGAGAGACGGAAGGAGCGACCTGCACACGTAATAGTAAGTGCACCAGTGTCGCTCCATCATTACGCATGTAGAAGGAATGCTGTCAGAAAACCAGAAGAGTGGACAGTTACCATGTTATGAAGGACTTTCAATGCCAAACAGGACTGTATATTTAATCTTAGTTAGGGAGCCACTGGGACTAATGAGTAGAGGGGTAATGTAGTTAGACCTATGTCTTAGGGGAAAGGGAGAGGATGAAAAGGTAGAGTTAGAGTGAACTAGTAAACCCCAGTGCAACTGACCATTATCCCCTGCCCTTCTGTGTTCTCAGCCTCTGCCTCTGCCTCTTGATTGGTGAAAGATCAACACATCTAAGCCCCAGCTGAGCTACCACAGTGCACCCTGGTCCTCATGTCCTGATCTTCCTGCCCTAAAACACCTTCCCTATCCCCCTTTCCACCTCTGTGTCTGGATAGAGTAACCAAATCTCTAGAAACAATTGATCAATCGATGCCTTCTGCCTTTATGTGCTGCCCCTGGGACTTCCCAGACCAAAATGCCATGCCCTCCTTTGTGGCATCTAAGTCTATCAGAATGTAAGCTTTTCAAGACAGGGACTGTCTAACTTTTTGTATCCATATGCCCAGAACTTAACATGGTCCTTGGCACACAGTAAGTACTTAATAAAGCCTTTTTTTATTCATTCACTCAAAACCAAAGAGTAGGGTCATCATTCTGGGGCTACCATTGATTGGAAGTATGCCTTTGGGCAAACCAGTTCCCCTCTTTGGAATACGCTTTCTTCACTGGCAAAATGCAAACAAGAACAATATTTTACACCCTTCCCCCTAGGGTTGTCTAGTAAGCCAAATAAGATCATGGGTATGGAAATGTTCAGTACCTAGAAATCAAAATATCAATAACAACGGACCACTATTGCCATTGTCCAAGGGACTGTGTGCTAAGATTCTGGAAACCTTGTTGACTAGCCAATGGACCATGTTAGTCAGGCAATGAATATTTATTAAGCACCTACTATGTGCCAGGAATTGTGCTAAACAATAGTATGTATATTCTGTCATTCAGGATGGATCAGAACCTCTTGGTGTCATGGAGAAAACCATTGGATAAGTGGATAGAGGCCACAGTAAATGAAGTCAGAATGAAATAAGCAAAGTCATAGGGAAAATCAAAGTGGATCTAAGAGAAGGGTTCCAGACCAGTGACTCCCAACCTTTCCAAATGTAATGAGCTCCATTACATGGAACTTGTAGAGATACTCTGTCTGGTTCCAGTTGAACACATAGGGGCTTTAGGAATGCTGTGGGCCAAGTGATAACTTTCTGCTAAATGTACTGGTGTTTGAATATGACATGATAGACCCTGGTTGTCTCTTTCTCCATTATGGCAGCCAGATAGTGGGGTTCTGCTTCTGTTAAAAGAAGATAAAACTTCCAGCTGGTGCTGTCTTGGTTGTAGCTCTCCAGATGGCAAGGTGAACCTTTGGTGTGGGGGGAGGGGAAGACAGGATTATTCTCTACCTCAATATCATGATGATCCTACCCACATGACAGTTAGTGACAGGGGACAAAACTAGGTGAGTTTGGTCCTGGATCCTGGCTAGCTTGTATCTTGTTTGTGTTTGCTTTCTTTGAGGAGATGACCTTGTGAGTTAGAAAGGTCTTCAAGTCTGTGCGTGAATATAGCAATACCCACTAGAAGAGCTGGTTTTGCTCACAGCAGCAGGAAGAGGCTAGTGGCAGAGAGGAGTCCTGGGCTCTGTATCAGACAGGGCAGTCACCAGAAAGAAAATCAGCCCAAATATGGCTGTTTGACCCAAACAGCACCAGGCTAAGGTAAAATGGCTAATTAGCAGCCTTCCAAACTGTTTCTATGTCCTGATGATGTATGACTACCAGCAGAATGTAACGATAGTCATAAATTACTGAATCCTGTTTAAACCATTCTATTAATGTGATTCTATGTCCACCATCTTTTTATGTAAGAATAAACTACCTGACCCATACCTGATTCATATTGTCAATTAGATGCCTCTTATTCTCCTTCCACTTTTGGGCAGAAGTCCTAGAGGTGAGCCATATAAAAGTATGACTCCAGTATCCCAGTGTTGAGAGTTGTTAATAAGCTCAGGAGTGGGAAAGAGAAGAAGTTCCTTTTAATGAGAGCAGGTAGCTCAGTCCAGAAGCTGCAATAGTTGGATACAGAGTAGAGAGGAGTATTCTCTAGGCTCAGCCTCCAGTGTCTTGATGCCAGAAAACGATGAGGGGAATATCCTTAATGCCTATGAGCATCCCACACACAATGGGAGTGGTACTTTTAGCATCCAGCCAGCCATTAAGAAAATATATGATGACAATAAGTTCTTGGGAATCCAGTACTAGACAAAGTTCTGTTTTATGTCACAGGAGCACCCAGACAGAAAATCATCTCTGGTCTTTTAGGTCTTAAAGTCCTATTCATTTTCAAAAACTCCAAGTTATAAATCCAGTCCAAGAGTCAGGAAGAGATTTTGCCTCCATGGGTTATATACTTTTTAAAGCACGCTACATACATGAGACATTGTTTTTCAGTTCTACTGAACGTATCCATTACATGTGTATGAATTTCCTGTCTTACACAAATAACCCTGTGGCCAGGATCGGCCACCCACAGGACTGCACTAGACCAAGAATCTGTCCCTTCTTTGGGTTAGTGACCCTTTGGAAGCCTGCTGAAGCTAATGGACAATTCTCAGAATCGTGCTTTTTAAATTCATAAAATAAAATACATAGGATTACAAAAGAAACCAATTACATTGAAATACAGTGGGGGGGAGGTGGACTTAAAGTTCATGGACCACAACTTAAGAATGTTGGATTGGAGGAAGGGAGATGAGCAAGCTTGTCACATGCCTCTTCTGGAGCATGCTGGGTTCTTGCCTAGGCAGGATCTCCATCATTCCTAGCCATCCCTGTTCAAGCTCCTTCTCTTCTTTCAAAGCTCAGCTCAAGCTACAACTCTTCCGAGGCAGCCATCCTCATTCCCCATCTCCCAGTGTCTTTCCCTGCCCAATTATTGCTAGAGAGCTTGGTAGAATCCCTCCTTTATCCCATTGCTTCCCATCTTGTGTGTTTATCTGTGTCCATGCTATATCTAGCCAACAGATAATGTTTCTTGGACGCAGAAATTGTGGCCCTTTTTTCATCTCCATATCCCTAGAACCTAATACAGTGCTTGAGAGTTCAATGTACTTTGTCCAGCTTCCCTCACCACTTAAAACCTAGCCTTAGTTATATTAGATCAATGATTATATTGGACCAAACCAACAAAATGTAGGTTTCTTGATGACTGAGGCTGAGTTGTGTATGTGGGTATCTGTTTCATTGTTGTAGCCAAAGCGCGTAATACAATGCCTTGTGTGTATTATGTGCTTAATCAATGCTTTTGGAGTGAATGAATGAACCCTACCTATCCTTCAAAAGAGAGCTTTGACATATTCCCTCCATGTGGCTCAGTTTTCTCATTTGTGAAGTCAGGTGACTGGACTAGATCTTGGGTGCCTTCTCATACGAAAGCCTACAAAAAGGCATCATCTTTTCTATTTCATTCTCTAAATGATTAAAGACATGACTAGGGGAATGGTTATTCTGGACTTCAGTTTATCATTCAAGGAGGAGATAGTAACTATTGTAGGAAAAGATGGGTCCCTGAGGGAAGGGGACCTCTTCCATCTAAAAGGCCATGGTGGATATACAGAGAAAGCTTTACATAATTTCACTAGTGACATAAATGTAGAAGAAGTAAGACTTAGGGGGTTCAGAAAAAGGGCTGGGAGAGATCTATGACTGAAATTCTGAAAGGGAAAACAGCCCTGGGCAGAGGGAGAGTTCTCAAGAATGAAGACTCAGATGTAAACAGTGCTAGTGAAAGAAGAACCCAGAGGCTGCTTAGAGAGATGGGATGAGGAGTCACGGGGTGCTCACTAACCAACACAGGCTGGTAAAAACTGTGCTTAACTGATGGAAGAAGCCAGGACAGGTAATGCAGGAGGCACCCAATGGTCCCATAAGGAAAATGTCCAGAATCATAATGCATAGTGGGAGCTGAGGCTACCTGGGAGTCAATAGAAAGGGCTTCCAGAAGGCCAAGTCCCTGCTGGGGAGGGGTGGGGAGTGGGCAGGAGGAGGAGAAGGGTTGGGACAAAACAATGAGAAGGAGAAGAGGAGGGAAGGTAGTTGATTCTATTTTCTCTGTGCCATTAGAGGAGGGAAGTCCTGCCTGCTTCTGGCTTTATGTTTTCTAATGCTTGAGACTTTGCTCCTGATAGGATTCAGAGGAGCTATGAACCCCTGAATATGTAGTATCTTTACCCAGAAGAGTATATGACTGGGAGTGAGGAGAGAAGCAGCTGTAGGAGGAAAGGTCTCCAACCCTCAGAGTCTATCAAGAGAAGGGATGTTCGGGCACCAGGCCTCTTTGCCAGGGCTGGTCACTGAGTCTACCCTACTCCAGGACAGACTAGCTATATCCAGAAGAGGACAGAGGTCCCTACCAGGACAAGGCAGTCAAAATAGAAAGAGAGAAGGAGAGAGACAGAGATGGAAAAAACAATCCTAACCACTGTGAGGTCCAAGGGGCTGGGGTGCTATGCCTTCTCCCTCTTTACTGAGGACCTCTCATCTCTAAACTCATGCATGCAGTGACCAGGTCCCATCCTGGGAGCCTAGCTTCTACCGAAAGTGAGTCAGCTCCTCTCCTGATAATCTTTCCACCCTCTTCCTCAAAACCCAGGGGAAATGACTTAAAGCTTAGGTTTGGCCTCCTTCCTGGGGTGTCCTCAAAGGGAAGAGCAGAAAAGCACTTGAATGAAGAAGGTATATAATGACTCCAATTTCCTCTACACAAAACAGATGCTAACACATAAGACCCAGAAGTGTGCATTGAAAGAAAACTGCAACAACAGCATGTAGTATGAGCACTGCTACATTCTCCTGGGTGGTTGATACTGAAAGTCTCAGGGCATAGTGCAGTTTGGGGGACGGCAGAATAGCCATTTTACACCCCACCTTGGCTCTGGATGGGCCATACAGGACAGGGTCTGAGCTCCTTCTCCTATGAATGATCATCCTCCCAGGTATAGAAACTGCCTCTGTCACCAGGGAGATCTAGGGTCCTCAGACCTCTCAGATTCACAAAGTTGTCTCCAAGACTGAACTTGTCCATCTCAGGATTACCCATTGATCACCAGCTATTCAGCAAAGAAGGACAAAGCAGGATAGATGACCAGAGATTCAGGCTCAAACTCACTCAGCTCTACTCTGGCTGCCATGTGGAGCCAGGTTACACCTCATGGTGGAATAAAGCATGCTGACCCTCCCCATCCCTTCCTAAGAAGTGTGGGAAACAAGGAAGTTCTATTTCCACAGTTCCGGGTGATTGGGGTTGTGACCTAGCACAGTCAGGTGAAGATCAGAAACTAATTAGAAAGCCTGATGAGCTGTTTAAGGAAAAGCCTATCAAAGAGAAAAACAAGAAGTCACATGGCCAGAGAAGGGCGGCCTAAGAGACTCAAAGTTCATAATTCCATAGGAAGCCTGCCTTATTCTGAGCTTGTTGTAGTCTCCGGTAGCCATCCTGAAAACTACCCGTTCCTTCAGGGAAAGTAATGTAGAAGACCTTCCCTCCTCTGAACTCCATTTTAATAAATTTTCCTTGATACCTTTCTGTGTGTCAAGTGCATCTGTAACAGAAGTCTAGAGGAAGATCTGTTTGTCATCACCCCCTTCTTGGGCCAATAAAGGTACCACTGAGTCATTTCAAAGATTAGTTCTTCAGCAGCCAAGTCAGCACCTGGAAGTAGATAGGGTCACACTATGTGTTCAACAGAGGGCAGAAGTCCCTGCAACAGAGTTTCTTCCCACCCACCCCTTCCTTCCCACCCACAGTCCAGCAGAAGTTTGAAAGCTCTCTTAAGAGACAGAAAAACATATTTCTCTCTCTCTCTCTCTCTCTCTCTCTCTCTCTCTCTCTCTCTCTCTCTCTCTCTCTGTCTGTCTATCTGTCTCTCTCTGTCTCTCTGTCTCTGTCTGTCTCTGTCTGTCTGTCTGTCTCTCTCTGTCTCTCTCTCTGTCTCTCTCTGTCTCTCTCTCTGTCTCTCTCTCTGTCTCTCTCTCTCTGTCTCTCTGTCTCTGTCTCTGTCTCTCTCTCTCTCTCTCTCTCTCTCTCTCTCTCTCTCTCTCTCTCTCTCTCTTTCTCTCTCTCCGATATATACAGACACACCCCTGACTGCAGGTTGTAACCCTAATCGACAGTTTCCCTCCTCAAATCCAAGCTTCCAAAGGAATCTCCAAGAGTCAAAAACTTAACAGGTAAAGGACAAGGCATAAGGCTCTATGTGTGTTGTTATTGATGAGGAGGAGGAGGAGGAAGAGAAGGATGGTGATGATGGTGATGGTAATGGTGATAGTGATGATGATGATGGCGATGATGATGATGATGATGATGATGATGATGATGATGGTGATGAGGATGCTGATGCTCATGCAGGTGGCTGTAGCAGTGGGGAGAAGCAGCCCCAGAGGTATTGTTGGTTCTTCTTCCCTCCCCCTACCTTGCTCCAGCCGGCAACTTCCAAGTGTGTCCTTTCATTCTTCTAGAGACTACATCTGGTTGATCTTCTCTTGTTCCTCATAAATAGCTGTGGTTGACTGTGTCCTGTGCATTTCCTTGTGTTCCTCTGTCTGTGGCATGAGGATGCTGCAGGTCAGCTCTAGCAGATGCCAAAGAGAGAGCAGCCTTTTCTAGTGCAGGGCTGGGATCTCAACCTGCCAGCCCATGGTAAGAGAGTTCACTTTCTCTAATTAGGGGCACCATGATGACCTGGTTATGTTTCCTAACTGCTCTTCCAGGGCAGAATTACTATGAACCTGGGGCCTGGAAATCCATGCCCATTAGACCAGGAACCAAAATTTGTTGCAATCCCTAGGGGTTACATTTTAAAATGAAACTAAAAGCAAACCAAACCAATAATAAGCGATGTGATGGTGTTGTCATTAAGCATGAGCAAAAAGGACAGTAGAGAGGGATGAGAATGGAGAGATCTTAGGTATGACTTGGGGGAAAGAAAGTATTACCAAAGGGCACTCATGGCCTCTAACATCAGAGGAGCTGAGATCACATTTGGCCTTTGATATTCACCACCTCTGTGAGCATGAAAAAATTATACATCCTCTCTTGGTCTCAGTTTCCACTTCTGTAAAAAAGAGGGAGTTGAATCAGATGGCTTCCAAGGTCTTTTCCAGTTCTACATCTCTGAATTTATTATCACCCCTAACCATCTAAAACCATTATTGGGTTCCAAAGTCGACTCCTGGGGCAGAGGAAGGCTAACTTCTGGCCTCTTTGTTGGAAGATGAGGATGGGGGTGGGGAGGCAAGTTGGCAGAAATGGGGATCCTCAAAAGTCTCAGGGATCTGTCAACACTGCCAGCAGTAGTGAGCCTTCTTCCTGGGCCCAATGAGGGGGAAGGGAAAGGAAAAGAAAAGTGGGTTGTCAATGATTTGTTAATAATCGAGAACAGTCATTGTATCCTTGGGTCTCAGCCAATGAAGAATCTGGAAGGTGATTTATCACAGCTGTTTGGCCTCATTTCCCAAAGCTGCATCTATCCAAAAACTGAGGACTGTTCAGCAGCCCCTCCGGAAGCCTAGGATCCTTGGCAAGAGAGAGGGGCCGGACCAGTGGCAGACTAGGGTGGTCTGAGAGCTTTCCCTGGACTGCAGAGGACATAGGAGAAGATGGTGATTGCCATCTCCCTACCCTGGCCTTTCCCTTCTCCTTCCTGACCCCTCATGCCTAGAGACAGAAATTCTGAATTACAGGCCAACCTCCCCCAGAACGGTGGAATTAGCTGATCTTCCTCTACACACTCCCAGGCTGCCCTGCACCCCGAAGGGAGTGGAGGACAAAGAAGCAATTCCTACTTGTCACTGTTAGTCATGTGCCTCAGTAGGATGCAGACAAAACAGTGGGAGGAAGGGAGGTAACTTGGAACTGAAAATTAAAGTCAATTAAAAAAGAAAGAAAGAAAAGAAAACCTCTCCAGATTCAGGAGTCAAGGGACACCAGTACAAATCCACATTCTGCTGCTCACCAGCTGTCTGAGCGTAGTCAGGTTATTCAACCCCTTTTACCCTTAGTTTTCTAATCTGTGAAATGGAAACCATAATATTCACATCCTTACCCCAACAGGATTGTTTATAGGAAGGTATTTTAGAAGAGAAGGAGGAATAAAGAGAAGAAGGAAAAGAAGGAGAAAAAGGAGGAGGAGGAGAAGGAGAAGGAAAGCTGACATTTATCTGAAACTCAAAGGTTTGTGGAATACTTTATGTGTGTTGCCTCATTCGATCTTCACAATAACTCTGGGAAGCAGATGCCACTTCTTATGGCGTAATGATTATTATTATTACAGAAGAGGAAACTGAGGCTGAGATGGGTGAAGTGATTTAGTCAACAAGCATTATTCATTGTTCACTGTGTGCCAAACCCTGGGAATACAAAGAAAGGCATGAAAACATCTCTGCCCTCAAGGATCTCACAGTCTAATGGGAGAGATGACATGCAAATGACTGTACATCTAAGGTACAAATAGTATAGATGGGAGGGAATCTCAGAGAGGAGATGCTGGCTATGACAGGGGCCAGGAAAAGCCTCCTGCAGAAGGCAGAAACCTGTCCAAGGTCACCCTGCTAGTGTCTGAGGCAGGTTTCAAACTCAGGTCTTCCTGGGCCCAGTTTAACCCTCTGTCATTCCCTTTGGCACCCAGCCAAAACATCATACAGACCTGAGGAGGGGGAGGTGTGGTTGTCATTGCCTAATGCTGTCTGGGGTTTCATGCTAAGTCAACCTTGTCTTTCCAGTGAGGTGCCAAGCTCCTCCAGGCCAGGGAAGGTTATCTTCTGCATCCCCCACCACAGATCTGAGCTCTCAGGTGCTTTCTAAATATGAGTGGAATTGAACAACTCAGACATAACTTCTGGAAGTCTGCAAGCCCGCCCAAACTTGACCTGCCCTCTAGGGATAAGGGTGCCCGGGGTGGATAACAGCAGAGGGCTCTTGCGGGCAGGCTGCTCCAACTACTGTCTGCAAGGGTCCTGCTAACTGTGAAACAGAAAGCATCTCAGAGGCCTCCAAAACGCAACTTTCAGGGACTTTATGACACAGTGTCCATGTCCAAACATTTTGTTGTTGTGCATGAGAGTAAGTCAGTCATGTGCATTTATTAAGCACCAATCATGTCCCAGGTGCCAGGGATATAAAAAGTGAAAGACAGCTCCCCTTCAGGAGCTCCCAGTCTCACGGGGACATGACAAGCTAGCAACTATGTATGAACAAGCTGGACAAATAGGGACAAATCAAGAGAGAGATCTTAGGAGAAGTCAGAGGAAGTCAGAAGAAACCACAGAAGGTGACCTTTTACCTGGGACTTTAGGAGGAGAGGGGAGAGCATTCCAGCCACGACCCATAGGAATGCCTGGAGTCAGGAAATGAAGGAACAACCAAAAGGCCAGATAATGGGGGAGGGTTGAGGAAGTAAGGTGTCAAAGACTGGAGGGGGCACTAGATTATGAAGGGCTTTAAATGCCAAGCATATAATTTTTCTGTTTGAGCCTGGAGCCTGTACGCAGCTCCCAGAACAATCCAAAACCCCCAGGATTTCCCCCCAGGGACATTCACAAGTCAGACAGATGCAAACATATATAAACATGGAAACTACCTGAGTCCTCAGACTCCAGAGCCAAAGAGGTCTCCCCTGACTCTTCATCTCCATTTTTTTAAAATATACAACTAAAGCAGCCCCAGCCCAGAAGCCGATGTTTCCCCTGCAGCCACATCGAGTTGTTAACAAGCATCTATTAAACACCTACTTTGTACCAGGCATTGTGCTACAAGCTGGGGACATAGGCAAGATCAGCCCCTTCCTTGAAGGAGGTCCCAGTGGAGATCTAGAGGCCAAGGATACCCTCGGTGGGATGACTGGCCCCCTCTGCCTCCTGGTTGATCCTGAAGATTAGGTGCTTGCCTTTCTGAGTCCAGAAACTCCTTCAACAAAAACGTCATCCATCCAATTGTTCTCCACGCCTTGTTCTGTTCATATTCCAGCTAGCTTTCGATCCTTCCCACTTCCACCCAGAGAGATGTCCAGGGGAGGGCATTTGCCTCTTGCCTCAATCCTGAAATGTGTGTCTAATGTCACTTCTGCCAATTCCTTTCCTAACCAGAAATGGAGAGGTAATGGAAAGCAGAAAGAAAGAGGATGGAAGATAAACTTTCTGGGTTTTCCTGGGACCTTGGTTAAACATTCAGGTAGAGACACACACCACAAGCATGTTCCCTGCTGAGCTTCCAGGGCAGAAATAATGTATGGCCCAACTCTGGGAGGACCTCCTCTCAGACTCTTCTCTGCCCTTGACCTTGTCCAGTGCATTGGTCTCTGAGCTCCTTGGAGACTGATCTTTCCAGCTGGTAAGGAAGGCCAGCTCAAAGGAAAGGTAAGGGACTTGATTTCAGTAGCACTGGGCTCACTCAGAGAATAGAACTTTAAAACAGAGAACATAGCATTCCATGCTTGGAGGCAGTCTAGAGTTCAAACAGTAGAATTCTCTCATGTTACAGCTGGAGAAACTGAGACCCAGAGAGATGATTTGCCCAAGGAAATATATAAGAACAGGTCATCTGAGTCTTCCAAATTCTACCTTCTTGAGGTCATTGACTACCAGTCCCACAGAGCCAGCTGAAAAAAGGTTTAGCCACAAAGTAGGATATTTTATACACAGGTACACACAGAGTTTGAGAGATAGTGGAGTTAGAAGGGCCTGGCATGCTAGAGTCCATGGGGGTCACAAAAACTCAGGCCTGACTGGACAACTGAACAACAAATAATAAGAGTAACTGAGCAAAACAGTACTTCTCATGACAAGCCTGGAAGTAGAAAGCAGAAGCACTGGTAAATTCATTTTACCGATGAGACCACGGAGGCTCAAAAATGGGAAATAATGGCCTAGTAGAGATATGAGAACTCATTTAGTACAACCTTCTTATTTTACAAATGAAAGAACCCAGAGAGAAACTAGTTTGTCCGAGGTCACTTGTTGAGTCTGGAGTTAATAAAACACAGCTTGGTGCAGCAGAAGGAGCCCTGGCGCTGGAATCAAAAGACCTCAGTTCAAATCCTGCGCTTGCCACTTACTCCCTGGACAACCTTGGACAGCTCACCTTCTGTCTGTGAGCCACAATTTCCTTATCTGTAAAATGGAGGGGCCGAGTTGAATAGCTTCAGATGCTCCTTCTGGCTCTGGTTCTGGCTCTAGGCTTCACGATCCCAGTAGAGCTAAGTTTTGGACCCTAACCTTGGTCCCAAGTTCAGGCCTCTTTCCACAACACCACAAAGGTGCCTCCCCATCTGCAGCAAGGACTTCCTAGGAGCCTAGGGCTTAGAACTAGAGAATCAGGGAACTGGAGGAGACCCCACTGGCCATCATTCTATGTCTGACTGAGAGTCCCCTCTATGACATACCTGACAGGTAAGCAGTCATTCACCTTTGGTTTGGAGACCTCTAGTAATCAGCAACTCAGGAACTTCTTGGCCAGGCCAACCCTTGAGATTCTTGACCACAGGGACCCTCTTCCCCCTTCATTAACCCTCCAGGTTAAGCCTCCGAATTCCTTAAACCAATTCTTTCATGGTCTACAGCCCCCACCCCCTTTCCAAATATGGAGCACAGAGTCAGACAGGGCAGAGTCAGAGTGCAGATGTGGGCAGAGGATCTTTTGTGTTACCTTTTTGTCCTCAACACTATGCTTCAGCTGATTCAGGAGAATGGAGAGCAGTGATGCCCAGTGCCCTTGGGGGAACAGGTTTATTGGTCCCTCCTGGGGGTGGGGGGAGATGGGGGGAAGACAGATGATTGGAAGGTTGTAGAGTCTGCAGGTCCCCAGAACAATTAAATACAGTTGGATTCCTGTTAGGGGATTCTGGGCTTAGATCCAGGCAGAGAGGAATGTGGACCTGGTGCAGACAGATGGACAAGGTCACCACTGTGGAGCCAGTGAACCAGGCTTAGCAAAGTTTTCCTCTTGTTAACATCTATTTCAGAAAACTTCTAGAAAGGGAGGCCTTCTTGTGCTCCCCTCAGAGGCCCCCAACCTTTAAGAGCTCCACCCTTTCTAACTACTCCTCTTCAGTCTTTGCCCTCCCTTCCCCCAACCTTGCCTGGCATCTCAGACAATGAGAAGACCTTTAGCTCGGATTACCTTGAAGGCAGTTCTTGTCAGCTTGATGCTATGCTAAATCAGCCTCTTGGCCCAAAGTTTCTTCTCCACAGCGTGGAAGGGGAGGCACCCAGTGCCCCTCAGTACAACCTAAATCTCCCTATCACAGGAAAATGTCTAAGCCTCATTAGGGCCCCCTTATTCTAAGCATCATTTCATACAAGATAATTCCAGCCCCATGAGTAGCACCTAGACACCTCCTCCCCAGCCCTCAACCCTACCCCCACCCCGTGATCTCTGCAATGGCCTCTGCTGTCTCTTAAAATCAGGTCCACATTATTTTATCCTGGCACAATGTAGGCACTTACTAATTGCTTGTTGGTGGATATGTTTTCTTCTTCGTACCCCTAGCATGACCTCCTGGACCACAAGTCAGTAAGATATTTATTCTAAGGTTTTTTTCATAGGGGAGAAGATGGATCTGCCTTGGAAAAGGACCACAGAACCTAGAAGTAAAGGAACCGCTGTTTCAGTCTTTTTGCTTTATCTACAAAGTAGCTCTGGTTTCATACAATATGGAAGGGACAGAGTGGCATTTGGGGCTGTCTTCTGCTTCTGAATCCAATGATTTTCCCATGACATGACACCGCCATCAAGGTATCTGTGATCTTGGAAGAGCTCCCTGGCTCCCAGTGGAACCTGTGGCCTCCTTGGAGCCAGGGTCAGAGCACCGAGTCTGCCACGGCCTCCTCTATCCTAGGAGCCCAAGGTTTCAGATTGGCCATCTCTCCTGGGGTCCTTGAACACAGCCAGATGGAGCCCAAACTTGGGAAAAGTGGCTGGGCAGGGGCAGAACAAAATGGGCTTGACCCAGCACAGGACCTGGGATGGAGCAGACTGGATAAATGCTTGTTGACACTACACTAGCTAACTGCTCTCCCTGTTTTTCCCTCTTGCTCTTTCTTCCTCACTCTCTTTTCCTCCATTTTCATTTCCCCCTTTCTCTCTTCCTTTTACCTGCTTCTAATTCAGCACAATTTTGGATCCTGATTGCCAGAGCTCGAAGGCTCCCAGAATGCAGAGCTGGGTCAGAAAGCAGCTGCTCAGCACTGATTCCCCCAGGCTCTTGGAACCTTTCTCAAGGCATCTGGGAAGTAGACACGAGGAAGCCCAGTCCCTGAATGGCCCCAGTTCTCTCCCTCCCCATTCTGCCCCTCCTCCAGCCCTTCTCTGCAGTATGTCAGGTCACCAGGAATGTGTTATTTATTCCCGAAGCAAGGAGTGATAAGGCTTAGAACTGGAAGTCATATATCTGACTCTTTGTGACCCTGTGGACCACACAGTCCATGGGGTTTTCTTGGCAAAAATACTGGAGTGGTTTTCCATTTCCTTTCTGACTCCGGGCCTAGCACTCTATCTACTGAACCATCTAGCTGCCTAGGAGAGGATTTCAGAAGTAACCAAACACAACTTTTTCACTTTACAAAAAAAGGAAACTGAGGCCCAGAAAGGCTAAATGAATGAGCTCAAATCACACAAGTAATAAGTAGCAGAGGAGGATTCCAACCCTTGAAGATGTCACCTCTGGGCAGAACCTCCTCTCAGGATCTCACCTCTGGGTAGAGCCTCCCTTCAAGACCCCCTCCTCATTCTCAGGGCTGTGACAGAAGCAGGAGTCAGCACCTCTTAGGAACGGGGGAGGAGGGAGCTGACCAGAGCCAGCAGTGCAGGGGGTGCAGTGTGGCCTCTAAATCTTTGCTTTGGTGCAGCCTTGTGCAGCCAGCCCCACCTCTTGGAGTCAAGCCCGCCGGCTCCCTGCCTCCTGCCTCTGGGGCCAACCTGGCATTGCCTCTACTCAGTCCTAGAAACACCTGCTCGGTTGGTCCCAGATACAGCTCAGAATAACTCCATCTGGCTGAGCTGCCTGCACCCAGGCCCACACCCGGAGCAGAGTGCACCCCCTGGAGCCCTTGCCTCGGTTTCCCGGGACGAGTGTGTCTGCAGAGCACGGATCGAGCCATTGCCTGGTCTTTCCTCCCAGCTTGGAGGCTGCAGAGTCCCCTTCCACATTCCCAAACTGGGCAGAGGAAGGAGACTTCGGAAGCCAGCTTGTCCCGGCGCCTTCGAGATCGCCCAGGGCTGCCCCTGGGGAGGGGGGATGAAGGAGACCTGAGGGTGAAGAAGGATCTGCGTGCGCCTGTCCCAGAGCAGCCTCATGCCTTGCTGTACGGTGAGTACCTAGCGGGGGTAGGGCGAGCGCTGCGCGTGCCCCAAGGACGTACCTGATATACTCCAGACCCGAACTGGGATGAGGTCTGGGCTTCTGATCCAGGACAGGGAACGGGACAGGATCTGGGTCGATCTGCTGGTAGTGGGACTGGCCCGGGGGCGTGGGGGAGAACTAAGGGGAGAACTCCCCAGGAATGCCTGCGGTTACGGAGGGTGGAGTCTGGCCTGAAGTGGGGCTGGTTCCCCCATGGTTGGCGCCCCTCTCTCCATTTAGGGGCTGTAGTGGGGGCTGAAGGTGGGGATCCGAGCCTAGAACAGCCTCCCTTTTCTCGCCTCTGCCTCCTCCTTTCTGAGAGCTACTGGAGCTCCTGCTAGTCGTCTGCATCCAGAGACAGAGAGGGTGGGGCCCCCCAGCCACCCTGCCTCTACCTCCAGCGGCCCAGAGACTGGGTTAATGGCCAGTACCAATAGGCGCCTGTTTCCCACCGGCCTCGTCTTGGGGAGATGAGGCGACAGACACCGTACTTCGGGGAGCAGGGCTCCCAGATTCTGCGGGCGGGATGCTGCATTGCGCTCCCTCAAGCGGCGGCTGCGTGCGAAGTGCGCCTCTCTCCCTGCACCCCCACCCACCCTCGCCCCAGTTCCTGCAGCAGGGACTTCGAGTCCAGCGCCAGCTGCCAGTCTGGGCACCCATCGGTCTTTCCATCCACGCGTCCCAAGGAGAAGACAGATGATGCTCCCTCCCCAGGGCAGGGCCCCCCCTCCCCAGGCTCCCGTGGGGGCGGGGACGCTTCGGGACTTTTGCAGCGTCCATCGGCCAGTCTGGGAGCATCGTTAAACTGTGGCATCTTGTTGGGGCGCTTGCCCTTAAGACCCGGGGCAGTGCAGGGCGAGTCTGGGCGCCCAGGCTCGGGTTACGCGCCGCTGTCCTCTCTCCGGTACTGATCCTAGTTTGAGAACTGGGAAGGATCCCAGAAGCCATGTTATCTCCCAGAGTGCAGCGGCGAAACGTGGGAGCTGAAGCCAGGCCTGCTAACTCCCTAACCATCCCGGTCCTCATTGCGCGGGGCGCCTCCTCGTGGCCAGTGGGGATAGTGAATCCCTCCTCTTAGAACCGTCCCAGAAAAGAGGCCTCTCCCTCCCACATTTGAGATCCCATCTTCCCTCCCAGTCCAGCTGCGGCCAGGGAGCCAGTCTGGAGTCAGACAAGGGACATCACTTGCCCCCTGTGTGACCCTGACCAAGCCCCTTCCTCTCTCTGCGCCTCGTTTTCCCGACATAGGAAAGGAGGGGGCTAGACTCGCTGAGGGCCCTTTCAGCTTTAACGCTGTGACTCAGGACAGCTTGACTTTTTTAATCCTACTATTAAAACTGATGATGTAAATATCAGAGTTACCAATACACTTTTAAAGACAAAAACATGATAATCCCAGAGGTGCATCTCACAGGAGCTCCTCCGCAATGTCAAATTTCCAGCCATCTGCAGAGTCAAAGGGCATGGCATCAAAAAGCTGTATATGGCAGAGAAGTGGGCTCCTTTGGCCAGTGATGCAGCGGCACATAGAATCTTGGACTGGGGGTGGGCTTAGATTCCTCAGTCTTTGCCGGGTCCAAAGTCAACTCAAATGTGAAGAATTCTTCGATTTGCCTTTTTCCGTTGTGATATCGGTAGGACCTGGGAGCCCAGCAAGCAAGTGCAGACAGCAGCCAGGATTTATGCCTCCATTTCCCCCTTCTCCATTCCTTATTATCCTTCCCTGTACTCTCCAGGTGGGATTTATGCATCCATTTCCCCCTTCTCCATTCCTTATTATCCTTCCCTGTACTCTCCAGGTGGGATTTATGCATCCATTTCCCCCTTCTCCATTCCTTATTATCCTTCCCTGTACTCTGCAGGTCAGGGCAGCTGGACCTTTGGCCACCAGCAAATCCCTTTCTAATGTTGCTCCTTTCCCATCTATTTCCAATACAGACACTGCCTGTGAACAGACACTTTCCAGACACCTGGTCCCATTAGACACAAAGTCCTGAGACATGGGAACATCTGGGATGGGTGAAATGTGGCATTGACTTCCTCCTCTGCCATCACAGAGTGGTGGTAGGTATAGACTTACAGGGTCACAATCAGCTACAACACAGGAAACACTGAGGGGAAGGGGATAGGAGACTGACCTGGGAATCAAGACATCTACATTCCAGTCAGCGCCACCCATGAGCTGTTTAAGCTTTTAGCGAATTCCTTCCCCTCTCAGGAGGCTCATGTTTATATTCTGTAAAAATGTTGTAGCAGGAAGGAGACAGAATGATTAAATGGTGTCTGAGAGGTCTTCCAGCATTTCCAGGTACTGTGTGTTGTATGTTCTAAGTGCCTCCCAACTCTGACACTCTGACCTATGTTCTAAAGGTCTCTCACATCACTAACATCCTCTGGTCCAGGTTCTAAGCTTCTATTCACCGCTGACATTGTCTGAGTGTTCTTCAAAGAATCAGACATCCCAGCAATGTACAAAGTGATAGAGTATTTTCTACTTATATTACAGAGTTTTAGGGCACTGGATACCTCCCTAGGGGTCACAGGGCCACAGAGAACAAGGGTTGGGTACAAATGATGGATCCACTGGGCTCACAGTCCCTATAGGAATAAGTCAAATTGCAGCAGAAAGAGATATGGTAACAGATAGTTCACTGGAGAGATGGCCCTCAGACCCTACAGACTCTACACCCGCAGGCTGTGGGGACCCTCCTGGCTCTGACCTTCTATATTCCCAAGGCTCTCCCATTTCTGACCTTCTGTGTTCCCAAGGCTCTCCCATCTATGATGTTCTATGCTCTGTGTTCCAAGGTCTCTCACATTTCTAACAGTCAGTATTCTAATGTCTCTTTGACAGCCCTCCCAATTCTGACACTCTATGCCTTATAGGCCCAACTCCCACCCTGGGCTCAAAATTCCATATTCTAATGTTCCTTCCAGTTCTAACATGTCATGTTCTATGTTCTCAGGTCTTTCCTAGCTCTGACATACTATGATTCACAAGAATCTCTTTCCTTCCCTTTCTTTGTATTCTTCCCCACTTTCTCTTACCCCCCCCCCCCCAAGACATTCAATTATCTGTGAGATCACTGGTTTTTCCAAAGCCAGACTACAGTGGTTTTTTCAGATGCCCCCACCCCTCTACTCCCAGCAAGGAGGCCCTGGGATGACCTGATACCAAGTTGGAATAAGACTTGGACCAGTTTTGGGAATTCAGGAGGCATAACAGTATTTGGGAAGGATGAGTTACGAAGAAAAGTTGCCAGGAGGTTGGAGGTCAGCTAATCATCATTCCTGAGGAGAGACATATGGAGGTAGTAGCATCGATCAGATGTGTATGTGTTTGTCCTTCGTTGCAGAAGAAGACCATGCCATTAGAGAAATAATGGCATGACTTGTATTTGACTTTGTTTTGAGTGAGGGAGGGCTGGCAGGTCACCAGCCTCACTTCTCCTCCAGAGCCATCTGAATCCAGTGACCAGATGTTCATCGGGATGACTGAAGATAACCTAAGAGGAGGCAACTGGGGTTAAGTGACTTGCCCAAGGTCACACAGCTAATGAGTGTCAAGTATCTGAGGTGAGATTTGAACTCAGATCCTCCTGACTGCTGCACTGGTGCTCTATCCACTGCACCACCTAGCTGCCCACTAGCATTGATGAGAAGGGCAAAAGGGAATGAGCATGTATATAATGCCTACTACTACAGAGTCAGGCACTGTGCTAAGGGCTTTACAAACATTATCTTATTTGATTCTCACATCAACCCTGTGAAGTAGGTGCTGTTATTATCCCCAATTTACAGTTGAGGAAACTGAAATAAATAGGTCAAGTGACTTGCCCAGGTCACACAACTAATAAGTATCTGAGGTCAGATTTGAACTCTGGCCTTCCTAACTCCAGATCCAGTGCTATCTAGCTACCTCGCTTCAAAATACAGGAGACTCCAGGGAACAACAGTTGTCCAAATACCTGGCAGTTGCATCAGGGAGGGATGAGGGAGGGAAACAGATGTAAGTCATTTATTTTCCCTGAAATGGATATTTCTGGAACCCTGTCACTGAGTCCCTGGGACACTCCTCTACCTAGCCTTTCCCTGCTGTTGATGTGGATTTTATGAACTCCTTCCATGTGGCGGGCTCAATGTCATGCCCTAAAGTGGAGGTGGGAGGATAGACATGGACAGGCAGGTCCATGCCGTAAACCTGGGCTGGTTTACTTTCTAACTCAGGGCTCCAGCCAGTGTGGTTGCTGCAGAAGCCTGCACCAAAAGCCCAAAAGGTGCTCACATTTGCATAAGATATGCAAAGCAACAGAATGCAGATTTCCTTAGGCTAGCCTAGATTAGAAGACTATCTGCAAACAAGAGAATACAAGGTCTGGAGCATGGCTTCCTTTCCTTTCCCCTTCTGCAGAGTCTAGGGGTTCCCCCAGGAGCCTGAGTACCCACCCACTCAGGTCTCCTTTCTGAGGCCCTGTGCACAGTGCACATCTGCCAGGAGGGGTCTGCTAAAACTCAGTAATGGGAACTCACTGATGGATCACTCTTTCCAAAAGGTGGAAGTGAAAAAGAGAACTCCAACTCAGGACTCCCTCAAGTAGCCGTGTCCAAGGAAGAGAGGGGACCAGTTCGGCACAATCCAAATCCATCCCCAAACTCCCCAAGCCCAGTGTCTCCCTTCCCTCCTCACTTTCCCAGGGCTCACTTTGGTCCCACTGAAAGCTGGGTCCCCTGCAACCGCTGGAGTTCCCAACATGCCAGCAGCTCCCTGGGCTGGACTCAAAGAGCACCTTTCTCCAGCTGTGGAATTCCTGTATGGTTCCTCTGCCGTTTACTAGGGCCTCATTGTTCCAAATGCTCCAGAGAAGGAACAGAGGAAGGGACTATTAATTGGACTGATGAGAATATAAAATGTTTCTAATCCTTTTCTCTTGTGACCAGTGTGAGGAGGGAAAACAAAGGTGAGAAAGAAAGGGGGAGAGAATGAGAGTGTTAGGACACAGGCCCCTCTCTGGAGAGAAGGTAAGGGAGGGAGGGACCAGCCACCAGCCCCAGTCAAGGACCAATGAAAGTCCAGCATTACTTGGGTCACTCATATGAAAGGACTTGCTGGCACCAAATGACCTCATTTACCTCCATCTCTGCCTCCTCTCTCATCCCTCCCATGCCTTGGTGGGGATGCTCGCCTCCAAGTTCAGCATCCATGAAGCCCAGCTAGCATGGTAACTAGGGGAGAATAGCAAAAAACTCTGCCCCAAAGAGCCAAAATTTAGAGGGTACTAACCTACTGCATTGCTACAGATAGAAATCATTAGATTTTTGAGCTTCAGTGATCAAAACAACTAGTTAAACAAGGAATTTCCAAAGGCTTCCAGCTGACCCTTCTAGTAACCACACCCTGGATAGCTCTGACTGGACTAATGTCCTACTTCTTGAGGCTCCCTTGCAGGAAGCTTGCGATGCCCCAAAATCATCCCTCCACCAAGCTTACTCCATTCCCTGGACTTGCCCCAGGGTCCAAATTGTCTCCTCACTGCTCTGAGGCAGGACAAAGGTAGGCCTTGGAGAAAGGTCCTGGGTAGGAAAGAGGAGACGGTTCTACTGAATTTGATGTAATCAAACTAGAGGCACCCGAGGACAAAAGAATTCAATCCACCAATTAATAAACACTTATTAAAGACTTACTACATGTCAGGTACTGTGCTAATATCTCTTGGTATGCTGGCCCATCCCACTGAAGGATTCAGGGGTTGACCTTTCCTGATTAATTTGGATAACAGTGGTAGATGGTTCCAGAGATGCCCTGGAATATCCTAAGCTGATAAAACATCGTGCTGGAGCTGTCTCATCTGAGTCTCCTGGCCTCTGCATAAAGAAAGTTCCTTCTCCAAGGGCCCTGGGATGTCACCAAGAGACCTAATTTTAGCCATTCCCTGTCAGGTGTACATAAAGGACAAAGAAAGATCACAGCAGATCTTCCAGCTCTAGAAGTATCTGTCTCCAGCTGGTTTAAACAAACCTGTCCAACTTCTCTGCTCTCTGCCTCTTTGACAGTTTCCACCCACCTAGTCTCACAGTCCCATCGCTCTCATCTGATATTCCTTCCTGTCTGACTGGGTGCACTCTGTGGGCTGGGGTCAAAAGACATCTGGTTCTGGAGCCATCCAGGTTCACATTCCACCCCCACTCCTTATTACCAGTATGTCCACAGGTCAGTTATGTCACATTTTCTCTGTGTCCTCATTTCTAGAATGAACCAACTAGATCTCTTTAAGGTCCCCTCCAGCTCTGAATCTTTGATCCCACTTCTATCTTATGTTCAATAAAAGAGAAGGAATGAGCTTGAGCATGAACAAGTTAGAGGCAAAATGTCAAGGCCAACTTACATCCCAGCCTCTCCACAAAGCTCTCCCTGATTACTTCATTCTCCCTTCTAATAACATTCAACTTAGGACCTTAACACTTTGCATGACCCCTCTCCACTGCATCTCCTATATAATGTCATGTAGCAGCCTTATCTCTGTGGATGCCACATGTGACAGAAATTTCTTCATCCATTAAGTTATTCCTTCACTAGGATCTTCCCTGTGATCTTACCTAATCATTCCTGCATTCAGAGGCAAGGCATGACATGGGAAGAATATCTGTTCATGTACATGCCATGACCTGTCTGGCCACAGGAAAGGGCCCTGACTGATGGAGAGTTTTCACCCAAATCATGGCCTCATTCAAGGGACAAGTAAAATCCTTCTTCCCTAAAGAAGGAACAAAGAAAAGTGTTTTGATTGATTTATTAGTGTCCCTTCATCTCTTAAGGAATTAACAGGTTCAAAAATTAATCCCCACATGGGTTAAGTACCAGAATCTGAAGAGTCACACACACACACACACACACACACATGCACACACACACACACACACACACACACACACATGCACACACACACACACACACACCCTGCTGAAGTATCCCTGATAGTCGTCTCTGTCGACTGTGGTCCATTCTCATACGGGACAGCTCCTATTCTCACAAAGGGCCACAGCCAATGAGCCCTACATCTGCTCTCTTGAGACAAGAAGAACAATTCATCTTCCATGAGACAATCCCTCTGATTTCTGAACAAGGCTAATCCTTCTCCCCTCTCCCCCAAGTCTTTTCTTGTCCAAGCTAAACATCTCTAATTCTTTCATCAAATTATCTCCTGGTGTAGTTTCAAGTTCCCTCCTTGGACCAGCAGTTTAATCTACTCATCATTGTCTCTAGAACTAATAGTGGTTTGGACTGATGGAGGCCCAGAGAATAAATACAACTTTAACCCAAAACTCAGCTCCAAGATCTCAAGAATTCACACAAGCACCAGACACATAAGCACCAGTATCATTCCTCTCTAGAAAAGATAACTCCAAGGCAAGTCAGTCCAGAGAAGGAGCTCTTAAGAATGAAATTCTCTTTTTTCTTTTAAAACTGTAAACATTTATTTCTTTTGTTTTTACCTTCATTTCCCAATACTCTCTTCTCCTCTCTGCTCCCCTCCCTTGTGAGTCATCATTTGTAACAAATAATAACAACAAAAGATCTGGGAAAAGACAGTACCACAAAAGTAAGCAGACCCCAACCTGGTCTGAGAGGGCATTTGATGCTTCACAGCCACTGCCCCCTCCCCCTACAAGGAAGAAAGAGAGGTGTCCTTCTTATTTCATGCCAGGACCAAGCTTGATCAGTGAGTTTCAGATTTATTTGAAGAATGAAATTCTGGAGGTGCACAGAGATACCATTTAGATGAGGAGAAAAATGGGAGTGGTCTGAAGAATTATTAGTGGTTGTGCAGAGAATTCCCCAAAGAACTGGGGGGGGGGGGGGTGTTGTTTGTTTTTTAATATATGTACAAGAGATAGAGACAAGGATGGAAAACAAAGGATGAACATAAAAATGTGTCATGGGAAGGACATTGTCAGGACTTTGAGAGCTCAGTGTAAACTGGGGCTGGTGAACGAGACTGAAGGCAACATCAGGAACATTTGCAGGGGGTTATGAGCTATATTGGGAAAAAGAGGAGGGTCAAAGAAGATATCAGGCTATTGCATGACATGCGTGAGCCAAGAACCACTGACAAGGAGAATACAGAGCTGCTCAGTTGCTCTTATTTTTGTGTTTTCTCAGAAAAGGAAAAATTACCTTTGGATTGGAAAATATAAAAGGACAAAATGACCAGTGGGGAGTGACTATCCAAGATAAATAGGGAGCTAGTTAGAGAGACTTGGCAGCCTCTGGTGAAGTCAGGCACTGGTAGGTATGCTGACCGAGCCCCCATCAGTGATATCTGAGGGATCACAGGACTGGAGTAGGGCAAGAGATGTCCTGATTTTCAAAAAAGGAAAGAAAATAAAATCGGTAAATAATTGGTAAGTGAGCTCAACTTTGACTTTTGGCAAAAATCTAGGGTAGATTTTAATGGATTGTAAGCTTCATATGAGTCAGCAGTGTGTTTTGGCAGTCAGAAAAGCTGAGAGAGGCAAAGTTTCCAGGAATAAGGAGGATGGTTAGTCCTAATATATAACATCCTGGTTTGACTACACACGGAGTATTGGCTTCAGTTTCAGACACATTTTAGGAAGAGAATTTACAAGCTGGAGAACATGATTTTACCAGTGAGAGTGAAAGAAGTGGGATGACCTGTCCAAGGTCATGAAGACTAAATTAGTCACCAGGTGCTAACCCTAACCCAGTCCAGGGCTAACCCTAACCCTAATCCTTTGCTTTCAGCTGAGCAGCCAACTCAGCTGAATATATCTTCCCTTAACCCTGGAGCACTCCCTCCTCACCCCCACCTTTCAGAATCCTGGTCTTCCATTGAGGTTGAAGTCATGTCAGATGGAGCCCTTCTCCATGCCCCCACACCAACACCTCCCAAATCATCAGAGTAACTTGAAGCTGATTCTCTGCCTCCTCTGGTAGGTAGAAGAGACAATATCACTTTTGCCTTTTTATCACCAGTACTAGTGCAGCGTAGTGGTGATTGGGTGGGAGTGGAGGAGAAGGAGGCTGTCAAGTAGAAAATGAATGACATTTGTTCTGCCTCATACCAAAGGGAACAACTTGAAGCAATGCCTGTGAAGTGGGGGGAGAGGTGGAGTTACAGGGAGGTACAAAAAACTGTCCTGACAATAAGGGCTTTCCATCTATGGAATGGGTGGCACTGGGTGGTAAGGAGCTCCCTGTCCCTGGAGGTCTTCAAGTAAAGGCTGAATTGCCATTTCCCAGAGCTGCTACAGTGGGGGGTGTCTTTGGTGGATAGAGGTTAGACTGGATGGTGTATGAGGCCCCTGCCAACTCTTCTGTGAGTCTCTGACTTGGAGATTCCAACATTCCTTTCTTTCCTCACATCACCTATATCATCTGGCCTCCATTATTATGATTCGAACCCCCTTCTAAAGCCCACCTCATCATCTAAATGGTGAAAGATCATGGAAGAGAAAAAGGGAATGACCCAGCAAGGGACAAGCACTTGAAGGCTTACCAAGGGCTTTCCTCATCATTTCACTGAGATTCATGACAGCGCTTTGTGTGACAGGAGGCTCAATGGAGAGTGTACTGAACCTAGAAGATGAATTCCAATCCAGCCTCAGACACGTCCTTTCTGTGTGGTCCTGGGCAGCTCCCATAAGCTTTTTCATTCTGTTTCCTCATCTACAAAATGGATATAATAAGAGCACAGTATTACCTCCCATGGTTGTTGTGAGGATAAAATGAAGTGATATTTGGAAAGTGCTTTTAAAACCTTAAAGCTCTAAAAAAATGCTAAATAATAATTATCATTTTCCCCAAGACTGGGAGTGGATAGAGTTGAACAGGAGGACCCTCCATGGAGTATATATGAGGATGAGACTGAAAGGTTGGGAGAGGGGTGAGAGCATTGCAACCCCACTCCACCCCCCAGCCACTTGGGATCATGGATCATAGATTCAGAACTTCAAGAAAACTTGTTGTGTCATTGTTCAGTCATTCTGAGGTATGGCCAGCCCTTTGTGACCCCATTTGGCAGAGAAGCTGGAGTAGTTTGCCATTTCCTTCTCCAGATCATTTTACAGATGAGGAAACTGAAGTGAAAGAGTTAAATGACTTGCTCAGGGTCTCACAGCTAGTAAGTGTCTGAGGCCAGATTTGACCTCAGAAAGATGAGTCTTGCTGACTCCAGGCCCCAGTGCTCTCTCCACTGCACCACCCAAGAAATCTTAAAGGCCATCTATGCCAATGCTCTCATCTTATAGATGAGGAAACGGAGGTCCAGAGAGGTTACACAGTTTGCCCAGGGTCACACAACTATCAAATGTCTGAGAGAATTTAAACTGAGTTCTTTCTCACTCAAATTCAGGAGTTCTTGATCACACACACACACACACTCACACACACACACACACACACACACACACACACACACACACACACACATGCATGCACTCTCTGCTACCACCACCATCACTGGTATCTCCCCTCTAAGATCACCTCTCATTTGTTCTTTACTCTGTGTCTAGTTGTTTCCATGATGAATCCCCATTAGAATGTGAGTACCTAGAGGACAGGGACCATATTTTTCCTTTTTTTTTTTTTTTGTATCCCCAGCACTCAGCATAGTTTCTGGCGTGGAGTAAGGGCTGAATAAATTTTTGCTTATTGACTGACTGATTTTTCACCATGGGATTTGGCTGTCACATGTCTTAGGTGACTCTACACTGAAGGATGTGTGCTCTGGAATAATGAAGCTGCCCCCACATTGGTTGGTCCCCGTGACAATAGCCTATGTCAAAAAGGAGAGGCCCCTGAGATACGAGGAAGGGCCCAATCAGTGGATCTTGAAGGGATACACAATTTTTACCCTCATTCTCTTCTCCCAATTTCTAAAGGGTCCTTAGTGAGAAAGAGAAGTATCCTAGAGCTCCCTTAAGCCCATCCAATCAGTGGCTACACTGACCTTACAAATGAGAAAGCAGAGGCTCAGAGAGGCTGTGATTTGCTGCAGTCACAATAATTGTGGGAGATAGAATTTTAATCCTGTTCTTCCTGACCCAGGTCCATCCCGAGCACAATCTGTCCAATGGCGGCTTCTCCATTAGCAGCCTTGGTTTGCCTGTTTTGTATCATAATGGTGGCTATCCCCAGTCTGATATCTGCTAGTGGACTATGAGGTCCTGGAGGCTAAGACTCCCTCCATGGGCCATGCTAAGTGACCAAGTGAGCTGTAAATGTCTCCCGCCTGGATCTGGGTACCTTCTTTAAGAATGGGGCCTTGGGAATGAGCTCAGCTGCCATGATTCAGACATCGTCAGCCCAAGGGTAGAGTTTTCATAGAATCCTGGGCTCCAGAGTTGTAGGACACCTTAGAGATAACCTAGACCAACCCCTTCATTTGACAGAAGAGGAAACTGTGGCCCAGAAAGGGGAAGAGACTTGCCCATCCTTACCCAGGCAATTCTGGAATAGAACTGACTCCAAAGTGAAGATTCTTCTACTAACTCTCCCACCATTTTAACTCCAGTTCTTGTAGATGTTGTGTCCCTGGTTGGTTGACTGGTTGTTGTCCTTGGTTTTTGAAGAGGACCAAAATGACATCACCATGATAAAGTGAAGTTTCAGTGTGTCCAACTGTGGCTGATCAGACCAATATGAGTTCAGAATGCTCTACCACGGGTTGGACACAGATAGTCCGTATGAATTGTGGAGGTGGATACTCCAAATTTGTGCATCCTGTATTTACTTTGTGCTGTCTCAATTCTGCTTTGCTCACAGAGCACAGCACCCTTTCTGATGTGGGCATGCCATGCTGAGTGTCTCCCATGTATCTCTCATGTTGCCCAGTCAAATCCCTAAACTATGACTGAACAGACTCTGAACCCTTCCTGTTCAATCACCACAGTAATTGAATGAATGAATGAAAGGGAATGAAACCCAAACTGCAAAACTTTGGGGATCACAGTGAATGTACCAGGTATCCAAGACTGTCCCAAGGTCTCCCAAGAACTCCCTCCTTTGTCTGCTGTTCACAATCCTCTCACCCACACGTGTAATCTACTGGGTCCTAGATACCTTTTCCTTTTTCTAGATTCTCTCACTACCCTGAAAGAAGTGCTTGTGCAACTAGTAACCTTAGCATTTTTTTTCACTCTATGAAATTTGTGCTAGTTTTTTGTAGATTTTGGATATCAGAAAGGCTTACAGCAAATATTTTCCCCAGTTTATTTCCTGCCTTTTAACTCTGGATGCAGCAATTTTTGTTGTGCAATATCCTCATATTTTATATAATCAAATCCCTCCATTTTATGTCTTATCATTTCTTCTGTAATTTAAATAACTAAGAATTCTCCCTGCCCTACATAATTTCTGTAGGAATAATATTGCAGTATCTTATTTTTGAACTTTTAACATTTTAAAGATATTTATATAGATCTAAATGAATAAATGAAAATTTATTTATTAATAATTACTATATGCCAAGCACTGTCTTAATCAAAATTCCTTTCCTCAATGATTTTATATTCTAATGAGGATAGAGAAACTATGAGAGAGTTGTGGCCCAGAAGGGGAATTTCAGCTTGGAAAATTACAGGGATGGTGAGTCAAAACTTTGAGGAGTATATTGATGGACCTTTGCCAGTGGCAGTAGTGATCTGATTATGACTCAAGAGCTAGGACATAAGGAGGCATGGCAGCTGATGTACTTGGGCTGGCAAGAAGATGCCTGGAAAATAAAATGAAATATGACTGAGGGTAAGTCTCATAGAGCCAGATGAATCACTCATCAATCAGGCCTGAGGGGTCTGGAGGGGAGAGCTCTAGAGCTTAAAGCAGGGGGGCTTAACTTTGCCTCATGGATCCCTTTGGCAGTCTGGTTAAAGCCTGTAGGCCCCTTCTCAGAGTAAGATTTTTCAAGTGCCTAAAATAAAATACATAGAATGACAAAGGAAACCACTCATGTTGAAATGCAATTAGGAAGAAAAAAGCGAAGTTCACAGCCACCAGGTTATAATCTTGGCTAAAAGGATTAAGTCCTTAGGGCAAGGCCTCTGCCCTGGGGAGCAATGATGGTGCTGAGAAGGTGGTCCTGAGTCATCCTGGCCAACCCAGCAGGTTTAAGGACTTTGTTTGGGACTTTGACAATGTGTTGTCATCTCCACCTAAATCATCCCAGGCCTCATTCGATCATGCTTAATGAGTGTGAATAAGGCAACAACTCCTCAGGTCGGGGGAGTCCTCACCCCTGTGAAGGCTCATAAACAGTGGGGATAATCACAGCAATCACAGTGTTGCGGCTGATCTCACCCTTTACTTTGTTACAGCTGATTCATTTGTAATCCATTGTTTTAGATGGTGTGAAATTCCAATGTAATTCTACTTTCTACCATATTATTGTCTAATTTTTCCTGTAGTTTTTGTTGAATAATGAATCATATCCCCAGTGGGAGTTTTTAATCATAGATTGTGCAGAAATCAATTCACTGTCCAGACTCTTAGAAGTGCCTAGCACATAAAAGACTTCCTCCTCCAATAACTTTTGTTCCCTGATTTATTGATTATAAGTCATGGCAGCCCAGTTTGGATGGATCCATGGGAATCTCCCATTCAAGCAGTTGCCTGTTTTTTATTGCTGTGATACTAAAGCCACAATCCAGCACATCCTGTAAAGATGGGGCCAGCCATCCCTGCCAAGTGCTAACCAACTGCCACCTATGGGGCAAACCAAGCCAGCCTAACTGAAACTACAAGGTACACTAAGGAAGAAATAGACATGAGCCATCAAACCACCACTGCCACCTCCCCTCATGCTGAGGGAGATATACCAAGACTCTGAAGCCAAGAGCACTGACAGGGGTGATGTCCCTCCAGCCCACCAATCCTGCTTCCATCTGAGCCCCTGAAGCCATTATCCCAGACATCATCCCTCATGAAGATAGGACCTGGCCACTGTTCCCTCGGGTAATTCAATCACAGCTACTGAAGACTCAGAAAAGAAAGTACTTACCACTAATGTCATTGGCACTGTCCAATGTTCTGACATCAGGAATGGATGTGATTTTAGGAGTGAAAATTAGAGTTAAGGAGCTACATCACAAGCTACCCTGGCCCCCTCCCTAGGAATCATCTGGCTAGTGGCTGAAGCTTTCTCAGTGACTCTTTCATTAGAATGTGAGCTGTGTGAGAGCAGGCATTGTCTTACTTTTCACTTTGTATTCCAAGCACTTGGCACAGCACTTCATATGTAGCAAGCTTTTAATAAACAATTTTTCATTCATTTGTTCATTCACTCACTGGTCCCTTTCTGCTTTGGATCCATATCTGATAGACCTTTCTAAATGATGAGCTTCTGAAAACCTCCAAGTGCCCAGCAGAGGCCCTTGACCGTGGCAAGAGCCCAGTGAGGATGAATTATATACCTGTCCCATGGTCCTCCTTCTCTAGCAGTGGGTCCTTGGAAGTACTTTGTGCTCATTTCCAGCTCCTAGACTCCTAAAGATGCTGAAAGTGTGTGGGAGGGAAAGGAATCCACATTTGGAAAAAAACAGGTTCAAAAGTAGTACCACTATTCCCAGCAGGTGGCAGTATAGGGATAAGAAATAGATGGGTTGGGATGGGATGAGAATGGGCCAACCACCAGTGTTTGTTTGCTTTTCTCAGAAGTTTCCCTTTTGCTCCATTGTTTTCCTTGCATCTTTAAGACAAAACAAAACCTCTCTGGACATTTTACCTATTGAGATGGCTGGTCCCTGCCTCCCATGAATCCATCCAGTCGTTGGCAGTGGCAGTGTCTGCACTGAGGTCCCGTCCAACACTCGGACATCCACATTCAACAGCCTCCCCAGTTCCCATGATTTGCCAATGAGCTCAGTTTCAGCCTCCCACCCACGGAGTCAGACCATATCCTTCAACAGAGAACCATGGCAGGGTTTGCCCTAGATATGGGAAATTGAACTCTGGTCCTTCTTCTGTCCTTCTGTCTCTCCCTCAGTCTGACTACCTGGAAATCCATCCCCATTACAAAGCCACTACTTATGCTTTACTAAACCTCATCTCAAAGTTATTTGCACTATCCACCTTCCCTCCTCCTTGAAAATAGTTAGGCAACTGATCCTTGGTCTGCTACAAGGTTATGCTGTCTAATCTGGCCTGCGACCTCCCTGCTGCCCAGCAATGCTTGTGTTCCTCCCTAATTGACTATCACGCTCCCCATACTATCTGTTCCAAAAGTTCTCTTCTTACACCATCCTCAAATTACCTCAGCTCTGACTTCCCTGAGAAAATCAAAGCTATCCATCCAGAAGCCACATCTCTGCTATTCAATGCCTAAAACCATCCTAGTTTGTCTGTCATTGTCTCCTGCTCTGTTCCAATCTCTCACAGAGGTGATGCTTCTCTTTGCTAAAGTCAACCCCTCCACTGGAGCCTTTAATCTCATCTCCACTGAGAGCTTGCCCCTTCTATCAACATCTCTCTTGTCTTTAATCTCTCTCTCTCTCTCTCTCTCTCTCTCTCTCTCTCTCTCTCTCTCTCTCTCTCTCTCTCTCTCTCTCTCACCCTATTCATGAGTATTCTCTCCCTCCCCACTGTTAGCTGCCAATGATTAATGTCCTTGTTCCATTTAACCTACCAACAACAATTAGCTTTTATAAAAGGATATCAATCACAAAGAAATACCAAGGACAGAAGTTTTAGCCCAACACCCAGGAGCACATTCTACCTCATACCACCTGGAGAGATTGAGTTCAATCTTAAAGCAGCTGCTTAACAGGTCATTCACCCCCCAAATTCCATTCTGAATGTGGCACAGCACATGACAGAGTTATCCCCTTGTTTTCAGGATTCTGCATCTTGGTTTGAGGTCAATCCACGGCTTGGCCAGAGCCATGGGACTCCTCAGAGCTGTGCTCTTGACCAGGCTTGGCTGTCTGCAAATTCTAACATGAACTCTATAACAGCTCTTGGTGGCTCAGCCAACCTTTTGCAGTTCAGGAGATTCCAGCCTGGTAGATTCTATCTCCAGCATTGGAGCAAAGTAGGGCTGTGTATTTGCTCCCATGCTTTTTAGCATGATGTTTTCAGACACCTTCAGTGAGGATGAAAATAGCATCAAGGTCAGCTGCCACAGTGATGGTAAATTATTTCATTGAAAAGGCTACAAGCCAAGACTTAAGTTGAGGGAGAGATGGTGTGTGACTTTTTGTTCACTCAATTGTGAACTCGATTGTGCATTCAATGCAGCTTCTGAGGCTAAGATGTAATAGGGTGGATTCTCTGCTGCTTGTGCTAATTTTGGCCTGACAATTAACACCAAGAAAACAGAGGTTCTCCACCAGCCAGCACCACATCATCTGTGTGTGGAACCATCAGTTACAGAAAATGGAAAAATGTTGAATGCTGCGGATGAGTTCACTTACTTCGGCAAGGTACGTCCACATAGATGATGAGGTTGATGCATACGTAGCCAGAGCTAGCTTAATGTTTGGGAGGCCTGGAAAGAAAATGTGGGAGATAAGAAGTATCAGTCTGCCTACCAAGCTGCAGATCTACAGAGTCATCGTACTGCC
Source organism: Notamacropus eugenii (assembly GCF_028372415.1). Taxonomy (NCBI): domain Eukaryota; kingdom Metazoa; phylum Chordata; class Mammalia; order Diprotodontia; family Macropodidae; genus Notamacropus; species Notamacropus eugenii. The sequence continues at coordinate 24,511,872 of NC_092873.1, forward strand.
TTCATTATTGTATGCCTGTGAAACCTGGACAGATACCAGCACCATGTCAGAAAATTGAATAGCTTCCATCTGAATTGTCTCAGGAAGATTCTGAAGATCACCTGGCAAGATAAGGACACTGAGGTCCTTTCTTGAACTAAACTCTACTGCAGAGAGCACTACTCCAGTGGGCTGGCCTTGTTGTGTCAATGCCAAATAGGATGTTTGCCATACAAGACTATTTTACAGAGAACAAGGCAAGCACTCACATGGAGGTCAGAAGAAGGGCTACAAGGACTCCCAAGCCAGTCACTTAGTAAAAATTTATTAAGTACCTACTATGTGCGAGGGACTGTGTTAAGTTCACTCATTTTTCTATAACTCTACACTCACTGCCTTTATGGATGTCTTAAGCCCTACCACTTTGGGGGGTAACCTTACCTGCTTAATACCTGAGGCTTATCCCTTCACATCCAGAGACTGCAGATGAGGCCAGGTAGGAGGGAGAGGGCTCTCAGGGCTAAAAAAATGGACAGAGGCCTAGCACAGACTGACCTCTCCTCTCTTTTCTGTTCACCTTAGCTTCAAGACCTGGCAGCAGTAGAGATCAAGAAGGCAAGCAATCTGCACCATTCACCTTTTACTCTCTCTGCCCTAGAGAGGTGCAGGGTGCAGGTAGGGAGAGGATGGGACACAGGACTAAAAACTGACCTTGGAGCCCCATAGAGCAGGGTTGGTCTCTTGTACAGGTGGTGTAGGTGGATAATCAAAGATGAGAGGCACATGGCAAAGCCCAGAAATATCTTTATCACCAAGTATGAGGTGTATGAGGCCACCACCCTCCTCTCCTCCCTGGCCTGGAATTCTCAGCCTCAGAGTCACAAATGAATAGACCATGAAGGCAAAGAGAAAACTAGATCCACAAGACTGTGCTGAAATGCTGGCAGGGGCCCCTTAGCCTTCTTCATCAACACAGATCAAGCTCTCAGATTATGGAGCAACACCCCAGGAGCTGAAGAGACTGAGATACAGGAGAGGGACATGTTAACCAGGATGGAGAGACAAATGATAAGATAGTCAAGGCCCCAAAACACCAGGGCTCCTTGCCTCTAATCCACTTTATTGGAGTTAATGGAATATCATTCAATTCAGCAAGAACACAGCACATCCCAGGGAGAAGAACCTGAGGTCTAGAAGCAGAAGATCTGGAGTTGAATTTCGGCTTTTCTCCTTACCTACTGTGTGAACTGGGGTACCTCCTTTCCCTCTCTGGGCCTGAGTTTCCTCGGATATAAAATGAGGGACTTTGTGGTGGAAAAAATTGGAAACTGAGCAGGAATGGCTAAACCAATTGTGGCATATCTCACTGGACTGCTCCTCGGGGACAGATTCTGCCTTTTGCCTCTCTTTGTATCTGAAGCTCTAAGCACACTGCCTGGACTGGACATTATAAATGCAATGAAATTATTAGGCAGTAAGAAATGAGGCACAGAAGGAATTCTGGGAAATATGGGAATATTTATATAGACTGATATGGCACAAAATAAGGGGAGGTGGGAGACTGATAGACACAAACACATATTTACAAGAATGCAGATTAAAAATTCTCTAGAAGGAAGGCCAGCACTGAATAATGGGAAAGCAACAGCTACAGAGAGGAGACACCCATCCTCTACCTCCTGGCAGAGAAGTGGAGTCAGCCTAGGACAGCCTAGTGTGAACATCGATATGACCTCTAGCAGATGGTTTTGTCCAGTGGATTTTCTTTATCACAAAGGAAGGCTTTGTTATAGAGTTGGGAGGAGATGCTATGACTTTGGCACAACCACAAGAAGCATCAACAAAAGGTATTTTCCATTTTGAGGGCCAACTGTAGTTTTAAATGACTCACCCAAGGTCACACAGCAAGTGGGTGACTGAATTTGAACTCAGGTCCTACTCACTCCAGGGCTGGTGCTCTATCCACTGTACCAGCTAGTTGCCCCAAAAGGTATTTTTAAAATAAAAATGAAAGGGGTTGGAATGAATAATCTCTAACAAAGGTAAGGAACCTGTAGCCTTCTAGGTCCTTGTGTGTGGCCTTTTGACTGAGTCCAAGTTTTATAGAACAAATATTTTTATTAAGGGGATTTATTCTGTGAAGTTTGTATTCAGGCAAAGGGCCACACTTGAGGACCTAGAGAGCCACATGTGGCCTTGAGGCCTCAGGTTCCTCACCCCTGCAGTCTAAGATGTCTCCCAGCACTAATTCCCATCAAGTTATTGTGGTTCAATTGTTTCAGATTCCTCATGACCCTATTTGGGGTTTTTCTTTTTGGCAGAGATCCTGGAGTGGTTTGCCATTTTCTTCTCCAACTCATTTTAGAGGTTGAGGAAACTGAGGCAAACAGGGTAAACTGGCTTGCCCAAGGTCACACAGCTAGTAAGGGGTTTGAATTTGAACTCATGGAGATGACTTCCTGAACTCATAGCCCAATATTCTATCCATTGTGCCACCTAGCTGCCCAAGTCCTAGCATGCTAAGCATTCAAAGTCCTTCATAGTCTTCCTTACAAGACCCAACCCCCACATTTCCATTCTTTTTTTCTTCTAATTTCCATTCTTTTTACACGTCATTTGTCCACACACAGTTTGTGGCCCAGGGACACTGGCCTCCTGGCTATTCCTCCTACAAGAAACTCTATCTCTAGATTCCAGAAATTTTCACCTACTGTCCCCTGTGTCTGGAATTCTCCCCCTCCTCACTTCTGCCTCCTCAACCTTCCTGGGTTCCTTAGGTCCCAGCTGAAATCTCACCTTCCCCATCCTTCCTTAATTCTAGCACCTTCCCTCTGGTGAGTATCTCCAATTATACCCATATATTTTCTGGGTATGGAGTTGTTACACATTATCTCCCCTTCAGACTGGGAGCTCCTGGAAGGCCTTTCTTAAGGACATGCCTCTCTTTTATTCCCAGAACTTAGTGCCTGACGCACCAAGGATGCTCCATGAATGTTTACTGAGTGACTGACTGATATGAGCAAACAGAGTATGCCTGGGCTCATTTTCCAAGAAAAGCTTAATACAAACCATGCTGGGTGTTGTGGCTAGGATAGCTGTGGGAAAATGGAGCTGTCAGATAGAGGAGATGGGACAAAAAGTTGTCCTGAGAAAATACAGTCTCACAGAAGAGATAAGACAGTTTATTTTATTTACAAGAAAAAGCAGCTACTTTATCAGCAAAGGGGGAGCCATGTGTCCAAGAAGAAGATGCTGGACAGCATCAGAGGGCTCCCAGACTCCCAGGTTCTGGCATGATGGGAAAGGAACCTTAGCCAAGGCCATTACACAGTGCAGGGTCCCATTAGAGGTCTGCACAAGACTAGAGAAGGCCCAAGACCTAAAACCAGTACCTGGAGGTAGGGCCAGGGCCAGGAAGTTAACAGGATAGAAGATTCCAGGACAATGGATGCCTCCTACTCTCTTTTACCAAAAGGGTGTGATATGACTCCCTGTCAGTCACCAGAAGGGGTCTCCAAGGCCTCAGATCTTCAGGTCACAATAGGAAAGAAGAAGACTGGACAGTAAGAAATGGCCCTTCCTAGATGGATGGAGACCCAGAACATCTAAGCTCTACATCCCTTCCCAACATAATGGGTCTAGCTCTTTGGTCCTTCCCTACTCCCCACCAAGGTTGGTGGAATCAATATTAATGGGCTTCATAGAGAAGAGGCAGGTTCGTACCCACGTGCACTAGAGAGATGCCAATCAATGGTGATGAGTCCAATACAGAGAAGCAGGCTCAAGTGTGGAAGATTCCTGGGAAAGGTAGGGAGGAGAACTAGGCAAGAGGACAGAGATGCAGAGCAGACACAGCAACGTAGCTTCATGGGTCTCCAGGAGGTTTGAGGACCTTGAGATCCAATTTTATTTCTGATGAGAAAAAGACGCATAAGGTCATAAATTTAGAACAGAAAGAGTCCTTAAGGGCCATCAAATCCAACTCCATTCATTTTACAGAAGGAGAAAAGAGAAACAAAGTTTCAGCAACTTGTCCAAGTCATACAGCAGTAAGTATCTAAGACTAAATCATAGCTAAGGCTAGATTGCATCTATAGCTGATAGTAAGTATCTAAGCCTAGATAGTAAGTATCTATGACTAGAAAGTATCTAAGGCTAACTACTAAGTATCTATCTACATGCCACCCAACTAGCTGGGTAACTCAGCTCATCCCCCTTCCCCTCCTTCTCCTCTCTGAAGGAAGGTAAATTCGTATGGCCAGAGGATGTCCAGTTAACTTGGAATTTACTGGTTAGATTTCTTTTTTGCCCTTCCTTCCTTTCTTCCTTCCTTCCTTCCTTCCTTCCCTCCTTCCTTCCTTCCTTCCTTCCTCTCTTCCTTTCTTCCTTCCTTCCCAAAACCTTAAACCCAGTGCACTCTGAAGCCCATGGATTGCACACCAAAAAGTCTCTAGCCAGACTCCACTTAATGGCTGCTTTCTGGACCCTCCTGGTTTAAGAATAATTATCAATAGTAACTGTTGTTCTTTCCTCCCAGCTTGATTTACGTATATTTTTTTCTTTTGTTCATTACAAGGGCCATTCTGAGTACTTCTTAAAGAGGCCTATTCACTGAATGGGCGTCACTTCACTCTAAGTGAATAGGGCTTAGTCAAAAAAGGCCAAGGTCTTGTATTTCATTCTGGGCCATCTCCAGTCATCCTGGATCACTGGATCCAGATGGCTCAGGAGGAGAGCTGAATGTGACCATGCACAGCCCTTCGTCACTCAAAACAAACTCAAGTGCAAGTCATGTCATCATTTCTCTGATGTCATGGTCTTCTTTGAAATCTATATGCCAGATGGTGTCTAATGTTAGATAGTACGTATCTAAGACCAGACAGTAAGTACCTAAAGCTTACAAGCTTTAAAGCTTACCCAAGGCAGTAGGGAGTCACTGAAGTTTATTGAGCACAGGAGTAGCTGAAGCTCTAGGAAGAAGACTTTATAGGATTTCTGCAAAATGCATCAGAGGAAAGGGACTCAGAGCAGGAGAACCAAGAGACTGTTGCAGTAGATGAATGCAGCTAGAACTCCAGAAGTCATCCTGTGAGTCTAGAGAAGGGAATGGTGGTGGAGAGGAAGAAGCAAGACTTGGCCAATGATTGGATGGGGAGGCAGGAGGAATGGAAGCCCTGCCCTTCGCTAATTTGTGTGTCACCTTTCAAGGCTGAGGCTCCAAATGCCTTTGTTTCAGGCCTCCCACAGCAGTTGCAGCATAGTGTTTTCTGTTTCAATCGGGCTAGAGTTGAGTCGGGGAATAACAGCCCTACACCTCTCCTTATTTTACAAGGGGGGGGCTTTTTATTTTTTATTATTTATTTAGCACTTTTTAACACTTTATTTAATATTTTTATTTATTATTCATTTTAATTTAATTTATTTATTATTTAACACTTTCATTTTCTCCAATTGCTTGTAAAAACAATTTTTAACATTAGGGTTTTTTTTTTTAATTTTGAGTTCCAAATTCTTTCCCCCCCTACCCTTCCCATTGAGAAGGCAAGCAATTTGATACAGGTTGTATATGTTCAGTCATGCAAACCATATTTCCATATTAGTCATATTATAAAAGAAAACATAGATCCCCTAAAGAAAAAGAAAGAAAAAAATTTTAAAGTATGCTTCAATCTGCATTCAGATGACGGCAGTTCTTTCTTTGAAGGTGGACAGCATTTTTCATGATAAGTCTTTTGGGATTGTCTTACATCGTTGTATTGCTGAGAATAGCTAAGTCACTGGGAGTTGGTTTCATACAATATTACTGTTACTGTGTACAGCGTTCTCCTAGTCAATAACACTTCTAGGTCTATATCCCAAAGAGATCACTAAAAAGGGGGAAAGGACCCACATGTACAAAAATATTGCGTATAGCAGCTATTTTGTAGTGGCAAAGAATTGGAAATTGAGGGAGTGCCCATCAATTTGGGAATGACTGTACAAGTTGTGGTATATGAATATAATGGAATACTTTAAGTGCTTTCAGAAATGATGAGCAGGTGGATTTCAGAAAAAATCTGGACTTACACGAATTGATGCTGAGTGAAGCAAGCAGAACCAGGAGAATATTGTACGTGGTAACAGAAACATTGTGAGATGATCTTCTCAGCAATACAATGATGTAAAACAGTTCCAAAGACTCATGATGGAAAATGCTATCCACATCCAGAGAAAGAACTGTGGAGTCTGAAGCAAGGTGAAAGCATACAATTTTCATTTTTTCATGGTTTTCCTCTTTTGTTCTGTTTCTTTTTTCACAACATGACTAATGAAGAAATATGTTTACCATGATTGCTCATGTATAAGCTATATCAGATTGTTTGCCATCTTGGGGAGGAATAAGAGGAGTGAGGGAGGGAGGAAAATTTGGAACTCAAAATCTTATAAAAATGAATGTGAAAACTATTACATGTAATTGGAAAAAATAAAATACTATTTACCAAAAAAAAAAAAAAAAAACCCCACAGTGTTCTCCCGGTTCTGTTCATTTCACTTTGCATCAGTTCATATAAGTCTTTCTGAGAACATCTTGCTCATCGTTTCTTATAGTATTCTGTCACAATCATAAACCACAACTTGCTCAGCTATTCCCCAATTGATGGGTACCCCTTAAATTTCCAGTTCTTTTCCATCACAAAGAGTTGCTATAATTATTTTTGTACATATAGGTCTTTTTCCTTTTTTAAAATCTCTTTGGGATACAGAATTAGTAGTAGTATTGCTGGGTCAAACGGTATGCAATTTTATAGCCATCTGGGCATAGTTCCAAATTGCTCTCCAAAATGATTGGATCAGTTCACAATTCTACCAACTGTGCATTAGAGTCTCAGTTTTTCCATATCACCTCCAACATTTATTATTTTCCTTTTTGTCATATTAATTAATTTGACAGGTGTGGGGAGGTACTTCAAAGCTGTTTGAATTTTCATTTCTCTAATTAATAGAGCATATTTTCATATGGCTATAGAGAGCTTTAATTTCTTCATCTGAAAATTGTCAGTTCATATCCTTTGACTATTTATCAATTGGTGAATGACTTGTATTCTTATAAATTTGACTTCATTCTTTATCATATGAAAAATGAGGCTTTTATCAGAGAAACTTGCTGTCAAAATTTTTTCACAGTTGTCATTACTATTCTATTTTCTATTTTATTTCTATTCTGTTCCCTCCCTGTTTATCCTACTCTCTCCTTTTACCCTCCATCCTCAAAGATGTTTTGCTTCTGACTAGCACCTCACCCAATTTGCTCTCCCTTCTGCCAATTCCCCTCCTTCTCCTTATCTCCTTTCCTTGTAACTTTCCTGCAAGGTAAGATAGATATCTATACTAAATTGCCTCTTTAAGTCAGTTTCAATGAGAGAAAAGTTGGAGCACTCCTCCCCTCTCTCCCCTCCTTTTCCACTCCACTGTAAAAGTTTTTTCCCCACCTCTTTTATGTGAGATAATTTACCCCATTCCCCTTCTCTTTTTCCCCCTTTTTTTGAATTTTTGATCACAGCCTCCCTCAGTCTTCCCTCCCTTCTTTCAGCCCCCCTCCCTTTTAATCCCCTTTCCCTTACTACTTCTTCCCTCCCTTTTAGGGTCCCCTCCCTTTTCTTTCCCCTTTCCCCTCCTATTGCCTATAGAGCTAGTTGTAGTTCTATACTTAACTGAGTTTGTTTTTCCCTCCTTGAATCCAATCAGATGGGAGTACCTCTCAATACTCATCTCCCTCCCCTCTTTCCCTTTACTGTAATATATTTTTGTGCCGCTTCCTGTGATGGAATTTTTTTTTTTTTTTGCTGCCTCCTCCTTTTCACATCTCCCATTACAATCCCTTCGCACCCTTAAGTCACATTTGTTACCATCATATCATTTAATTTATACCCACTCCATCTATCTATGTATATCCTTTTTACATTTCATAGTAAATATACAATTCTCAAGATTAACAAGTATCATCTTCCCTTATAGGAATGTAAACAATTTGCCCATATTGTGTTTTTTTCCCCCTGTTTACCTTTTTATGCCTCTCTTGAGACCTGCATTTGAGGACCAAATTTTCTATTGAGTTCTGGCCTCAATCATCAGGAAGGTCTGGAAATCCTTTATTTCACTGAATGTCCATCTCCTTGCCTGAAATATTATGCTCAACTTTGCTGGGTAATTAATGTTTGGTTGTAGTCCCAGCTCCTTTGCCTTATGGAATATCCTATTCCAACTCCTTCGATCTCTTAATGTAGAAGCATGCATTCCTTTTTCTTACTCCTTAATTTTATTTTTTTAATATCATCCCATTGTAGTAAACTCACACCTGTGCCTCCTATCTATGTATACTCCTTCTAACTGCCCTAATAATGAGAAAGTTTTTTAGTTGTTACAAGTATCACTTTCCCAAGTAGGAATATAGTTTCACCTTATTAAATCACTTCTGATTTCTCTTTCGTCTTTACCTTTTTATGCTTCTCTTAAGTCTTGTATTTGAAAGTCAAGTTTTCTACTGAACTCTAGTCTTTTCATCAGGAATGCTCAGAAGTTCTCTGTTTCATTAAATATCCATTTTCACCTGGAGGATTTTACTCAGTTTTGCTGGGTAGGTGATTGGTTGTAATTGATTTGGTTGTAATTCTAACTTTTTTGTCCTCCAGAATATCATATGCCAAGCCTTCTGCCCTATCCTGACTATGATTCCTCAGTATTTGAATGGTTTCTTTCTGACCACTTGCAATATTTTCTCCTTGACTTGGAAGCTCTGGAATTTGACTATAATATTCCTGGAAGTTTTCATTGGGGGATCTCTTTCAGGAGATGATAAGTGAATTCTTTTGATTTCTACTTTACCCTCTGGTTCTAGGAATCAAGGCAGTTTTCTTTGATAATTTCCTGAAAGATGATGTCTAGGCTCCTTTTCTTTTTATCATGGTTTTCAGGTAGTCCAATAATTCTTAAATTATCTCTCTTCAATCTATTTTCCAGGTCAGTTGGTTTTCCAATGAGATATTTCACATTTTCTTCAATTTTTTCATGTTTTTGACTGTTTAATTATTTCTTGATGTTTAAAGGAGTCATTATCTTCCACTTACCCAATTCTAATTTTTAAGGAATTAATTTTCTTCAGTGAGCTTTTATGCCTCTTTTTCTAGAATTTGGTCAATTCTACTTTTAAAAGAATTCTCTTCTTCAATGTATTTTGGTACCTCCTATTCTATTTGATCATTTTTTCTTTTTAAGGAGTTTTTCTCTTCAGTGGATTTTTGTGTTTCTTTTGCCATTTGACTTATTTTGAGTTTTTTTAAGGTGTTTTTTTTTTTAGCATTTTCTGTGTTCCTTTACCAAGCCATTGATTCTTTTTTCATGATTTTCTTGCATCACTCTTACTCCTTTTCCCAATTTTTGCTCTACCTCTCTTATTTGATTTTGAAAGTTCTTTTTGAACTCTTCTAGAAATCTTTTTTTTAGGCCTGAGACCAATTGACATTTTTTCCTCAGCTTTGCATATAGCTGTTTTGACTTTGTTGCCTTCTTCTGAGTTTGTGTTTTGGTCTTCCTTGTCAACATAGTAAGTTTCAGGTTCTTTTTTGTTGTTTGCTCATTTTCCATCCTATTTCTTGACTTTTAACTTTATGTTAAAGTTGGCTTTACTTCTCTTGTGGAGGAAGCACTATCCAAAATCTTTGCTTTTTCATGCAAGTGTTTTCCAAACTGGCTTGGGGGGAAGGGGGGGTCTGTAAGCTTCCAGTTCTTCTAAAGTGGATCTAAGGAAAGGCATGTTTACTACTGTTCTGGCCTATACTCTAGTATGTGAGTGACCACAAGCACTGTTTTCCACTCTGGAACTGGGATCAGGCTCCCCACTCTCCTGCGGCTATAAGCTGTGTTGTTCCAGTGCTCCTCCTTGATCTCAGACTGCAACCCAGGACTGTGTTTAAGTAACACAACTAAGTTCTGCATGCAGTACTAGCAAAGAGACTCCTGTAATCTCCTTCTGACCAGTTGTCTGACCCCCTTATAGTCGGTGGGCTGAGAACTCTGGAAAGTTCCACTGATTCAGTCAGTGCTGCTTTCTGGGGCACAGCCTACACTAGACTATGGCTTCACTCTCACCCTGGTGCCACACACCTTTCCCAATGACCTTCTAAATTGTGTTGGGCTGGAAAATTGCTTTGCTCTATCCCTTTGTGGGTTCTGCCACACTGGGACTCATTTTGAGGCATTATTTAAAGTTATTTGGAGGGGAATTGGGAGGGTTCATGTGAGTCTCTGCCTTTGTTTTTCACCATCTTGGCTCTGCTCCACCTTCCAAACTCACCTTCTTGCTGTTCCTTACATATGGTATGCTATCTCTGGCCTCCTGGCATCTAAGCAGGCTCTTCCCCAGGCCTAGAATGCATCCCCTCCTTCTCTCTACCTCTTAGAATCTCTTCTATCTTCAGAAAGCCTAGAAAGCTATGTGGATCAAAGATGGTCCATGGTTTTGGCTTATAGTTTATCCTATAAACAATGGGGAACCAATGAATGTTAATCATCAAGCTTAAGGAAAATCTATTTGACAGCTTCATGGAAGATGGATTAGAATGAGGAAACTAACCAGAGGGCTATTGCAAGAATCCAGGCATGGGGCAATGAATGCCTGAACCAGGATAGAGGCTGGATGTGAGAAGAGAAGGGAAGATACAGACAGATAGGTAGCCATACATACATTCATAAGACATGGATGCATACATACATGGATACATGGATGGATACATACATAGATAGAGAGGTACATAGATATATCTATCTACATAGGTAGATAGATAGATGGTAGATAGAAGAGATAGTGTAGTGGCAGAAATGAGAAGACTTGGCAGTTGATATGGGGATTGGAGGAGAGGAATCATGGACCAGTCAGAGGCTTTGACCTTGGTGATTAGGAGGGTATTGGTGCCAATGGAAAAAAAGAAAGTTTGGAGGATGGGTGGGAGGGGTAGAGAAGATGGTTTGTTTTATTGTGGTGATTTACATCTGATCATTTTTGTTACTCTATATCCCCACTTCAGCGATGATGCTTACAGTCAGAACACTGCATTTAGGTCCAGAAAAGCCTTTGGGGAGTGTTGAGTCAAACCATCTGATGCAGATGAAGGCTGTGAGGCCCAGGATGGGAGAGGAGAACTGCTCAGGGCCATTGGGTAGGAAGCTGCCCAGCTAGAATCACAGGGCCAGTCTCCAGCACTTTCTTCCACATTCCTGTATTCTCTACTTTAGAGCTATTTCTGCATTCCACTTGTCTTCCCTCTGAATGGGGGCTTCTTTCTGAATCTCCCCCTGCCCTCCCAGAGCCCTGCCTGATCACAAGTCATGGGTCAGAACTTGTTGAAATGCAAAGGATGTTCTATTAGCTGCAGGGAGGGGTGGAGCCAAAGGGAGGTTAGGCCCAGCAGTGTAGAAGACTGTCTGAACTTTGCCACCCCTCTGCTCACACCTCCCCCCACCCCAGTCTCTCCCCTAGCCTCACTGTGAGTCACACATTAAAAAATGTCATCCTCCCTTCCTCACTGGTAAGTCTCATGGGCTCCAACTGAAACACAGTAGGCTCTAGACCTTCCTTTAGACCCCATATGTAGGGCTTCAATCCAGTCCAAGCCACCATCTTTGCAGGACGAGAGAAGCTCTTATTTGTATATATTAGCTAGGGCTCCTCAGGGCCTCTGGGGCTTCCCGGGGAAGGTCCAGGCTTTCAGAGAATTCAGAATTAAGAGGTTTCCCTGGGGCAGAAGGCAGAATAACAGCAGTCTTTTCTCTGGCTCTTCAGCTCAGCTGTTTACACACCTGAAATGATGATTCACTCCCTCAGGAGACGGAGTGAGGCCAGCTGCCAAACAGTCAAGACCTAGGAGGGATCCCATCAAGTGCCTGCTCTTTCCCAGAGCTGACCTTCACAGAGGACATAGGGAGAGGGCCTAGAGCACTTGCCCAGGCAACCTCACTCCTCTCCCCCTCCTTTGCTCACCTTCCTGCACTTTGGGAGATCAGAAAGTAGTAAGGGATGCAGTGAGTGAGGGAAGAAGGCAGAGGAAGAGAATGGGGTGTTGGCCAGGACAACAGGCCACAGTTTGACAAAATAGTTGAAATCACAAAACTGACCATGGCCTTTTACCCAAGGTATCCTAAATAGGGTCACAGAAAGTTATACATAACTGAAACAACTGAACAACAACACAGCTTCATATAATGTAGGACTTCCTTGAAATGAGTCTGTCATTTTAATCAAAAGGTGTTTAATAAAGTACCTACTGTGTGCTACTAGCATCAGCAACTGCCTATTGAACATCTTTGAGACATCTCAAACTCAGCATGTCCAAAACTGAACGAATTTTCTTCTCCCACTCCTTCACTCCCCTCCCCACTTCAAACTTTGAACCTAAAGACTTGAAGCTCACCACCATCCTCAGCTCCTCCCATTTCTACCTCCATAGTATCTCTCCAATCTAACTTCTGTTCTCTACTGTATGGCTTCCTTTTGGGTCCTGGCCCTCATCTCCTAACAATAATCATAATTTATCAATAATAATCTCCTCTCACCCAGATTATTGCAACAGCCTCCTTATTGGCCTCCTTGCCTCCACTCTCCCCATTCAACCTTATCCTACACACTGCAAATGGCAGTAGCCAGTGATTTTCCAAAGTGCCCAACTGACTATGTCCTTCCACTTCTCAATCTATTTAAGGACTCCTTTTACCCCTAAGATCAAATATAAACTTCTCTGTCCAGCTTTTAGAGTCCCCACAATCTGGTCCCACCTTTGTCTCCAGCCTCACTGGCCATGCCTCCTTCCTCCTCCACACTGGAATCCAGCCAAACCAGCCTTCTCTCTCTTCCTCTCACCCATCCTGGCCATCGCTCCCCACACCTGGAATGAATGCACCTTTTGTTTTGCAGGTCTTCCTCCCTTAAGATGCTGCTTAAATTTCACCTGACCCCCACAAGTGCTCCTGCTGCCTAGACAGTGGCAGAAGGAGCCACCATAGGGCACAGAATCCTGGACCCAGAGTTAGAAACACAGTTCAAATCTGCCCTCAGGCATTTGCTAGCTGAGCAAGTCCCTTCTCCTGTCTACCTCAGTCTCCTTGGATGTAAAATGGGGGTAATAGCACCTACCTCTCAGGCATGTTATGAGAATCAAACGAGACATTTGTAAAGGGCTTAACACAGTACCTGGCACACAGTAGGTTCTTAATAAATATGTTTTCTTCCTTTTTTTCTTTCTCCCTAACTACTTGGTGTACACTTACATTTATTCACCTCAAATATTAGACAGACAGACAGAGAGACAGATAGGTAGACATTAGTATATTCACTTGTCTTCCCCATTAGAATGTAAACTGGTTGAGGGCCTATTTGGGCTTTTATCTCTATATCCCTAGTGCCTAGAACAAAGTAGGCACTTTAATAATATCTGTTTATCTATTCATTGCCAAACATGTGCTTATTGGATGCCTGTTTCCTCCACTGGTGCCCATCATGCCTTACCCATGCCTTCTCCTTCTATTCTTGGCCCATGTCTTCTCAAAAGTCCTGCATACAGGATCCAGACACAAGTACCAGGCCTTCTGCTGGGTCTTTTGATGGAATCCAGTGTGATCTCCCATCTTCACCCCACCCCACCCCCAGTCACTTAACCTGCTCCTACCAGGATCAGCACTTCCCTTTTTCTGACCATGCATGTCCTCTGCAATGTTTTGCACTGTTCTCCAGCATTAATCATCCTTATTAATATGCTGCCCTAATAGATGCTGAGAGGGAAGGGTAATTGGCTCATCTTTGATTCACCCACAGCTATGGTTCTTCTAAGATCAGCAGCCATACAGTGATCTCCAGAAAAATCATGATGCTAAAAAGGTAGGCTTTGGCAGCAGGTAGTAAATTGTACAATTTCTCAGAAGCAGTCCATCCTGCTCTCTTCCAGCTTAATTCCATGTTGGTCAAGAAATCTACTTCCCAAGTACAAAATGAGAGAGATTTGGCGAAGTTTCAGTGGGCTTCCATTCTCTAGGACTCTTAGTTGTAAAACAGGAGCTAAACTGCATTGGTAAAGGGAGTTTCTTCACTGGGATTTCCCAATACCCATGATGTCACAGGGCTAGTCCAAAAATAAAAGCTCCAGATGAGTCAGCCATTCGATACTGAAGCCAAGAAAGCTAATGCCATTCAGAATGGCAGAACATCCCAGGACTAAGGCTATGACAGCTTTATTGTCCCCTGCCCTGGTCAGGAGACAACTGGAGAATGAGTTCAATAATGAGCACCACTCGGTAAGAAAAGAGAAGAGCAGTCAGGATTGGGCAGTAATCTGACTTTGTGCTCAACAAGCCAGTGACACCCTTTGGGTATCATCCAAAAAGCAGCCTAGTGAAGTTTGGCGCTTCTCATGAAGGCTGGATGCCCTGGATAACCACCCTCAGATACCATCTCCAGAGTTTTAGAGGAGCTGCCATATGTACAGTGAATGGGGAAGAGTATGCATGTTAAGGAAATCTCATACCTTTTTCTGTGTAGAAGTTACTAAGGTAGTATCCCTTCTGGAGCTTACACTGAAAGTCCAGGTTCCCCTTGAACAACTGAAGATTACTCTTAGGACTCTAGTAATAACCTTAACTGGAGATGTGGTACCAGCAGGATACTACTCTTCTAACCAGAAGTAACACCACCCAAAGAAGGGTAGCTTTAGGGAGCATGAGCTATCGTAGCAGAGTGATATGTGGGCTAGGAACTCTTTAAAAGCGCTAACCCTCCCAACCCAACACCTAATAAAAACAACAACCTAATAAATTATTGTTGCTGTCCAGTTGGATCTGAGTTTTCAAGACTCCACTTGGGGTTTCCTTGGCAAAGATACTGGAATACTTTGCCATTTCCTTCTCCAGCTCTTTTTTTTTTTAACAGATGAGGTACTAAGGCAAACAGAGTGAAATGACTTGCCCAGGGTCACACAGCTAGTAAGTGTCCAAGGCCAGATGTGAACTCAAGAAGATGAAGTCTGCTGTTCTATTCACTGTGCCACTTAGCAACAATAATAACCTTGAGGGATGAGTTTCTAGTACTTGTTCATGAGCCCCCATTGGTGTGCTTCCTCTTAACAACAAGCTTTTTAGCAAAGACATTTATGAAAATAGCTTAGCAAGAACAGTGGTTACAAAAAACATTCCCCTAAAATTTGGGGGGCATACTTGTCTACAAATACACATAGCATCCAACAGAAGAATGGTCAAAAACTTAAAATACAAAGTTTGTGAGGCATCCTTACAGAGAACATATGTGATAAAAGAACAATCCCCACTTTCAGCTACCAAAAGTCCTAGTCTCCTTTCATAAAGTCCTCATGAAGCTTTTATTAGGTGTTGGGTTGGGAGGGTTAGTGCTTTTAAAGAGTTCCTAGCCCACATATCACTCTGCTACGATAGCTCATGCTCCCTAAAGCTACCCTTCTTTGGGTGGTGTTACTTCTGGTTAGAAGAGTAGTATCCTGCTGGTACCACATCTCCAGTGACATAGTAGGGAGTTGAGACATTCCTTCACTGGGGCTTGATTACAACTATCTAAACTAGAACTCAACTAGTCACATGTTTCATATGTGGAGCTATGTGTGTTCATCCCATGGTCAAAGAATGATGATCCTTCCAAATTCCTTAAGGACTTAGTTTATACTTCTGAGTAATTGATCCAGTTGTGGTGTCCATGCCTTCTATGATAATGTCCATTTATTTGAAAAGAAAACAGAAATAAAAGAGTAAAATGTAAAGCCAGACAAAATGATAGTGATGGGCCTTTCCACTATCCCCTCCACCAGCCACTTTCAGAACCCAATTTTTTTTTAAGTATGGCCTAGCAAAGTGCATTTTCCCTCGATGAAAGTGGCAACGTGGAGGCACTGGTAATGTGGCCATATCAAGATGGGATGAGATGTTCCAGTGAAATACTTGGAGGAACGCAAACCTGATGTGGCTGAATCAGTCACAAATTCCCCTAGCTGATGCCAAGGGGCAAAGTGACCCATCATAGAGGTCTCAAGATCATTCCCAAAAGGTCCCACTCACTTCCTCTCCATATTTCTCTTCCTTCCTCCTCTCCTTCCTTTTCTTCCTCCTTCCAAGGATTAAGTATTTCAGAGCACAAGACAGTGAACTATGGGGAAGGAGTCATGACTTAGAGAGGTCATCCCTCCCTCCTTTTCAAGTTCCCCTTCTTGCTCACCTTTTAAAAAGGAGCAATGTGTGGGTGGACTTTCCTATAAAGAGAAATGACTGGGTCTTATGCTAAAAGAATCCTCTCCAAAGAGGGAACAGAGGATCTCCAAAGATGGGGGTTGGAATTGAGCCCAGAGGCATCTGGCCCAAACCCATACTTGATCAAGACTCTTCTCTACCACAATTGGTCATCCAGCCTCCTCTTGAAGATGGCCAGGGAGGGGGCAGCCTATTCCACTCTGGGACAGTTCCAATATTAGGAGGTTTTCCTGACATTAAGAAATAATCTGCTTCTCCAAGATTTTCACTCACTGTTTCTAATTCCCTTCTCTGAGGCCAAGCAGAACAAAGCTAATCCATCTGCTATTTGACCCTCAAATACCTCTTCATACACTCTTCAGGTTTTGAGTTGGAAAGGATGTTAGAGATCACCAAGTCTAGTGATTTCACAGAAGAGGAAGCTGAGATTCACCTAAGTGAAGTGATTTTCCCAAGGTCCCACTGATAGGAGGTAACAAAGGTGGCAGTTACATCTAGCCCTTTCCATTACATGTTTTCGTGACATCGACTGCATCCCCCCAGTTCAAGTCTTCTCCTCTCCAGAGCAAGTATCCCTAGATGCAGCTGCCTTTGCTCAGATGACTTGGTGTCCAACCTTCTTATCACTGCCCAGCCCTGGAATTGATTCAGCCCATCAATGTTTTTCCCTACGTTTGGAGAACTGTACATTGGTCTCCATTCAATTTCATCCTAGGAATCAGGGCCACAATTCTATGCTGTCAAGATCTTTCAGGAGACTGATTCTGTGATCCAAGGCTTTAACTCTCCCTCTCAGGATTGTATCATCTGCCAGTTTGATGAAACCTTTTGTGGATTTACAGAAATCAAGAATAAAAGAGGAACTGGCCCAGGGCCAAGCTGATCCTCTAACCATGATGGTTCTGCCTCCTGCCACTGACAACTCCAGGTCCAGCCATTCAATGAGTCACCAATCTGAGTAATTATATTATGACCTGTGCTAGTCCACCTCTCTCTGTCTTCTATGCTGATAGCAGGAGAAGACAACTAAATCACTGGGGACATCTCAGCTCTTCTTGACTCACTGCCTGGGGGACGTGGTCCAAGTCACTGAACATCTTTGCCTTAGTTTCCCCATCTGTAAAATTCAATTCCATTTTGCCAGCATTTCTTCAGGCTGTGCTGGATAGACAAAGATCAGAGTGTTAAGCAATAGCTCTGACCTCCCCAGGGTGCTGGAAGAAAGCCTGGGAAGAGCCTGGCAAAGCCCACAGCCTCACATTCACATGAGCCATGACTAGCAATAGAGCAGGTGTCTGGAATGGGAGCAGGGGTGGATTTGTTAGAAGTTAATGATGAGGCTTTTCTGCAGGTGCTTGTCAATCTGGTCACACCTTCCTGAGGATGACTGAGATCTGCAGGATGATGGATTGGAGCCAAGTATTGTAACTCAACCCTAGCCTTTATAAAAGGAACAGAAAGATCTATCGGGGGGGGGGGGGGGGGGGGGGAGGGTCACAGAGGTCCACTGAGGCCTATGAGCCAGGGCCCTGAAAGAACCTTTGGTGAAGCCCATCAGTTATCATACCCTCCCACCCCCATCCCAGAAACCACTCCCCCTCTGCCCCCACTTCCTCCCCAGAGGTGCTAGTGTGGCAAAGGAGTCAACTAGGTGGCTCGGTGGACCTGTAGTCAGGAAGACCTGAGTTCAAATCTGGCCTCAGATACTTCCTAGCTGTGTGACCCTAGGCAAGTCACTTAGCCTCTATTTGCATCAATTCCTCATCTGTAAAATGGGAATGATAAGAGCACCTCCCTCCCAGGGTTGTTGTAAGGATCAAATGACATAATTGTTAAGTACTTCTCAAAGTTCCTGGGACATAATAAAGTGCTATATAAAAATTATTCTTGTTGTTAATCCTGGTCACTGAGACCTCAGCAAAATCCTAAACAAAGAATTCCTCCTTGTAACCTCTGACCTTACCCAGGCTGACCCTACCAGGGCAGAGGAAATGAGAAGTGTGAGCATGTACATCCCAAAGGGTTGTCACCTTTAGATCAAGCGCCAGTGGGATGTGCTGGAAGCAGCATTGACCTGCAGTCTGAGGGCCTGGGGTTTGAATTCTGTCTCCGGTGCAACCACAGTTCCCTGCCCTCATGTTCATCATCCTCTTCATCCATTCTAGGTCCATGATCCGAGGCTGCCCATTCCACTTTAGGCAGCTCCAATCAATAGGAAGTTTTTCCTGAGAGAAAGAAAAAAAATCTGCTCCTCTCGGCCTCTCCCCACCAGGGATCTGCCCTGTTCCTGGTTCTCCCCTCCTGTACCAAGGAGAACCAGGCCAACCCTTCCTTTGGCCTAATGTCCACTGCCAGCCTTCCTTCTCCAGACTCAGCCTCCCCAGTCCCCAGCACAGAAGCTTGACTTGCTCAGCTGTTCCCGTTCTCCTCCAAAATGACTTTGCATTTTGCATTTGGTTTGTAAATAGACCATATTTGCTTCCTATGGGTTTCTATTTCCTTTCCTGTGTGTGTATGGTTTTCTTTCTTTTCCCATAAGCATCTGGAGGGCAGCGTAGCCCTGTTTTGTTTTATGGTTTCTGTATCTCCTCTGAGCCTGGCACATGATAAACACTTAATAATTTGCTGAATTGTATTGAGTTGAGCACATGAAATTTGGGGTTGTTGCAACACAGAGCTACTACATCCAATTCAATCACATCCTTTCAGAGAACAACCCTCAGTCTCAGAGAAGGGACCACACTTGCCAAGTCATCCCAGTTAGGCAGGAGAGCAGGCTTCTAGTCCAGGTTCTGAGCCCTCTTTTCCTCATCAATGCTTGTTGGGGCCCCAGCCATGTTAAGGCATACAGTCTTTATGCCTGATGGGCCTCCCTTGGAAACACCTGGCATTCAGCAAGTCTGGCAAACTGCAGTGAGAGTTTTACCAGGAGTTCTCCCACCCTCTCCTCTGGCTCTAAGCTGCATTTCCCTAGAAGAGATGGGGCCCAGCATTCCCCACCCTTCCCCTTTCTTTCTTTGGAAATGTTTCTCTCTTTCTTTG
The DNA here is from genome assembly GCF_028372415.1 of Notamacropus eugenii. Classification (NCBI taxonomy): domain Eukaryota; kingdom Metazoa; phylum Chordata; class Mammalia; order Diprotodontia; family Macropodidae; genus Notamacropus; species Notamacropus eugenii. The sequence goes on from NC_092873.1 coordinate 24,531,180, forward strand.
CCCCAGGAGGCCTAGGGCTTTGGGGAATACTCAGCCTTGTTTGTCTCCCTCAGTTCCCCACAGTTGTCCCAGCAACCCTGCAATTAATGAGCCTTTTTTTTCCTGTAACACAAAATGATCCAGCAAGCTTGGGCTGAGATTCAGAGTTGCTGGGGAGCCCTGCGCCCACAGCCCAGTGTTGCCTGCCTACTTGGTGGAACAGCAGCCTGATCCCAGCTATGGCGCTGAGCATTTTGTCTGACCAGTTCTGCATCAGAAGGCGTCGAAAGGTGACAATTGAACTAGAGAGTGTTGTGAGGGAGGGAAGGCCCTGGGAGGTCATCCAGTCCAGCCCATTCTATAGATCAGTATCAACACAGATAAGGAAGCTAAGGCTCAGACAATGGGGGATGGGGGGGGGGGGGTCTTGCAGCTCCATGATCCAGGCCCTCAGACTGGCAGGCCAATGATCATTCAGGTAGAGGGTGGCTCCTCTCCACAGAGCAGTCAGCTTTCCTTTCTCTGCCCTTGTGCACACAGCCTTCTGTGAAGAGAGAGTAAACATCTCAGTAAAGAGACTCCTTTAGAAAGGAAAAGTGAGAGCTGGATGAGGGTGGAGTGGGGAATCACCCTGAAAGAAGAGGTCAAAGGCTTGTCTTAGCGCTGACCCTAATTCTGGGGCACTGGGCAGGCTGATGCTGGTTCCCCATCTGATGAATAAGCAACGCTGATCCTGCCTTCTTTGCCTACTTCCCAGGGTTACCTGTACCATGGGGTGTGCCTTCAAAAGGTAGCAATTCAAACATCTATTTCCTGGAGCCATCCTATGTGAGGTTAGAACCCTAACCCATCCTATGTCCAGAATGGGAGGGGTTCATCCCTTGGAGATCTCCAAGCAGAGATACTAACTAGCAAACCACTTGTCAGGGGTGCTGAAGAGGGAACACCTGTTCAGGTAGGGTTTGACTCAATGACCTCTGAGGTTCCTTTGGACTCTAAGATTCAGGGATTCTTTTTAAAAAATACTGCTTCTGGACAAGTTTTGTGATGATGTCTTGGCTTCACTGCATGGGGACTGGGGGAGGTACTTCATGGAATGACCTAGTCCCATCCACTAACACCCCAATTGATTGACTGGAGCTGTTTGACCATGTCGGGGTCCTCTGGTAGGGAACGCTTGGCAGCAGATTAGGCTGCTGTCCAGTAGGAGCAGTGCCAGGGGTGCCTGGGATCCAACTGAGGCATCTCTTATCTTCAAGGATGGAAACAAGGCAGGGAGCAGGGTTGGCCTGACTGCTGCAGTCCCAGTAGGAGATGGGCTCATTTTTCTGGAGTGATGATGAGACAGGACCCTTAGCAAACAGCAACTGGGAACAAGGCAAGTTTGCTCTTGTGCCTGGAAGGGCAGGGAGCATCAGCAGCTGAGCTGATCTTAGTGGATGGCTGAGAAATGAGCTGTCAACCTACACACATCCATGCATAAAGAAGTTGGGGAGACAGCACAGAACTCTCTCTCCCTCAGTAGAAGAGAAAGACACAAATGGAAGGGCTATGGAGAAAAGGACATCCGGAAGACATATATACGTATGTAGCATGTACATGTGTACAGCGGCATATATATAAATATAAATCCAAGTTGGGGGTCAGGAATAGGTGGGCTCAGTGCTGGGGGAAGTCCAGAGAGTCTCTAAGAAAACAAGATTTTTCTTGGGGGGAAGCTGGAGGATTCCTCAGCACAAGTTTGGGCTAAAGGCTCCTTGAATAAAGTTAGGATTTGTGGAACCTGTCTTGTTCCTTTGCCATTTGAGTTTCTCCAGCCCTTGTAAATGGGAAGGAAAATGGAAATGAGGTTGTTAAGGTGGTGTCTGAGAACCAGGGATGGAAAGCACGAACGAGGTCCTAACTAGGACGCGTAAAGAGGAGATAAGCCTACACTGTCAAGAGTTTTGAACTGAAAGGGACAAAGGAGGGAGAAAATATATTCACTTCTGGAAGGAACCACTTATTTAAATAAAAAAGTGGGGGTTTAAAAAAAAAGCAGCAGGCTGTATAATAGTAAACTTCACCAGGGAAATCAAGGACCAAGGATGAGGTAGCGCAGTGGAGACCACTGAGTCAGTAACAAAATCGATGTTTTCATTAGACTAGAAAGGAATCCAGAGGCCGGTGCAAGCTGAATGGAGGAGGATGGGAAACGTCAGGAGTTCAGGACTAAGGCAGAGAGGTCCTACTCATCACATGTACAGACAACACAAGGGGGAAGAGGTGGGTACCATGAAGAATGACACTGCCAGGAATCTTGACAGACTAGAACATTTGGGACAAACCTGAGAAAATGAAATGGAATAGGCATAAATAGAAAATCTTGAACTCAGATTGAAAAAATAACCGCCAACTTCCCAAATACAAGATGAAAGACATGACCAGACCACAGGCATCTGAGAAAGATTTGGGACACCAAGTGGACTCGAGGATCAAAGGGAGTCTGCGGCGTGATCCGGTTCGAGCAAAGCTCTCTGGTCAGAGTATTAAGCGCCCACTACGTGTTAGGCGCTGTCCTAGGTGCTGGAAGCACCTGCGGCAGGTCCTGCTCCCAGGGAGTTTGCTATGGATGGGGATGGAATTGGGCTGGATGTGGAGAAACTGTGCTCTCGAGGAGAGCCGTCCCAAGTGGCCAGGCTGCCCTGGGAGGCCACCGGCTCCCCCTCACTGAAGAGCTAGGGACACAAAAGCGCCGAGACCTGAGTCAAGGGAAGTTGGGTGCTAGTTCCGGTAAAGGGATTTGAGCAAATGTTCTTCCAACTAACTTGAAGAGTCTAAAGCGAGAGTGCAGAGACAGAGACTGACAGAGAGGGAAGGAGGTAAAAAGAGGAGAAACAGCAGACTTAGGGGGCAGGGCAGAGCAGGGGACGGACCCTCCTTCCGCCCCGCCTCCCCAGCCTGCTGTGGCGTCAGTGTGCTCCACCCCCACCCCTGGGCCAGCCCCGCCTATGCCTCTCCTCCTTGTACTGGAAACTGGGTCACACAAACCTGTCCGCTCCGAGTTGGAAGATCCAGGCCAGGTTTTGGCGGCGCCTCTCCAGCCCCCCCCCCCCCCCACGTCCCGCCCCGCGCCGCGCCGTCCCTCCCCCTCCCCCGCCTACCCCTCCTCCCTGTCGCTAACGTGGTTGGATAAGTCTTCTGGTATTTCCTGCAGCAGTCGCTCTCCGACAGCCAGCTGGGCAGCCTTGGGTTGGCCCCAGCCCCAGCTCGGGTCCCAGCCCCGGCCCCAGCCCGCACGGCCCCCTATCGTCCGGACCCTGGCCCCTGGTCCCCGGGCCCGGCTCTGCTGCAGGGGTAAGGAGGCTGCGGCTACTAGGGCGAGGGACGGGGGGCTTTTTCGCTGGGAGGGTGGGGGGCGGGAGAGGAGTAGATACGGGCCGGCCAGGCCAGGGACCCCCGCCGGACCCGTCACCGCCGCCAATCGAGGAGAGAGAGGGGGGTTTGGACTGGGCTCCCGAGGACACATACACACACACACGCACACACGCACACACACGCACACACACACCCCACCCCGCGGAGCTGGAGGAAGCGGGGCGGGGCAGCCTCACACCCGGAGCCCGGGTCCGAGAAGGGAACTGTAGACCTCGCGCCGGGGGATCCTCACCCCCACAACACACACCCACTTAGTCTGCGTTCTGCGGAGCCTGCCCCGCGGGACATGGGGGTCTGCTTTGGTTTAGCCCTTGCAGCGCCCATGGGGCGGACAGCCGTGACTGCCTATGACGGGAGTGGGTGGGTGACCCGCGGCGCTTGTCTGGCCTTGGCACGTTCGTCTCCGTAGCCCGATGCATCTGTTCAACTTGGTCCCTGCAGGTCTTCTCTCTCTCCCTTTAAAATCCAAATCCAGCGGTGCCCCCCTCCCAGGTTTCGGGGGCTCTTGGGAGGGAAGGAGCCGGGCCCACCTGACTTGGAGAAAGACAAGGCGGAGGAAGGGCCGGGGCCAGCTACCGTGCGCTGAGAAAGGGAAAAGTGCAGGTCTGTCATCCTTGCGGTGGCACCCCCAAGGCTGGGCCCCTTACGGGAAGGGGCTCTGGGAAGAGGGCTAGCCTTGCCCCTCTGTGCCCTCCCCAGCGCCTGCTCCGTGTGACCCTGAAGAATGTCTGTCCTGCCACCCCTGCCCCAGTCTGTCCTAAAGAAGAGTTGCAGAGACTGAGCCCCTAAAAACCTGTGAGAACCCTGCCCCAACTGAGGAGGCCACTGGCTGAATGACCCAAGAGGTCGCCCCCAGCTCCTTTTCTGGAGTCCTGGGCTGCCTTTGGGTACAAACAGAATTCCAGGGGAATCCCTGTACCAGCTTCCCAGGAGCAAAACCCCCGACCCTTTGTTGGTCCATGAACAAGAAAGAGAGTCGTTCTAAGAGGTGGGGGGGGGGGGGGGGGCACTATTTCCTTCCTACTCACTTTCCCACTTTCTTGTATTTCCTTGAATCTGACAGGGTTTTCAGAAGAGCATCTGCCGGGATTTATGATGGGGGACCCCCAGGTCTGTGGTTGTCAGCTTCAGGCCGCTTTGGGGGGCTCCCGTGTCATTCTCAGGGGCTTGAACCTGGTCCCCCTACAGCTCCCATTGTCTGCATGAGACTGCATGGGACAGACAGTGTGTGTGTTCGTGTTTGTGTGTTCATGCCCGTGTGTGCACTCCTAACCCAGAGAATGGTGAGCCAGGTGCTTGGGTTTGGTTTCCTTTTGCTTGCTGTGTGCCCTCCGCCATCGGAGAGAAATAGGGCTGGGGGCGGTTCATCCTGACCTTCCATGTTTAGCCAGCACTATGTGAACTGAATGGGAGATATGGTCTGACTTTATCTCCAAAACAATTTGCAATTCAATTTGACAAAGCATTTATTAAGTGTGGGCTCTGGGCAGGGCCCTGGTCTAGACAACAAAGAAAGACCTGCTCTTGTCCCTGTCTGGTGCCAGACCCAGAGGGTAGAGAGCCCTTGCCCCCCTCCCCTCGGATGCCCACTTAGGGCTTGGCCCTCACACGGGTTGCTTCAGTGGAACGCACCCTGCGTGACTGGCTCACCTTGGGAGCGCAGCTTTGTGTTCCTAATGAAATATGGCTTGTCTGGGCCCCAAATTCCCTCCTCTCTCTCTCCTCCTCCATTGTAATGCCCCCCTGCTGTGGAGGCTGAGTATCAGTTTCTCTCCTGAAATGCTGGCATCCCAGATGCTTACTAAGCTGCTTTGATACTCATCTGACCTGATGCCCCTTCTGGTAGAAGTCCATTGTCGGATGAACGCCTCTCCTTCCAAGACTGTCCTGGGCTCCTCTCGGGCCACTAGTGAGGGAGCAGAGCCAGACTGATTTTAGGAAGCTTTCTTCTTGCATGACTGTAGAGAGTTAGAAAGACCTGATGACAAATCCCTCTCAGATGTTTGTTGACTGTAACTGAGACTCAGTGTTCCTGTCTGTCAATTGGGGATGACGATCACAACACTTGTCTTACAGGGCTGTGGTGAAGATCCAAAGAGGTCATGTGTGGAAAGGGCTCTACAAATCTTAAAATGCTGTTTTATGCACCTGTTGTATACCAGATATCCTAGGCTCTGGGGGATGAATCCTTTCCTTCAGAGCACTTATGTTCTACTGGGAAAAGGAGTGGCCGAGGACTAAAGAATATATGCACCAGAGATGTAAACAGAAAATCTGTAAACAGAGAATATACAAAATAATTTAGGGGAGAAAACTGCCCCATGGCCCTTGAGGAAAGGCCTCTTGAATGAGACCCAGAAAAGAGTCTGGGGGGAGGTCATGGGTGATCCAGGGAGGGACTAAGGAGTATCAAAGGATCAGGTAGCAAGGGCTGGGACCCTATGCCTCTTAATGCACCTCTGCCACCCTGGACAAGGGGGCTGATGTTCAGGGAGGGGGTGTGACTGAGGCTGGAGTGATGTCTAAACTTAGGTTGGGGCCTGAATCCACCTGCCAGTCACCTGCCATTGCCAGCAGCAGAGGCTTGCAGGGAGAGGCTTGGAGATGGAGTGTGTGGGAGCAGAGTTTGGGGGAGACTCAGGGCCTCCAGAAAAATGACAGTTCTGGGACATGAAGATGGGAGCTGGCCTGGCCCTTGGAGAACAGAGACCAGCCTTCCCTTGAGCTGGAAACTGAGGCCCAGAAAGTGGAATCAGATGGTAAACTGAGTGAGCCTGCTTCTCTAGTTGGGGCTTGCTGCCTTGTCCCTAAGGTATTTTTAATGGAGGGACATTTCTCACCATGATGAGCATACTTCAGTCATTGTCCTCCTATCCTCTGGGGCCATCCCAGAGGCACCCAGGACTTTCCACTCCATTCTTCCACATGACTTACCAAGCCATGCCCATTCTCCTCTCCAGACTGGGGTGCATGGCCATGCCCTGTTCTGAAGGATTTATAACTTGGAAGGAAAACTTCCCTCCAGGCGCTTGGGTTCCCTTAGGTCACAAACCCTCTTGAAGTCCCTCCTAGACACAGATCTCTTCTCCTGGCTGGGGAACCTGGCACAGAAACCTCCATGGCCCCTGCCCTTGGGAGCTCCCCCTCTCCTGGAGGAAGGCAGGAAAGACCCAGAGGGGGTCCAGCCAGCCCCATTTTGGGGAAGCCATGCTTTGGCCCCAGGTCAAGTCTTATGAGAACATGTGTTTCAGGGGATGGTAGAATCGATTCTATCAGGTCTCCTCCCCTCAGACAGTGAGTCTGAGGCCCTGGTAAATGGAAATAATGAGCATGTTACCAGCTGGCATTGCTAGAGCCCTTTGAGGTTTGCCAAAAGTTTTCTATTCAGAATCCTCTCATGTGGGCCTGATAGTGAGCCCTGCAGAGTAGGTGAGGTTATGGCTCCATTTTATAGATGGGACACTGAGGCTGGGAGGTTAGCGAAGAAGTCTCCCCTGAGAAAGCTGAGGGGTGGAGGGGTGGAGGGCTGGCTGCTGGGTTCAGATCCTGTTCTTTACATGACCCTGGCTTATATCCCTGGGAGGGGGGGGGACGTGGCCTCTGATGGGAACGTGCAGGTGGAGGATGCTCTGGGGTTGGAGCTTTCCCCTAGGCTGCAGATCTGTTCCCCTTACACAGCATCCTCTCCAGCAATACCCCAGAATGCACCCCTACCCCAGCCCTCTTGGCTCTGCCCTCCATCGGCAGGTAGCACCCACCCCTCACTCCCCACTCTTGTCTGCTCCATGCTGCCAGCTGGTCCTCCCAGCAGAATCATGATCCATGGCCCCATAGACGGTCGACACTTTCACATACATGAGCTAAGTACAACATAGAATGTTTCACAAAGAACATCGGCTCCGAGAAATGGAAAATCGTCCGTTTCTGCCTCAGCAGCCTGGCCCTCCACCAGCTTAACAAGTGTGACTGAACATTTATTAAACACTCCCTGCATGCTGGCCACAGCTGCGGCTCACAGTTATAGTGTCCAAAGGGCCAGCCCAGGGGTGGGGAACCTTCAGCCTGGAGGCCACACATTCAGGGTCCTCAAGGGCACCCTTTTGAATCCAAACTCCACAGAACAAATCCCCTTCATAAAAGGATTATTCTTGGATTCAGTCAAAAGGCCGTACCCAAAGACCTAGAAGGCTACATGTGGCTTTGAGGCCACAGGATCCCCACCCCTGGGCTAGCTTAAGGCTAAGCTGGGAAAATTGATATTCTGTCATTTTCAGTTGTGTCTGGCTCTCTATGGCCCTGTTTGGGGTTTTCTTCATAGAGATACTGGAGTGATTTGCCATTTCCTTCTCCAGCTCGTTTTACAGATGAGGAAACTGAGGCAAGCAGGGTTAAGTGACTTGCCCAGGGTCCCACAACTTGTATGAATAATGACGATGATGTTGATAGCTGCCATTTCTGTAATGTCTACTATGTATCAGGCACAGAGAGCTAAGTGCTTTACGATCATTCTCTCCTTTGAGCCTCATGACCCCCTTAGATCGTCAGGAAACTGAGGCAAAACCAGAGAGGAAGTGACTAGCCCAGGGCCACCGAGCTAGTAAAATGTCCAGAGCTGGATTTGAACTCAGGTCTTGCTGACTCCAGGGCCAGCACTTTATCTGCTGCATTGGTTCCTGGTTTAAAACCAGAGGAACATCTTTCCTCCAAGCCATCCTGGTCTGCTCTGGCAAGAAGAAGGAAGCAGATGGCTCATCGCCTCTCCCCCGTGCTCCTCCTTCACATGTACAATGTATAGGAAGGAGGACAGTGAAGTCATCCAGGGAGAGTTTCTCACACTTGCTCCCACCCACCGGAAGAGACGCCTCCAGGATCAGGGCTGGTCATACATAACAGAGTAGGAGGTTGCCAATATGGCATACTTCAAAAATATCTCCCTTGGATTTTTAAAATTCACAGATATTTTTAAGTATCTGTAGCACTCAAGGCTGTGAGATGCAGTGCCAGCCTCCACAGCTCACTTCAACCTGAGCAAACCATCTCAGCAAAGGAAGCCAGTGTGGGAGAGGGACCCCAAGAGAGTGAGAACTGGCAGGAGCCCCATGACCCCTCATTTTACCACTGGGGAAGGGAAGGTCATTTCACAGACTTGCTGAATCTTGGGGCTAGAAGAAATCTCCTTCAATCTATGCCTAAAAAAGCATCCTCTGCACCTATCACACTACCTGTGACAAATGGCCCTGCCAGCTCCCACCCGAAAACACCCCTCCTCTGGGAAAGTCCAGCATCTCGTTCCCTTTCTGGACAGCTCTCTCCCCCACTACAGGTGGTCATGCCCAGAGCACCTTGGCTGGAGGGACCAATCAGAACCAGGCTGAGTTCTGTCCCATACCATAACCCGTTAAACCCTTGGATGCTGTGACCACAGTGTTCCTCCTCTAGTCTTCTCTTGTGCAGGTTCCACAGACCCAACTGATGGGGCATCATCGCCTAGAGGCCCTTCCCTATCCTGGTGATCTCTAGACACTCCAGCTCACTCTTAGGGTCCATAAGCACCAGAACAGAGCCCAGTCCAGGTGGGATCTGACCAGGGGAGAACATCACCTGCCTCTTCCTGATCTTCCCACCCCAGTTCATGACACCTCGAGGATGCCCTGTCACATGCTGACCCAGACTGACAGATCATCTACCACATGCAGGGACACTCAGTGACTTCACTAAGGGCACATATATGAAAGCCCTAAAACCATACTGTGTATCAGATACTAAGCAACTAGTGGGCATGAGTCAGATAGACCTGAGTTCAAATCTGGCCTCAGACACTTCCTACCTAGCTGTGTGACCCTGGGCAAATCACTTTATGGCTGCTGCTGCCTCAGTTTCCTCAACTGTAAAATGGGGATCTAACAGCACCTCCTTCCCAGAGTTGTGGTAAGGATCAATGAAATAATACTTGTAAAGCACTTGCCTGGCACACTGTGGGTACTTCATAAATGTCCTTCCTTTACCAATTGAATTCAAAGCCTCCACAAGCCTGGAGCTCTGATCCTAGGCCCTTTCCTCCCAGGTTGCAGTGTGAGAACACATCCAGTCAGATTCTGAGTTCTCAGTGCTAATGGTCAGTCAGACTTCTGAAGCTCCTTGTGTAACTGGAGGCCCAAAGATGTTTTCTGTTCTAACATTGCTAAACAAACCCTGCGGCTTTGGCTCTTGTGTGTGTCATGGGGCCCAAGGCATGACTCACCCTGCCCTGGGCTGAAGATGGCAAGTCAGTGGCTCTTGGAGCTGGTCCTCTCAAGGCAGGGAGTCCAGTGCCTCTGGTGGGGGAGGGGCTTCTGGCTTTTCTCTCAGATGCCATCTTGGTAGGAATGAAGAGCTCCAGAAAAGCTCTGGCCTCCATGCTCCTCAGATTAGCCTTGGAAGGCTGGTGTTTCTTGTCCTTCACTGTCAAAGAGGCCCATAACATCAGGGAGGTGATGCCATGACATGCAAGTGAAGTGGACTTAAGTGAGGGAGGACTGTGCAGAGTCACCAGCCTCACTTTCTCCTCCAGAGTCTTCTGGGTCCAGTGGTTGTGTTACCAGCCCTTGGGCAGATTGCCTGGAAATCCAAATTCCTTAAAGATCACATTGGAAGCCCTCCCACCACGGTCTGGCCCCAGTCTTTACTCCCCTCTGTCTGGCTACATGACCTGGTCATTGTCGAAGTTGTGAGTACCCTTAGGACAGAGAACATAGGATTGTTGGACCTGAGAACAGTGAGTGTTGGAGCTCAGAGAGGTCTTAGAACAGAGGATGTCAGTCTGGCAGGGGGCCTAAAAACAGGGGATGTCAGGGCTGGGAAGGGCCGTGTCTTCTCTTCCCAATTAAGTCATAAACTTAGAGGATGAGGATTCTGATCACTGGGGGCCTGTGCAAATACCTATCAGCTGGAAACGAGACAGACATCATTGATTCGTTCAGCTGGGCAGGAATCTAAGGGGGGGGGGGGGGGGGTCACATGACCTGGGGCAAACTCAGGCCTGAGGGAGCACCTGAGTCTCCCGGGCACCAGCAGAACTTCAGGGACAAGGGAACCAAAGGGCACAAAGCTTCATGGCACCCTGGGCCCTGGGGAACTGGAGTCTGAAGGAGGGGGCTAGCTAGGCTCTTCCAAGCCCTTATTTTACAGGTGAGATAACTGAGGCACAGGGAAGCTTAGTGCTTAACCTACTCCTCCTCTTCTAGAAAATGAGGGAGTTGGACCGGGTGAGGGGTACAATAAAACAGACAATGAAATGTACTGCCTTCGGGCTGGAGAGGTGGGGGTTCAGGGGCACTGAATACTGCATACATCACCTGAACAAGGATTTTCTTTGTTACAAGGAAAGTTTCAATTGTGTATGGGGGGCAGGGATAAGGGATACTGTGTCTAGAAGTGGATATAGCAGATAGAGAGCCAGAAAGCATCAAAAATATACAATAATGATGAAGGGAATTGGACCAGACAATGTCTATAGCGGCCCCACCTCTACCATTTCATTACCCCAACCCAGCCTCATGCCTGGGACACCACATGATAATGTGGGAAGCCAAGAATGAAGCCCCAATGTCTTCAATGGGCCGAGAGATTAGGTGAGCCCAGATCTCGCTTTTCCTCTCTCCACTCTCTCCTTTGTCTTGTTTCTCCCCGGCTATCTTCTCTCCTCACAGTTTTCCTGCATTTCAGTGAACCTGCCCTTCCCTCTGATAACAGACCTCTTGAATTTCACCTGTTGCCCTCCAAACTTCTGAACAGGTCCAAGTTCTTTGGAATGTCTAGAAAATCACTTTCCAAAGCCTGCTTTGGCTGAGTGGGAAGTCACCCTTTTGGCTTTGTGCCATCGACCTCCTGCAGCTGTCCAAGGCACACTGGGCTGGTTCTCTTGGGTAGTACATAGTAGGTGCTTAAGAAATGCTAGTTGAACACACATGAATATGTATGTTGACAAGCAGAACAAATACCACTCAGCCCCAGACTTTCCCTTTCCCCCTCCCATCCCACTCTGTTTCTCAACTTTCCTCCATCCCCAATGAGATGGCAAAGGTCAGTAGAGCTGAAGGCTAAGATCCTCCCACCTGTTCTGGGCAGGTGAACTTTCAGGTTGGTGCAAAGAAAGGTCAGCAAAGATGAGAGGAGCTGCCTCCTCCTGCAGGAAAACAGCTGCTTTTCTGAGCCCTCTGCAAACCTTGATTCATTTTCTTCTTCCTCGTCATCTACTCTTAAAGGGAATGTTCTGCCCGTGGTGAGGGGATGGCTAGTGGAGGCGGAAGTGAATGAGCAAAATACCCAGGAGCCTAATCCTGTCACCCACTGGGCTGGGCTGGGCCAGGAGAGGGCTGCATCCATGCACCTGGGCTGGGGGAATGCTCACTTGGAACCCAGCTGTCATTAACAAACAGCTACATTGTAATATACAAGAAGGAAAAGGATGGTGGCGGAACCATGGACTTGTGTGGACACACAGATTTGGGGGAGACAATGGAGGCGGAGCCTGTCTGTAGTCAGGACCAGGGCCAGTCTTGTCTGGGAAGGAAGGAAGGAAGGAAGGAAGGAAGGAAGGAAGGAAGGAAGGAAGGAAGGAAGGAAGGAAGGAAGGAAGGAAGGAAGGACGGACGGACGGAAGGAAGGACGGACGGACAGGGAGGCCAATGGGCTGCTCCAGAAGTCCCTGGGTCTGGACAGGGAGCCACTTGGGCAGGTTTTCTTTGTTCATTAACTGACTGACTGATAAGGATCACATTGTACTGAGACCTGCAGCTGGAAGTGCTTCCAGGTCCTTCTATAGGTCACAGGGACAGCTTCAAGTCTGATTCCCTTGACCCAGGCTCCCAGCCCTTGAAAACTCCTAAATCAGGCCAGCCATTGTTTGTGGATCTGGTCAAGGCCCAAATGGCTTCTGCTTGAGTTCCTCAGGTGGGTAAGGCAGGCACGGTAGACAGATGGAAGCAGTCATTCTTCAGAGGTCAAGCAACTCTCAAGAATGCCTCAAGTCAGGGCCTTCTTCTGCCATCTTTACAGCCCTGCTCTTCTGGGCCAAGGGTAATAAGTAGCCCTGGGGTATACACCCGCTGTCTGCTGCTTACAAAGAGCATGTTGTTTGGCTTTTGTCTTTGGATCTTCAAGCGCTGCCTGGTCCCACCCCTGGCACATCACCAGGGAAAGAAGGTGTGGAGAAGGGCTTCAGACCATCTAGGGCACAAGGAAAGGGAGAAATGGAAGGTCCAGTGGATTTCACCAGCCTCTTAGAGGCAGGGGGAATTCTCTCATTCAGCTTTTGACTTCTACCCTGGGAGGTGCCTCCTCCAAAGCTCTTCTGCATTTTTCAGGTCAGGAAGCTGGTCTCAGAGAGTGGGAGTGCCCAGCCTGGCATCCCAGAGCCAAAAAGGGACAGGCTTCTCCCCGCCCCTACTCCCCTCCCACCTCCTATCCTTCCCTCCCTCTTTCCCTCCCTCCTGGGGAGTGTGTTTATAGCTGATCCTGGAGGCCGGGAGCCAATCTTCCCAAGCAGGGAGAAGGGCATAGGGAGGAGCAGGGAGGGGCCAGGCCAGTCCTCTGCCAGGCTTATGTTTACAAGACTGGTTGCACTTGTTTGTATCTTAGATTCACTGACATCTCCATCCCAGGAACTTCCCCAGAGCTTGCTCACACCTCCAGTGAGGAGCTTATCATCCCTGTGGCCTTGGAGCAGAGGCCAGAGGCCCCCATTGTGAGGGAACATGCCCTAGAAGGAGCTCATGGTCCAGTATAGGGTCACCTGGGGGACCCCCTGAGACACTGCACACTCTGAGACCTTGGCTCTCCCAAGGCTCATTCTCAGGCAGTCCAACAACTTTTATTAAACACCTGATGTGCCAGCACTGCCAAGCACTGGGAATACCGAGAAAGGCGGAAACAGTCTCTGCACACAATCTAATGCACCAGCTATGTACAAAAAAAATCTATTCAGAGTAAATTGAGGTTAATCAATAAGAGAAAGCATGGCAAGGGGGAAGGGGGGGCGGGAAGGACTTCTTGCAGAAGGCTGGATTTTAGCTGAGACTTGAAGGAAGGAAGAGGGAGGGCATTCCAGGTAAAGGGCACAGCCAGCACAAAGGCATGCTGTTGGGAGAATTACATAAGAAGGAATTATCAAGAAGCCTTATTCCATAGAATACATAGAAGGGAGAAATGTGAAAGAAAATTGAAAAAGGACAAGTGGGGGGAGGCAGGTTGTAAAGAACTTTAAAAGTCAACAGAGGATCTTAGATTTGATCCTGGAGATCATAGGGTACTTTATGGAAGGAGGGAGAAGTGAGCTAGTCAGACCCGAAGTTGGGAAGATCACTGTGGCAGCCCAGGGTGGACTGGAGTGGGGAGAGAATAGAGGTGGGAAGACCCACTAGCAATAGTGGATGGAAAGGGATGAGGGCCCAGCTGGGCAGGGTTGGCATGGGCACAGAGATGCCCATTGGCTGGCACATATGGCTCCAGGTCTTTTCTGACCTCTGTGTCAGGATCACCAGTCCTCAGGTGACAAGAGGGGGGAAGGGGCAGAGCTAAGGAGCCTGGGACATCCTTGGCAGCACCACCCACTGACAGCTGGCCTCTGGCTGTGTAAGTGGGGACTGAACTGGGCACTTGTATATGCCTATTTGTTTTCTGTTGTCGTTATTTTAAAATGTAATTCCACAGCGACTCCTGCCCCATCTTAGAATGTCCTTGGACCTAAGATCTGGTTACGGATCTTCTACCCTTGCACATGAGTCTAGGAATGGCTTGCCCAGCCAGGAGCAGGCTTGCTGTGGAGTGTCTGTTCTTGGGTTTATTTTTAAACCTTGGAATGCAGGAGGAACATGCCACTTGGCTCCTGAGCAAATGTTCTCCTCCAGGTATCTGGGGGATGACTATCACCCTATCCAGGAGCAGGTGAGCCCACAAGAGTCCTTGCCCTTGGTCCTGGCAGGGGTGAGCCATGGTTGGCAGAGGGCTGCTGGTCTTGCAGAAAGCCAGACTCAGTCACTGGGCAGCCCAAGGCCACAGTCTCTCTGAGATGAGCCTGGGTCAGCTGGCATGTTCCATGATGGGAAAGACAGGAAGAGAGGAAGCCCTTCCTGCTCCCATCCCTGTGAGGAGGAGAGATAGGGGGCTGAGGGGCTGAAATCCCAGCACTGCAGCTCCCTGGCCCCTCTGGGGACCATTGTCAGTCACACCTGTGTATGGCTCAGAGAAGCTATACAACCCAAGGAGCCTTTAGGAAGTGTCTGCTGCATACAAGGCACAGTGGTAGGTGCTGAGGACACAATGACAGAACCGAAATAAGCCCCTGCCCACAAAGAGCTTACATCCTAATGGGAGCAACTATAATTAATATTAATGATTATTTGATCAGTGGGGGGGGCTTCCATGGAGATGAGAGTTTGGGCCATAGCAGGTATGATATGTGTCTGTGATATGATCACGGGAACTTCCCTCCACCCCAGAGAAGCACAGTGCCCTGAGGTCCTGAGCTGCTGAGTGACTTGCCGAAGGTCATGAGGTCTGTAGGTGTCAGACCAACTTTCTTTCCATTCACTCAGTTAACACGGTGTGGCAGAGATAAAGGAATTTGTAAAAGTTAAAGTGGTAACGTTGGATTGTATGTTAGTTTTCCAGAAAGCTTATGCCTTAAGTGCCAGAGATCTGGTTTGTTTTAGCCTTTTGGACATAGCTTTTGTTAAGACTAGAGGCTGCTGGAGGTGCAGGGCCTGGAGTCAGGAAGACTTGAGTTCAAAATCTCCCTCAGATACCTCTTAGCTGCAAGACCCTGAGCCAGTCACTTAACACCCATTCCCCCCTGCTCCACTTACTGACTGCTAACCCAGAAAAACCTTTGGAGTCCTAGCCGGGCCAGCACTTTGATGCAGGACGTTGGCCTGTCTCAAGGCAAAGGGGTCTCATCAATGGGGTACCCATTGTGGGTCGTTCAGCAAAGCCACACCCCTTCTGAGGAACTCTCCAAGAGCCCTGGTGCCCTCCTTAAGCTTTCAGGGTCTAGGGGAGCCCAGAAAAGGTGTTTGACAGATTTCAGCATTCAGCCCTTTGAGAGGAAGCTCCTAGGTGAGAAATGTCAGAAGGAAAACCAGATTTGGGCAAAAAAATGAGGTCCACCCGGATGCTCTTTGGCCTGGCCCAGCATTCACTTCATCATGTGCTCCTTGGTTACATACCAACCCACCCTGGATCTTCACCAAGTCTTAGAGACACAGAAAGTGTTAGGTTGGGGAGTCAGGAGAGAGGGTTCAAATTCTCTGCCACTTAGTGACAGAGCCTTGTCTGTAAACTGGAGTGAATCACCCTGTTCTACCCACCTCACTTAAAGCCCCCTTCAGAGAGCTATGGAAATGAGAGTTCTAGTCATTAACGAGAGGGAAAGGAGAGAGGGATTTAGCAAGCTTCCCTCCAGACTGGCTAATGAGGCTTCCTGTTGACCTGCCATGTGTCTAGACCTCAGAAGGCCCCCCTCAGGGAGTAGGGAGGAGTCTGAGTCTGTGGGACTGGAGAGAGGTGATCTTGGCCCTGCAGCTGGAAAGACCTCGGAGCTGTCTGGTCCAGCCCCCTTATGTTATTGAGGATGAAGCCCAGGCCCAGGTGAGTGAAGGAATTGATTCTTGGCTAGGAGGTATCAAGCAGGATCTCTGCCTGCCCCCAAGGAGTCTTCAGTCTCTTCCCAACTATGTGTCCCCAGGGCAGGTAAATTACTCCGTCTCCCCCTCGTCCTGCCCTTCTCCCTTTTCTAAGCCATTTCAAAGACTTGTTCCATCCTCACGAGCCCTGAGGTACCTCTTGCCCCCATTTTCCAGAGGCTCAGAAATGGGTAGCTAAGGTCACAGGCTGTGGGCAGTCAGGGCTGCCTGACTCCCAGTGAAAAATGAAGGTGCCAGGACATTCTGGACCTGCATTCATCTCTGGGCCCTTGGGGCAGTGGAGGGGACATTGAGAGCCCAAAGCTTGACTGGGTCTTAGAACCAATGGCTGTCATGGCCAATGGCTGCTGACCAGGCTTTCTCAGGGAAGAGCCGTCCTGCCATCCTAGACACAGTCTCATGCCCACAGTTTTACCATCTGGCCTGGACAAAGCTGCCATCTTGGGCTTCCCCAGAGGTGCTCCAGACTGCAGGGAGCCCTTTCCTCCTTTCCTCTTCCAAAGGGCCATCCTTCCTTATCTCCTCAGCCGTTAGGGGAAGAGTGGGGACCCTCCTCCTGGACCCTGCACCCACTTGGCTGTGTGACCTTGAGCGGGTCTTCAACAGAGTTGGGCCACCCTTTGTTGGGGAAGTGGCAGACTGGTCCCTCCGTTGCCTGCCATCCCTCCACTCCACAGCCCCAGTCTCCTCTGCCTGCCTTCCTGGAGGCCATGCTGCTCACTTGGTGCAGAGCCTCAAAGGAATAAAGTGAATTACTAGGAGTATAGGCCATTGGATTTGTTTAATCTCAGACCAGCTGGCGTTAGGCTCATTGGCTTCAGGGTGGCTTCTCTTCCAACAGGCTGTATGGTATTCTGGCATGCAGTAGCTACTGAGGCCTTTGTCCTCTGGGGCAGCTGGCTTGGGGATGGCGGGAAAAGTTGGGGTGATGGGACATGGACATGGACATTTGTACTTACTTACATGGAACTCTTACAATAGGGACAGAAGAGGCCCAGTTTCTGGCTTCTCTGTGTTTGCCTTAACCCTTTGGATGAATCTGCCTCCCTGAAAACCTGAAGTCCTTTAACAGAACTCGCTCCATCAATAAGTCAGTCCATAGACACGAAGGGTCTCCTGTGTCCAGGCATTGTGCAAAGGTGCAGTGATGAGAGAAGGATTGTCATGCCTGAGGTCAGCCTGACAGGATGGAAAGACTGAGTGTAAAGATGGGCTCCATGCCTTTCGCCCTGGGCATCCTTGACTCAGACTAGGAGTTTCAGAGATGTGGACCTGGCCTCTGAGGGGGGTGAGGGGTGAGGGCACCTGGGGGGTGAGCTGGGGTGCCAGAACCATGATGGGGGACAGAGTGCAGCAGCATCCCCCCCTCCATCCCACAGTTTGTGTGGTTCTTAGACTTGTGGGGGAAAAAAAGATGCACAGTCTCCTCCAGGGAACTTTTCATCAGCCTCTCTGGGGACAATCACCACATGCTTGGGAGGTCACAGGCTCCCCAAGAGTCAATCCAGGCCTGTAGTTCTTGCCAATTAACTTGGTATCTCAAACATTCCCCCACCTCCTCCTGCTTTCTCTGTAAACATGGCTCTGTTAATCACTCTCTCTCATCCCATAACTATTGCCCTCCAGAGTCCAGTGGGATTCAGTGAAAAGGCAGTAATGAAGACCCTAGGGCTGAGCCCCAACCACTGAATTGGAGGCCTTTGCCCTCCCCGAGGGGATCTGCCCTCCTGGGGACCTGAGGGAATGCACCAGGGGCCTCCAGGCCACACCAATGTGCTCCAGAGAGTTCTGATCACCCCCTCCTACTCCTCCCCAGCCAGAAATGGTCTTTTCTGCTGTCTTGGCTCCTTTGGGCCTCTGTTTCTGTATGTCACATTGGTCTTGGGAGCTCCTCCATCACCAGCCCAGGGCTCATTTCCCAATAGGTGCTTAATGGATGCCTGCTTCTATGTAAATAAGAGGCAGAGAGGTTTAGGGTCAAGAAGGTACCTCCAGGGTCACTCACTTCTGAACACAATCAGATCTGGCCTCTGCTTGGAGATGTCCAGGGAAGAGGGACTGGCTACCTCCTTCTTTTTGGACAGCTTTCATTGATAAGAAGGGTAGCTGGGTGGTGCAGTGGATAGAGCGCTGGGCATGCAATCAGGAAGACAGACCTGAGTTCATATCCAGCCTCAGACACTTCCTAGCAGTGTGTCCCTGGATGAGTCACTCAGCCCTGTTTGCCTCAGTTTCCTCATCTGTAAAATGAAAAGGAAATGGCAAACACTTTCAGTGTCTTTGCCAAGAAAACTCCAAGTGCAGTCAGAGTTGGACATAACTGAGATAACTGAACAACATTAATAGGAAGTTTATCCTTACCTTGAGCTGAAATCTGTCTCTGCATGACAGCCCTTCTGGTGCCTGAATACAGCTAGCAGACCCTTGGTGAAAAGAGCTGTTTTGGCCTCACTCGGGGCCTATTTACTGGTATTTTACAAATAATGTTAAACAGCTTGGATATCAGATTTCCCAGCATGCAGTGAGCTTAGAAATAAATCAAAAGGAAGACTTCTGGCACCTACAGTGACTGAGCTGAGGAGACACCAAAAGTATTCAAAGTTGACATAAAGGTGAGACAGAACATCTGGGACTGAGTCGGGCAGGAACAAACAGCTCCTTCTGCCTCAATATCCCTAGAGGCATCCCTAAATTACAATCCAGTAAACTCAGAATTCTAGAATGAGGTACTTGTTAATGAGCTTTCAAACCTTAAAATGCCATAGACATGTGTGCTCTTACTTTCATTATCACTGAGGGGCAGCATGATACCCTGGCAAAACTGCCAAGCTTGAAGTCATGAGATCTGAGTTTGAATTCTACCCTAGGCACTCTCAGCGTGGCCACACACACACAGTCGGGCTAGTCACTCCCTTTCCCCAAGACTCAGTTTCCTCATCTCTAAAGGGGGGGTGGTAACATGGGCATGTTGCTTTACCCGTCTGAGCCTCAGTTTCCACATCTGTCAAATGGGGATGATACCTGTGAGATGATATCATGTGCTTTGTAAACCTCAAACCTTCTAAAAATAGGAGGTATTAGAATGATCCTTATTCACATTCTCCTCCCGAGCATGGGCCTATGGCCTAGTCACTGTCATTTGGATGTCAAGGCATTTCCTGCTTCTCCCAGGGCCCTCCCCTCTGTGTGGTTGTTGCTCCCCATCTGTGTGTGTGTGTGTGTGTGTGTGTGTGTGTATCCGTCTATCCATTCATCCATCTGTCCATACTCAAGGTAAGGTTTCAGTCCCCCGGAGTTCTCCATTGAATCAGTTTGGAGGAAATAATGGGGTGATTCCCAAAGTGACTGGCAGGTACCAAGGCCAAGATTGATGGGCTAGGAAGGAGACTCAGCCAATATCTGATTTTTCCCAGAGTATGATGGTCTAGGGGAGGACTTGTGATCATCTCTCCCCAAGCCTTCTCCAAGCTAAACATTCTCTGTTCTCAATGATGAAAGACAAGGGCATATGTCCCCTGATCCAAAGTCTGAGGCCCCAGATTCAAACCATGGTTCTTATTGACCTCCCTGGAACCTCCCCCAGGACATCCACCCAGCCTTGCTTAATAGAAAGGTCGTTCAACTGAGAGTCAAGAGACCGGAGTCTAGCCTCAACTCTATCACTAAGTCACTGTGTGATCCCACACAAAGCTACCTCTGTTTCCCCGCCTATAAAATGGGCCATATCTTCCCATTGTGAAAGGAGTACTGACCTTGGCATAAGACAACCTTGGTTTAACAATGTCCCAGGTCAGACACCTTCTCGGTGGATGAGAATGGGCACATGCCCAAGCCTCACCTCTCCACTGTAAAATAGGGCTGGCCAACACTTCCTTTCCCTACCCTGTTGGGGTGTTGTAAGGATAGACCAACCACTCTCCACATAACTGTGAACTGGAGGATCTGGTGATGGAGCTTGGGGTGGTCCCAGTCAGCACATCCACGGGCCTCACATGCCCTTCCATGTGGGTTGGCTATGCAAGGCCAGCTGACAGCAAATGCCACGGACCCATCAATTGGAAATGTCAGACAGTTGAGACCTGAAAGAGCTTTTTGTTGACCTGTTCCACACAATCCAAGGCCTGCCAGCATTGGAACTGAGAGTTAGCATGGGCAAGGGAAGGAGCTGGAAACCCAGATTGAATCTCTTCCCTGGGTGGGCCACCTGGTTCAGTTTGAGGAAGATGGTGAAGGGGGTTACCTAGAGGCTTCTACCCCACCTCAACTGACCTAGCTGGGCACAAGTGTCCTGATGAGGTTGAGAGCTGTGCCTGAGCACTAGATGTCCCCATAGGGACTGTCAGTGATAGTTTGGAGGGAGGAAGGCAGTAAGAGTCCAGGCCTCCCTGGCCAAGTACGCTGGTGTTGTCTTATTCCACAGGGGGAAATCCTTGGCCAGGCAAGACAAACACCCCACTGACTAATTTTATTGAGGCCTAGTGACTTCCCCAGGCTTAGCAAAGCTCTAGTAAGTCAGCGGCACCATGTGAGCTAGCTCAGGTCCTCCTACGTGCAGTGCTCTAACCACTTCTCTACCCAGCCAGATCGCCTTCCATAAATACGGGGGGAGTGAGATGGCAGCTGACATCTATTTTCTGATGTCAGTAGTTTATTGTTTATGGCGAATCATTTTTGTTGATGCTTAAATATGTTCATAGTAAATTCATTTTTTTTAAATGTTCCCAAACATTTTTAAAGTAAGAAATACTTTCATCCTTGGGATGGAAATAAACATTTTCTCTCAGGCATAAAGACAGCCAAGAGTTTTAGTCCCATACTACTGTCCCGCCCTCACAAACTCTGCAACACCCCCTTCTCTCCTCCAGGCCTACCCAGTGCAGACCTTTATGCCCTCATGCCTGGACTGTTGTAGTAGCTGCTGGGGGGGCTGGGGGGGCGGGGTCTGCCTGCTTCAGTCTCTCCCACTCCAACCCAGTCTTCATTCAAACCACTTTCCTGAAGTATAGGTTGGACCACAGCACCCCCTCCTCAGTGCCCTCCCATGGTTCCCTGTCTCCTCCAGGCTTCCTACACCTCATGCCTTGACCAATGACACTGGCCTTCTGGCTCTTCTTTAAACAAAGTCCTCCATCTCTGGCCTTCCATTTTCTCTGGCTGCCCTGGGGATCCAGAAAGCTTCTCCCCTTCTTCCCTCCCATCTCCACTTTTTAGCTTTTTTCAAGTTCAACTACAATCCTACCTTCAACAGGAAGTCTTTCCTGCCCCCCCTTCCCACCGAGAATCCTCCCAATTTACCCTGTCTGTCTTGTTCATCCACACTCGCCTGTCCCATTAAATTATTAGCTCCTTGAAAGCTATTTCTGTCTTTCTCTTCATTTCCAGTGCTTAACAAAGTGGCTGGCACACAGTAGGTGCTTAATAAATGCCCAGTAATTTGACTTAACTCATTGATATTAAGACAACTTGAACACCAAGACAGAAATATTTGCCTGTGAGGCATCAAATGTCCTAGCAAGAAACAATACGTGGGCATTTCAAAATGCCTTTGCTCCAGCAAGACTGCCCACACTTTTATATTTTGGGGAGGGGCAGTATAAATTCCTTCCCCCTTCCCCTTCCCCTGCAGGATTTGAGCAAGTGTGAAGTCCAGAGGGTGAGGCACACCAGAGGGGGGGAGGGCAGGGCAGGGTTCATGACTCCTTTTGTCCGTCAATCATGAGGACCCCAAGGAAGTCTGGGGAATTTCAAAAAGATTTTCATGAGCCATTTTCCCTACAGAGTCTCCCCAGCTCACCCTAATCAGGAACCGAGGCAGCAGAGGGTCAGCAGGCAGGGAAGCTCCTGGGGGGGCGGGGCTGTCTGATCACAGAAGAGAGAGGAGACCACCCCAGTCGAGGGACAGCAGAGTCACAGGAACTCCACTCTGAAGGCTTGCATAGACAGACATGATTCAGTGGGGAGGGGGACTCCTTCCCTTCAGGACATGGCTGGTACATGGGATTCTCAATGCTGAACTGGCCTCAGTGCCCCTGCTGTCCTCCCTTCCTGCTCCTTGCCTTGCCTAGCTCCTGGGCTGAGTGAGTGAGAGGGAGCCTCCTGGAGCCAATCTGCCTGGTATTGCTCACCCTCAGTGCCTGCCCAGGAAGGAGCAGAAGGAACAGGGAGGACTGGAGGGTCCTCTGGACCAAGCTTGACAGCATGGAGCAGGGTCAGCTACAGGAAAACCAGAGTACTGTCATCCCCTGGGGTGGAGAGGGTGGGGGAGGAGAAACAGATGATTCCTGGAGGTAGACAATTAGTCCCAAGGCTGCAGGTTAAATCACTTTCCTCTTGACCTTGGCAACCAGTGAGAAACTCCTTGGGCTCTTCCTAGGGGATGGACCCACTCACCTTCTGAGTGTTTGCCTTCTTCATTTTGTCTGGTGATAGCTATCATTCTGAGTGTGGGAGAGAGGTGGGGTGGGTTTGCCTAGAGGCTGTTTCTTTAGTATTTGATAAGCTTGTACCCAAGTAGTTTAACTCTGCTACCTGAGAGGGCTAAGCCAGGCCAATGATTTCTGACTCAGAAACTAGCATGTCGGGGAAGGAGAACTTGGGGTCCATCCCCCCTTAGTGTACCAAAGGGGAAACTGAGGCCCAGGCAGAGGAAGGGATTCACAGAATGAGTCAAGTCTGCAGCCAGTTCAGGAAGCCAGGGCTCCGCCTTCTTCTAAGACTTGACTTTGCCCGCTAGAGGAATAAGCCCTGATATTCATTAGACTTGCTTCTTGCTATGGCTCCCCTTCCCATCTCAATTCCCCCATTTCCCATACTCGAATCCACTCCAACTGGCCTGCTGCTGTTCCCATATAAGACCTTCCCTCTCCTGCCATTTGCACAAATGCTCTCCCATGTGTGGAATGCACTCTTTCTTTCCTTCCCTTTCTTCTTTCACTCCCTCCCCTACTTCCCATCTCCACAAAGAACAGGTCATTCTTAGACCTTCAGGTGCACCTGGAAAGCAGCGGCTGCCATGGGAACTTTTCATTTAAGCCAGGAGAGAGCTCTCCCCCCACCACCTCCAGAGTCCCATCACAATCATGCTTTGGAGCCCACCAGCAGAGGACTTTTCCAGCGGCTTCTCCTTCCACCCCTCCCCAGCTGAGGGCATGTGGTCTTTGGCTCCTGTCTTAGATAAATCTTTTGTGAGCACTCAGGTTTCTGTTTTGTCCCTGTATCCTCAATGTCAGACAAAGTGCTTTGCATGTAGCAGGCGCTTAATAAATGCTTTCTTGAATGAATGACTGGCTTTTCTAAGGTCACAGAGGGAGCATAAATCCCAGAGCCAATTGTGCACCCCAGGTCCTCTGACTGAATCTCAAATTCTCAGCTGTGTGCCTAGGTCTCCCCTCCCCATCCTAATTTGAGGGCAGGCCCCATAAAGATAGCCCCCAGCCTGAGTGTCCTAGGCAGACACCAGAAGCTTTTCTAACTGGGAGCTTAGAGCAATTAAAACAGAACTTTCACTTTTCATCTTAGACTCCCTAAGACCAAAAGGGAGGGAGCCACAGGGACCTTAGGCACCATCATATTGCCCTATAGGCTTAAAATGAAGTAATTCTTTAGTGTCAGGAGTAAATTCAAAGGAACTTCTGGGGGATGGACATTAAGCCTTGGAGAAAGGTACCAGAAAGTGCCCCATTTATGAGGTGGTCTCTGAAGGGCCTTGGAATATTATGAAGTAGGGTTTATGACAGAGGGGCATTTCAGGCATGGCTGTTTAATCCCTCTTTGCCTTGGTTAACTCATGTGTAAAATGGGTGTGTTGGACCAGGTCCTGCCTAGTTCTGAGTCCCTTAGTCCCTTTTTTTTTGCTTTTGGGTAGCAGGGGGTTTCTAGGGTTAACATGCTCAATAGGGTCTAAGAAGCATGGCTGGCAACATCTCTGACTGGGCAAAGAACTTCCCAAAGGTAGGAAGGGCAGGGAATGTGCTCTGGCTGGGAGGGGAAGGAATGTTCCAGAGAAGACTGAGAGGGCCCCACATGGTTGTCCAAAAGGATC
Source organism: Notamacropus eugenii (assembly GCF_028372415.1). Lineage (NCBI taxonomy): Eukaryota > Metazoa > Chordata > Mammalia > Diprotodontia > Macropodidae > Notamacropus > Notamacropus eugenii. The sequence goes on from NC_092873.1 coordinate 24,555,297, forward strand.
ATAAGGACAGCCAACCTTGTCCTGCTTGGCCCTGGATCCTAGAATGAGGAGCCTTGGGGGAAGCTGCAGAGAGGGAGACTGAGGGTCAGGGTCGAGAAAGAATTCCTCCCAAGCAGGGCTTCTCAGAAGGAATTATAACTCTTTTATAATTCCCACTGCAAAGGGAGAGAGTGAGCTCTCTGTCACATAGAGGTGTCTACCCAGAGTCTGGATGACGATTTTTAGAGGTTGTGGTAGAAGGGATTCTTGGTCAAATCTGTGTTGGCCCACCTGGTCCCGGAGGTCCCTCCCAAAGGCTGAGATGCTTGAACTGTGAGAATACAGACTCAGGATGTGCTGAAGGCTGGAGGAAGCTTTCTTGACTGTGAGGGAGTTTCAAGGTTCCCTCCTCGCCCAGTGGACGAAGGAAGGTTTGGCCAGTTAGACGCAGGCCTTGACAACAGCCTGATGAGAGAGGGGCTGGACACCTCCAAGGGAGCCTGAAATCCTGGCTGGGTAGTTTTGTCTTTGACACACATGTCTGAAGGTTTCTCATATTGGAGACCTAGCTTGAGGAAGCCAGCAGATCTCTCTCAGAAGCAGCACACAAAGGGTACACCTCAGAATCCATCCCCAGCCATCAGAGGGCTGCACTGCCATTAATGAGCCTCCATCAGAGGCTCAGGGGCCACACAACCTATATCTAACCAGGAATCTCCTCTGTAACAGGGATGCCTAACCGTTTTTGTTCCTCTAGGAAGTCTGGGGAAGACTAGGGATCTCTTCTCAGAGCCATGTTTTTAAATGCATAAAATTAAATGCATGAGCTTACAAAGGAAAGCAATTTTATTGAAAACGTTATTGAAATTATTTGAAAGTTCATAGACCTGCAGTTGAGAACCCCTGCTCCAGAGGAACCCCAATAGTTGGCCCCCAAGTCTCTTCCAGAGAAGAAAAGCCCTCCACCCACCCAGGGGAGCCCAGGCCATTTTGAAGCCACACAAGTGGCTACTTAGCCATTATAGATATTATCTATTAGGCATATTTTGATGCCTCCCAGGGCAGGGAGGTGGCCCTTGGCTCCCCAAGGTTCTACCAGCAGACTATAGACTAGAAGGTCTTTCTAAAATACAAAACATTGAAAAACAGTCTCAATAATGAATGAATGGTCATCTGAGAATCAGATCTAGACTTAAAACAAACGGGTCTTTGAAGGTGTTTGTTGTATTGAGGTTTTTTTTGTACTAATGAGATCAGACCTGTTCGTGCTTCCTATCTTGCCTCTTGCTCAGCTCTCAGTCATCTGTGTCCCAAGAGGGAGGGAGGATGAGAGAACAACAGGATGTGTGGTCAAGTAGACATGCCACCGGGCAGCCAGTATAGCCCCTGGGTATCTTAGAAAAGTTGGCCACCCTGTTTTCAGTTGAGAGGGTTTGAAAGCCAGGAAATCTCAGACTTCCTGGAGACTAGGCACAGCACAGATCCTCTTGGGAGATGGGACCTGAAGGCTGGGCTGCAGGAACCTGGAGTTCAGGAGAGTCAGGGAGCTTTTCAAGACAGTGCTTGATGAAACAGGGAAGGTGCTGGTTTCTGCTGGCCTGGTACTGATTTCTTTAGGCCTCTCAGATGAGATGTCAGGTGGCGGTTAAAAGCCAAGGAGCCATACGGGGTAGTAGTGAAGGGGATATGCTCTCTGGTCTACCCAGGAACAAAGCAAGACCAAGCACTGACCATGGTGGGAATCCTCTATTATCAAGCTTTGGAGGAGGAGTGTGGGGAAAGAGATTGAGAAGCTGAGGTGCAAAGAGATACACAGGTTATGTAGGTAGTAAACAGGAGAGCTGGGTGATACAGTGGATAGCACACCCAGATTCAGGAAGACCTGAGTTCAAATCTAGCCACCAACATTAGCTATGTGATCCTGCTCAAGTCACTGAAACCTGTTTGCCTCTGTTTCCTCATCTGCAAATGGGGATCATGATAGCACAAGCATAAAATGATTCAAAGACTACAAAGTCCTTTGTGAACCTTAGAGAAGGAGGTAGTTAGCTTTTCCTATCACTGCGGCTATTAATGTATCATCTGATGGAGATGAGGCTGCTCTGGCTTCTGGGGACCATGATGACATCTGGCGTCAGGTCCGGTCCCTCAACACAAATCCCATCTTCAGGCTCCGAGTCTGGTTCAGACAAAGGATTTGTTGAGGGTCTTTTAATTTTCACTTGTAGGAGGAATTTTGCCACTTGAGTTTCAGCAAAGAATTGCCCATGGGTCACACCCAGCTCCAAACTGTCACAAAAATCCTCTTCCTACACTGAAGAGAGAGACTGAAGACTCTGGGCTAGTAAAGGAGATAGATGGACACTGTAGGGGAAGGGGAGGAAGTGTAACTGTGTGGGGTCTGTTCTCAAGGCTGCCCACCCAGGGAAACATCCTTGGGTTCCCTCAGCTGACCAACCAAAATTTCATGAGAGATGCCCAGTGAGAAGCCTCCAGGCCAGCCCTTCTATACCCAGTGGCTGACAGTGACTCACAATGGCCAAGGAATGGGGGGAGGGGCACTCCACAAGGGTCCCCTTGGTATATTAGTGGCTCAGCCAAGAGAAGGGGGGGGTTGTACTAGGCTTGGGGGTTTCTGCAGCACTGAAGCCTCCCTGCTGTGCTTCCCTCTCCCCTCCCCATGACTGCTGGCTCGCTCATTGATGATACCAGTCCCTGGACCTCCTGAGTCAGAGTACCCATTCCAGGGCCCCTGTGCAGATCTGAGGTTGTTCAGGCTACAGGAAGTGAGGTGGCCTCAATCCCACTCATTTTTCTGGTCCCTCCTGGACCAGCCTGCTCCCCAGGGAAAGAGGGAAGGGGCTCCCCATGCTCACAAAGGGAAGAGCCCTAAGAACACAGTGCTGAGGAACATGTTGGTTCTCCTGGGAAGTCTTTTACTGAACGCTTCTGTCCAGCCCATAGCCCAAGCTACAGAGCTGCACACTGCTATCCTTCCTTATAGGATGGGAGCCTCATCCCCTAGCATCCTGAGCATCCTACCTGAAACAGTGGGAGAGCACAGGGTCTAGAGTTAGAGGTTAGGATCTGAGTTCAAACCCTATCTCTGAGTTTTGCTGACTATGTGACCTTGAATAAGTTAGTTCATCTCCTGGGCCAGATTCCTCATCTCTACAATGAAGGCTGACATGAAGCCTTAATTTGACATTCTCTTCTAAGCTCAGTGGGTTTTTAGCAGCCCTTCTTCTGTCTCTGAGGCTCAGTGTCACGGTCTCTAATCATGGCATGAAAGGGATGGCAGGGCAGCAGGAGCCAGTACTAAGGCCAAAAGAGAATATTGGTTATGTCTCTTTAAAACCAAATGTGAGCTTCGGCCTAGTAGCCAACTCAGCTCTCCAGTCAGGCTCTGCAGGGCCGCCTGTCATCCTCACTGGTCCATCGTCAGTGCTATGGCTTTTAATATCTTCTGAGTTTTGGCTTGGCAGCTTCAGTCACAAATCTCCCCTCCTTCCACGGCACCTTCCCCCTGAACACAAGAGTCTGAGCCCCAGAGCCCAGAACCATGATTTCACCCCGATTCCCTTCTCTTAGTCCCAATAACCAAGACATTTCAGGCCAGCCTAGGTTTCTGCAGAGGCCACCTGCATCTTCCTCCCTGTAAAGGGCAGAGAATTCATTGACTTGGCACCCACTCACTTCACCCATCTGGACCCAGAAGAGGACCTGAGCAGCAGGCCATCAGCCCCAGCCCAACCCCATAAAATATAAGCTCCCTGAGGGATGGCCAGGAGGTACAATGGATGCTTGCTGATAGATGGGCCAGGTTTTATTCAGACTAACTAAAGCCTGCAAAGAGGGTGACCCTAGGATGCCAGCTCCATGAAGACAAGGACCGTTTCACTTTGCCTTGTGACCAACTCAGTGGCTGACACACCAGAGTCCCTTAATAAATGCTGATGGTGATAAAAAATTCTATGTCTGTATAATGTTCTTTCCCCACAGCAGTGCTGGAGGGTAGGCATTATAAGCATTATTATCCCCATTTTATGGGTGAGGAAACTGAGGCTCTGAGAAATTAGACCTGCCCAGCATCACACAGTAAGCACCAGAGCCTGAATTTGAATTCGGATCCCCCGACCCTCAGACCAGGGCTTTTCATTTCTTGGCTGCTCCCTTGTATGGCTGGGACCCAATGGGACTGACCTCTGTGAGAAAACCGTACAAACATTCTTACCTACTTTCCACCAAGTACCAAAGCCAAAGGTTAAATGACCTGTCCAAGATCACTAAATCAGGAAGCAGACAGCAAGAACACAGACCATTCTGTAAAAACTGAGACATGGAGAAGCCAAGTCTAGGTCCCCCTGCAAGGGTCCTTTGAGGCCAGTGCTCAGAAGGGCACAGATCCCTGTCTGCAAAAGTTTGTACTCAGGCAGTTTTCCTAGGAAGAGAGCTGAGCCCATAGGCAGGCCCTCAGATTGGGAGCAGCCCAGAAGAGCCAGGCACTCTGGGGCTCCCAGGATAGCTGGAGAGGACTCAGCTGGAGTAGGGAGGAGGGGGTCACCTCTTCTTTCCCACGGAGGAGGTTCGACTTCCCTCCCCCACTCACCTGGGCCCTGGCAGGATAAGCCCAGGAAGGAGCTGCCTCAGGGGCTTGGTGCAGCTGGTTGGTGGGAGGGTCCTGTTGCTGGCAGGATAGCTTTCCAGCCAGGATGTTCATTGTACATTCAGAATCTATTGTCCCCATAAATGCCCTGTGGGGTGTACCTGCTTGTGGGCACAGAAGGTACTAGTAGCTTTGGCTCTAGACAGTGTCCACATACACACACACACCAGCCTGCAGCCTGCTACCCTCCCATTGTTTCTGGGAAATGAATACTGGACTCAGGACCTGGGATCCAGTCCTGCTGTGCCCGTTTACTCCCTCACCATATGACAAGTCCCTCCTTCTCTCTGGGCTTCCTCAGTTTCCTCCTCTGTAAGTTGGAGGTGTGGGGGTACAATTTGGATCAGATGAGCTCTAGGGTTCCCTCCAGGCTCTGTTCACCTATAGTTTTGCCCCTAACTCCATGCAGAGGGGCATGGGAGAAGCAAAAGCTCAGACCACAGCTCTCTAGGAGCCCAGTTTGATTGGAGAGACATTAAATAATGAGACTAAGGAGGTACTACATACAGCCTGTAGGTAGAGACCACGGAATGAGAAGAGTGCTGGGCTGTCTCAGCACACCTGGGCTTGGGTTAGAAATGAACACAAATAGTAGCATGCCCCTGGACAAGTCCCATCACCTCTGTGATCCTCACGGATTGGAGCTGCCCACCCCAGGGAGCAGTGAGGGGTGTAATTAATGACCTCCTTCTTGTCTCGGTCAGTGGGATTCACATAAGAATGAAATGGCCTGAGGACAAGATCTTTTTTTTTTTTTAATCACTGAAAGCCCTGCAGCCTTTTGGGTAGGTGGAGAAACCAAGGCTTTCAGAGCTGAAAAGAGCTTTGAGAGGTCAGCCTCTTCCATAGACTCACCGAAGTGGCGCTGTCCCTCTCTCCTCACCCTGGGGCTTTCCTTTCTCTGACTCAATCTCTGTATTTCCAAAGCTCTTCATGCTGGGTGGTAGAGTGAAGATTCAGTGCCGTGACATCTATTAAAACCATCATTCTTAGCTGTGTGTCAGCATTCTATCTGGACACTGGGGGCAGGAAATGGGGCTGCTCTGATGCTCCTGCTCTGTCTGCTGAAGTCTGAGGCTTTTTGGGTGTTGTTATTAGTAGGACAGGAATTTGGCTTCTGTTGATTTATGAAAGTCAGCAAGCTTGTGGGGGGAATTCCAGCCACCTGATTGTGTCTGTCCAGGTATCAGGGAGAGGCTGCATGGTTACATCCTTGCTGAGGTTTCTGCAGTGAAATCACTATGGGCTGCTGTCATCCGGAAGGGCTTCTCGGAGGAAGCGATACTTGGCCTGGGCCATGAGGCGAGAACAATGTAAAAGGAATCCTGTGTTATTATGGGTTTTCTGAGGATTTTCTCCTTACCCCATTTCTGGGTCATTAACAGGACAAGTAAAATTGCGCATCCATCATGTATGAAGCAACTGAGACCTTGAGAAATCTTGACCTGACCAAGGTCACCAGGCAAATCAGTGACTCAACCAAACCTAGGTCCCTAGGTAATGCAGTGGTTAGAGCCCTGAGCCTGGAGTCAGGAAAACCCTTACTGCTCTGGGCAATTCACTTAACTACTGTCTGCCTCCATTTCTTCATCTGTAAAATGGGGATCGTAAAAGCATCTACATCCCAGGACTGTTGTGAGGAACCAATGTGATCATTTCGGCAAAGCACTTAGCACACAGTGCCTGGCACATAGTAGACCCTCAGTAAATGCTCCTTCCCCTCTCCTCCCTTCCCCCTTCTTTTGCCTGTGCTGTGCCTTGATGGATGGCTACTGTGTGATAAGAGAGCCCAGGGCTAGCTACTGGGGAGGGGGGAAGGAGTGATGGTGAGGTGACCAGCCTGACTGAGCTGAGGGGGACTTTGGAGAGGAGGCAGGTCTTCAAGATGTCCTGTTTGACTGGAATGTGGAGGCTGAGGAGAGCAGTGGGAGAGGAGGAGGGAAGGACAGATCGAACCTGAAGCCAGGGGATCTTCATAGCCAGGCCTCATAGCTGGTTCGTCCTATTGGGGATCCACAGAAGGCTTTTGAGTAGGTTTTGGTAGATTTTTGAGAGACTGTCCTTGGACATCCAAGCCTCCTCTGTAGAACTGGGAGAGATGACTCTCACCACTTTGTGCTTTAGTGCCAAGGTGAGCCTCTAAAGACAAATTGGAATGTGAATATTTAACAAACCTGCTTGAAATCCAGCCTCAAGTTTTAAAGAGGACATTTTTCAATGGCCATCAGACTGGCATTAGCATGAAATGAAATCTTCCTTGAACGAACCCACTCAGCAGGCAACTGTCTCACAGCATATAAATTCTGGGGCTCTGATGAAGGACAAGAACACAGGTGACTGGGAAAGTGAGATGGGGGGCAGGGTCTGGTGCTGTGGGAGATTGAAGGAGGGAGAAATTACTTTTCAGCTCTGGTAGGGGGCAGCAGTGAGCAGTTAGAGCTGGAAGAGCCTGGGGTATCAGGTTAGCACCTCCAGCACCCCATCCTACAGAGTAGAAAACTGAGCCCCAGAGATGAAGAGACATATTTGTCACGGTCAGATGGGGGCCAAGTGGAGGAGCCATGGCCTTCTGACACCAAAGCCAACTTTCTTGTCTCTGTAGCATATCCTTGCTCTAGCTAAGGGGGACACCTTTACAAAGGCACTTTCTAAAGAGCATTTTCAGAGGCAGAGGCTGGGGATATAAAAAGGAGCACAAGACAGACCCTGCTCTCAAGGAGTTTACAATCCACTGGAGGAGATAACTTGCAGATGTGTGTGTGTGTGTGTGTGTGTGTGTGTGTGCGCGCGCGTGCGCACGTGCCAGTCCTTATAATTCTAGGCAGCTCTGTTTTTCTATCCTATGCCAAACACATAGCAGGGCCTGAGGATGCAGAAACGGAAATGAAATCCTTCCTGCCCTCAGGAAGCTTATTCTGTAGAGGACTGGAGAGAATCACATGAATCCATGAGCAGGCATTTTCTTAAGGGTCTTCCATGTGCCAGAAGCCTGGGGCAGGTTGCTTTTCTGGTTCAAAATGAGTAAGGAGTGGGCATAATTAGACACAGCCTAACCAAGCTGTGCCAGAACTCAGGGATACAGAAACCAAGAATGAAGTCATCCCTGCTCCCAGAGAGCTTCCATCTTAACAGGGGAAACACAGCGGCATGTATACCTCCAGACAAGATTCCATGACAAGGAACTTGAGTGCTGGGAGCCTATGGACAAAGCTATCCACAGGTCCCTCTGGAAGCTAGAACTTCTCCCTAACTAAACAATGGCTTGGGGCTCCCTGGCTACAGACTGGACACTTGCCCAGTGCCTCCTCCTCCCATGGCTGCAGAGGAGTCAGACATTACCAGTCTCACAGCTGGGAAGGACCTAACAAACCTGGCACCTAACTTAGAATCACCCCCACCCCCACATCCCCAGAGAGGGATCCCCTAGCTTTGGTGTTTGATGGACATAAGACAGAGGGAGCCCCAACTTTTCCCAGCAGTGCATCCATCAGGGCTAACTCTGCTCCTAGCAGCCTCCCTCCACCCCCAGACTTCCTTGTGTCGTGAAGCCTTCTCTGAGCCCTCCAGGCAACCTTCTGGGACAGGAAATGCTCTTGTCCAGTTTGGGATGGAATTAGGACTAGATGCAGGAGTTGGAGGACAGCTGGAGGCTGGAGTGAGCTTACCTGCTTGTGAGCCTACTTCTGATTTCTGAAACACTTAGAAGCAAAGTGGACATTGGCCCTTTAACGGTCTCAGGTCAAGGGAATTAGCAGTAGGTCTCTCATGACCAAGCCAGAGAGTTTCCAGCATGGAAGCAGCCCTAGCTTTCCTGCAGCTGATGACAAACCACATCCCCTGTTTATTGGGGAGGTGAAAGAACACTTTTGTGATGCTGCAGGGCCACCCGACCTAGGCTAGGCACTGACCCTGGCGCTGGCCCTGGCAGTGAGTCACATGCACAGAGGGTCCTGGCTCAGGTCACTCAGGAGCTTGTTGCCCAAGCTCCTGTAAGCCTACCCTGTCTGGCCTGACCTTGGCTTCTCGTCTGCAGCATGGAGCAGTTTCTAGGGCTCTGGAGGCTCACCCCACCCAAAAGCCCCAGGATGACAGATTGTCACTCCCATTTTAGAGCTGAGGAGACTGAGTCAGAGAGGGTTGGATGCTGAAGTGCTTTAAGCATCAGATCTAGGCTCCTGAGTCTGATGATTAGAGGATTTCCAAGTTGTCTTCTGGCTTCTGTGCTATGTGTGCCAGGCATGAGGGGCTATAATGGGGCAGGAGCCCCAGCCCTGCCTCGGGATCTCGTCAGAAGCACAAGAATCACAGCATTGTTGTAAGGCAGGATGGCTAATCACTGGATGGATCATCACAAATACTGAGGCAGGAGGACACTCTGGAGGTGGCAGGTCCAAGCTCGGAGGCGGTCAGGAGCACATTCTAGAGAAGGAAGGGTTGCGACTTTAGGGATAAGCCCATAAACTGAAATGGGCTGGATTATCCTCAGAACCCCCAGTCCCACCTGGGCCTGGAGAAGAATCAATCCCCTTTGGATACAAACAAACAGGTTGGGTTTGTTCCTACCTCATTAAATTTAATAGACTCATAAAAGCAAATGGTGCCCAACAGAAGCTCCTAATTTCATGAACCGTCTTCTTTGTTCTTGGTCATATATTGGGATGTTGGTATTTGTTGAGAACTATTAAATTCATAATTGAAGAATTTTTTGAAGATCTTGTTACAGGTCCCACCCCAAGCATTTGGTTGGGCTTTCCTTCCCTTCCCCGGAAGGGCCAGGGGCTCTGCCTTCCCAGATCATCCATTCCACTTGCAGTAGCTTTCCTTGTGAAGAACTTTCCTCCTCTAGGAAGCTGATGTTGATCTCTCTGTACTTTTCACCCATCACTGCCCATTCTGCCCCCAAGGTACCCACAGAATAAATTGAATCCCTCTCTGGAGTAACAGCTCTCCAGCTGTCTTACCTGCTCCGGTGGAAGGATCTCAAGGCCTTGTGCTGTCTTCTCTGGCTTATAAATGCCCTTTCTGAAATGTAGCTGGGAGAACTGAGTACAATCCTACCTGTGAAAGATGATCAATAGAGAACCCCATAGGGTGTCCCCACTCCAGTCCTGGGTATGGGACTCTCCTTCATGCAGCCCAAGATCCCACCCACTTTCTTGACTGCCATATCACTCCATTAACTCGCGTGGAGCTCATGGCCCACTAAAGAGCTACAATGTTGCCACCTCAGATTTGTGAAATTGATTTTTCTTGGCCCTGTGTAAGCCTTTCATTTATCCAGCTACTCAGATCTCTGCAGAGGGGATCTTTGCTCCTACCTATTATAAAGATTCCAGCCATTCCAGCTTGCTTGTCCTGACAGCTCTTGTTCTCTCTTGTAAGTTCACCCCAGAAGGACCCCCCCATCCTGGCATTGCAGGGATGACAGTGGCACCCATGGGTCTCCATGGCCCTAGTCATGTGATTCCCCATCCTCTCCTTCCATCATACTTTTCTCTTGGCTCTGAAATTCCTTGGTGGGTGGATTTGGTATTTATCTTACTAAATGGAATTTGATTCAATACATCACAATATTGGAGTGTTGGTATTTGTTTTTTCTTTTAAAAAAAGATTTTTTATTTTTAACTCCACTATATGCCAACTAAAGTAGGCATTTCGGGGAGAAAAAGCGTTGTATGGAAAACCACAGGCCTCCATTAGGGAGAGCTGGCTCCTTTTCTGATCCATCCAGGCTGTCACTTTCAAAGTTGCTCTTCTCAGTTCTCCTTGCTGGCCATCCTCTTGCCCATTTTTAAAGATTCCTCAATGTCTCCCTCTCCTCTCTTTTTGGCTGCCCTGTCTCCCTCCCCCGTGGAAAAAAAGAAAGAAAAATTACACCTTTGTAAATAAGCCTAGTCACGCACAACACACTCCACCACAATCCATGTTTTAAAAAGTCCATCTGCACCATATGGGAGTCCAGGCAAGAGGTGGAATGAGCATCCCCAAGGGCCTACTGTCATCTTGGCCAGGCTTCACATTGAGCAGAATGCTGGGTGCCTTCTCAGCTTTGGCTCTGGTCTTTGGGGCATGGAGGAGGAACTCCCCCTCCCAGCACCTGGCTGGCAGCCTCTTTGGTCCCTGAAGGGCTCTCTCCCAGGTCCCATCTCCAGGTGTGTGAAGCAAAGGCAGTGAAGGAGCCACAGTCCTGAAGAAGGCAGTTTGTCAGGGACTTTCCAGGCTAGGCTGTGCAGGTGCTGGCTATGAGGGGGCTCCAGCTTCCCCTGGGGCCCGGTGATCCTCCAGGCCAGGTCTGAAGAGCACAGACTGCAAAGGGAGCTCACTGAGGAGAGGCAGCACAGGGGCTTTGGCATGAGGGGATTGGGTAACTTTGGAATGTGTAGGGAGAGATGAGGGTGGACCACGGAGCTGAGTGGAAAAATCAGGGTTGGAGCATGCCTTTCCTTTTTCCTAAGGAGTTGTATTTTCTTTTGCCTGAGCCTCTGGAGGCAAGTCTTACACACACACACACACACACACACACACACACACACACACACACACACAATTGCACACCCAGAAACCAGCCTGGCCCCCATCCCCAGACCTGTCAGGGCAGTTTTCTGAGAAGACTCTGACTCTCTCCCCTTGACAACCCAGAGCCCCAGTGAGTTCCACCCCAAGTTTGCCGCCCTGCAGCCCATCATCCTGCCAACAACTATGAAGTGCCTGCTGTATGCAATGGTGCAGACTCTATGTGGGAAGGCAGTTTAGGGATGGGCATGGCCCAATGGTGGAGGATAGCAGGTGTCAGGCTGAGGATCTGCTATTGATTGTACAGGACAGAGGTGAGCCACTAAAAGTGTCAGAGCAGGGGAGTGACCCCAAGCCTGTATAGATGCTTGCAGCTAACAGTCAATAATAAGCATTTGTTAAAATCCCTACTGTGTGCACGCACACTAGGGAGTTTGGCCTTTACAGAAAACAGTCCCTGCCCATACGGAAGTGAAGGAGGTCACCCTTGCACCAGGGAGAGTCCCCTCCACACTCCTACCCCCCAGAGCTCTGGGGTGCAGGGAAGGGACTGACAAAAAGACAGGGCAGGGAGACACAGTCAGGTCAGACATTCCCCAGAAACTGTGAAGAAAGTGACAAAGCAAAGGAACCCCATTAAGAATGGGAGAGTGGCATTTGATAACAACTTCCTCTTCTGTAAGAGGCAGGCTGGCCTACAGTGATCTCGGAATGTCTTGCCCAATCTGACACCCTCCCCCTACCCCCAGCACCCAAGTTCTGTGACTATCAACAGCCTGATGGGGGAAGGGAAGATGCATTGAGAGAGGCCCACAGCCCAGGGCTAGGATGCTGACTGGCCTCAGTCTCCTTCTTGGCAAGGTGAGAATAGGACCCACTTCTCAGAGCTATTGGAACAGAAAGATATTTCTCAAGCCTCCAAGGGTCATTTATTCTTTCCCTTAATAGCATTTTTTTCCAATTACATGGAAAGATAGTTTTCAAAATTCATTTTTTTGAATTTTAATTTCTACATTTTTCTCCTCCCTCCCTAAGACAGCAAGCAATCTGATATAGGTTATGCATGTATAATCGTGGTAAAAATATTTCCACATTAGTCATGTTGTGAAAGAAGAATCAGAACAAGAAGGAAAAACCACAAGAAAGAAAAACAAAAAACAAAAAAATGAAAACAGTCTGCTTCAGTCTGCGTTCAGACTCCATAGTTCTTTCTCTGGATGTGGATAGCATTTTCCATCGTGAGTCTTTTGGAATTGTCTTGCATCATTGTATTTCTGAGAAAAGCCAAGTCTATTATCATTGATCATCTCACATTGTTGCTGTTACTGCATACAGTGTTCTCCTGGTTCTGCTCCCTTCACTCAGCATCAGTTCATGTAAGCCTTTACAGGTTTTTCTGAAGTCTGCCTGCTCATCATTTCTTATAGCACAGTAGTATTCCATTATATTCACATAATTTGTTCAGCCATGATAGGCTGAATATCCTCAATTTCCAATTCTTTTTTTTAATTATTTTACTTGTTTTCAGTTTTCTACAATCACTTCCATATGCAATCCCATACTTTCCTATTAAATACATTTTCACCCCAGCCATGTTGCATAGAAGAGTTAAGATGAATGGGAGAAACCATAAAACAAAACAAAACACAAGAGAAAATGGTCTGCTTCATTCTGCAATCCAATTCCATAGTTCTTTCTCTGGATGTGGAAAGTGTTTTGTCTCAAGAATCTATTGGAAATTTTTTAGGCCCTTGCCTTGCTGTGAAGGATTAAGTCTACCAGAAAAATTCCTCACACACTGTGATTGTTGCTGTATACAAAGTTCTCCTGGTTCTGCTCCTTTCACTCAGCATCAGTTCATATAAGTCTTTCCCATCCTCTCTGAAGTCTTCCTGTTCATCATTTCTTATAACACAATAGTATTCCATTACCTTCATATACCACAACTTGCTCAGCCACTCCCCAATTGATGGGCATCCCCTTGATTTCCAGTTTTTGGCCACCACAAAGAGAGCTGCTATAAATATTTTTGTACATGTGGGACCCTTTCCCATTTTTATGATCTCTTTAGGATACAGTCCTAGAAGTGATATTGCTGGGTCAAAGGGCATGCACATTTTTGTAGCCCTTTGGGCATAGTTCCAAATTGCTCTCCAGAATGGTTGGATCACCTCACCGCTCCGCCAACAATGATTTAGTATTGCAACTCTCCCGCATCTTCTCCAATATTTATCATCTTCCTGTTTGTCATGTCAGTCAATCTGATAGGTGTGATGTGGTACCTCAGAGTTGTTTTGATTTGCATCTCTCTAATGTATAGTGATTTAGAGCATTTTTTCATATGACGATAGCTTTAATTTCTTCCTCTGAAAATTGCCTATTCATATCTTTTGACCATCTAACAACTCAATTTCCAATTTTTTGCCACCACAAAAAAAAAAACTGCTATAAATATTTTTTGTACATATGGGTCCTTTTCCCTTTTTTTATGATTTCTTTGGGATACAGACCTAGTGGTGTTTTTTCTGGATCAAAGAGTATACACAGTTTAGTTGCCCTTTGGAGATAGTTCCACAATGTTCTCCAGAATGGTTGGATCAGTTCACAAACACCAACAATGCATTAGTGTCCTAATTTTCCCACATCTTCTCCAACATTTATCATTTTCCTTTTCTGTTATATTAGCCAATCTGATGGGTGTGAAGTAGTACTTCAGAGTTTTAATTTGCATTTCTCTAATCAATAGTGATTTAGAGCATTTTTTCATTTAACTATAGACAGCTTTGATTTCTATATCTGAAAATTGCCTGTTTGTATCCGTTGGCCATTTATCAATTGAGGAATAACTGGTATTCTTATAAATTTGACTCAGTTCTCCATATTTTAGAAATAGACCTTTATCAGAAACACTGGCTGTAAAAACTGTTTCCCAGCTTTCTGCTTTTCTGCCAATCTTGATTGCATTGGTTTTGTTTGTGCAAAAACTTTTTAATTTAATGTAATCAAAATCATGATGTTCTCTGTCTCTTTTTTTGCCATAAATTCTTCCCTACTCCATAGATCTGACAAGTTCCTTGCTCTGTTAATTTGCTTATGATAGCACCTTTTATGTCTGAATCCCATTTTGACCTTATCTTGGTATATAGTGTGTGAGATGCTGGTTTATGGCTAGTTTCTGTCATACTATTTTCCAGATTTCCCAGCAGTTTTTGTCTGGTGCAGCTAGACTACCTTCCTTTTCATTTTTTTCATTAATTTCCTTGATATCTTGACCTTTTTGTTATTTTTCTAGCTGTATAAAATAATTTTTTTGTGTTTGATTTGTACGGCACTGAATAAGTAAATTAATTTATGTAGAATTGTCATTTTTATTTTTTTAGCTTGGCATACCCGTAAGCAATTGATATTTTTCCACTTGTTTAACTCTGACTTTATTTGTTTGAAAGGTGTTTTCTGATTGTATTCATATAGTTCCTGGATTTGTCTTGGCAGACTCCCAAGTATTTTATATTGTCTACAGTTATTTTGAATGGAATTTCTCTTTCTATCTCTTGCTGCTGGGCTCTGTTGGCAATATATAGAAATGTTAATGATTTATGTGGGTTTATTTTATATCTTGAAATTGTTCATTATTTCAAGTGGTTTTTTAGTTGATTCTCTAGGATTCTCTAAGTCTACCATCATATCATCTGCAAAGAGCGAAAGTTTTGTTTCCTCATTGCCTATTCTAATTCTTTCCATTTTTTTCTTCTTTTATTGCTAAAGCTAACATTTCCAATATGATACTGAATAACAGTGGTGATAATGGGCAACCTTGTTTCACCTCCCAATCTTATTGGAAATGCTTCTAGCTTATCCCTATTACATCTAATGTTTGCTAATGGTTTTAGATAGATACTGCTTATCATTTTAAGGAAAACTCCATTTACTCCTATGCTCTCTACTGTTTTTAATAGGGATGGGTGCTTTATTTTGTCAAAAGCTTTTTCTGCATCTGTTGAGATAATCATATGATTTCTGTTAGTTTTGGTCAATTATGCTGATGGTTTTCCTAATATTGATTCAGCCCTACATTCCTGGTATAAATCCTACCTAGTCATAATGTATTATCCTTATGATTAATTACTGTAATCTCTTTGCTAATATTTTATTTAAAATTTTTGCATCAATATTCATTAGGGAAATTGATCTATAATTTTCTTTCTCTGTTTTTACTCTTCCTGGTTTAGGTATCAGCACCATATTTGTGTCATAAATGGATTTGGTAGAACTCCTTCTTCACCTATTTTTCCAAATAGTTTATATAATGTTGGAATTAATTGTTTTTAAATGTAGAATTCACTTGTAAATCCATCTGGTCCTGGAGATTTTTCTTAGGGAGTTCATTAATGGCTTGTTCAATTTCTTTTTCTGAAATGGGGTTACTTAAATATTTTATTTCCTCTTCTGTTAATCTGAGTAATTTATATTTTTGTAAATATTCATCCATTTCACTTAGATTGTCAGATTTATTGTCAGACAGTTGGGCAAAATAGCTACTAATCATTGCTTAATTGCTTAAGAAGAGGTTAATTTCCTCTCCATTGGTGGTGAATTCACCCTTTTCATGTTTGATGCTTCACAAAAATTTGGTTTTCTTCTTTTTATATCAAATTAACCAAAGGTTAACTGTTTTATTGGTTTTTTTTCTTCATAAAACCAGCCCTTAGTTTAATTTATTAGTTCAATAGTTTTCTTTTAGTTTTATTAATCTCATTTAGTTGGGGATTTTTAATTTGTTCTTTTTCTGGCTGTTTTAGTTGCATGCCCAATTCATTGATCTCTTCTTTCTCTATTTTATTCATGTAAGATTTTGAGATATAAAACTTCCCCTAAGAACTGTTTTGACTGCATCCCATAAGTTTTAGCATGTTATCTCATTATTGTCATTCTCTTTGATGAAATTCCTGATAGTTTCTATGATTTGTTCTCTGATCCACTCATTCTTTAGGATTAGATTACTTTCCAATTAGTATTTAACCTATCTTTCCTTGGCCCTTTATTACACCTAATTTTTATTACATCATGATCTAAAAAGGATGTACTTAAAATTTCTGCCTTTCTGCATTTTATTGTGAGGTTTTTATGCCCTAATGCATGCTCAATTTTTGTGTAGGTGCCATGTACCATTGAGAAAAAGATATAATCCTTTCTATCCCCATTCAGTTTATTCCAGAGGTCTAGCATATCTAACTTTTCTGAAATTCTATTCACGTCTGTAACTTCTTTCTTGTTTATTTTGTGGTTAGATTTATCTAGTTCTGAGAGAGGAAGGTTGAGGTTCCCCCCCCAGTATAGTTTTGCTGTCTATTTCTTCCTCTAACTCCCTTAACTTCTCTAAGAATTTGGATACTATACCACTTGGTGCATATATATGTTTAGTGTTGATATTACATCATTGTCTATGATACCATTTAGCAAGATGTAGTTCCCTTCTTTATTCCTTTTAATTAGATATGTTTGCTTTTGCTTTGTCTGAGATCAGGAGTGCTATCTCTGCTTTTTTTCACTTCAGCTGAAACATAGTATATTCTGCTCTCTAGTCTTTTATCTTTGTTCTATGTGTATCCCTCTGCTTCAAATGTGTTTCTCATAAACAACATATTGTAGGATTCTGTTTTTTAATCCACTCTGCTATCTGCTTCTGTTTTATGGGAGAGTTCATCCAATTCACATTCACAGCTATGATTACTAACTGTGTGTTTTGCTACATCCTATTTCCCCCCTGTTTATGCTTTTCTCTCTCCTTTCATCCCATCCCTCCTCATCAGTGTTTTACTTCTGACCACCACCTCCCTCAACCTACCCTCCCTTCTATCAGTTCCCCACTTTCTTTTTCTTTCCCCTTTTCCCTCCTACTTCCCTATAGAGTAAGATAAATTTCTACATCAACTGATTGTGTATGTTGTTCTTTCTCTGAGCCAAATCCAGTGAGAGTAAGGTTCAAACAATGCTTACCCCCTCCCTTGTTTCCTTGTACTGGTCTTTTGTGCTTCTTCCTGTGATAGAATTTATCCTATTCTACCTCCTCCTTTCCACTTCTCTCAATGCAATCCTTTTTTTCACCCCTTAATTTTTTTTGTATCATCACATCACAAAGTCAACTTATATCCACACCCTCTATCTATGTATACCTCTTCTAACTGCCCTAAATTATCATCTTCCTGTGTAGGGAAAATAGTTTAAATCTTATTGAATATCATGTTGTTTTTCTTTCCTGTTTACTTTTCTATCCTTCTCTTGAGTCTTGTATTTGAAGATGAAATTTTCTGTTCAGCTCTTATCTTTTTATTAGGAAATTTTGAAAGCTCCCTATTTCATTGAATGTCCATCTTTGCCCCGTGAAAGATTATGCTCACTTTTTCTGGGTAGTTGATCCTTGATTGTAAACCAAGCTCCTTTGACCTTCTGGAATGTCATATTCTAAGCCCTCCAATCCTTTAATATGGAAGATGCTAAGTCCTGTGTAATCCTGACTGTAGCTCCTTAGTGTTTGAATTGTTTCTTTCTGGCTGCTTGCAGTATTTTCTCTTTGGCCTAATAATACTGGAACTTGGCTACCATATTCCTTGGAGTTTTCATTTGGGGATCTCTTTCAGGAGGTAATCAGTGAATTCTTCCAATGACTATTTTACCCTCTGGATCCAGAATATCAAAGCAGTTTTCCTTGAGAATTTCTTGAAAGATACTGTCCAGGCCCTTTTTTTTTTTTTTATCATGGCCTTCAGGCAGTCCAGTAATTCTTTAATGATTTCTCCTGGATCCATTTTCCATATCAGTTATTTTTCAATGAGATATTTTACATTTTCTTCTGTTTTTTCATTCTTTTGTTTGACTCTTGATGTCTCAGAGTCACTAGCTTCACTTTCTCAATTTTAATTTTTAAGCAGTTATTTTCTTCAGTTAGGTTTTGTGCCTCCTTTTCTATTTGGCCAATTCTACTTTTAAAGGAGTTATTTTCTTCAGTCAATTTTTGTGCTTCTTTTTCATAATTCATAATTTATTTTTTTCATAATTCTCCTGCATAACTCTCACTTCTTTTCCCAATTTTTCTTCTTACTTGATTTTTAAGATCCTTTTTGAGCTCCTCCAAGAGGACTTTTTGGACTTCAGACCAATTCATATTCCCCTTTGAGGCCTCATGTTTTCTGATCTTTCCTGTCACCATAATCAGGGCTCTTTTTTGTTTCTCACTCATTTTTTTATCTATTTTGTGACTTTTAAAGTTGATCTCTGCTCCTGGAGCACAGGGGACACTATCCCAAGCTTCTTATGCTGGAGGTCAGGGGCCTGCCTGGTCCTTGGCTTTGTGTGCCAGAGCCTTGGGTGCTGTGCTGGGGTGGCCCAGGCTAGTCATACCTGTTGTGCTGAAGTTCTAAGAATGGCAATTTCTCTTCTTCACCAGAGCTGGAGACCTGATAGGTGGCCTGCTCTGCCCCTGGCCTTCCAAGCCAGGATGGCTGAGGGGTGTCATCACTAAGAGTCTCCCACTGGCTTACCTGGACACCGTCTGTACAGGGCTGTGCTCCTCAAATGGCACAGACCTTTCCTGAAGTCCTTCTAAGTTATCTTAAGCTGGAAAATTGTTTCACTTCATCTTTTTGTGGGTTCTGTCACTCCAGGATCTGTTTAGAGTTCTGATTTAATGTTGTTTCCAAGGGAAGAAGTTAGGCAACTTCCTGTCTTCTCTTCACCATCTTGTATCCCCCCCACACACCAGGGTTATTTAAACACACATTCCTAACCAGAATAATAATGAAGGAACATTTTCTGAGTGCTCTAAGGCTTACAAAGTGGAAGAAGTCATAATCCTGTTATGAATTATCTTATGACTTCTCTTTCATAATTGGCTTCTGGGCCCCCGGTCCTGTCCTCAGTGGGTGACCTGGGCCCAGTGGGTGGTCCAGAGGCAAGGGCCTCCCTCAGCACACAGTGGGTGGGCTCCTGCCCTGCCCCACCCTCACTGTGGTTCACCTCCCAGGCTCTGATACAACTGTCAAACGTATCCCTTTATACCCATGTCTCTAGATGGTCTCTCCTGTAAGGGATCCTCCTCCTGAATGGGCCCCAGGGGGACCAGGGCCAGGAGGCCTGGGCATGCCTACACAGCCCCACATTTGTGAGTTCTCCCTCACAGGACACTTACTGTACGCAGTCAACAGTCACAGGCTCCCTCCTGTTACTCAGGATCTGGAGGGACAGTCCATGGATTTTCCCTCTTGGTGCCTCTGGGGCAGTGACAGAGGCTGCCCCATGGTTCATTTCCTCCAAAGCCCTCTGACCTCTGAAAGATCTGAGGAGAGACCCACAAATACAAAGTACTATGATTTATTTTTCTGTTGTGATTTTTAAAGAAAATATAAAGTATTCCACTAGTCTACTATTTAAAATCCAAATCAAGGATTGAATAAAAATTGTTCTCAGTGATTATGATGACATGTCAAGGTACCATGGGCAAGAGAAGATGGAAGGGTGGAGGAGAGAGAGACACAGCAAGATCCAGACTGCTTCAGAGTTACAAATGTCCCTCCCCCCAGATCCTAAGGCCAAGGTAGGATCTCGTCCCTAGAGACAGACATGCAGCTGCTGGGCCTTTCCCTAGGGACCAGGTCAGTGTGACTACCCACTTCTCCCAAAGCAGCCCTGATTCTTCAGAAAGTGTTATGGGATGACCCAAGGCAATTTGTCTCTTATTTCTTTGTGCCCAGCCTCTGCTGAAAATGGAATTCTGTAGCAAGGAGACTGACACTTGACTGGCTGGCACGCAACTCTGGGGACAGGATGGCAGACTGGGCCTTTGGGGGCTACCTATGGGGGTCTCTTAGGTGTCCAACCCCAAGAGGTCTGACCTGAAGGGGTCCTTGGATAGGATGGTGTCTCACCCTTAGGACAATTTCCTAGCACGTCAACCATACTGAAGGATTTTTGGAGGCCAGCCAACAGCTAAGGCTGGTAGGGTCAATGTTTTAGAGGCAGAACTGTGAGGCCACCCCACTCGGGACCAGCTGACTATGTGGACCATCATCCTTTAGGGTTCCAGGTCAACTCACTGCCAGTGGGGGAACTGGCCAGCTTTCTTCCGAGTAGAGAAAACACCAGACCTGCAGCTTGTCCCCTGGGTGAGGTGGGTGTGACCTAGAAAGGGTCCTAACCTTTCCCACCATTAGAAGGAGCAAAGGCTAGACTGAGTTGTTCCTGAAGGAAACAGAGCCAGGTTTAGACCATTGTCCCCAGCCCAGAGAACCCTTATGAGGGTGCTAGGGGCTACCAGGCTCAGGAGCAAGGGCTTGGCCATGTCACTGAGGAAGGAGGCTCTCAACCCTAGCCTGGCCAAACCAACGAAGGGGCCAGGGGAGATGGGGATTCATCTTTCACTTGCTAATGCTGCCCCTGCCATTCGCAAAGGTCCCCCAAAGGCTGCCAGCCTAAGGGGAAACTGCCAAAGATGAAGAGCCCTAAGAAATAATGTGGTGAAAGAAGCACCATGGGATTCAGGACACCGGGGTTCTGGGTCTGGCTCTGCATGAACCAGCAGAGGACCTCCTGACAGTCACCTCTCTAACCTGGACTTGGCTCACATTGAAACTGGAGGTGAGAGGGATGCCCACCCTGGCTCCCTGTCAAGGGAGGGGAGTTGTGGGGAGCAAAGGAAGGGGGAGGAGAAAACATTAAGAGCCTACTGTGTGCCAGGTGCTAAACTAGGCACATTGGGATCTCATTGGATTCTCACAACAACCCTGAGATCACAGATGAGAGATATGCCTGTAAGACTTTGAAAACTAATCAGGCTGAGGCATTTCATTTATCCAGAGTCCAAACTGGTAGCATTTCCATTA
This sequence comes from Notamacropus eugenii, assembly GCF_028372415.1. Taxonomy (NCBI): domain Eukaryota; kingdom Metazoa; phylum Chordata; class Mammalia; order Diprotodontia; family Macropodidae; genus Notamacropus; species Notamacropus eugenii. The sequence goes on from NC_092873.1 coordinate 24,576,330, forward strand.
TCCAGAACCCAGCTGAAAATCCGGGAACACAGAGGCCTCTCAGCATCAGGAGAAACAGTCCCCAAATCCATGGAGGTTATGCCAGGAGCCAGAGGCTTCTTGCCTTGTTCAGGCCGCTTCCCTGAAACTTGACCTTTGGCCCTTTGTACACATGCATGTTTAGTAAGAACTGCATTCTTCCTAAACTTTGGCGGGAATAGATGCCACAGGGATTGATTCATTCTGGGGTGCCAGGAAGAAATCTGCCTAACTCTCCTTAAATTTACCACGTAAGAATCTCTTGCCCCTTTGTGAATGGTGCCTTCCTTTCCTGGAAGAGGTTTCCCAGGTGTCTCTGAGTGGGAAGGTTTAGACACTGAACTCTGCCTACACTGAGGGTAAGGCCCGTGCCCCCTCGGATCTGAACACTGGCCAGAGCTGGAAAGGGCCACGATCCAGGCTCTCCCTGTGGCTGAGTCGGTGCAGCCCATCCCTGACACAGTCCTGGGAGCCTCTTTCCTGTACATTACCCAGAGGACTGCAGGAGGCCTTGAAGGCTGAATCAGGCAGCTTCAGGGGCTTTCCCTGGGAGAAGCTGGACAGAGGTTGGAGAAGAGGACTGAAGGAGGGGTCACAAGACCAGGGTGGAGGTCCTGCTTGTACCGGTCACTCCCTGTGTGACTGTAGGTATAGGACTTCTATTCAATATTTCTCTGGGGAATGAGGCAGGACAGACATGGCAATGTCTAAAGCCCTTTTCTGAAGCCAGAGGGCCCCTTCCCTTCTGGAGTCAGGTCAATCCAAGTAAGGTAACTGCACAGGACAGGGTGAGGACATGGTCAGCCCCAGACCCCCTGACCGGGGCTGATCATGTATGTGTCTGTGCCCAGGACAGCCGTGCTGGAAGAACCTGGACCCCCTCTGCTAGTCTGTGCAGGTTCCCCCTGGAACTGGAGGACGGGATGCTAGCAGAGATTTCTCTCCCAGTCAAACGCTCGGAAGCATTTGGAGAACAGAGAAGGCTTTCTTTGTTTCCTGTCACGCCTTTCTGAAGCCCATGACAAGCTTGGCTGGCTTCCTCCTGTTCTTTCATGCAGCTCCCTTAACTCCAGGAATTAATGATTTCCTTGTTGACAGAGGAGGAAAGTGGTGTCTCACAGGGCCCCGGGCTTCTCTGGGCCAAGGCAGAATTACCTAGGCTCATCATGGATCATGGATTAATCACAGATTTAGCTCTGGAAAGGACTCAGGAGACCACCAAGCCCAGCCCTCTCAGTGCAGAGGAGAAACACCATGCCCAGGGTGGCTGGGACTTGCTTAGGGTTGCACAGGCAGGAAATATCAGAGCAGGATTAAAAGCCACGGGCCCTGCCCTCAAACTCAGCTTGCGGCCCACTGCACCACACTGCCTCCCATCATTCTCCCCTCCCTTTGGCTGGTGAAGCATCAGGTGATGAGGCCTAACACAAGAGCAGAGAGCACACCCTCATCCCGAGAATGAGGATGTCTGAGCCAGGAAGGACCTGAGCTCAAAGGTCTCAAACAGGCAGCCTTCCCCAATGGGGTAAACCAGATTCAGATGGAACTGGGAAGTGTCTGACAAAAAAGAAAAAGAAAGAAAAATACAATAAAACATAAATAGCGTTACATTTTTTAATCTTGGGGGTGGGGAGGCATGGTCCCAAGCTTTAGGATTCCTCATGCTGCTGTTTTCAGAGCTCTGTAAGCTTTTAGTGTTTCCAAGATGGTATGATCCTGGAACAGGTGTGGTCACTGCTCTCCTGGCCTTTACCCAGGAAAGGCCTCTGGTCCCCTGAAGTCACAAACACTGGTGCTCTCTCTGCCCTAGAACTGTAACCCAGAACTGCATATGGCAAGACAGTTGCCAATCAGTGTCAGCTGCACCCAGTGCCAGTAATCTCTGAGCAGTTGTCAGATCCCCTCACTGTCTCCTGTCTCAGAGCTGCTACTGCCCCCAGGTATAGCTCCTACCAGCCTCTTAAGCCTTCTTAGGCCAGAATAATGTCCACCCCCAACCTTTCGTTGGCTCCACAATGCCCCAATTTGATTTAAGGCATGACTTTAAAGTTGTTTGGAGGGGAATGTTGAGAGAGTTCAACTAGGTTGACTAATCCACTGCCCACTGCCCTATACTTCTGGTGTTGTGTTCAGTTTTCAGTCATGTCCAACTCTTCATGACTGTTGGGAGTTTTCTTGGCAAGGATTTTAGGATAGTTGTCCATTTCCTTTCCTAGCTCATTTTATGGAGGAGGAAACTGAGGGTCACATGGTTAGTCAGCATCGGAGGCCATATTTGAACCCAAGAGAATAAGTCGTTCTGATTCTAGGCCAGGCATTTTATCCACTGTGGCGCCACCTAGCTATTCATGCTTCTGGTAGTGTACTTTGTCAGAGGGCTGGATTTGGAGTTGGGAAACCTGAGTAGCTGTGTGCCCCTGGGTAAGTCATTTAACCTCTTTCTGCCTCAATTTCCTCATCTATAAAATGTGGATAATAGCATCTTACCTCACAGGGATATAGGGAGGAATCAAGGAAATAACATGTAAATTGCATTGCAAATGTCAAAGTGCTCCATAAGTGCTTTTATTTTGGAACATAGGAATCTTTTCTTTTTCTCTTTTGGGGTATAATTGGTGTATCACTGGGTCAAAGGTTGGGTACAGTTCAGTGACTTTGGGGCCATAGTTCTACATTTCTTTCCAGACTGGAGCAGTTCACAGCTCTACCAACAATGCATCCAAATACCTCTTTGCCCACAGCCTCTCCAGCATTAATAACATTATTTCAACTAGTTTTTTGGTGCGTTCTCTAGGATTCTCCAAGTATACCATCATATCATCCCCAAAGAGTGATACCTTTGTTTTCTCATTGTCTAGTCTAATTCCTTCCATTTCTTTTTCTTCTCATATTGCTTAGCCACTATTTCTAGCACTATATTGAATAATAATAATATTCTTGCTTCACCCTGATTTTCTTGGGAAGGTTTCTAACTTAGCCCCATTACAGGTCATGCTTGATGATGGCTTACTACTTATCATTTTAAGAAAAGCTCCATTTATTCCTGTTCTTTCTAGTGTTTTTTTTTTAATAGGAACGAGTGCTGTGTTTTGTCAAAAGCTTTTTCTGTATGTATGGAGATAATATGATTTCTGTTGGTTTTATTGAGATGCTCAATTATACTGATAGTTTTCCTAATGTTGAACCAACCGTGGATTCCTGATATAAATCCCTCCTGGTCATAGTGATCTTGGTGATATATTGCTACAATCTCCTTGCTAGTATTTTATTTAAAATTTTTGAATCAATATTCACCAGGGAAACTGCCCCATAGTTTTCTGTGTTTTTGCTCTTCCTGGTTTAGATATCAGTATCACATTCTGTCATAAAAAGAAATTGGTAGGACTCCTTCTTTGCCTATCTTTTCAAATAGCTTATATAGTATCAGAATAAATTGTTCTTTGGTAATTTGTTCTCTGGTTCATTCACTTGTGAGTTCATCTGGTCCTGGGGGTTTTTTTCTTAGGGGGTTCATTCATGGCTTGTTCATTTTGTTTTTCTAAGAGAGATTACTTATGTATCCTATTTTCTATTAATCTGGGCAATTTATATTTTTGTAAATATTCATCCATTTCACTTGTTAGATTTATTGGCATATAGTTGGGCAAAATGGCTCCTAATAATTGTTTTAATTTCATCTTCATTGGTGGTGAATTCACTCTTTTCATTCTTGACGCTGGTGATTTTTTTCCCTTTCTTTTTTTTAAAAAATCAAGCTAACCAATGGTTTGTCTGTTTTGTTTTTTTGTTTTGTTTTGTTTTTATAAAACCAGCTCTTACTTTTATTCATTATTTTAGTGATTTTTTTTTAAACTTCCAATTTTATTTAATCTTGTTGATTTGGGGGATTTTCAGTTTAGTGTTTAGTTGGGAATTTTTCATTTGTTGTGTTTGTAGTTGCATGCCCAATTCATTGATCTGTTCTTTCTCTGTTTCAGTGATGTAGCATTTAGAGACATAAATTTTCCCCTAAGTACTGCTTTGTCTGCATCCCATAAATTGTATTCTACTATCTCAAGTGTTATGATTTATTCTTTAGGATTAAATTATTTAGTTTCCAATTAGTTCTTAATCTGTTTCCATGACCCTTTATTGAAAATAATTTTTATTGCATTATGATTTGAAAAGAATGGATTTAATTTTTTTGCATTTGGTTGGACGGTTTTTATGCCCTAAAACATGGTTAATTTTGTGTATTACTTTTCACTTTTCAACAGAGATCTATTATAGCTAACTTTTCTAAAATTCTATTCATTTCCTTAATTTCTTTTTCCGTTGATTTTATTGTTGTTGTTGTTGTTAGATTTATCTAGTTCTGAGAGGGAAAAGTTGAGGTACTTCACTAGTATAGTTTCACTTTCCATCTCCTATTGTAATTCATCTAATTTTCCCTTTAAGAATCTGGATACTATACTGGATAGTGCATATTTATTTAGTACTGATATTACTTCATTGTTTGTTGTACCTTTTGACAAAATGTAATTTCCCTGCTTGTCTCTTTTAATTAGATCTATTTTTGCATTTGCTTTGTCTAAAATCATGATTGCTACTCCTGCCTTTTTTTAGTTTAGCCGGAGCATATTAGATTCTTCTCCTACCCTTTATAACACTATGTGTGTCTTTCTGTTTTAAGTATGTCTCTTATAAACAACATATTGTAGGATTCTGATTTCTAATCCATTCTGCTATCTGCTTCTGTTTCATGGGTGAGTTCATCCCCCATTCATATTCATAGTTGTGATTACTAGCTATGTATTTCCCTCCATCCTGCTTACTCTCTTTCTCTCTATCTCTCTGTCTCTTTCTATCACACAGACACACACACACACACACACACACACACACACACACACACTCACTCACTTTTCACCCTGTCCCTCTTCAAAAGTGTTTTGCTTCTGACCACTTCTAACTGCCCTAATAATGATAAAGTTCTTAGGAGTTCTTAGTATCACCTTTCCCATATAGAAATGTAAACACTTTGACTTTATTGAGATCATTATGATTTCTCTTTCATGTTTACCTTTTTATGCTTGAATATTGATTTGAAAGTCAAATTCTCTATACAGTGGCGGTCTTTTCATCGGGAATGTTTGGATTTCCTCCATCTCATTGAATATCCATTTTTTCCCCTGAAGAATTAATATTCAGTTTTGCTGGGTAGGTAATTCTTGATTATAATCCTGGCTCCTTCGCCCTGCAGAATATCATATTCCAAGTCCCCTTATCAGAAGCTACAAAATCTTATGTGATCCTGACTGTTGCTCTATATTTCAATTGTTTCTTTCTGGCTACTTGCAATATTTTCTTTTTGACCTGGGAGCTCTGGCATTTGGCTATGCTATTCCTGGGAGTTTCATTTTGGAATCTCTTTCAGGAGGTGATTGGTGGATTCTTTCAATTTCTATTTTACCCTATGGTTCTAGAATATCAGGGCATATTGACATTTCCTTGAAATAGGATATCTAGGTTCTTTTTTGTCATGACTTTCAGGTAATCCACTAATTCTTAAATTATCTCTCCTTCTAGGACAGCTGTTTTTCCCATATTTCACATTTTCTTTTCATTTTTTTTATCTTTATTGTTTTTTTGCCTAATTCTAATTCATAAAGAATTATTTCCTTCAGTGAGCTTTTATACCTCATTTTTTAAGTAATTCTTCTCTTCAGTGCACCTTTGTCTCTTTTACCATTTGGCCTATTCTGTTTTTTAAGGTTTGTCTTCAGTATTTTTCACGCCTCTTTTACCAAGCTGTTGACATTTTTTTCCATAATTATCTTGCATAACTTGCATTTTTTTTCTCAGTTTTTCCTCTACCTGTATTATTTGATTTTGAAACTCCTTTTTAAGCTCTTTCAGAAATTCTTGGAGGGGGGTAGGGGAGGGCATGCGCTGAGGCCCATTCACATTTTTCTTTCATTTTTTGCATGTAGCTGTTTGGACCTTGTTGTCTTCTGAGTTTATGTTTTGTTCTTCCCTGTCACCATAGTGACAGGGTTGTTTTTGTGGTTATTGTTTGCTTATTTTTCCAGTTTATTTCTTGATTTTTAACTTCATATTAAAGTTAGACTCTGTTCTTGGGATGAAAGGACTACTGTTCCAAGCTTCAGGTTTTTCATGCTGCCATTTTCAGAGCTGGTTCTGGGGGTCTGTAAGTTTTCAGTCCTTCCAAGATGGTATGATCTAAGGAGAGGTGTGGTCACTGTTCTTCTGGTTTGTGTTCTGGTCTGTGACTAACCCCAAGTACTTTTTTCTGCCATGACCAGGGTCTCCTCTCCTCTGCTGCTAAGATATCTAGTGTTCTAGTGCTCCTCCTCACACTGGGACTGAGACCCAGAACCATGTATGCAGAGTCCTACTCCCACTGCCCACAAAACGTCCCCGGCAATCTCCTTCTGACCAGTTATCAGTCCCCCTTAACTGTCTGTGAGTTGAGAACTCTGGAAGCTACCTCTACTTATTCAGTCACTCCCAAGGTCTGCTGCTGGCTTGTCCTTGGGACATAGCCTGCATTGGACTGCACTCCACTCTCACCTTGGGGAGACAGATCTTTCCTGTTGACCTTCTGAGTTGTCTTGGCCTGGAAAATTGTTTCGCCCTGTCTTTTTGTCAGTTCTACCAAGTTCATGTTGAAGTGTTATTTTAACATTGTTTGGAGGGAAATTTGGAAGAGCTTAGGCAAATCCCTACCTTTACTCTGCCATGTTGACTCTGCCCCCTCCAGCCTTAATAAGAGCTAACATAGCACCTACTACATACCACACACTGCGCTAAGTATCTTACAATTATCTCATTTGATCTTGACAATAACTCTGGGAAGTAGGTGCTATTATTATATCCATTTTACAGATGAGGAAACTGAGGCAAACAGGGGCTAAGGGATTTTCCCAGGGTCACACAACTAGTAAGTGTCAAAGGCTGGATTTGAACTCAGGTCTTCCATTCTGACCATTGTGCCACCAAATGCCCCCTAAAGGACATTTTCTCTTTTTGTCATCTTAACCAATCTGATGGTGTGAGGTGGAACTTCAGAGTTGCTTTAATTTACATTGCTCCCATTTTTAGTGATTTGGGGCCTTTTGGGTATGGCTGTTGATAGTGTGGATTTCTTCCTCTGAAATATGCTTTTCCATATCTTTTGACCATTTCTCGGTTGGGGGACTGGATGTCTTTTGTTTTCCCATCAGTTTCTCAGTGTGCTGCATTCCCACCCACCCACCATCTTCCCCCAGGGAGCCGGCCTTTGTAACAAAGAACAGTTAAGCAAAACACAATGACTGACCTCATGGCAAATGAGACTCCACACCCTTTCCAAGGAAAGGAGGGAGCTGCCTCTTGGCATGTCTTCTGTGGAGCTCCAGTGAAGGTCCAGTGAAATGGAGGGTTACGGAAAGCCCTTTTGTCTCTGCAACATCTAGAAGATACTTCTAGGGGCCCCCTTGCCTCCACTTGCCAGTTCCTCCTCCCCTCTGGGCTAGACACTTTCCAAGCCTATGACCAGAACCACCAATTGGAAGGAACCTTGGACTTTGGGCTCCCTCCAGCCCCACCCACACTCCCTCCTCCCAGACCTCCCAGACCACTGGGCCAGCCTGACCTCTTCCATGAGTACATAGACTCCTTCTTCCACAGTTTTGGAAGAGGACAGTCCTCCAGGCTCCTCCTATCCTCCCACCCCCATAGTCCCTGTGTCTCCATGATGGCCTGGGCTGCTGGGCACTCCTGGGTCCCTCTCTGTCCCCAGCACTTGTCTGCTCTGCTGCTCCTAATTTCATGAGTAGGATCAGTGCATTTTGGGGAAGTTCTGACTTCCTTCTGTTGTGCCAAAGGATCCCCTCCAACTCCCTGCCCCTAACCCCGTCATGGTCCTATCCTCCCATCTAGAGAGACCTGAGAGGTCTCCAAAGGCACCTTTGTGCCCTTAGCTCCACTGTTCCTTTGGACTTTCTTCATTAACCCTCATTCCCAGACCCTTCACCATCCTGTTTGTCCACCAGGATGGGCTCCAGCTGGTCAGCCCTGAACTGGGCCAAAATCTACCCACTGGCCTACTTTGCCTCTTCCTGGCTATGACACCAAGGATAAGCTTCTCAAGGCTGCCACCAATCCAGGAAAGCCTGGAGGGGGAGTTGTGTCCAGTCAGCCCCTGTCTCATACCCATGATTTCTGACCTTGGCCCCTGGAAGAATCAGATGAGCACTAGGACAGGGAATCAATATCCCGCTGGCTCTCCTTCCCATTGCCAATGGATGGCAAGGCCTCGATGACATGGTCGAGGCCGATGATGATAATAGCTAGCATTTTGTAGGGTTTTCAGGTCTGCCAGGCATTTTACCAATGTGTCAGATGATCTGCAGGCTAGATGCTATGATTATTAGTCCCATTTTAAAGATGAGGCACTTGAGACAGAGGTTAAGTGACTTGCCCAGGGTCACCAAGCTAGTCAACACCTGAGGCCAAATTTGAACTCAGGTCCTCCTGACTCCAAATCCAGGGCTACTTCCCAAAGGCCAAGAATTCATGGTGTCCTTCCTTGAACTACAAGAAGACTGGTTATAATGGTTGGGTGCATTTAAGTGGAATATAGAATATTACATAATAAGAAATCAGTCTGGTACTGGGAAAGAAAAAAAAAATGGCTCCGGATCCCAGGGCACTTGGCTTCAAGCCTGTCTCTTCTTGCTTCCCTGGACATCAGTTGGATTCTGGCCTCTGAGGGCCCTTCTGGTTCCATATTGAGGATTCCAGGGTCCATGTTGATGTCTTATTACAGAAATGAAGATTTGGAAGTAATCACAGCAGCCCTATTGTCTAGGCTGTCCCCCAAAAAATCTACTGTGTGCCACCCTGCCCCCTCTGCAGAGCAGGCACCACTCCCTCTCAGTCGTTCCACTGGGGCCACCCAGGACACTCCTTGGCCATCCTCCCTAAGACCCAGGCTCTCTCCTGAACTCAGAACAAGTCCCTGAACATCCAAGATCAAAGTCTGAATGAACGATTGGATTGACATGCCCTTAGAGTAAAGGACTCTACACAGGCAGGATGCCCATGAGGACTGACCAGCCCCTAAGGCCATCCCTAACTGGAATCCTGAGAATGCCTCCTTCCCAGCCTCCCAGACTGGGGAGCCACAGAGGCCTTCTGATAGTCCTTTCCTCGGGGCCCAACCTCCATCCTTCTCCTTCCAGGCCTGTGCTCCAGAGTCTCCAAAGTAGGCCCAGCCTCCTGTACCTGGCTAGAGGGGCATGGCTGTGACATCACCACATCTTGTTGCTAAGCCATTGGCAGATCCCAGCCCAGAATAGTCTGATACACAGGCTACAGGCCAGAGGACCTTTGGCTGCCACTCCTCCAGTTCCATCTGAGTGACCTTGACAACCCCCTCATCCTTTCATATTCTGGGCAAGCTGGCAGATGTGGGCATCCGTATGCATTCCAAGGAAAGTTATTCTGGGGCCTGACAACATTCCAAATGCCAAGGGAACTGTTCAAGTTTGAGCGCCATGGAGTGTGGCTGGGCTCACTGGCCCTCCAGGTGTCTCAAAAAGCCACACCCTTTTCAGAGACCAAGAAGCAGAGCCCTGAGCAGGAGGGTGGCACAGGCTGGACCAGCCCCTGGAGGGTAGACCAGATGGGGTGGTGGCTGCTCAAGAGTAGTAGGCCAGACTCGAGGAGCCAGGGGCTCCCTAAGGGGCAAAAGTACAGGATTTGGAGTCCCACAGCCTGAGTTCGAGGGTCAGATCTGCTGCCTAATGTGCCTAAGGGGTCTGTAAAATGGGTACTTAGATGACATGGTCTCGCCAGACCTCAGGCTCCCTGCTGGCAGAGGGTCCAGCTAAGGCCTGGATTTGGAATGGGAGTGAGCTCAGGCTGATTCTAGAACAAGGAGGGGAGAAGCAGAGCCCCCAGAATCTGCAAGTCATAGTCTGTCCCCCCAGAGACAGACTCTCCCAGGCAGATAATGGCCTTTGCTGCTGATGTCCATCAGGACTGTGGGCATGACACCAGCCTGCCTGAAGCATTGGCACTGCCACTTTCCTTGGGGACAAAGGGAAATGGAGAGATAGTGCTGGAGAAGGTAGAAGGATGTTAAATGGAGGCTGCAGGTGAACTCTGTAGGGGAGGAATCAGGGTCCAGCTGGAAGCAGGACCAGAGAGGACTGGGTTAGGCGTTCTCCCTCTCTGCCTCTCCCTCACTTCATGGCAGGGATCCTCCTCAGGGCTCATGGAACGGGGCCACAAGACCTTCCTGGAAGGGTCCCCAAGGTCAGGGAGGTCCCTGGGTAGACCTTGGTTCTTCAGGACAGTTTCCTTCTTTAGTGGCCAAGGGGCCAGGGGAAAAATAAGCTCTAACAGATCCTAACCAGTTGGAAAGGCTTTAAGTAGGAGACAGGCTGAGGTCTATCTGCAGGCCCAGGAGGACCATGATGGAAGTTGGTCAGGTTAGATTTAGGGCAGATGCTGGGCAAAACTCCCCAATCATGAGGCTAAGCGGTCATGGGAGAAGCTGCTCCAGAGGGAGGGCTCCCTAATGTGGAGGAGCTGACTCCCTGAAAGTAGCTGCTGGGCCAGGATGAAGACCAGAGGGGTCTGGAGTAAGGAGAAGCAGGGAGGCAGGCCTTCGAGGTGGGGCTGACAGGGGAGGAGGCCTGGGCTTGGAACCTAGCTCCTCCCTACCTAGCTTCCTTCCCCTCCTTCCAGAGGATCTTATTTCTAAACACTGAGAAAGGAACAGAGATAGAGGCCCCAGTCACACTGAGATTTACAGCCAAAGTGAGTGAGCCCAAGGTGCCGGAAGAGTCCCTCATCAACCCCCCAGGGGGAGGGAGGTGCTTAGGGGTCCTGTTCTTGGAGCCTTTCCAGGAATGGGAAAGCCCACACTAAACCATCTGTGCACCCCACCTGATGACAAGAAGCATGTGATAACCAGCTGGCTCGTTGGGGTCAGGCTCTGCCTGGGCACAGGCACGATACTCTCTCTGGGGTCTCTGGGCTGGATTTGGAGGGAGCCAGCCTGGTGGAGTAACTGGATTCCAGGACTAGAGTCCAAGGCCCTGAAAGTCAGCCCCTCTCCAAGTCTCAAGTTTCCCTCCCTGAAAAAGCAGGCATCGGCACTCAGTGATCTCTGGGGTCCCCAACCTTGAGTCCTTTTGGTCCTTACAGAACAAATCCTGATCCCCCCCTCTTGGCCTCTGTATCAAGGAAGAGATTTGCTGTGATAATCATGGGCCATTACGGGAAAACATCAGCAGTTTGGCCACTGCTGAGGTGTGTTTTGGGAGAAACTCCCCAGGGCTAGGTGGGGAGTTCATGCTTCCCCCATGTTCCAACCCATCCACAGATTTGGCTGTCATCCTGTCAGGCCTCTGCAGGCAGAGCTGGTGGATCTACCTGGGCAGGCCCCCTCCTCCCTTCCTGGGACAATCCCATGTCTGGTTGGTCCTCAGGAAAGTGGCAGGGGGCCCCTCAGCCCAGAAAGCTCCACCAGTCCGTCAGCCAGCCGCCCTTTCTCAGTCTCACCCCTGCTGTCCAGTCCCGGGCTCAGTTCTAAAAGAAGACAGGGTCCAAAAGAAGACTTTGGCCAGCACCAGGAGCCTACTCCCCACTTGGCAGCCCCTCATTCCCTGCTGATGACCTGGCACCATCTGCTGCTTGGCAGGACATATGAGGCTGCCAGGAGCAGACCTAGGAGTTACAGAGGTGGCAGAGGGGCAGGTTTCATGTTGGTATGCAGGGTGGAAGGGACAACCTTGGCACTGGGGGCTCCTTCCCTCTTGAGGCTGGGGTATTCTGGAGGAGCTTCCTGTCAGGTGACCCCCCAGGATCTAGCACAATTCTCAGAACATGTGTAGTGGCTGATGCCCTCATTTGGTGGCACAGCCATCTGCTCATTAGATAGAAGTCCTCATGGCATCGTAGAGGAGAGTCTAGTCATCTATGCCCAGAGTGAGCATGCCCAGAGGTCTGACTTCTGATGGACTTTCAGAGTGAGCAGGGAGACTGAGCCTGGGCAGGCATGCTGGGCCCCTATGGATGTCTCGACTGACTTTGCTCCTCCCCAACCCCAGAAGGAGTCTGTGATCTCGGCATCTTCTCATTTGTTGTGCTGGTTGGCAGTGTCATCTCTGGTCATTACCATGGTGGGCCAGAGAGATGGGGGGAAGACAGAGGATGAGATAAGAGATGGGAGAAGAAACCGAGGGAAAGGGAGAAGAGGCCGAGACAGAGAGAGGGAGGGAGCAGGTAAAGAGATGGTAACTGGTATGAAGCAGGAGCACTGTCCCAGCAGGAAGGGAGGGGGCTGCTTGGCCAATGTGGAGAGAGTGTCCCAGGACATCCCATCTTGGTTAGTAGCTTTGTTAGCTGTGCAAGGTAGCGTCACATTGGAAACCATCGCCAGCAGCTGCTTCCCAGCCACATCCTGTGGGCAGTCAGCCCATCCCCCAAGCCAGGCCTCTGCCCATGTCCCCAGAGAGTCAGGTGGGTGCAGCAGACTCTATGGGCAGGCCTGCCAGGAGGCTGCTGAAGCTGGATTTGGGGAGTAACATCAGCACAGGGGAGCCACTGTCCTCTTGGGGTTCTCAGCCTCCACCTCCAATCCTCTTATGCCTGTCCCATGATTTGGGACAGGGGCCAGCGAGAAATCTGGCAGGCACTTCAGCCCATAGCCCTCCTCCCCTGGAGAGACAAGGCCCAGCTGGGCTTGAGAAAAGCATCCCAGGACTGAGAAGGGCAAAACTGTGGTGAGCTGGCCCAGTCTGGGAGGCTGTGTGGAGGCAGGTGTGCCTGACTAACTAGGACTAAGCAAGCTCCACCCCATTCCAGTGTTCCTGTGAGCACATTAGATGGACCCTGGGAAGGGCAGGAGGTCTGGGGGCTTGTGTGTACTGGGCCTTCTCCCCAAGGAGGACCACCAGACAACAGTCACATTGGGCAGCGGGGATGACGCTCTGCCTCCTCTGCAGTGGAGTCAGAAGGCCTGGATTCCAATCTTGGCTCTATCACTGGCCCACTCACGGTGAGGCTGGGTGAATATCTGCCTCTCTGGGCCTAAGTTTCCCTATTTGAGACAGATAGACTAGATAGTTTCCAAGTATCTCTTGCCCCTACAAATGTGTGACTCTGAGGACCCCTGTAGTGACTCTTCATGGCTCCCAATGGTTTCCTTGTATCTTTCCTAGAAGAGTTGCCCAACATGACCACCATATCAAGGATATGGGGGAAGGAGCTACTCATTCCAGACCAGGGCCAGATTTCTTGGCTGATGTCCAGCCTCCCAGTTCACAGACTGGTCTGCTGGTGGAGAGGGGTAGTGTTAGATTTTTTGTTTCCCATATGTTCTCCTTTGTTACAATGATAGGTCTCAGGCATAAAAATAGTTAATAACATATTAGCACCCTATGTGTCTTCTCACAAGCCTTGATTAATCTTTGTAACATGCCCTGGGGCTAGGGACAAGGGAAAGTATTATTGTTCTGGCTTGGAGGGAAGTACTTCGTGATATAGCTCAAGACCTTCTCAGGCTCTGGAAAAATGGCAGCCTTGTTCTCGAGCTCTTGGATCTTGAACATAGGCACCTGGGAAATGGATTCCTTTCCTACCTCACCTCTGCTAATGACTGTGGTACTGAGGAAAGAGCTCTATATTTAGACACCAGAGGTCTTGGGTTCTAATTCAGTCTCTGCCATGTACTAGTTTGAAAAGTCCTTTCCTCTCTTCAAACTATGGTATCACAGAAAAGGAAACCAAGATCCATCCTAGGTGGGAGGGGCCATGGGAGCCTCTGGCAGCAGCTTTCACAGTAGCTGCTCACCTGCCTACCCAGCCAAGCAACCTCCAAGCTTTGGTTCCTTGTGATACCCAAAGGAAGGGACAGAATTTTGCAAGCTGAGAATGCTAGTCCTGGTTTGACCTGGGACGGTCATGTCTCCTTTAGGATACAGCATCTCTCCAGGGGGTCTTGGCCTCCCCCTTGGTGTCTGCTCTGCTTATTTCTGGGAGAAGCATTCGCTGATTAGGATTGGTCCTCTCAGCAAGTAAACAGGGGGATTGTTGCTTCAGGTGGTAGGAGGACCAGATGCCATCCAGGATGGAAAAGTCTTGGGCAGCGTGGCACAAAGGCCTGGACCCAGGACACCTGGGTTCTAATTCCAGCTCTGCTTACTACTGCTGCATGACTCCCTGCTTGGGCTCATTCTCCTTGGCCCCAGAGCAATGGAAAGATATTGGAAAAGCTTATTTTGGCTCAATACAAGAACTTCCTAACAAGAGAACTCTCCACAAAGTGGGATGGGCTATCTCAGAGGCAGTGAGTTCCCCCATCATGGGAGGTCTTCAGCAGAGACTGGGTGTCTTCCTCTTGTCTGAGATTCAGTAGAGACATGTGCTGCTCTTTCCACATGGTGTGTGGTCCCATTCTCCTGGCTTGGGTCCAAGGTGGCATTGGGGGATGGAGCCTGATGGGACTTACCCAGCCAAAGGCTTGTGGGCAGGGCTTTTCTCTTCCTTTCTTCCCTCCCCCCACCCCAACCAGCACATCCATTTTTCCTATTTTCTTTCATTAGTCTTGCTGAACACTTCCAGGATGTGGGGTGTCTCAGGACCACTGCCAGAGAGAGATACTGGATCCTGTTCACAAAATCTTGGCATCTTGAGCCAACCCCTTTGGTCCCTTCTCATCCACGTTTCTCATTCTGTGGTGGGCTTTTATGGAGCCCACCCTCACTCCCACTACTTACAGGCCCCTCAGCAACTTGTCCTTGTCCCAACCTTATAAATGGGAGCAAGAATGCCCAGGCAGATACACGTGCTTGCCCAAGGGCATGTGCCAAGGCTGAGCCCAGTTACCAAGTGAGAGGGGACTGGGGTCATTGCTAGGAAGCCAGACAGGCCATCAACATTCACTAAACACCTACTCTGGGTCCAGCACTGGGCTAAGGGATGCTTCAGGCACATAATGACTGAGTAACCCTAGCCAAGCCACTTAACCCCTCAAGTTCCCACATCTGTAAAGTGGGGACAACACCTGTGGCCTTTGTGGAGGATTATAGGATCAAATGAGGTCAGTCGCTGCCATAAACCTGGGCCCTCTGCTTCATCACTCCCAAACCTCAGCTGAAGGAGAGAGCCCCGCCTGCACCTCTCACTTCTCCCAGGCTGCACTGCTCTGGGGCACCGCACCCGCCCTCACGGCCCTCTGCAGCTTCCTCCTCCACTCAACTGGAAACTCCTGGCAGGCAGGAACTATCTTTTTTTCTATTTGTATCCCCGGCATCTAGCAGAGTGCCTGGCACATAGTAGGCACCTGACGTTCATTGATTGATTGACTAATGAGTTTGGGACCAAGAAATGAAGGGAGCCACCTGTCTATTAGATGGAGTAGAGGGAAGGGAAGCCAATGAGGCAGCCACTGCCCTGGTGTAGGGGACAGGTGATGTGTGCCTGAGCTAGGGCAGTGACCTCATACATGGAGAGAGAGGAGAGATGTGGGGGTAGAGCCACTAGTGATGGAGAGGGACAGAAAAGACAGCTCACAGTCTGAATGGGGACACCTGACTCACCCACTCAGAGACATGCACATGAGATCTGCCCCCAGCAGAACGTGGCAGGCTTTTCATTCAATCTTGAAGCGCAAATATGCGTGGCCTGTCTCTCCTTCCTCCCCTCCATGCACTCTGAGTCAAGCAAACACCAGCACTCCCACCTCCAAACCTTTGCTCCCCCCTTAGCTTGTGGACTGCCACCCTCAACAGAGCTCAAACACCACCCCCTGCACCCCTCAAATCTCACATAGCACTTTGTAACTCAAGACATTTTTCTAGGACACCATGATTGTATTGGTTAATTGATTGATTAGCATCTGCTCTCCCACCAGGCAGCTTTTGTACCTCCTCCAAGGCTCTACGCGTAGAAAGCAAGGAATAAATGAGCCTATGGCAGATTTCAGCTCAGTCCTTGTCCTTGGGTTGTTTAATCCTTTTTAGATGAATGGCTTGGATAAAAGCACCAGGCTCAAGCTGAACAAATTTGAAAACAAGGGAAAGCTGGGCAGAGGTGGGGGAAGCTAACTCAGACTTCGAGTCAGGATTCCGAGACCTGGACAGGGCTCCCCCCCTTCCCCCTTCCTCCCCCCTCCCCCGGGTTGAATAGTGTAAGAGGAAATTTATCACAAGAAATGTAAAGCCTGACCTGGGTTCAAAAAATCAGCCTTTCAAATGCAAAGGGAGGAATGATTTGTCTCTAAACCTAGGGGGGTTGGGAGGGGAGTAGGCGGCAGGGTCTGGACAAATCAGCAGGAAAATCAGAAGTAGCTAGGAGGAGTCACAGAGCATCAGGCTGGGGTCAAATCTAACCACAGATACTCCCTGTGTGACGAGTCACTTAACCCCTGTCTATCTACTGTGCATCAGTAGCCCTCAGACTCAAATGGTATCCCTGTTCTGGGCATCTCTCTTGGGTCTGGAGACTCAACAAGGTGGCTCTTGGGGGCCTCCCTGAGCTGCTAAGGGGGTGAGGGGTCAGGGATCTCAGGGCAGGCTCTGGCCAGTCTGAATCTTCCTGGGGTGGACCCAGTCCTGCCCAGCTCCCTGAGTGCCACAGGAGCACAGGGACAGACATTGGGGAAAAAGGACCAGAACATTCTAGAACCTGGGCAGGGAAGAAAGGAGGGAATCTGGCTGGCCCAGGGAACTTTTTCAGGAAACAGCTGGACTGTATCTGCCTGCATCCTGAGAGAATGGAAAGTGATCTCTCGGGTCCATCTAGCGCCAGGAAACTCAGATTCCAGGAAAACTCTCTCTTCTCCTCCACCCCTAAGAGTCATGGGCCTTCTGCTCCCTTCTTCCTCCCCTTCATACTTTCTCTGCTTCTGGCATCAGGCCCAGAGCAGCTTAAATCCCTGGGTTCAGGGCCCTCAGAGTTGTTGGACTGGAGGAAGGGTGGCCAGCTGGGGAGAGCACCAGCATGGCCAGAACAGTGAGGGGAAGGCCTGAGCCTGAGAACTGAGTGAGACACACGTCAGGAAGGGTACACACAGTACATGGGGGCCAAGAGCTCAGCAAATGTATAGTTTTAATCCTGTCATTGTATTAGCCATCCCTTTCCATAGGCTCTCTGTCTCTCTCCTCTCCTCTCTCATTCTCTCTCCGTACATATACTTGTGTAACATATGTAAATGTCATTTCTGACTCTCCATGATCCATTTGGGGTTTTCTTGGCAGAGATCCTAGAGTGGTTTGCCATTTCCCTGTCCAACTCATTTTACATATGAGAAAACTGAGGCCAACAGGGTGAAGTGACTTGTCCAGAGTCACACAAAGACTTGGGTCACCCTAGATGACCCTAAGCTGGTCACTTCAGACTCTCTGGGACTCCACTTCCTCATCTGCAAAGAAGATAAGTAAGAATATTAACTGTACTCAGGACCTCACAGTTGAAGTGAGGGGAGCATCTTGTAAGTCATGAGCCCCATAGAAACATCCAGTGTCTTAGAGAAGAGCATGCTGGGGCTCAGAAAGGGTAAGGAGGCAGCCCAGCCCAAAGGGCTACAGACCTTTGGCTCATCTCCTGAGGGCCTATCTCACAAGGCCAGAAGAAAAGGTGATGGATGATAAAGCTGAGTCCCCTTGAGCCCAGGTGCGAGAGCTCCGAGCTGTGCCGAGGGGTCAGGGAAGAGACTTGGACCACAAGCGCCAGGGCCTGACCAGAGAAATGGGCAGCCCAAGGGACTGGTGGGCTCCCCTTCACTGGCCACAGCACTCCTCAGTGGGGATGGTGGAGCTGACCAGTCTCTATAGGCCCATAGATTGGGAAGATCTGTGGCAGATCTCTGCTTGGGACCAAGTCCACGATGGGTAGCTTCTCAGCCCTGGCTCCTGCTTCACCTGCACTTTGGGGTCTTCCTCACTCCTTTTCATAGCCCCAAAGGCAAAGTGTCTGAAGGACTCATCCCCACGCCCAGTGAGTGGCCAATAAGGGCCAGAAGAACCCTTTCACCTGTTATGGGGTCATCAGAGAGTTTGCATTTTAATAGAGGACTTGAATTGGAAATTCCCCGGACTTCTGAGGTGGGCATCACACACACACACACACACACACACACACACACACACACACACACACACACACACACACACACTCCTTTCACTATCTGGGTCTGATTTGTTCTTCCATTTCCCACCTTGATTTCACGATTCCCCCAAGTCTGTCCCCGGCCTCGAACACGTCTCCCCTTCCCTCCCCTCCTGTCCTGCCCACCTCCCACCCTCCTCAGCTGTCTCTGAGCCTTTGGCCCTACTCCTTCCTCACACCCCAATCCTCAGGGCATCGTTCTGCCCCAGGCCTCCCCATAACTGACTTCTCAGCCTGTCTGAGCTTCCTCCGGGCTCATCTCTAAGGCATCGCCCTTACCTCTTAGGACCACAGGATAGCCGGGATGTAAGGGCTCTGGGAGGCTATCTTCTCAATCCAAAGGGAAAGCAAAACCAGAGGGAAAGGGTCACCTGCCCAAGACTGTCACTGACACAGCCAGAACTAGATCCCAGGTTTCCTTGCTTAGCCTCAGCCCCTCTGAACCACAAGCCCCAAGGGGGTAGCCCTGTCTCTGGGACTCTCCATTATGACCTCAGATACCCTTTTCCCTTTGGATTGGCCCAGAGTTGGAGAAAGAGAGATGGGACCTGGACGAAATATGATCAAGGGGCAACCAGAGGGGGCCAAAAGGGCCCAGCCCCCAACTTTGAGGAAAGTCATCATAAGTCAAATGCTGCCTTGTCTATGACCAGAAACAAGCCTCTGTTAGCCAGCTTCAGTCACTTCTGCATCCAGACTGGGCTGCTGGTATGCTTAGTTCTTGCCATAATGGCCCTCCCTTTTTCCTTTCCTTTCTTCTTTTCTTCCTTCTTCCCTCCCTGTCCTTCTCCCTTCCTTTCTCCCTCCCCATCTCTCTCCCTTCCTTTTTCCATACCTTTATCCTTCTCTACACTCCTCTCTAAAGTATTTAAGAACCTTCTCCATGCAAGGCACTAGAGAAGGAGTCATGCCGTGATGGGAATGAATACAGTTCATGGGGGCCATAAAGTTAAAAAGTAGCTGAGCCAGTATTTGGACCCACAAACTTTGACCCCATATCCAGGGCTGGTCCTACTTGTCACTTCCTTGGGTTCCTTACAGGGACCCCTCCCATTTCTCAAAACAGATTTCAGACTGCTGAAAGTGAGAGTTCCCTCTCCATTGTGTGCAGTGGGAAGGCAGTGTCCTCAGGTGGGAAATTCCCCAATATTCTCTGATTTGGGAAAGTACTTGGTACTTACATTTGATTCTGCTCCATGTTCTGGGATTTCTTAACACTTCTAACCAGATATTCCCTGGTCTGCCCCAACTCAAAGCCAGGGAGCTGTCCAGCCTCCCCATCCAGCCCTCCTTCAGAGCAGACAGTGTCACCTGTCAGACAGAGCCCAGGCAGCTGCCTCAGAGCAGGCATCCTCTCTGTCCTTGCCTCCCTCTGTGACAGAGGAGTGAATTCTAACCACATATGTTTCAGAAGAGAATCCTTCTACACAGTCCTTTCCCAGCTGCTGGGCTGCAGTCCCAGGTAAGAGGAGAGAGCATGGGAGACCAGAGTGTCACAAAGCAACTGATAACAAAGGAGCTTGCTCAACAGTGGAGGGGATAATGTCACAAAGGGTAGGAAGCAAGGGTGGCCCCCAGAGCCTGGTTAGTGCCTCAAGAATCCAGAGCCACCTCCTCTTCCTCAGTGTTAAATGGAGAGCCAAGAGACTCCTCACCCGACTCCATGTTTAAGCGCTTGTAGGGCAAGTGCACAGACCTGGAACGAGACTTGGCAAGCCTAGGACCCTGACATGAACCAGTCACTGCCCGCTTTGGCTCTCCTGCCATACACAGGGTCACCCTTCAACATGTGAATGGGTCTGGACCCATCAGCCCTCGATCATATTAACCACACAAGCAGTAAGGAGAGTCCATCTCCAAATGTCAAAGACCCTGAAGGGACCCCAAGGACTTGCTGGTTCCCCTATGATCTCCCCAACAAATGGATCCCCAGTCTCTGCCAGAAGCCCTCCAATGAGCCCATCTGAGGCAAGCCCAGTTCACTCTTGGTCATGCCCTCCCCCTCCTTCTCACCTAGTCCTGCCCTCTTGGGTCACACAGTACAACCCCTTTGCTAAGCCCTCTTCCACATGCCAGTCCCTCAGATATTTGGCAAGCTTCCATGTCCATCACCATTTTCCACCCCTAGAAGAGGTCCTTGAAGGGCAAACAGGCATTCCGGACAATGACTTCTTCATCACATGGGGCCACACAAGGCTCTGAGGGGTGAGTGCTAGAACTAGAGAAAACCTCATCATCCAAACCCCAGGCTCTTCCAGTCTGGTGAGGCAGAACCACTCAGTACTCTATGCTTTCTTTGGGAGGATGGCTCTAACTACTCTTAGCCCATGAGGGTAGCTCCTCCCTCAATCTGTGCTAGGGAGAACTCTGCAGGGCATGAGACCCAGGATGGTGGCCTATGTGACTTCCTTCTCAGGCTGATATATGATGCTGGCCAGGGGATATTATCTTCTCAGCCCTGCCCAGGCCCTTGGCTTCTGTTAGTCCTCTGAAGGTACAGATCAGGTCAGAGGCCCTCGCTCAGTGTTTTAATCCATCCTTCCCTGTCTTTCCCTCTAGACCTCTATAAGCACTTCAAGGACAGCAACTTTGCTTTCTTTGTATTGGCTTCTCCTTTAGTGTAGAGCACACTGTGTTGCACATAGTTGGTATTTAACATCTAATCCTACCAATGTCTCCCTGAATTTAAGTCTCCTCTGCAGTACAGAGCTTCTGCTTGAAGACTGTCAGACTTGCCAGGATTGTAAGCCTATTCCACCAATTGGGGAGCTTCTCTAATGTGGGCTTCATTCCACCATCTGGGGCTACCTGGAATAAGGCTAAGGTACCTCTTGTCCACTGACACCCTGCTGATGTCATACCCTACCTTGGCTTAGGTCATGGTTTCCCACATTGGTTTAGCCACTCCCAGAATCAATCTGGGTTGAGGTACACTGGTTGATCACCTCCTAGGCCTTGCTGAGCCTCTGCTTGGGACCACCCACCCACCCCACCTTTGACTTGCCTAGCCTGGGGGAGATTGAGAAGAATTCCATCCTGCTGATATGTGG
This sequence comes from Notamacropus eugenii, assembly GCF_028372415.1. Taxonomy (NCBI): domain Eukaryota; kingdom Metazoa; phylum Chordata; class Mammalia; order Diprotodontia; family Macropodidae; genus Notamacropus; species Notamacropus eugenii. The sequence goes on from NC_092873.1 coordinate 24,597,566, forward strand.
GCTGCTTCATGGAGGGGAGGGTGGTTTGTAGCTGATCTTGAAGGGTTGGTGGGATTTGGAGAAAACAGAAAAACAAGAGTTTAATAAGTGGAGAAGCCCCTGGAGTCAAGACAAAATGTCACCCCGGAGCATGGTGGATGCAGGGCACTGACTGGCCTAGCAGAAATGGGCTGGAAGAAGGAGATAGAAGTGTCTATCCCAAAAGTCTCTCGAGGCTGGCACTGTCCTCAGCCATCCCTGCCTCCCTTGATCTGTGGACATATCCTAGGTCAAGGACACACATCATCTGGTTTTTCCTCTCCATATCTCCAGGCCTGAGTGTGGCATCAAGCATGTCTTCCTGGGATGACTCAAAGAAAAGGGGATTGACAGGCTTGGACTGATAGAAGGGCCCTGTTAGTGGGGGTCTTAGAAAGCCAGACAGCAGAGCTGGAAGAACTCTAGAAGGAGCTCCATGGAGTGAGCAAACTAAAGGTGAAAAGGCATTAAGGAAGATGAGTCCACTAGTTCAGACCAACCTAGCAAGAGGGGACACTGAGGCAGGGAGCCCTGGATTCACATGGGGATGGTGGGTAAGGCAGAGGTGGATGGGAGATCCAGTGCCTGGTACATAGTAGGCAGTTAATCATTGTTTCTTGATTGATTGTTGGTTGTGATGCAATCTACAGAATAGAAAGAGAAGTCTGAGGAGGGAGGGCAGGGGAGGAGACCTGGGTGACTGGGAGAAGCAGAAGGGGCATTAGGTGAGCAGTCACCTTTGAGGCACATGGAGCTGGAGGGAGGGGGCCTGTGAGTTGGCCGTGAGCTACTCTCTCCATATTTAGATTCTCTGCATCTTTTCAAAAGGCAGCTAAAGTATGTCCAGCCTTTCCCTCTTAACATTTTTGTGGAGACACGAACCTGAAACTGAGCCAACACACACAGGAAGAAGCCTAGTGGGCCAGGTCCCAGAGCTCACCTTCTCTGTGGATGTGTCTGTCCAGTGAGGGCTCTTCTCTGGCTTTTATCTTCTCTTCTGGGGTGTACGATGTATTCAGGGAGGACCAGTACCAGTACCTTTGGTGTGATGGCTGCCAAGCCCTTTTCAGGGCTCTTCCACCTTTGGTGTCCACCTGTTCCACCTAACTCTCACCTGTGGCTCCAAGATGTGACATCATCCGTGCCTATGCTCCTACCATGACAAACCTTGATGAAGTCAAAGAAAAATGTTATGAAGACCTGAAGACCTGGAGATTGTCATCAATGTGCCAAAAGAGGACAAACTTATAATTCTGAGTGACTTTAATGCTAGAGTAGGCTCAGACTACCAGACTTGGCAGGGAGAGTCCTAGGGAGGAATAGAGTTGGAAACAACAACAGCAATGGTCATTTACTGCAGAAGACTTGTGCATCACATGACCTTCTCATCACCAACAGTGTCTTCCATTTACCTAAATGCAATTAAACTTCATGGATGCACCCTCACAACAAACACTGGCATCTAATAGGATATGTGATTGTAAGGAGAAGAGACAGACAAGATGTGAAAATGACAAAGGCAATGTGTGGTGCAGAGTGCTGGACTGATCATAGACTTATCCTTTCCAAGGTAAATATTCACATTCATCAAAAGTGCCACCTCCAAGGCCAAATGACTACCAGAAGAATTAATGTCAACAAATTAGAGCTCTCCTCTGAGCTTGAACAGTTTGCTGCTGACTTGGAGGGAAAGTTGAGCCAACACACAGTTGGCAGCAGTGGAGCAGAAAAGGAGTGGGCAGCTTTCAGAGATTTGGTGTACAGCACTGTATTTGTTCATCTGGGTCAGAACACTCGCAAACACCAAGACTGGCTTGATGAAAATAATGAGGAAATTCAGAAGTTCCTAAATGAAAAATGAGAATTCCACAGGATTTACCATCAGGATAGTTCATCCCCCTCTAAGAAAGCAGTATTCAATTCCATCAAAAGCAAAGTACAAGCAAAGCTTAGAGAGATGCAGGATTCCTGGCTCAATAAGAAGGCAGATAAAACTCAGTTTTATGCTAAAAGTAACAATCCAAAGTGCTTTTATGATTCCCTGAAAGCTATTTATGGACCAAAAACCTATGGTGCATCACAACTGCTCAGTGCTGATGGAGCCACATTGATTAGTGGTAAGGACATGGTCCTAGAGAGAGGGTCTGAACACTTCCTTAGTGTTCTCAACAGACCATCATCAATCAATGCTGAGGCCATTGACCATTTACCTCAGGTGGAAGTCAATCCCTCCTTAGCTGAACTTCCAACTAAAGAAGAGGTTTTGAGGGCCATTAGACTCCTTTCATGTGGCAAAGCATCTGGTGCTGATTTTATTCCAGCTGAGATTTACAAGGTAGGGGGACCATTGCTCATACAAAAGATGACTGAAATTTTCCAGGTTATATGGCAAGAGGAGGTTATCCTCCAGAAGTTCAAGGATGCCTCCATTGTCCATCTCTATAAGGGTAAAGGGAAAAGATTGTCCTGTGACAATCACAGAGGAATCTCTCTCTTAGGGATTGCTGGCAAAATTCTTGCTAGAGTCCTCCTTAATAGGCTGATCCTTCACCTGGAAGATGGTCATGTACCTGGGAGCCAGTGTGGCTTCAGAAAGGACTGAGGAACAGTCGATATGGTGTTTGCTGCCTGACAACTCCAGGAGAAATGCCAGGAGCAGAACAGAGGTCTGTACACAATGTTTGTAGATCTGAACAAGGCCTTTGACACTGTTAGTTGTGAGGCCTTATGGAAAATCATGTCAAAATTTGGTTGCACAGAGAAGTTCATCAATATTGTACATCAATTTCATGACTTCCACATTCCATGCTTTTTAGCATGATGTTTTCAGCCACGTGGACAAATGCTTTCAATGAGGATGAACATGGCATCAAGGTCAACTACCATACTGATGGTAAGTTCCTCAATTTCAAAAGGCTTGTAAGCCAAGACCAAAGTGGAGGGAGTGTTGGTGCATGATTTTCTGTTTGCAGATGATTGTGCACTCAATGCAGCCTCTGAAGCTGAGATGCAACAAAGTATGGATCAATTCTCTGCAGCCTGTGCTAATTTTGGCCTAATAATTAACACCAAGAAAACCAGGTGCTCCATCAGCCACCACCATACCACCCAGACATGGAACCATCAATTACAACAAATGGAGAAGTTTTGAAGGCTGTGGATAAACTCACTTACCTTGGTAGTGTACTTTCCAGGGATGTACACATTGACAATGAGGTTGATGCACGCATTGCCAGAGCTAGCTCAGTGTTTGGAAGGCTCTGAAGAAAAGTTTGGGAGAGAAGAGGTATTAGACTGACTACTAAACTGAAAGTCTACAGGGCTGTTGTGCTAACCTCATTGTTGTATGCCTGTGAAACATGGACAGTCTACCAGGGCCATGCCAGGAAACTGAATCACTTCCAGTTGAACTGTCTTAGGAAGATTCTGAGGATCACCTGGCAGGATAAGGTACCAGACACTGAAGTCCTTGCTCGAGCTGCATTGCCAAGTATTCAAACTGTGCTTCAGGGAGTGCAACTCGGGTGGGCTGGCCACGTTGTCCGAATGAGAAATGTATGCTTGCCAAAAAGACTATTTTATGGAGAACTTACATGGGGCAGGTGATCACATAGTGGCCAGAAGAAATGATACAAGGACACCCTCAAGGTCTCTCTCCAGAACTTTGGAACTGATTGTGCAACATGGGAGACACTGGCACAGGATTGCTCAGCATGGCGTGCCCTAATCAGAAAGGGTGCTGTGCTCTTTGAGCAGAGCAAAATTGAGACAGCACAAAGTAAACGCAGGATGCGCAAATTTGGGATATCCACCCAAAATATTCATATGGACTATCTGTGCCCAACCTGTGGTAGAGCCCAACCTCATATTGGTCTGATCAGCCACAGCTGGACACACTGAAATCTCACTGTACAATGGTGATGTCACTTTGGCCCTCTTCGAAGATGAAGGACCGCAACCACCACCACCATCTTCTCTTCTGTCCTCTATCTCTCTCGAGTTTGTATTGTACATCAATCTCTCTTGTATCTTCCGGTTTCCGTCTTTTCCTGGTGCTTTGGCCATGAAGCTGACTTGCTCTCTGTGAGACAGAGTGTCCTGTCGTAGTTGGGGATATAGGCTGTTCTGAGGTTACTATGTGGCTATCTATGCTCCAATTTGGGGCACATTCAAAGTAAAAATCAATAAATGAATGAATGAACAAACAAATAAGTAAAATAAGGACCCATACAATTCAAGGCTTCTGTAGCAAATCAGATTTCTCGGCATCTCCAAATCTTCCAGGACCTGTGGAGTGGCTGTTGGGAGGCCAAATCCCAGCTCTCCAGACCCGGAGATGGAGAAGGCATAGGGGGCTAGGTTAGATGTGCTCCAAGCTGGAAGGAACTTTGTGGAACCTGCTCCTAAGAGCAGCTGGAAGCCTCGTCCCTCTCTATCTCCCCCCATGGAGAGCCCAAGTTCTTTCTGACCATGTAAGATGTCTAGGAGCTTGGATTCAGGAAGCACAGAAGTATCTTGCCTTCCTCTGTATTCCCATACTCTGTATGAACTGCTGTGTTGTTGCTTCCTTTCAGAGAACCCCCACAGCCCACACCATGAAGGAGGAGAACTTCCTACGGCGCAGGTTTTCCCTCTGTCCACCTTCCTCCACCCCGCAGAAGATTGACCCTCGGAAACTGACCAAGAACCTGTTCTTTAGTGGAGACCATGAGATCTACCCTCTCAGCCCAGGTCAGTTCTAGCTAGGAAGGCAAGCACAGCATTGTCCCTGGGGATAATAAGAGGGCATGAGCACATGACCAGCCAGGAGAACCCGATCCTGATCCTGACACCCCCCCCCACAGCTGCTGAGGGGAATCCCCCATGGGAAACAGGACACAGGATGAAGGGTCAGACACCTCCAGTTCTGATGCCGTCTGTGAACATCTATGAACAAAGTTGTGGAGGTTCACAAACCTTCAAGGGATAGAGGTGTTGCCCCCTTATTTTAAGTCTTCCCCCCTTATTTTACAGATCAGGGGACCTGGGTCACAGATAGGTATAAGTGACTTGTCCAGGATCACACAGCTTTTAAGCATCTGCACTGGAATTCAAACTTGGGCCTTTAAATTCTGTGGAGGTGCAGCCACTGAGGCAGCTTCCTTCCCCCTCCTTGTCATCCCCTCTACATGCTCACACCTGTGCACACTCATGGCCATATACCACACACACACATGCATGCCTCCCCTCTGCTTTTAAATGATGCACTGAGTCCGAGCAAGTTGTAAATGAGTAAGTAAAAGCCAAGATTAATGTTCTGCCGCCTATGTCCCCCATCTCTGATGCCCGAGGGCAATGCTGTGGGTCAGCAGAGAGGTCAGGACTCCAATCCTGCCTCTAATACTTCACAGCTATGGGCAAATCACCTGGCTCATGGAACAGTAGCAGCAATGACAGGATGAGAATCCAAGTGGCATAAGGCCCAGAGGGTAGCCCTGATCTGGAAGCCAAAAGCCTTGGGTTCTAGCCTGGCTCCATCCCCCAGTGCCCAGGCCTGCCTCTGAACACCTCCCCCGTGGGCAATGTGAGTGCCCACCTTTCTCAGAGGACACTGGCCCCGTCCCTTACTGCTGCCATGTTTCAGGCAAAGATATGGAAGGCAGCAATGGTGTGTCCCTGCTGAAGGATGAAGTGCCTCAGACCCCTGTGTCCGTGCCCAGAGCCCTGCAGGTAAGCCCCCGGGCCCAACCTGTGGCCACAACTCACCAGGACTGGTGGTACATGGGCGGAAGGGGCTGGGGATGGGGGAGGGGCACAGGACACAGGGCGGGGGGGACGGGGGCACCAGGATGTTGCCTTTCTTTTTTCTTGGAATAACTGGACTCAGGGATGGGCCCAGGCTGGCCTGGCTCAATTGTCTCCGGAAGGATGGGACTGCAGGAAAAGGGAGACAGAACCTTCAGACTTTCTGGGTCTGGAGAGAATGACAGACAGCCTTAGGGAGATGGGGGTATGGCTGGGATGAGCTGGTCACTTCCCACCTAACTGAACTTCTCCTCCCACCCAAACAGCAAATGTAAGGTGGGGGTTAGAACAAGAATCAGACTTGGGAGCCAGGACACCTGGGTTCTGACCCTCACCATGGTAAGGACACATCCTGGCTTTCCTGAGTCATCTTGGCAAATCAGGGGATGATGTTCCTGGTCGAGTGTGGCTCACAGGCTGCCCAGAGGAGCCTCTGAGATCTGGTGGTGTGAAGGATCTTGGGAACTTCCCTCCCCTGGGCCCCAGGTTACGGTAAAGGTGGGGCATTGAGCTGGATGGTCTCTGATGCACCTGCCAGCTCTGGACAGAGAATCCTGGGGCCCTGGAATCCAGCATTTCAACATAGCTTGTGAGTTGTCATCTGAGTCAACACTGAGTATAGCTCCTTAACTATAGCTCTTTAGGTGAGGCTGGAGACAAAGAATATCTGGGCTGGGAGGGGCCTTAGACCAGGGCAAGTGGGATGCAGAGCTGGGAGGGACTCCCTCATGTGGCCTGAGTCACCCCTCAGAGGACATGAGATACAAAGCTCTCTTCCCCACCAGCAAGTCTTGGGAAATGTGACTGTTTGGTTGAGTTTAAACTTTGGTTCAGACAGGATCTTTTTGCTCATCCTGGGCTCTCAGGTCCCCACTCTCAACTGGCCCCCATGGCAAGGAGGAATCAGGGCTTGTCTTTCCTCCATCCATGCCTTCAAGGAGGAAGCCAATAGTTGGGAAAGAGCTCCTGTGTGGCTCCAGGCCCTGTTCTGGGCCCCATGGGAGACACAGAGCTTAGGGCCCACCCCACCTTGGGAAGCTCAGCCTGACCCCTGGGGGCTTAGTCCAGGCTCCTCAGACCCCGGCAGCTTCAACTCACCCTTCACATGCTGAGTGCTGGGTGGGGCCCATCTGACCAGAGCTCTGTAGGATGAGGAGGAGGGCACATGAGACACAAAGACAAGGAAGCAGGCAACTGTGACCCTTTGAGATTCACAGGGAGTTCCCCTAAGAGCAACTGTGGGCGCTCAGAGGCAGGTCTGAGACCACAGGCCGCAACTCTTGCATGATTAACGCCAATCTCCCTTATTTCCTGGGGCTTATTCCATTCCATTAAATAAATATCTATTAGATGCCTACTGTGTGGTAGGGAAGGCCTTTCTGAGGGCCCAGTTCTGTGTTCTTGGCCAACCTCTAAAAGCACTAGGTCTGTACCATTCTCTGCCTCTGTCCCTGCCCCGCCCCCTCCTGCTCCCACCATCATCTTAGTTCAGTCCTTTCCACGGAGGAAGAGACCACACGTGTGCATGGACTTCTGTCCCTAATGTGGCTGCTCAGTGCCAGAGATCATCAGCCCCCTCCCAGGCACTGGCCTGCTGAGACCACAGAGCCAGAGCACTGAGAGTTGGAAAGACTGTGGAAGCCCCTGGGCCAGCCCTCTCCCTTTACAGGAAGGAAAGTGAAACCTGGAGAGGGGAGGGGACTGGCCCAGGGTCACAAAGAAGCTGGAGCAGAGCTCTCTGTCTCTGCATATGGATTTTCTCTTTGTCTCTCCCTCTCTCCCACCTCTCCTCTCCTCTCTCCTCTCCTCCCCCCGTATTTTCTCTTTTCTCCTCTGTGTCTCCTCTCTCTCTCTCTCTCTCTCTCTCTCTCTCTCTCTCTCTCTCTCTCTCTCTCTCTCTCTCTCTCTCCCTCTCTCTCCCCCTCTCCCCCCTTCCCTTCCTCTTGTTCATCCCCCAGGCTGCTAAAACTGGAGGCTGTCCTCCCGCCAGCTGGCAGCCCTCTACTCTAGTCAGCTCACCATGCTGGCTGATTGGGATTGGTGAGGGTAATAGGGATAGCCAGGACACTTGGTGCTGCCAGTATTCAGTCCCACCCCTCCCTCCTGGGTGAGTCTAGTGGTCTTGTGGCTTATGCTTTGGGGTACTGCATTTGAGAATTGTTTCCTGTACCTGTCTCAGTGTCTCTCACAGAGCCAGTCATGCTACAGTGCAGAGCATGGTCACCCTGGAGTGGGTTTGGCCCTGAGAATGTTCATTGATTGTTTAAAATCAGAGGTGAGGAATCCAGGGAGAGCAGGGATCCAGTGGGTTCAAGGACCAGCCCTAGTGACTTGCAAGACTTTGCTGGAGGAGTAGTGCACCAAGATCGGGCACCTGTACCCTTGGCCCAGTGGGCAGGGGCCTCATGCCAGCACAGCAGTGATGTCTGGATCTGAACACCCGTCAGGGATGCTATGCAGGAGTCTAGAGGCCACCTAGTCCAGTCTCTGTGTTTTCTGCCTCCAGACTCTCCAATCCACCCTTCACACTGATACCCAAAGGGGACTGCTCAGATCACACCATTCCTCTCCTCAAAAGCTTCCAATAGCACCCTACTGCTTCCCTTGACAGAAATCAGCCCCTCAGGCTGGCATTCAAGGTCTCCCATGTCCTCCCTTCATGAAGGCTGGCTTTTCTCTCTTGCCCACTCTCCTCTCATCTTTCCTCCGGTGCAGGTCATACCTTCCCCATCCCCCCTCCTCCAGGGATCCCTCCTTACCCTCTAAAGATGACGTCCCCGAAGTTTCCTCCATGGCCCATGTCTTGGGCCTCATCTCTGTACTGTCCATCTTGCTTTCCCTCAGAAGACACGTACACAGGTGCTCTCCTGCCCCCACCCCATTGGACCATAAGCCCCAGCAGAGCAGAAGCTGGGCTGAGGCTCTCCTTTACCCACAGAGCCCAGCAGCCAGGAAATGCAGGTGGGATTGGGATTCAGGTAGGGAGTCCTGAACTTTATGCAACCAAACTGTGGAACATGACTGTCGCCACTGCTGCCGCTGCCACCTCCTAGGGCTCAGGTCCAGGGGCTCTGCCTTTCAGGTGGCACTGGAGGGAACTATCCAGCTTCTGCCCCGTCCCCATCTCTCTTTCCCTCTCTACTTGTCTCCTCCCCCCTCTCCTTTCCTCCCCTCTCCTCCCTCCTTCAATTCCCCCTTCCATCCTTCCCTCCCTCTGTCCCCTCCTTCCTTCACTCCCTCCCTTTCTTTTCTCCTTCCTTCCTCTCTCCCTCCATCCCCTCCTGCCTTTCCCTTTCCTTCATTCCCCACACCTCTCCTTTCCTCTGCCCCTTGTCCCCTCCTCCCCTCTCTCCTGGGCCTGCTTCTCTGCTGCCCAGACACTGAGGAGGACTTTCTCTCCCGACTGCCCCTTCAGTCAGGGAAGGCCATCCTGAGGGTTTGGCAGTTTCTGCAGCAGGTGGTTGGGATGACGGGGCCCTCCACCTGTCTAGCCGACTGGACCTTCTCCTCCTCATCCCTGGCCACCTGACCTGCCTGGTTTTGGGCTATGTCTCAGGAGCCCAGCATCACGCTCTTCGTGATTTTTAGCTTCCTCCAGTGCTGGGAGGTTCAGCCCCCAGCCTGGCGCTGGCTCTTCCCTGTTCTGTCTTTGTCTCCATTTTGTGAGTGTGTCATGTTTGCCAGCTAGTGAGAGCTCCCAGGTGTCCTCCCTCCTTTCTCCCCCATAGCACCTAGCCCAAGGTGACGAATAAGTATCCCTGGATGGAGCTGCTGCTGCTGGTGTGTGTATGTGTGTGTGTGTGTGTGTGTGTGTGTGTGTGTATGTCTGGTGTGTGAATGTGTGTGTATGGGTGTGGGTGTGGGGGGATATCTATGTGTGTCAGTGGGGGGGTGTCTGTGTGGGTGGATGAGTGAATGTGTGTGAGTGTGAATGTATGGGTGTGGGTGTGGGCGGATATATATGTGTGTCTGTGGGGGGGTGTCTGTGTGGGTGGATGAGTGAATGTGTGTGAGTGTGTATGTGTGGGGATGGGGGTGGAGATGTCTGTATGTGGGTGTGTCTGTGGGTGTGGGTGGGTAAGTGTGGGAGGCTGAAAGGAAGCCCTGATTCTGAGATTGGATGGGACACAAGGGGGGCTCCATTGCAGGGTCTGATAGAGTGATATGGGAAGAAGAGAAAGCAAAGAGCAGGGACAGGGAAGGAGGAGGAGACAGGCTGCCTGGGCCATAGAATCCTTTGGTATCAGCAGGAATTCGCTAATGGTCAAGTAGCAGGGACTATGCTGCTGTGTATAGTGAGTTCCCCTTCATGGGGAGGTCTTGAGCAAAGGCTGGATAATCAGGGATCCTCTAGAGGAAATTCCTCCCCTGGGTGAGGAAGTGGTCCCTTCTAGCCAGAGATGCTGTGATTCTTAAAGCCTTTCCTGCTCAGGGGGATTTCGATCCCACGGGAAGATAAGCATTGAGTCAAGCACAAAAACATAAATTCCATGCCTTGTTCTTGTCCTCTAAGAAACCCTGATCACAGCAAAGGAGCAGTGATGGAGCCAGGGACAAAGGAGGTCAGCAGGTGTGAGGATAAGGGCAGTGCATGGCATCACTGTCCCTGCACATCCCACCACAGATGTTGCTTTCTCCTAAGCAGGGGCCCGGGGACCCAAGAGCTGTGAGAACAGCCGCCCAGCAGGCCCTATGGGTGCAGGCCAAGGGGCAGCGGCCATCTCCCCAGGCTGACCTCTCTGTGTCTCCCTGTTTACACAGAATAATGACTACAGGATTTGCAATGGATCAGACAAAGAGTCCTTGTCCCCCACGGCCAAAGTCACCAAGAAAGAGACTCTCAAGGTAAGGGAGGTCTTGGGCTCCTGGAGCTTTCCTGGACACATGAGGCTGTTCCGCATCCCTTCCTCTGACACTAGCCCTAAGGGAGGGGAAGGGGAGACTGGAGCTCCAAGAGGGAGCTCATGGCAGCAGTGGACCACCCTCAAGCACATCTCCTGCCTTCCCCTCCCCAGTGCCCCTCCTCCCCCGCACCTTACTCCTTTCCTTGCCTCTTTCTGCCTCTTCCCTCCAAACCCTACCATGACTAACTCTAAACTTCCTGTCCAAATCAGGTCCAGAAGAGGAATTACCGCCAGGAAAAGAAGCGGGCCACTCAGCAGCTGTTCAGCGCCCTAAAGGACCCCAGTGTGGTCATCATGGCTGACTGGCTGAAGGTATAGGATTCAGCCCCAGGGGTTGGAAGACCCTTCAAGGTCATATCTAGACCAAGCCCCTCATTCTATAGAGGAGAAAATCTGAGACAGTCACTGCCTTCAGAGAACTTACTCTCTATCAGGAGAGATGGGAATGTGTATGTGTGTATGTATATGTACACATGTATGTGGATGCATGTCACTCTAGAGACAAGCTAAATCTAAAGACATCCTGGCACCTAGGGGGAGTCAGAAAGGAGGCTACCTCTCCCAGCTCTCCACCTCTAGCCCCAGGGACACCAAGGCCATAGTCTCCTCCTCCCCCACAGTCACTACAGTGGTCAGGGGTGGGCTAGTCCAGGGCCAGGATACCACCTGGGGCCCAATCCCAGAGGATGAGGCAGACAAGTTCTAATAGTCTGGGGCATCGGAACCTTGCAGGGATGGGTCTCCCAGGCTGGGCTACATCGTGGGCATTCAGGGAGAAGAAGGAACCCCACCTGACAGAACTGGAGGGTCAATGGGAATGGATGCTGGGGGCAGCACTCTCCAGTCAGCCAGGACATCAGACATTCAGATAACTGGGCATTTCATGTGACAAGCAAAGTGCATTGGGAAAGGACCAGGCTCAATCTGTAGCTAACCCAGTGCGAAGACTGTTCCTGGTTGAGGGCAGCAGGGAAGGCTCATTGGAGGAGGCATCATAGCTGGACTGTAACAGAGGAGTGGGCAGTGATGAGAGGAAGGGGGAAGAGGGAGGACAGTGAGAGGCACAAGGAATATCATGGGCTTGGCTGCATCTGGGGGATGGAGAAGAGACAGCCCGTTTGGCTGCAACATGGGTATCAAGAGGTGGGTAACAGTCAGTGAGGACGTAATGGCACCAGGCTGTGGAGGGCTCTGCAAGCAGGAAGGAGATCAGAACTCTCCTTGGAGGTGACGCATGAACTGATCTACATATAAAAAAAACTTCTCTACACATTCAGCCCATGTTCATTAAGTACCTACTGTGCGCCAGTCCCAGAAAGACGAAATAGGCCCTGCCCTGTCATTCTACTAGAGGGGACACAATGTGGGCACAAGTAATTAAGTTCCAGGGCAGAGGAGACTGTCAGGAAAGGTTCTCATGGGACGACCCTTGAGAGAAGGGCCTCAGTCTCTCCAGCTGTGAAATGGGGATGATAATGGGGAGATCCTGGATGTGGACCTTCCAGTGCCATCATCCCGACCCTCTGCCTTCTTCCCATGGCTCAGATCCGGGGGACCCTGAAGAGCTGGACCAAGCTCTGGTGCATCCTGAAACCAGGTGTGCTACTGGTTTACAAGACGCCCAAAGTGGGTCAGTGGGTGGGCACCATCCTGCTGCACTCCTGTGAGCTCATCGAGAGGCCCTCCAAGAAGGACGGCTTCTGCTTTAAACTGTTTCACCCCCTGGACCAGTCCATCTGGGCCATGAAGGTAAAGTCCTGAAAGAGGCCTTGAGAGGGGCAAAGTTCCGAGGTCAAAAGGCCTTCCAAAGAGACCATGCTGAGTTGTCTCCCTAAGGGTAGGCAGGAAGGGGGAGAGGTGGCCAGGTCCCTGGGCACTCACAAAGTCACTCTGCCTCATACAACTAGCCAAAGGACTGAAAGTGCTCACCTGGTCCAGCCCCCTGCAAGTAGATCAGATCTTAAGGTCTGGCCAGAGGGCAGAAGGGAAGGGGGGAGGACCTGGGAGGAGGGAGATGGCCCCTGGAATTAGCCAAGAGACCAGGTCACCTTTTGTTCTGTGGATCTCAGTTTCCTCATCTGTACAATGGAAGAAATGACCCCAGCCAGCCCCCAGGGTCTTCCTAAGACTCCAAGGATAGAACAGTTTTAAAGGCAGGAAACCCCTGGGCCTGTGGGAGGAGAATGCCCCATCTACTGTACCTCCTGCTGCTCAGAGATGACTGCCAAGATCTCTGCCATGCTCTGAAGAGGCCCTGCCATTCTCCGGCAGACTTTTCCTGAGGATGTGGGTGCCAGATACCTCATTGCCAGCCTCATTGATATTTTCCCCTGCGGGCAGGCAGCACTTTGCTGAGCATCACTGTGCCCTCTCCCCCCGACAAGGCCCAGGGCTCTGTCTAATCCTCAGAGGGTGGGGTAGGGGGTGCCATTCCAGGCCCCTCAGCTCCTTCACCATCTGCTTGTGCATCTTCTCCCATAGGGTCCTAAAGGAGAGAATGTCGGTTCCATCACCCAGCCCCTCCCCAGCAGCTACCTAATCTTCAGGGCACCCTCTGAGTCAGATGGTAAGTCCTCTTTCCCACCCACACCTGGCTTCCCTTCTGATTTGGGACAAAATGCTACCAGTCACACATCTCAGCACCCTAGGATCTGTGGAGCCAGAGAGGTGCCAGCATGTACCAGAGCAGGAATCCCTCAGTGCCACAGCCAGAAAGGGCCCCTCCAGCCTCAGCTGGGAGATCCTCAAGCTTACCCTCCTGGCATACCCATGCATGTGGAGCACAACAGACTCTGGTTGGTCAGTCAGTCAACAAACATTTACTAAACAGTTTCTCTATGCAAAGCAATGGGTTCTAGACTGGAAACCCAGAACCACCAGGTCATTTTCTAGGTAGGAGGTAAGAACATGAGGCATGTCAGGATAGCCCACTCCAGGACGTAGATGTCCCAGGAGCCATCTGGGGCAGACCCCTGCAGTCTTCCTCCAGGTCACAGACAGATGCCCCAAGATCCCCTGGTGACAGACCGAGGCGCTCTGGCTTTGCCACCTCCAGGGGCCTGGCTGCTCTCCAGGGATGAGTCAGCAGTATGACCTGGAGAAGACAGCTGGGGCTGGGGCCCAGACCCAGCTTCTTGGGCTGATTCTGCATTCATTCACAATGCAGTCTCTGAACCTCTGATCTGCACCCCAGTTTCCTCCCCTGCCCCCCCATATCTAGAGCCCTGTGGCTTGAGGCTCAAGCCCCCAACCTCCACTTCTCTGCCCATGATGGGGTCACTCTGCCCCCCCCAAAGCAAATAGTTTGGCTGGCAGGGCCTGGTTTTCTATCCCTGCCCCACAGCACCCCCCCGTGGTGGCCTGAGGAAGAAGAGCAGGATGGCCCTCTAACCAAGCAGTCCCAGGTCCATTCCATCCATGCCCTGTGATGGCATTTCCCATCAATGAGCTCCCAGTTTGCTCCTAGTCCTCTGCCTCCATAATATGGTGGCTCCCATATCCTGGCATCTCTGCCCCTTCTCTTTGACATTGACCTCCTTGGGATATGTACCCAGCAGTGGCATTTCTGGGTCACGGAGAACATTTTCATTTCTTTTTTAATTCCAAATTGCTTTCTGATGGGTGGTTAGACCCATCACAGATCCACCAACAATGACTTAGCATCCCTTCTGTTCACACTGACTCCCCCCAACATCGACCCTTCCCATTTTGGGTCATCTTTGCCGATGCACGAGGTACAGTGAAGCCTCAGGGCTGTGTCCATTTAGCTTCTTCTCTATGTGGTCTTCCACATAGTTGCAAATAGTATGAAATTCTTTTTTTGAGGCCTGCTTGTTCATATCTTTGACCACTTATCCACTGGGGAGTAGCTCGCAGTCTCAAACATTAATTGCCTTTGTATCTTTGATATCATACCCTTCTTGGAGATATTTGACACAAAAATTTAGGAAAATGTTTTATGAACCTTGCAGCAGGCTGGAAACACGAGACACCCTTGTTACTTCTCCATGCACAGGCCGCTGCTGGCTGGATGCCCTGGAGTTGGCTCTGCGCTGCTCCAGCCTCTTCCGGCTCAGTGCTTCCAAACAGGGGAAGGATGGTGAGCTGACCAGCCAGCTGGACTCCTCCCAGATGCCTCTGGATGGGCTGTTGCATGGTGGGACCATCTCAGACCAGGATCTCTTTCAGTAAGCCATGGGCCAGGCAGGGCAGGGGAGGGCCAGGGCTGGACGGAGATGGCGCTGTCCACACTGATCCTCTCCCACTTCTCTGCCTGCTTTTGCTTTCCATAATCACTGCCCTTCTGTTGTGAGGGTCAAATCCTCCGGTGTAAATGCACGCGGGAGAGGAGACAGCATCATCCCATTGTGGGTCTGTATGGTAGGTTCCAATGTCCGCAGAGTGGATCTATGTCACACAACACTGATTCAGCAACGGTCACTTGTCTTGCTGAGGAACACCCAGCCTTGCCCTCCTGTACTAATCACTATTCTCTGCAACTCCTAGCACATGCGACGCCCCCCACTGAGAATCCTGCTTTGGAGGGCAGGAGAAACTCAGTCACTGACCTCAGAAAGCCCAGCCTGATAGAGGTTAGAGCTGGTAGGAGAAATCCAGAGGTCCCTGGGTTCAAAGTCCACCTCTGACCCTTGCTTGCTGTGTGACCCCGACAAATCTCTTCCCCTCTGAACCTCAGTCTCCTGTGTAACATGGAGATGCTGCCCCACAGAGTCATGATGAGACTGCAGGGAGATGAGGCCTTAAAGCTTCCGTGGCAGCTCTGAAGCCTGGGCCAAGCCTCCCAAGGGGGAGGGGATGAGGACAGGGAGCCGAGTACAAGGGCTGAAAGCTAGACTCCAGCTGGAGGGGGCAGGGGTCACTGAGCCCTTCATTCAGTTAATGACTCGGGGCATTGAGTGTGGTGAACAAGAAGAATGTCCCAAGGTTCACAGAGCCAGAGGGTTCAGTTTGGCTCAGCTCCACCCATTCTTACTGAGTTCGAGCTGAGCCCTGAAGGATGAGGCCAGTGTGGACAGGGTACAGAGGGGGTGCCGAGAAGGATGGAAGATCACAGCACTGTACATTTAGGGCTGCAAGGGTTGTGAGAAGCCACTGACCTTCTCATTTCACACGGGAACAAACTGAGGCTGACTGCTCACTGAGGCCAGGGTCCCCCAGCTAATATCAGAGGCAAGATCAGAACTTGGGTCTTCTGAACCCAGCACACTCTGCACTGCATCACTAGGGTGGGGGTTGGACAGGGGAGGACTGCTCTCTCTCTGGTGCATTTCTCCTCCCTCCATCCCTCCAAAGGCTGAACTCAGCCCCAGTACTCAAGTGGTGTCTGTAAATGGCTCCTTAAATGGCGAAGCCTGGTTACCTCTTCCTCTGCTCTGCTCTCCCAAGTGCAGAGGACAGGAAGGACTTTCTGACCCCTGGCTCTGGCTCTGGTCTAGGGGTGCAGGTAAGGTCATCGTTGCCCCAGTGCATTGCTGTGCCTTTGTTTGGGACATTGTAGCTGGCCCTAGGCAATGGAAGGAGCTGCCCTGGTGTGGGCAGTGTGTCTGAGGCCTCTGATGGAAGGACCTGGGCTCCTGTATTTTTCAGGCTGAATGAGACCTCCCTGGAAAATCACCAGCTAGAGAATGACGCCTTCTCGGACAGGTCAGAGAAAGACACCATCGAGGAGTCAGAGAATGACACCCGAGAAAACAGCCGGAAAACCAATGATAGTGAAAGCGACCAGTCAGAAACACCTGGGGAGAATGGTCAGGAGAAAAAAGGGACGACATACATCGAGCAGATCTACGAAGAATTTGGGGAGGTAGGGGCAAGGCATCTTCCTGAGAGGGCAGGGCACAGGTGGCATATCCCCATTGTATGGATGAACAAAGGAGAGAGATAAACATTGGCCTCTGTCCTGTGCATTCCCAGCCTCCAGCCTACCTTTGCAGCCTTCTTACAGCCTTATTCCTCCCCTTCCCCCAAGCTCGAAGTCTGGCCAAACTGACCTTCCTCTCGCTCCTCCAGTTCCATGCCTGGAATGCTCCCCATCCTCACACCACCCCCCCATGGTAATCCCTGGCTTCCTCTAAGACAAGTCTTCCATGAGAGGTCCTTCCTGACGCCCGACCCTTCCTCCATATCCTAATTTCAATGTTGGGCGAACTTAGAGATGTACATAACCGAACCCAAAAGAACAGCTGCCTGGAGGGGGTGTGAGGCAGGGCCTCTGCCTTTTCTGGCATCCCCAGCATTTTGCCACAAGAACAACACACTTGTGAGTTGGTTGTTTCTTTGGCAGCCTATGATGAAGCAAAATCATGACTGTAAAGCATTTCACCAGTCTTTATTTTAAATTAATTTATTTGTTTTCAGTTTTCAACAATCACTTCCATAAGTCTTAAATTTTCTCCCCCTCTCTCCCTGAGACAGCATGCAATCTTATATGGGTTCTACAAATACATTCTTATTAAACACATTTTCACATTAGTCATGTCGCATAGAAGAATTAAAACAAATGGGAGAAACCATGAGGAAAAACGAAACACAAGAGAAAATAGTCTGCTTCTTTTTTATGTTCCAATTCCATCATTCTTTCTCTGTATGTGGATGGCATTTTGCCTCGAGTCCTTTGGGGATGTTTTAGGTCCTTGCATTGCTGTGAAGGGCTAAGTCTATCTGGAGCAGTCCTCATACACTGTGGCTGTTACTGTGTACAGTGTTCTCCTGGTTCTGATCACTTCACTCAGCCTCAGTTCATCTAAGTCTTCCCAGGTTTTTCTGAAGCATTTCACCAACCTTAAGGCACGATGTCAGTGTTAGCTGCTGTTATTCTTGGCCATCATTAATATTACTCCCATCTTTAGACTCTGGTATGAGCTAGGAGTGGGCTTTCCCCATGCGTCAGTCATGGAAGAGGCGGTGCTATCACTCCTTGTCAGAGGAAGTCACACCCAAGGCCACGATATGATAGGGACGAGCCAGCCTCCACCTCCATGCTCCTACCATTGCATGGCGCTGCTTCCTCTGCCTTCTAAGAGTTCACAGTCTCACTCACTCTAGGCTTCTAGTGATGAAATAATTCCTAACCCCAGGTCCAAAGCCTGTAGACATGGGGTGAGCGGGGTCTGCAGTGTCAGGCTACACTGGTTCAAGTCAATGAAACAAGCCTACTAAGTGCCCACCATTTTATGTGTCAGACCCCGGGCTTCTCCCTGGACTTTACAATGTCAGCCACCCTCTTGTCATGGCAAAAGCTTTCCATTCATGTCCTCTAATCCCAGAAAAATCAATAGCCCTTTGGTGTAGTCAATAAGATTTTGATCTTGGAAATATATTAGATGGATGGTCCTGGATGCTCCTGTCTAGCATCAACAGTTAGCATCTGTAGAACCCTGAAAGGTTTGCAAAGCACTTCACGTGTTGCCTCACTTGGTCTTCACCACAACCCTGGGAGGTAGGAGCTGTTATTATCCCCATTTTACAGATGGGGAAACAGAGGCACTCAGCATGATCACACAGCTAGTAGGGTTTGAGGCAGAACACAAACCCAGATCTTCCTGACCCAAGGTCCAGGCCTTTACACACTGCAGCAGCCAGCAGCCTCCACCATGAACAGTCAAGGAGCTCATCTCCCCCTAGTCACTTGTCCCAGCCTTCCCTGAAGACTCCTGCAGACTCTCCTGAAGAAGACATCTCCAGTGCCTGTCAGGCAAAATTCTCCCTTCCCCCCGCCTTTAATACAGCATCCTCTTCTATGTCCCAGCCCTTTGACTGAGATTTTCTTCTTTCCTTAGACAGGAGAATCATCACAGACCGAGACTGTCTCTGATGAAAACAAGAGCCTCATCTGGATCCTGCTGAAACAGCTGCGGCCAGGAATGGACCTGTCCCGAGTAGTGCTTCCCACGTTCATCCTGGAGCCACGATCTTTCCTCAACAAGCTCTCTGACTACTACTACCATGCAGATCTGCTGTCTCAGTAAGTGCCTGAATGCAGACGACTGCCCAGACATGTGTTACACATCACCTCTGGGCCAGATGCCATGCTGGATGTGGAGGATGTAACAATGAGATGTAGCAACAGTCCTTGGCCTCAAGAGTTAGCTGAGCTGAACCTCAAAGGAAGGCAGGGGTCCTGGCAGGCGAGGAATGGAGGGAGTATGTGCCAGGCAGGTGTGGGGTATGGAAAGCCTCGTGAAGGCACAAAGATGGAAGATGGCATGTTGCC
This sequence comes from Notamacropus eugenii, assembly GCF_028372415.1. NCBI lineage: Eukaryota > Metazoa > Chordata > Mammalia > Diprotodontia > Macropodidae > Notamacropus > Notamacropus eugenii. Next base: position 24,616,505 of record NC_092873.1, read on the forward strand.
TTTGGGTCACATGGAAGTAAGCTAATATACTGGACAGAGTTTATGAAGAACAGTAATGATTGTTGGTCTGGGTTGAGAGTAATGAAACAAGGGTTGAAAGGTAGGTAGGACCCAGTTGGGTAGAGAGAGGATACCGGGGGAGCTGGTTGGACTTTATCCCAGATGCAACACAGAAGATGATAGAAGATTTTTGAGCAGGGAGTAAAGCAATCTGTGATCTGTGCCTTGGAACCCACTAGAGCCTAGAAGAGCCTCAGGCCCAGGTAGCTTAGACATCTGTGTGCTTCTAGACTCAGGGGGCTCTGAGGTCTCCTCCAACTCTTGAGATTGGGGAATGTGTAACCCTAAGGCCTTTGTGGGGCCTTCCCAACAGGCTGGCTTGCATCTGCTTGCAGACTTTCAATGACAAGCAGTTGATTAACCTCCTTAGCCCACTGCTAGACAACTCTGACAAAGGTCATCCTTACATGGACCCAGAGTCAGCTTCCCAGTTGTTCCCATTTTCAAAGAAAAGAAAAGGCGACAGTCTGCAAACTATAGGCTGGAAAGAATTATGTTGATCACTGACAAAATTACAGAGTATCCTTAGAAAGGATATCTAAAAAAGTAAATGTTGATCATAAAGAAGTAGCATGGCTTCCTCAAAAATGGGCTGGGCCAGACCAATCTTATTGGATTAGATTGGTTGACAAGAGTTACTGGGCTGGTAGATCAAGGGAAGAGTGTAGACATGGTTCACCAAGATTTCAGCAAAGGGTTTATTAAAGTCTCTCATGCAGTACTTGTGGGAAAGATGGAGAGATATAAGCTAAATAAGAGCACAATTAAGTAAATTAGGACCTTGCTGAATGGCGGTACCCAAGGGCAGTCATTAACTGTTTGATGTCAGTCTAGAAGGTTAGGTTGTTGTCCATCATTCTCAAAGAGGACCAAAATGATATCACTATGCTAGAATCAAGGTGCCATGTCTGACTGAGGCTGATCAGACCAATGTGAGCTCAGAATGTTCTCAGAATGCCACAGGTCAGGCACAGAGAGTCCATATGTAGAAGAAGGTCTCCAGTGGAGGACCCCAGAGATCTGTGCTTGACCATTGATCTTAGAGCTGGAAGGTACCTCAAAGGCCTCCTAAACTCAACCTATCTGAACACTAATCCCCTCAACCTCTTCTCTTGCTAGTGCCATCCAGTTTTTGAAGGTTCAAAGAGAGTGAACCAACTACCTTCTAAGGCAGCCCACTCCCCTTGCTTTCTTCTAGAGAGTATAAATTTATCTATTTGGCAGCTTCCCCTCATTGCTCCTAGTTTTCCCATCTAAAGCCAGACAAGAAGTCTAATACTTCTTCCCCAGGACAGCCCTTCTTATCATAAAACACCACTCTCATGTCCCACCTTGAATTTTCTCTTCTCCAGGCTAAATAACCTGACTTCCTTCAATTAATAACATCCCACTGATAGACAGCTCTCATGGATGTCCTCTTGACATCCAGCCTAACTCTTTCTCTCTGATCCTACCTATTCACCCAGTTACTCCTGCTTCTGTCCTCTACACCAAGTAGAATAACCCTTCTTTCAAGGACCAGCCCTGGACCAGCCAGCCCTTGGGAAGGATCATAAGGAAATCCATATTGTCACCTAAACAGATCAGAGGACCAAAGATTTAGGCACAGCAGAGGCCATCATGTGCAATGCCCTCACTTTATGGAGGAGAAAGTAAGGTACAATGAGCTGGTGTGACTTGCCCAGGATCATTCAGCTAGCAGGTATCTAAGGTGGGATTTGAATCCAGGATGTCCTCAATCCAAATATAGTATTCTATCCATTCTACCAAAGGTGTGTACAGAAATAATCCCTCAACTCTCCAAGTGCTGCCCAAACCAGATTAAAGTGTAACTGGGCAATATTTGATGAAGTGGAGAAAAATTCTTGGAGTGTAGATAATAGTGACATGGAATTTTCTGAGTCCACTGCTGGCAGAGGTCTTTCTATATGGATTAGTGTGAGTTTGCCATTCCTCCCTCAGCCCATCTGCCTGGTGGAGGTCCCCTGCTCATCTTAAGCAGTGACTGTGCCAATAGACTGTATGGAGTGGCCACAGCCATATCCAGTGTTCCCACAGTTATGGCTGCATGGGATGGCTGGGAAATGGAATAACATGGGCACCTCTATACTCTTTAAGTGAGTTTCTTCTTTCCTTGCCTCTTTTGCCAGAGCGGTCTTGGAAGAAGATCCCTTAAATCGTATGAAGAAAGTTGTAAGATGGTATCTGTCTGGCTTCTACAAGAAACCAAAGGTAAGAAAGAAGAGCCATAGAATTAGGGTCAGTGATCAGGGCAATCTGATGACTGCTGAAATCTTGCCCCCCACCACCAAAGTAGTATCACACCACTAGTATTACAAAAGGATCCACCAGAGTTCATCCTATGTGCCACAGAGTCAGGCTATCTCCATTGGAGTGTATCAGGCTAGGTCAGTGATGACTTATACTTTCCTCATTTTCCTGATATGATGACTCATTAGTAAAAAGCCTTAAACCACTCAAAGGACCCTGGGGATCAGAGAGGAGAGCACTCTGTACTCTATGGGACCCCACTATGGGACACTCTGAACTGGACCTTGACACCTTCCACCCCTTAGCCAGCTGGTGCAAAGATCAGGAGAGTGACAATAGCCAACATTCTGTAGTTTCAGATGATTGACAGATTTTGTGGGTCATTTACTTTGTTCCCCTCCAAAGAAGGGAGAAGACTTGGGGGTCAGAGCCCCCAGCCCTTCCAGCTTTAAACCCTATGATCTGAGCATCCTTTGCCTTCATCCAAAGGAAATGAGTTGATCAATAAGCAGTTAGGAGAGCTTCTGGTCTAGGAGCTTTCTAGCAAATGCTTGAAGCTGGCAGTGGGGGCTCATTGGCTGGGGCAGCTCAGAACACCCCAGGTTCATGCCTGCTCTGGGGGAAGGCTCTATCTCCAGCTGCAAAGCAAGCTTCCTCTTCCTCGTCCAGGGAATCAAGAAGCCTTACAATCCCATCCTTGGAGAGACCTTCCGCTGCTGCTGGTACCACCCACAGACCAACAGCCATACCTTCTACATTGCTGAACAGGCAAGTCCCTCCCATACCTTACCCCTAAAAGCCAGGTCTGGAAGCAGGCTTGCCCCAGAAGCAGGGTTCAGGGCTGTCCTGCAGCTACTGCCAAAACTCAGATGAACGAAGAGTGATTTCAAATGAGATTTTCTTCCCTACCCAGCTTAGCTTAGCTGTGGAACACAAGGAATCTGCCTAAGCACAAAACAGTCACATCCCTTCTAAATCTCTCTCTGGCCATCAGACAGAGGGTTCAGGCCACAGACCTACTGAAAGTGAAATTGATTTTCCTGAGGGAGATTGGCCTCTAATTCTATTCCAGCCTGAAACTCCGAATTGGTGCCAAAAACGACCCTCTCTGTTTCTTGGTGCTAAGTGGGACCACTTAGCTCCCAAGCTCACTGTTCACCAGACTTGAAGTGTGGAGTCCAGCCCTTGAATTTCTCATTGTTTGCTTTGAAGACAGGAACAGATAGAGGAGACTTTTCTCCTTGGCTGTGGCCATGTTTTCCTCCCCCTCTTCTCACAATCTCTGCCAATCTGGCCTGGCTGACACAACTGTCTGGGGTCAGGCTGAGAGAAGGGCATCCTGATGGAATGTCCAAGAGGGCTTGGTAGCCCCAGACTATTGGAGAAGTTGCCAGTAGGGATAGAGGGTTCCCAGGCCTAGACCAAGGCAGGGAGGGAACTGAGAGAGTCCCCACCCCTGCCTTAATCTGCCCTGGCCCCTCCTGTCCGGGAGCACAAGTCTGTGGGGACACTCTGCCCTTGTGGCACTTCTGGTAGGTCCTCCAAGGGGATTTATATTTTGTAAAAGAAGGCCTGAAAGAGAGAATAGTTAATGTAAAGGAATCCAATTTTGCTCACATTAATTAAATACCTACCATGTGGAAGACATTATGCTTGGTACCAAAAGCACAAAGATCCGGAGGTACAAAGAACCTTTCTCTGTCCTTCAGTTTACAGTCTGATGGGGAGAGGTGAAAAGGACAATGCAAGGGACCTTTGAGGCCACCCATGTTACTGAGAGGGAAAGAATCTCTTCTGAGCCTTAGAGAGGGCAAGCATGGGCAGAAGGGATGGAGGCAGAGCCTCAGAGCTTGGTCCTGATGTGGAATGACCAGGTAGGCTTGGCTCCAGAGCTCCCAGGAGGGAGGACTTTCATCAGAATCGCTGTTCTGTCTTACAGGTCTCCCATCATCCCCCCGTGTCTGCTTTCCATGTAAGCAATAGGAAGGATGGCTTCTGCATCACTGGGAGCATCCTAGCCAAGTCCAAATTTTATGGTAAGACCAGGGGTGGGGCAGGGGTGAGGGGGGATGGGAGGAAACTTTACCCAATCAACCATCAATCAATCATCATTGCTTAAACATCTCCTATGTGCCAGGCACTGTGCTAAGAACCGGGAAGACAGAAAGGGGCAAAGGACATACCCTGCTTCAAGGAGCTTATAATAGTCTGTACTGAGAAAGGAGTCTCCTCAATGGAAACCTCCTATCCATTTAAACCATGGGTCCAGACTTTGATAATAATAATAATTTTGCATTCACTTCTCTGTGTGCATGTTAGTTCTCCCCAACAGACTGTAAGCTCACTGGGGACGGGGCTTTTGTTGTGAATTTTAACAATCACTAAAGTCTTAGGACCTGATTGAGAAAGGGCGTCTGTCACATAGAGTGGGGGGAGGAGAGCTCAAGAACAAAAATGTTCCATGAACCTGGTGGTAAATGTGGCGCTCATCTGCCCCATTCTGCACCTCCATGTCTCTCCTCCATAGTCCCTCCTCCTATCTCTCACTCCCTACCAGCCATCTTCCTCCTCTCCTCAAGCAGAATCCCTCCTTTATGATAAGCACGTAGAGTTATTCAAAACAAATCGAGCCTTAGGCCACGTCTGGGATGCAGATCTGACCTTGTGCCTCTCACCTATCTCTTCTCCCAGTACAGAGGGATTGAATTGAATGAATACTTGTGACTGTTTATCACTCCAGGCATCAGTGAGGCCCTCCTAAGGCCAGTGCTCCCTTCTATCTGCCCCTTCTCCCCCACAGTCCCCTCTTCTTTTTGTATTCATTCTGGGTCCTGCAGGGATAGAAAGCCCTCAGTGACCATGGTCTGGTCCATGGAATCTCACACAACTTACAGCTGGAAGATCATCTAATCCAATGTCCTCATTATGCAGATGGGAAAGCTGAAGTTCAGGTGTAAAAAGGGAATGGCCTGTGACCCCCTGACTAGTGATGGCAAAGCCCACGTCTGAGCCCAGGTCCTCAAACATCATGTGGAGGGAACAGGAAAAAAAAACAAAAAAAACAAAATCAAATAACGCAGCGAGTGAAATAACATTAAACAGAAAATTAACCTGTATATGTAAAATATCTCAAGGGTTACCTGTCTTTTCCTTGCCACCCCTCTGGGGGGAGCTGGCCATGGTACTGTCATGTCTAGTCATCAGGCTTTGGTGCTGAGATTGAGTGAGTTGCTCAAGGTTACCCAGCCAGCACTGGGAACAAGGCTCTGAGCCCCAAGGCATGTTGGTTGCTGGTGATCTTCCTCCCCTTTCTTATTTTCTTTAAAACACTTGTTACTACACTTGCCTAAATAAAAGACCAAATTGTCCATATTTGCTGATGATAGTTTACTCTAAAAACCCTTTGAGAATCAGCAAGGACAATTCTCATTCCTTGTGTTTTCATTTGAAGCCGCAGAATAAGACAAGACTCATAGATGGGAAGGAATTTGAGCTGCCATCTCATCCAACTCCCTCATGTTACAGGAACGAGGCATGGAGAGGGGAAGGGACTTTTCTCTGGACAAACAGAGCAGCTGCCAAGGCAGCAATGACCAGGGAATCTCAGAATCCAGGGGGATTTCAGAGGCCATGGTGTCCAATCTCTACCTGAACTAGGATCCCCGCTACATTACATCTGAGTGACATTCCAGTGTCTGCTCTTAAGACCCCTGCCACCTGAGAGACCCACTGCCCCCACTGCACTTTGGAATAGTACAACAAACCTAAATTGCTTCTCTATAATCAATACCTGTAGCACCTGGCTCTGTCCTCCAGGGCCAAGCAGAAGAAAGCTAATCGTTCTCCCACAAATAGTTGAGATTATCTCCTCTGTCTCTGCCAGGTTACTCATGCCCAGTTCCTTCAGCTGATTCTGTTAACAGTGTGATGACTTGGTTACTCCCCCAGAGCCATGTCCCTGCTCTCTGAGCCTCAGCACTACTTAGGAAGCCCCACTGACCTCCTTGGATTGAGCTCCCCCATTCACTTTGCTTGTGGACATCCTTCATCTGCTTTTGCAGAGTCATTGGAACCCAGGGCTGTTGTTACCAGCTCCTCCCTTAGATTGCTGTTACCTTCGATGCTCTGGGATATAGGTAGTGCTATTTCCCCTCCTACTTATAGCTACTCTTAATGGTATCTATCAGTAGGTCTTTCTAGAAGATTTGTGTCACCTGCTTCCCTTTCCTAAAACCTAAAACCCTTGGGATTAGATTTTCAAGAATGGGGAAATCAGTGTGGGGTGAATCCTGTGGATCCTGAAAATGGGGAGTTCACTGGGAACTAGCATGATCAGGGAGAGCTCTTACACACTCCAGGACATTTGCATACACACACATGCATGCATGCATACCTACATATGTATAGGCATGCATACACTCACACACACAGGTCTATAATGCAGGACCCAAATCCAGAAATATAAGGAGCCTCTTAACTGAAAGAGATCTGAGCAGCCATCTCACCCCACCCATGACTGGGTAGGAATTGTTTCTCTAGTATCTCCCAACTACATCTGTGTTCTTGACCTGCCAGTGAGTACAGTGGCCTGTGAAATATATTGCTTTAGAAGTCAAATGGAATCCAGCTGGGTTTTTGCAGCCAGTGTAGACACAGACTTAACCAGCTCCATCCCACAAAAGAGGAGGTGGGAGTCAAGGAGGGCTTTCTATACATCTTGCTGCAGAGAGACTTTGAGAAAAGGGGATATTATTGTGTGGCTTGGGAAGGGGTGGGGCCAGAGGGGGGAAGGTTAAAGATTTTTCCTCCCTTCTGTTCCCACAGTGCAGCCATCCAGTCTTTATACTGAAAATAAGCCACAGCCCAGTATGTCTCACTATTATGTAGGCCTGTCACACTTAGCTCACCTGTGTCTTAAAAAAAAGAGCTGATTTAGAGTTCCTGAAAGTGGGGGGGAAGGCAAACCCTGGAAGGGGTCTGTCCACCATCCACCTCTTTCTGTCTCATTGGGCGTCATCTTTCTTGGTGCCTACAGGAAATTCCCTCTCAGCCTTACTTGATGGCAAAGCCACCCTGACATTTCTAAGTAGAGGAGAAGATTACATCATCACAATGCCCTATGCACATTGCAAAGGTAAGCAAGCCTAGCCCTTCCCACAATGGATCCAGGGGAAGGTTAAGCCACACAAAGGCCAGGAGCCTCCGTCCACTGCCCAGAGTGGGGAGGAGGGCACTCTGAACACATAGCCCAGGCCAACAAGTGTTCATGGAGCAAACGTATGCCCATCCCTGTGCCCAGAGGTGTGGGGGAAAGGGGAAAAAAGGAGCCACGGCCTCTGTGGATGAGTGTCTGCCCAAGTGCCTGGTGGAGTAGTGAGCTTCCCATCACTAAAGGTCTCCAAGACTAATATGAATGGCTTCCCAATGGAACATGCAATAGTGGGGATTCAGATTAAGGTTCAACTAAATGACCTCTGAGGTCCCTTCTGACCCTGTCATCCTGATTCTGTGCTCAAAGAAAAGAAAGATTCACCTTACCTGGAGTGATCAGAAGGCCTCCAGTAGGAGGGGGCTGATTTCTGCTGCATCTTCCAGGGCAGAATTTGGACAGGAGAAAGGGGTGGGAGGGCATTCATGGTGGAGGTCCCCACATAAGCAAAGGCACGGAGACTGACCCAACTAACCCTGGCTGGAGAGGGTCTCAAGCTGAACTCTCAGCAGCCCAGGATTTAGCTAAAATTGTACCCTGGGTACTAGGGAGGCAGCTCCATGGGACAGAATAGATGCCCTGAGACATGTGGTGATGGAAATGACTGGGAGTGATCAGGTCAGAACCCAGCTGCCAGGCCTTGATATTCCCCTCTCCACCACCACAATGAGAGACAAAATACCTTTTTCTTTGCATCCATCCCCACCTTTGGATGCAATACCTGAAAAGATCACAAGATGGTGCTGTCTGCTTTCAGGCTCTTCAGAATGAATGAGCTGAGGGCACTGATTGAATGGGTCTCTCTGCTCAAGGAGGGTCTGGTGGTTCCCTGGAGAGCCGCTTTCCCATCTTTTCTCTCAGGGGGGTCTTTTCTTTTTCATTTCCCTACATTCTCTCCCGTGCAGAGAATGCACAAAGTCATAGGGAACGTGGAGAGACAGGGACACTTGGACTCCCAACTGAACCAAGGTCCTTGGTCTGGGAGAAAAGTCTACAGAAAACTCAGCCAGACCCCAGCTTGGGCCAGCCAGAAAACAGTTAGACAGCACACAGTCTTCGGTGGGAGGGCAGGCACTGCCAAGGTTCCAAGAGGGAGCCACCTGGGCCACGCATTTTCAATGGATTCCAACACTTAGTTTCAGCTTGACCCAATCCACTATGAATAGTCTTAATTAATAAACAAGCATTTATGAAGTGCCCGCTGTGGGCCAGGTGCTGGGGATACCAAGGCAAAATGGTACCAGCCCCTGCCCTCCAGGAGCTTCTCTTCTATCTAATCTTACTATCCCAAGCAGGCCCTGATCAAAGGGGTGTAAAACACCTCGAGCCTCCAAGGACTCGGAGCTGGAGACCTTGGCTCGTGTCGGACATATAACACTCTCTGTTCTCTAGACCAGACATGAGTCTCCAATCTGATAACAAAGCATCTAAAACAGCAAGAGAGAATGAAGTAGAACTATTCTTTGCGTAAAACACAAATGGGTGTGATTTCTACAATTGGGGCAGGGTAGAGGGAGGAGAAACCTACCCACCACCTCCAGAGAGAGTCAGAAAGTGGCCCTTTGCATGGTTGCATGGGCGGAAACTCTCGGGGAGTCTCCTGCCTGTGTTCCAGTCTGTGGCTCGCTTTCTCTTCAGGGATTTTGTACGGCACCATGACGATGGAGCTGGGTGGGAAAGTGACCATCGAGTGTGGGAAGAATAATTACCAAGCAGAACTGGAGTTTAAGCTCAAGGTAAGGACACTCCTCACATGTCCTCCCATGCCCCTGGAGGATGCTGGGAGTTCCTACCCCACCACCTCCTCCAGGGAAGAGGCAGCCCTGTGGCCATTGGGAGATCCTTGTCCTAATCTCCTACTAGAAGACTGGGCCAGTCCCTTCTCCTCTGTAAATGAGGGTGGTGGACTCTTAAGAAGTGGTCTAGATGGCTCCACTCCACTCAGAGGCTGGGATCCTTGAGCCATTTCTGAGACCGTGGGGAAATCACTGAGTGGCATCCACAGGGGCTGTCTCAGGACAGAGCCAGCCTGTTTGGTATTTGTATCCCCCAGAATCCAGCTGAAAAGATGCTGAGTAAAGGTTGATTGTCTTAAACTGACCTTTCTTAGAATGTCTGACAATGTCAAAGCTGGGAGGCACCGTAGAACAGAGAGAACTTGGGGTGTCAGAGCTGGGAGGGAGGGGCCTTAGAGAATAGGAGGAAAAAGAGCTCTAGCCCTCTGCAAGCAAACTGCAAAGAGTCCTCTGAGTAAGTTAGGGCAGGGCCAACTGAAGAGAAGGGGGAGGGATTCTTGATGGTGATGAGAGGCTGCCTGGCACAGGACCACAATAGCTTTGTGACCTCGAATAAGGCCTCAGTTTCCTCCTATGTAAGATAAGGGGTGTTGGCCCTGGTGACAGCTAAATTCCCCTAATCCTATGCTTCAACAATCCTGCCTTGATGTATCCTTGTGATAAGGACCCCAGGGGGACTGCTTATCCTGCCCATGCTCTGGGTACAGTCTATCTCTAGGACTGTGTGTTAAAAGCAGGTATTGACCTCCCCTTGGTGGAGGGAGTTTCCCCACACGGGTGTTCCTTGTCCCATGGAAATCCCTCAGAACAGTATGATTCCTGCCAATACACAGTTCTGGCTGCAGTGGCCTTTGCCTCCTGAGAGCCTCCCCCAACCCTGGGAAGTCAGTGCCCCCAACCCTCCTTGCTGCCTCCCAGAGCTTTTCCTCTTTGGTCCCACAAACCACTCTGGGATAAGAGGTTGGCAGCTCTGACCATCCCCATTTGATGGTGGAGGATACTGAGACCCAGAGTGGGAAGCCTTTGTACAAGGTCACAGAGCACGTGAGTGACTGAGCTACGAGGAACAACCAGGTCTCCCAACTTGTGCATGAGAACCACCCTCTCAGAGCCCCCTGGATGGCAGCCTGACTGGGAAGGGGGAAGGTTGCAGGGAGCCTCCTTTCCAGAACTCTCCAGCCTTGACCCACCCTCACCCCCACCCCCACCCCCACCTCATGGGCTCTGACTTCCATGGGCCCCAGCCCTAATCCCAAAGTAGGCTCTGACCAGGCCCATTTATTCTCTGCAGCCTTTCTTTGGGGGCAGCTCTGGCCTTAACCAGATCTCTGGGAAGATTAAGTCAGGAGAGGAAGTTCTAGCAAGCCTCGATGGACACTGGGTAAGTAAGCCCACTCCTTCCACACCAGAGGCCCTAGGCCTGCGGGTGGCTGCATTTACTTCATACCATCGAGAACCCACATGAGATGCTCAATCAGCATTTGTGGGACTGTTCTGGGTGCCCAAAACCGGGTCAGGCCCTGTATTGGGGGCAGTCAGGGCCTACACACATACACACACACACACACACACACACACACACACACACATATATATACATACATATACCCACACATATATGCATATATATGCATACACATGCAAAGAAACATATATACACACATATACACACATACATACACTGTTAAAAACCAGCAGAGCAGAAAGTGAAGAAAGGGAAAGTTTAGCATAGGCTAGGATTAGGAAAGGCTTTCTGGTGGAGGGGTAGGCCTTGAAAGACGGACAGAACTGAGAAAGGAGGGAGGAAGGCATTGGAGGAGGGGGAACAACGTGAACAAAGGGGTGGAGGTAGGAATCTGCCAGGTGTATGCAGTGGACCCCTAGCCCCAATGGAGCTGGAGGGAAAACAACACAGTTCACCATCACTAGTAGCAGCAGCAGCTGTAGTTCTGTGTAGGATCTACAAAGCAGTGTCTCTGGATTCTTTGTCTGGGCAGTGGTTCCTAGAAGGTCCCTCTGCTTCTCTCACCCAGAATTCAGGGTTTGACAAGTACTTGTGGATGGATGCCTCATGGTGGATGCTTGGGAAGAAGGAGGGAGGGGAGGGGGCCCAGGTTGGCTGGAACGGTGCTGTCTCATTGCCTAGGGCAGAGGTGGGGAGCAGGTCAGGCTCAGGAGGGCCCCAAGTGCCTAGGTGGCACATTTCCCAGCACTCTCCTCCATCTTCCCGGGCAGGACAGGGAGGTGTACATCAGTGACCCAAAGAACGGTACCACCGATGTCTTCTGGAACCCAACCACAGACATCCGGAGGCAGAGGCTGAAGCGCCACATTGTGCTATTTGAGGAGCAGACAGAGCTAGAATCAGAGAGGTGAGTCCTGCCCAGAGGGGACCAAGTGGCCGTGGCTCCATTTCCCAGTTAGGGACACTAAGAGCAGAAGCAAGCTAGTGACTAGTCCAGGATCACTGAGGCTAGACCATGACTGAGGTGAGAAGCTACAAAGCTCATGAAGTTCTTCAACCCCACCCACCATTGTGTAAAAGAGGAAACAGAGGCCCACGATGGGAAGGTCTTGGCTCAGGCTCCCCAGGCTGTAGGTGGCCAAGCTTCCTGCCATGTGACCCGTACTCAGTTTCTTGGCCCATCCCTTCTACATGCACCTGAGCACCCTCCCACTCCTCACCATGGGATGCTCATCACCCCCCACAAGGAAGGCCAGGCTGACTAGAGACCAGCCATCTATAGAGTCCTCCCAGCATGAGGGGCTTTTGGCTTGGAAAAGAGGGGACCTGGGAGAGGACGGTGTTGGAGCAACTGCAGGGCAGGGGGCAGACATTCTGCCGGTCCTCGGAGGGCAGAAGCAAAACTGGCAGGCAATGGCTACAGGGCCAAACCTGGGGAGCCTCTGAGCATGCCATGGGCTGCCCTCTGAGGCTGAGAGCGCCCCATGAGTCATGAGAGCTCAGGCAAAGGCCCATCAGTGACTGCAGTACACAGCAAGGATTCCTGCCTTGGCTCATGGGCTGATCCCTCCCGATTCTGGGAGATGAGGGAGAGGGGTCCCAAGTCACCCAACAAGGTCATGGTGGGGCCAGAACCAGAGCCCAGGGTGGCACCTCCCTGACCAGGTCTGGCCCTGGGCTCACAACTGGCCCACTGGCTCTGTTCCCCACAGACTCTGGCAGCACGTGACCAGTGCCATCAACAAAGGTGACCAGGTAAAGGCCACCCAGGAGAAGTCTGTGCTGGAGGAGGAGCAGAGGAGAAGGGCCCGAGAGAGGCAGGAGGCCTTTCTAGACTGGAAGCCACTGCTTTTCCTTCAGGATCCCAGCTCCCAGGAGTGGCACTACAAATATGAGGAGTGAGTCTGTGGGCCTGGGAGGCCATCCAGAGGGGGAGGAGGGCCTTCACTCAGAGCTCAGTGGGCAACTCTGGAGGAGGTGACTGCCCACAATCCTGTGTCCCTGAGGGGTGACAGGCTCAGATTGTGGGCATGGGCCCTGTCATGTAACAAGAGTCAAGGTGGACTGCGAATGGCCACCATTGGCTGAGATAGGTTTGCTGGAACAGAGCCCAGAGGAGGAGGTCCCAGGGGGCTCCAAGCAGGGCCCATAAGTCAGGCCCACAGGCTCTCCACCAATGCTGAGCAGATGTCGATTCTGCTCCCATAGAAAGAGGTACATGTTATGCCCTCAGGAGCCAACATTCCAGGTGACACCAAGTGGTCTCATGGGGCCTGTTTTCCCTCCTCCAGCCTCAGGCCTTGGGACCCCTTAGCAGACATTGCCCAGTTTGAGCAGGATGGCCAATTGCAGACAATGGGCCGACGTGCACCCCTGAGGCTGACCACTCGGAACCCAGTGGCTCGGCACAAGGTGAGTCACTGCCTCCCCCCTCCTCCCTTGGTTGGCTCTGTCTAGTCCATTTATTGAGCACTTCCCGTGTGCTGAGTAGCCCCCTTGGTGAGGCTGGTCATGACAGTAGGGATGGGAGGCAGAGCCAAGAGTTCCTTGGTATGAGAGCTTCCAGCAAGCACAAGGCCAGGCCCCCTCTGTCCTCAATCTCACCTCCCTCCCAGCTCCACCTTCCAGTCAGGTGATGCTGACTCAAGGAGGCTAAGCCCCAGGCTCCCTGTATTGTAGGATTCTGAGTTATAGGGGACCTCACAAATGGAGAAACTGAGGCCCAGAGAGAGGGAAGTATTTATAGGTCGATAAGGTCCTAGACGTGCAGCAAGCAGAGAGAATTTCGCAGCTGTTGGGCCCAAGCCCCTCACTTTACAGATGAAGAAACTAACACCCAGAGAGGTTACAAAGACCAATGTCGGAGGTGGGATTTGAACCCAGGTGCTGGGCCTCAGAGCCATTGCTCTTTCCACTGAGCCTTGTTGACTTTCCTTAAGGAGCTCCCTGCCAGTGGTGAAACTGAGAAAGAAGCAAACCTCATGCAAAGTGCAGACGGTGGAGGTGAGAGGCAGCCCCACCTCGCAGGGAAATGGTTTTGATGCCGTCTCTGCCAGCCAGCTCCGAAGGCAGAAGGCAGCTGGAACTCAGCCAAGCAACAAGGCTGGCCCCGCCAAACTAGAGCCCTTCCTCACTACGGGGGCATGGTCACCAGGGGGCCCTGGGCTCTGCTGCTCTGCACCTCTGAGGCAAGGGCTCAGGTGTGCACCTAGACAGGTCAGGAGCAAGAGGGATCTGAGGCAGAGCCAGAGCACAGGGATGGGAGTTTACCGTGACTGCAGAGGGAGGAGAATGATGTTTGAGCATTAGCAATGTGGATCCAGGCTTCCTCTGTCCCAAACTCCCCAGCCCAGGCTGAGCACCTGGTTGAGGTCATACAGGTAAAAAGTGGCAGAGAGAGGGCACCCCCAGAGCACTCCAGGGTGTTCCCTACTGCACCACACCGTCTCCTGAGTCTTCACCAGACCAGAGGCATCTGGAGAGAGTAGGGGCTGGCCAGAGCTCTCCTTCATGCTCCAGCATTTTGACAACTTTAATGTGGGGGCAGAAGGCCCCCCAGATCACATGCTTGGGGACGGCAGAGTTAGGGGTTCCGTGATCCTGATAGCAAAATGTTGGTGCCGGTGGTGGTGGCAATAATCTCAGTATGTATGTGACTGGTGCATTACATATATTCTCTCCCTCCATCCTCAGAATTACACAGTATTAGGGTTAGAAATCAACCAAAGGCAGCTCCATTCCATGGGGACCACTCGCTTTTTTGATCGTTGGTCTAGAAGACAATGCCCCCTGTAGGATCTCAGGATGTTTCCTCCCTCTGAGCCCTCAGTTTCCTTATTTAAATGGGAGAAATGACATTTGCAGGCTTTTCCTCAAAGGGCAGCTGTGAGGAACACAATTCCCAAAACAATGCAAATGTTTAGGGTTTTCTTGTTTCTCTGAACCTGGGGTTGGGCAAGTGGAGGAACCTCTTGGTGAGTGATTAACCACAAGTAAATTATTTTTTAGGAATAAGGAAAAATGCATAAAATTTTCAAGAAACTTTAAAGAAAATTGTATAGTTGTGAAATTCTCCTCAAATGAGTGCTTGGTTTGGGGGTGAGAAATGAGGGCACAGGAAAAGCACTGTGGGTATGTCTAGAAGGGCATTGGACATAGCCTGCCATCCCTCATCCTCTAGCTCTCCTCCCTTCCTCAACTTAACTCCTAAAAAAGCCCTCCACACTCCCTGCCACAACTTCCCCACTCTCCCTCACTCCTGGACACTTTACACTTTGACTTCCAACCTCATCATTCTCTCCAAAGTTATCAGTGACCCCAGTTGCCAAATCTGGTGGCCTTTCCCACTCTGTATCCTTCTTGACCTGAGCTCTCTCTGCATTTGGCATTGGTGTCTGTCATCTCCTCCTGGCTTTTGGAATGTTACTCCTTGTTTCTGCTCCTTGAACTCCAGTTGCTCCTTCTTAGTCTCCTTTGCTGACTCATCTTCCACATTCTGAGCGCTCCTTGAGGCTCTAGCCCAAGGCTCTATGCTGAGCTGCTTCTCTTCTTTCTGTCTATGCCTCTCAATGAACTCTTCAGCTTCCAGGAGTTATCAGCATCTCTTAGCCAGTGACCCCTAGATCCTTCTATCCAGCCACAGCTTCTCTGCTGAGCTCGTCCCATATCTCCAGCTGCCTACTGGACATTTCCAGCTTCATGTCCCTGAAACATCACTTCAGACTCAGCACATCCAAAACCAGACTCGTCATCTTTTCCCCAAAACCCTCCTCCCTTCCTAACATCTCTGTCAAGGGAACCATCCTCCCTCCTCCCAGTGCCCAGACTGAAAACACCAGGTGACTTCTCACTTTCTCTCCTCACCCCCATAGCCAACCACTGACGGGTTGTATCCAGGCTCCTTCGGTATCTCTGCAGTTGTGATCTCTCGCTCATCAGATCATAAATTTAAAACCCACAGGGCTCTTAGAGGTTATCGAGTCCAACCTTGAGTTATTGATAAGGAAACTGAGTCACAAAGAAGCTAAGGATTATGTAGCCAGTGTCTGAGAAGAAACTTGAGCCCAGATCTTCATGGCTTTTCAACCCTCCTGGTCCAATTCAGATAAAAATGAGCTTCTTGGGATTTCCCTCTCCCTTTCCTTCAATCATGAAAAACAGTCAATTCTCCCCTAGGGTATTTCTTTCTTCCCTTAAAGTCAAAGAAACAGAACCATACCACACTCAGACTCATGTATGTGTGTTCTTTAATATCTTCTGTGTGATGAGATTCTGAAGACATTGTATCATCTCCCACAATAGAATGTAAACTCTTTGTCCTCCCTTTAAAGTGCTGAAATGTCCTTAGCTTTCTAGGTTCCTGTATTTACTCATCAAAGTTTCTCCTCAACTCTGGTCAGATAAGCTTGACAGGCAAGCCTGCAGCCCTTGGCCTGCATGCATCTAGCAACATTTCCCATGCACAGCCTGAGCCAGATTAAAATATAATTTGAAAATATTTAACAAAATGACTAAAAATACAATGAAATGGATAATATTATGTTTTAAAATTAAATCAGTACACAGCCTTCAGGGATCCTTCTGTACAGCTTAGAAAGCCTATGTTTTTACTTGAATTTAACACCACTGGTCTAGTCTATCCAAAGCCTGGTACTACCCATACCCCAACCCCAACCCCTGAGGATTATACTCATCGTTGAAGGGTAAAAAGTGTTCCTGATTGTTGGCTTTCTTTATTTTTCTAGAATTTTGTGTTCCAGGATTTTCTTAACTGTGAAGTAGAGGTAGCAAAATCTTGTGTGGTCATGGCTACACCTGTGATTCAGGACTTGAACTCTTTCCTCTGGCCATTTGTAGTTTAGTTTTTTCTTTCACTTGGAGGCTGATGTTGTCAGGTGTTTTCAGTTTGGCGTTTCTTCCAAGAGGTGATAATAGATTCTCTTTTCCATTTGCCTTCTGGTTCTCATAGATCTGGACAGTTTCCCTGTCTGGTTTCTTGACAGATGGAGTCTGGATTGTTTTGCTTGGTCATCATTTTCAGGAAGTCTTGTGAGTCTAAAATTCTCTGTCCTCTATCTATTTTGCAGGTCAGTTCTTTTTTATAGGTCACTTTATATTTTTACCTATTTTTTTTTCAACCTTTTGGCTCTTTTAATATTTCCTATTACTTCATGAAGTCATTGAGCTCTGGTTTATTTTATTTTGCAGGAAGTCCACTGCTTGGGTGGTAAGGTTTTCTGCCCCCACTATCCTTTTCCCTTCCCCTCACCCATTTCTTATTTCAATTCTTGTTTCATGTTACTATGTCTTCCTTCATTTCTTTCATCTACACTTGCAATCCTTATAGCCAAACCATTTTCTTTTTTGTCTGAGTCTCTGCTTTTTGTGGAATTTGTCTCTCCTTCTGTGTCTACCTCTTGGGCTTATTTTCACATATAAAATTTTTTCATTGTGTTTGGTGTTATCATCCATTCATTTATTCAGATTTCTAGCCACAGTTCTTGAATTGGAATTTTGTGACAGGGCTGGGCACACTTGGATGGGCTGAGTAGGTCCTCGTTGGTTCTCTCCCCTCTGGTACCTGGATGACTCTATCTCTGGAGGGAGTAACCAGAACCAAGCCTCACCTTTAATTCAAGTCATGACTTCTGTCTCAGTCTCCTCATGGTGCCCTGAGGATGTTGGCCTCATCCATCTTGGTCACCTTTTCCTTGTACAATCTCTGATCAGGAACTGATTCCATCCCATGTTATGGCCCAGACAGGCCTCAGTTGGATGTTAAAGAGCTCTCTAGTCTTGGACTTTCTGTAACTCTGCAGTGTCCTAGGTTTCGCTGAGCCTGTCCTCTGATTTGGGTTCTAATAGACCAGACTCAAATCTAGCTTAAGGCCTCAATCACCAGAGTTTTTGCTGACTTGTGATTTCTTATGCAAACTTCACCCACCTCCCTGTGGAGTTGTGTGACAGTTCCAGGGCCTGCCACTCTCCTGCTTCATCACCCAAAGGTGGTGATGACCTTCCAGAGCTGGTGTTACCTGGCACCATCCAGCACCAGCCTCCACAAGACTTTGACTATCCTTCTGAGTATATGAGACTGGAAGGAAGCACTTAATTCTGTTTTCTTGAGAGTCCTTTTCAGAGATATTGAGGGGAGAGGAGGCTGGACACCTATACAATATTTCATGTCTTCATCTTAATTGGAAGACCTAGGCCTCTTCCTGGCTTTCTTCCATGCCTGAAATTTGAACCCTTCTCCTCCCTACCTCTTCAAATCTCTACTTCACTTCAAAACTCTGCCCTCTCTCCTACCCGGAACCTTTCCTCATCCATCCCACTCTCCCCCATCCACTGGTAACTTCCCCCTACAAGCACCCCCCCAAAATTTTGTATTTGAGATGCACATATTGTCTCCCCCAGTAAAATGTAAGATCCTAGAGGTTAGGACCTGCCTTGTTCTGATCTTTGTAGCCTCAGGGCCAGGCCTGTAGTGAGCACTTGAGAAATGTTTATGATCTGGGTATGGGTGGGTGTCCTGCTACATGGCATGTAGGGATTCAGTTACTCCTGATTCAAACCCCGTGGCTCCTTTCCCTACTCTCTCTCATCATTCACTCCACAGTATGTCCCAAGAGTGCTGTTTCAGCCTATTAAAACTTGAGACAACCCATATGGCCCCAAATCCCACAAAATTTAGAAGTATAATCTGGACTTGGAGTCAGGATAGACCTTAATTCAAATTCAGTCTCAAACTCGTACTAGCTGCATGACCTTGGGCAAGTTCCTTCACTTTTGTCTGCCTCAATTTCCTCATCTGTAAAATGGGGATAATTGTACCTCCCTCCCAGGGTTGTTGTGAGGATTCACTGAGATCATCTTTGTAAAGTGCTCTAAACTTTAAAGCGCTAGATTACTGCTAAGGAAGAGGAAAAAGACAAAAAAGGCAAACTCTTACGTCGATGAGCCCCCATCCTCTCCATGGCCAGCTTTCACCCCTCAGTGAGAATGCCCCCAAGTTCACAGAATGAATCCTATGACCTTGCTCTTAATTTTGAATTTGAAAAAATTGTATTTTGAATGTAAATATGAATTTACTCTTAATGGCCATGTAATTTCTTGAAAAAATCAAACTGAGTAGGAAACTCAAGCAAACAATAAAATCAATCAACATTTTTAAGCACCTACTCTGTGCCAGGACTGTGCTAACAAGCACTAGGGATACAAAAAGGGCAAAAGAGAGCCTTGTCCTCAAGAAGCTTACCATATAAAGGGAGAAATAACAAGGAAATAAATAAAATGAACAGAGAAAAGGTAATGGAATCAAGAGGGGTGGGGGGAAGGCTTCCAATAGAAGCTGAGGTTTTACTCGTACTTAGGGAATCCAGGGAGGAAAGTTGTCAGAGACCAAGAGGGAAGAGCATTCCAAGTCTGGAGGACAGCCAGAGAAAAAGCCCTGATCTTGTTCACAGATCAGCCAGTGGCACTGTATGGAGGAATATCCCTTAGGCAGTAAGGTGTGAGAAGCTTGGAGAGGTAGGATGGGTTCAGGTTATGAAGGGCTTTGAATGACAAATGCAACATTTTGTATTTGATCTTGGAGGTGATAAGCTATTGCAGGTCCTGAGTAGGGGTGGCTGACACTGGCAGACTTATGCTCTGGGAAAATCCCTCTGGTGCCTGAATAAAGGAGGGGCTACAGTAGGGAGAGACCTGAGGCAGACAGACCCCTCCAACAGCTATTGCAATAACAGGGTAGGGGATGGGAGCCTGCGCCAGGGGGCGGCAGTATCAGAGAAGGGGAGGGGATATGTTAGATGCCAAAGAAGTGAAATCAACAGGGCTGGACAGAGGATTGGACATAGCGAAGGTGGGGAAGATAGGAGTACAGGAGAATTCCTAGGTTGTAAGCCTGAGGGATTGGGAGGATAGTGACACAGTAATGGGAAAGGCTGGAAGAAGTAACAGTTTGGGGGGAGAAGATCAGGAGTTTGGTTTTGGACATGTTGAGGGATGTTGAGATGTGTACTGGATGTGAGTTCAAGATGTGAGAGTAAAAGTCAGCAGAGAGGCTGGGTCAGAAAAGGTAGATCTGAGAATGGACAGCACAGTAAAACAATAAAAATAAAAACGGCTTCAGATCCTTCAGAATTGGTGAAGCTCAGTGTCATCCCAGTCACCTGAAGGAAAAGAGAGCTTTTAAAGAAAGGTTTTAAAGGAGGGAGGGGCTTGCTGGGCAGGACTTGGGAAAGAAGCTGGGACCTGGAAATCTGGCCCTGCTGGCTCCTCGACAGTTTGGTTCGTGTGGCATTGCAGGACAAGGGCTCGAGAGCCGATCAAGTTTGATCAAGTTTTCAGAACACAGCTGAGTCAGCTGCTAACACTTCCCAGCGAAGCCTGACCGACCACCTTCCCCCACCTCCTCCTCCTCCTGCAGTCCCACCTGCCTTCCAGGAGGCCCCACAAAGGCCCCAGGCCTGGGTCCTCTTCCACTTCCTTGTCCTCCCGGGGGCTAGGTCAGTTCAGAGTTTCCTCCATCTGTGCAACAGAAGGAAAAGTAAGGAGGCTCCTGTGGCAGCTTCTTCATTCTCTGACTAAACCCAGGAAAGCTCAAAGCTAAAGTCTCTTTAAAGACAAAAGGGGTGGGGGGAAGAGAAGGGAACAAGCTTTTATTAAGCCCCTACTGTGTGCCAGGGCCTGTGGTAAGCACTTTAAATGGAAACTAGCTGGCCTCAGGCATCTCCCCATGACTCCTTCTGTCTGCCCTTCCTGGGAGCTCTCAGAAAGCAGGCCACCCTTGCTTTTCCAGTGTGTGTCCTGCTGGGCCACTGGCCAGAAAAGCAGAGCCTCAGCACCCACCTCTCAAAGCACCCATCTCTCTGCTCTGTAAGGCTGGGAGCAAGCATTGTGGTACCTTTGGGGACCTGCCTTCAGAGGCCTAAGGCTTCACTGCCTGTGGAGACTGCACAGTCTGGAGCCCCTTAGAAATATCGATAATTGTCACTTTGGATGAATGTCTTCCCACAGAGGTCAGGAAAGGATTGTCGGCATCGCAAGGCCAGCGATCAGCCCTCCAACCACAGCCAGAACACGGAGAGCAGCTGCTCCACCCCTGAGTCTGTACAGGACCTGTCCGATGATGGAGGGGATGCAGGTAGGAAGCCACTCCACCCTCCCAATGCCCACCCTCTGCTGCCATTCCCCACTTATTCCAACCTTGCTTGTTTGCACATGGTTGTTCCCCATTCCAAGGACAGGGGCTGCTTTTCCTCTCTTGCATCCTCCCCTTAGCCTGATGCCTGACACAATGCTGATGGATTAACAAGACCTCAGCTGAGAGGGAGGAAAGTGGAGGATCAAAACTGACTTGATCTCCCTATACAGGTCACTATACAGGTCACTTCCTCCACTGTGCCTCAGTTTAATCATTTGTAAGAGGGGGGAGTCAGTTCATTTGTGAACCTCTTTTGACTCCATTGAGCAGAAAGGTATTAGTGCACACCTGCTCAGCTTTCCCTCATTTCACCCTAGATAGTCATTGACCAAGCACAGAAATCCCTCACAAACTCAGATTCTCTCAGTCCTAGACTTGTGAAGTGCAAAATTCAAATATACTTACTGATTTTGAGATCTTGAGAACCTTATCATAACAGAACCTCAGAATTCTCATAACAAATGAGTTAACATACATAAAAAGCTTTGCAGACCTGATAAATGCTAGTGTTATTATTATTTATAATAATTCTAGAGCTAGGAGGGACCATGGGGACAACCTAGGCCAATGTACACCCAAACAGGAATCCCCTCCCCATCACCAACTAATCAACAAGCTTTTATTAAGTACCTTCTGTATTGTGCTAAATGCTGGACAAAAGCAGTCCCTGCCTTCAAGGACTTCACGTTCTAAACATCAGTCACTTAGCACATACAAGTTACTATGGAGGAGCAGGAAGATAACAGGGGACAGTACTAACAGCTGGGGGAATCAGGAAAGGCCTCATGCCAGTGGTGGAGTTAGAGGTGAAGGAAACCAGAGAATCCTAGCAGAGGAGTGAGTCCAACCAGGAATTCTGAGTCATGGCCATGGAGGGGACTAGAGATGGAGTGCCATACACGAGGATGGCAAGTGGCCATTGAGCCTCTGCCTGAAGATTCCAAGGCGACAAGCATTTATTATGCACCATGTGCAGGAACGTAAACTATGTGAAAAAAAGGCATAAACAGCGACTGCCCTCAAAGAGTCTACTAGGGGAGCCAACACACCAACACAAGGCATACAGGATGCACTGGAATCCCAGGGGGCTCAGGAAAGTCTCTCATAGAAGATGAGATTGGAGCTAAGAGTGGAGGTGAAGAGGAAGAGAATTTCCAGCCAAGGGGAAGGAGGGAGAAAGGGTAGGGAGATCAGCACCACCACACCCTGGAGAGCTCCCAAGTGGAAGCCGCTCAGGCTTGTCTGCTTTGGAGTTTGGAGGCGGCTGCTGTGCTCCCAGGCCAGCTCAGTACCTTTAAACAGCTCCCCCTTTTCCTTCTAATTAGAACATTCCTGGTATGTTATAAGGGAAATCTTGTTCAGAAAATCCCTAGGTTCGGTGGCTTCTGCATCACAGCATCACCGAATATGGGCCGTAAGACCTCACTCTTCGAGGTCTTCCTTTGTGGAAGCCCAAGACACTTGCTGCTGGACAGCTGTCATGCCCAAGGGATCCCATTTGTAGCCTCCTGCCTTGGCTCCTGGTCCAACCCGGCTGGGCCAGACAGCAAGGCTAATGCAGTTGTCCTTGAACCCCTCAGTCTCCTCTTCTCCAGGCCAAGCCTCTGGCATTCCTCCAGCCATAAACTACAAGACCTTCCCCATCCTGGATGGGGATGCTAGAATTTCACAGCTCTTTGAAACTCCACCTCTGGGATTCTTTACAAGTCCAAAAGCCTCCCATCTCACCCCCCTCAGGGCCCATCTTTCTCCCACAACCAATTCAACATTGAGATTCTGGAATCTGGGAGATCTGCTTGGCCTCAGAGGGCTCCTGGGTTGAAGCTGCCAAGATAGACATGAACTCCCTGTGAGGAAGCTGTCCCACCGTGGAACAGGCTGCCTTGGGAGGTGGCAGCTCCCCCCTTACCTAGGGGTCTTCACGGCAAAGCTGGAGGCCACTTTCTGGGGTGCTCCAGAGAGGATTCTAGCTTAGAGACCCATTGAACTAGAGCCACTGAGGTCCCTCCAGCTCTGAGATTCTGAGATCATCACCTCCCCTTTCCCTCTCTTTTTTTTTGTCCCCCTCCCCCATTTTCTTCTCCCTGTCTTGATTGAAGGGCGAGGGGGAGCGCTGAAAATCAGCTCTATTTAGAGGCATTAGACAGGAGACAGAAATAACCCTTCTTGCTCTGTGGTCCCAGATTGTGAAGGTTCCTGTGCCCAGTGTGGGAAGGAGAGCCAACATCTGAAGGAAATTCATACTGCAGTGTTATCCCTACAGAAGGCCCAACAGGACATCCACAGGTGAGTGGCCTCAACTCTCAAAAAATAGAGGACCCACTCTGATGAATGTTTTCTTCATCCTTTTATTAAAGTTAAATAATAAGATAAGCCTGGACTTCTTAGCCTACAGGTGTAAACGATCACCTAAAAATGTAACAATGAAGGAAGCCAGTTTGGAATGGCTCCAACCTCTGCCACCACCCCCAGTCTCCCAAGGACCTGCCCCAGGCAGTCGGCTAGGTTAGCTGAGCTGGGCCCCCACACAAGCCCAGTGACAGAGAAAGGGGGACTCATATGATCACACCTCCCTAAAATCCAAGTCTAGCTTGGCCTAGCCAGGGAGGGAGGGGAAAAGGCACCCAGGGCTTTGAAAGGAAGTGGAATTTCAGACCTAAAGGCTGAGGTTCAAATCTGGATCTTTGTTCTCTCCAGCTGTGAGATTCCAGGTGTGAGGATGCGCTCTGGCAGGGCAAAGGGAACTCTCTTGGATCTTGCGACCTTTGAGAGTTACCTGAGACAGGAAGGTTACAAGCCCTGCCCAGGGTCACACAGTTGGCCTACATCAGAGGAAGACTTTGAGGCCCCCTTGCTTCCAAAGCCTACCCTCTCTCCACTAGGGGGTGTTATTCTTGAGGATCAGCCAAAGCCTGGCATACAGCCTGGCACCTAGGAATGCTTAATGTTTACTGACTGACTCTGTCCTTGGTGAGCTGCCAGTTCAGTGGAGAAGGCAGCACACCCCATCTGAAGTGGGGAGGGGGTCAGAAGGCAGAGGCCAAGCGCAGAACCCCACTCACCCACAGCCTACCTGTCTCTGTTCCAGGAACCTGACGGCGCTAAACAAAAAGTCTCTGTACAGGCGGGCACCAGGAAGCTTTCTCCACAGCTCACGCTGCTGGTTTCTCCTCTGCGTGTTTCTGACATGTCAACTGTTCATTAACTATGTCTTGAAATAAAAGCACTCTAGGGGCAGCAGCCCAGGCGCCTCCCTGCCAAACGAACTGCCCCCACCCCAGGAGCCCTCCCTGCAGAGGTGGCACCACATTCCATCCAGGGAAGGCCAGGTGGCCAGACCCCAGGCCCCGGCCCGAGCACCGCTCCTGAGCAGCCTGTGCCCTTCGGAGGGGCACCGCTTTGGGACCGTATTACCCGTGGGGGCCTTAACCGCTGAAGCCAAATGTAGCTTATCCGTGCACTTTGTTTCCTACGGTGGCTTGTCCTGTCAGCCCATCCTTTCGTTCACTCATCCACCCATCGCATGTGGTTCGTGTCCGAGCACCGCCCAACACCGCTGCCCCCACCCAGACACCTGGGGCAGCAGGAGGGAGGGGAGGGGAGGGCCTGGCCTGAGGGTGGCACCAGGGCCGAGGGCTGCCCCGCCCCTCCTCCCCCATGAGCGCCAGCCAGGCCCCGCAGACCCGGCAAGCACAGTCCTGGTGCCCTGGGTGAGAGGAGGCTCCCGGCGGGCATCCAGGCTCGGTGCTGCCCGCCCGAGAGGTCGGGGTGCCTCCCCTGCCAGGAAGCCTGCGGTGCCACCCGTGCAAACTGCTGGCCCCGGGTCGTGTCTGTCCTGCGCCTCCTGCCTTCGGGGGCACCTGTTTCTGCTTGATAAACGTGAAATAAAAGGAGCCACCGCCTTCCGCGTCCTTCTCTGGGGGGCACAGACCGGGGAGGCGCTGGGGGGGGAAAATCCCCACGGTGGTCAGTGCGCAGGCGCGAGGCAGGGGCCCGAGGCCAGGGCGGCCCCCTCCCCCGACGGGCGGGGGTGGGCAGGCTCAGGGGTCACTTCTCTTCTTGGCGTTCCTAAAGCCGCGGGTGGCCCCCTGGCCGAAGCAGATGGAGGCCGGGATGCGGCGGCCGCAGGCCCGCTTCTCCGCGCCCGCGGCCTCCGCCGGGCTCACCTCCATGGCCTCCTCCCCCGCCGCGGCCCCCTCCTCCCCCGCGGGCCGGCCCTGCGCATGCGCCTGCGCCTGCGCCTTGCGGGGCTGGTCGAAGCGGAAGTCGGGTGGGTAGCGGTGCGCGCGCACCAGGTGCTCCTTGCGCTCGCGGCCGCTGCCGAACCTGTCGGGGCAGCCGGGCACCAGGCACTGCAGCATGCTCTGCCGCTCGGCCAGCAGCTGGAAGAGCGAGTCGTGCCACTCGAGGACGTGCACGTCCAGCAGGTGCGCCGAGGGGAAGGCGCGCCGGCACACGGAGCACACGTGCGTGTGCAGCGTCCGGTAGTGGTGCTCGTAGGCCTCCAGGCTGGAGAACTCCTGCTGGCAGCCCGCCATGTGGCACCCGAAGGCCGCCACGCGGGGGCGCTCCGGCGCCTGCGAGACCTGCGTGATGACGTCCTGCAGGTACGCGTGCCTCTGGACGTCCCCGTCCTGTAAGGCGGAGACCCGGTGAGACTGGGCCCTGGAAGCCCCGCCCCCGCCCAGCAGCCCCGCCCCCAGCAGCCTCGCCTACGCCCCACGCCCCGCCCTCCGACCTACGTGACCTCGAACAACGGGTGTCTCCGGGGAAGGCTCTGGGCCCGCGGCGCGAAGCGGAAGGGGGCGCCCCCGGCGGCCGGGTGGCGGAGCACAGGCAACGTGGGCGACTCGGAGGGGCCCCTGGCCGGGCCCGGGCCCAGGCGGCCCTGCAGACCCGGCGGCAGCTGCATCTTTTTTCCGGAACCCGAGCTGGGGGTGGGGCGGGCTTGTGATTCTACTTCCCGTGCGGTAACCGCTTCCGAGTTGCGACCGACCGAAGGGGAGGGGACGGGCCGGTCCGAGCCTCGCACGGGGCGGGGCTTGGGAGCCATGCGAGCACGAGGAGCCTGGCTCAGCCCTGGGGGGCGGGGCCGGGCCCACGTGGAGGCGGGCGGGGGCGGAGCCAGGCGCTGGCGGTCAGATTCCGAACCTGGGCCTCCGGCCTGGCCCCCCTGCTGTGCCCGAGGTGAAGTCCCCGCCTCCTGCCCCGACCCGGCTTGGCCTCAGTCTCCCGCTCAGCCAGGAAGGGGCAGACTGGCAGACCTGAATAAAATACAGAAGGGCCTTGAAAAATGTGAGGAGGGGGAATCCCCCGCACGCACTCTCCTGCGTCCGCAGCGACCA
The DNA here is from genome assembly GCF_028372415.1 of Notamacropus eugenii. Taxonomy (NCBI): domain Eukaryota; kingdom Metazoa; phylum Chordata; class Mammalia; order Diprotodontia; family Macropodidae; genus Notamacropus; species Notamacropus eugenii. The sequence continues at coordinate 24,642,858 of NC_092873.1, forward strand.
CGCCGCATCTACGCGGTGCCCCGCCCAGGGTGTGACTTCCCTGGCTTGAGGGCGGTGGGAGGAGGCGGGGACGTTCATGAAGAGTGTCACGCCTCGGCCTGGCACCGAGGCCAGCCCTACCCTGCAGTGAGAAGATAGAGCCACTCTATCCGATTATCCCACTGGTGGAGGGAATCCCCGCCCCCGGGAGTGCCACGGGTGGGCCAGGGGAGCTGGGAAGCCCGGAGCTCGCAGGACGGCTAAGTCCCAGCCGGGACCAGCTCTCCTTAGTCCTTCTCTGCAGAAGGATACATTGTGGCACTCCTCAGAGCAGACGCCTCCCCCGACAGACCCCGGCCCAGTCTCCGGGGCTGTAGCCACCTCCCTGCCAGGGCTTGTTAGAATGAATGGGAGCGCATGGCTGTGCCTCTGCTGATTAGCATTCGGACGGTGGCCCAGGGGTCAAAGTTGTTTCTCCTGTACTTTGTGAAGCCCCTAGTGATTCTGTAACCCGAAGGCGCCCTAAAGTCCTTTCCCCGTCATCTCGAATGTTTAACCTGTGTCGTCCTGCGCCGTCCTTAAACCGTAAAGAATTCCCTTTGCTCCCTGTGTCATGTCTTTAATCTTCAATCTTTAACCTCCGCTAAAACCTTCGAAATCTGCATCATCATTCCGAGACCTCTGTACAAGCACAACTCCCCCAGATACCGGAGGCTCCTAAGGAGGCCTGGTGTGCTTTTTCCACATAAAATAAAAAGCTCCCATGAGCCAAAAGAGAAGGTCTAAGTGAATTCTTTCACACCTGAAGCAGCTCTCCCAATTCTAAAGCTCATCACTGCCCTCAGGGCTCCCAGTCTGGCAAATACCCTCTGCCTCTCCCTGAGCTGTACCCCGCTGTATCCAGGCTGTTCGGTCAGGTCTACCTTCCTCTGTCCAACACCTCCTACTCTCCACTGCCCCTCTTTGAGCCCTCCTCACCTCATTGACAACCTCACAGCTGAATTAAGCCTCCCTGCCTCGTCTGTCCCCACTCCAACCCACCGCCGCCACCCCCCAACTGCCCAGGTACAGGTCTGACTGTAACATCCCCTGCTCAGCACACTGCGGTGGCTCCTTGTTGCTTCCAAGATCAAACATAAAAACTTCACAACTGGTCCAGTTAGTCTGAAGAACAATATGGAACTATGCCCAAGGGGCTATAAAACTGTGGATACCCTTTGACCCAGCAATACCACCACTAGGTCTGTATCACAGATATTTTTAAAGGGGAAAAGCGCCCACATGTACAAAAATATTTATAGCAGCTCTTTTTGTGGGTGACAAAGAATTGAAGATGGGATGCCCATCCATTGGGAAATGGCTGAACAGGTTGTGTTACCTAATTGTGATGGAATACGGTTGTGCTTTAAGAAATAATGAGCAAGATGGTTTCAGAAAAACCTGTAAAGACTTACAAAAACTGATGCAGAGTGAACAGAACCAGGAGAACATTACACAAAGTAACAGCAACATTGTAAATGATTTAGCGATACAGTAATCCCAAGACAATTCCAAAGACCTCATGATGGAAAATGTTATCCACATCTAGAGACTGATGGGAGTCTAAATGCAGATCAAAACAATTTGTTTGTCATTTTTTCATGGGTTTTTTGTATATATGTGGGTTTTTTTCACAATATGACAAATATAAGAATGTTTTGCATTAGTGCACATATATAATCTACATCAAATTGCCAGGGAGAGGGTAGGAAAAATTTGGAGCTCAGAATTTCTAAAATGAGTGTTAAAAATTGTTTTTATGTGTAAATGGCAAAAAAAAATAAAATATTTTTTAAAAAAAGAAATTCTCTTGTTGACTAACCCCAGAAGGGGCTGATGACTTCAATACCTTTGTATTGTACCGTCTAGTAGTGAGTGCTTCTGAAGGTTCTAGCCTCCCAGCATAGACCTGGGAAAGTTCAAGAGGACTAAATGACCCCCAATCCACCCCTTCAGTGTCAGTCTGCAGTTACTCAGTTTATGCAAGCCTAGTTTCCTCCTCTGTAAAATGGCAAACTCCCCTGGTATCTTTGTCAAGATGTTGTCAAGAACACCACCCAAGCACATGTAGCCAGGTCAGTGGATGGGAAGGGGAGGAGGCCACTGTGGGGGCAAGGTCCCTGCCTGAACTTGGTTTTAGAGCACACTGAGTTTTCTGTGTTTCAGCACTTCCACTGTTCCTTCATGCCAGGCCCTCTAATCAATAGCTGGAAGGACGGAGGCAAGAATGTCAGCAGCCCCATCGTAAAGGAGCCTCCTACTTAGCAATGGGACAGAGTCAAATCTGGAATTTCCCAGAGGACCCTAACAAAACAAAAGGGCTTGGTGAGTTGGGATAAATAGGAAGGCCTGGAGGGAGCCTCCTTTGGAATTTGCTTCCATTCCAGCTGCCCTACTAGGACTTGCTCTGGCCTCCCCTACTTCTAACAGGTTTACTGTTACACTTCCATGCAAAAAATCCCAGCAGCATTTCCCCCTGTTCGAGTTCCTGGCATGCATTACCATGTCCCACGTAAGGTTCTCTCTCTGCTTAGCTGGGGCCACGTGTCTCCCTCCAAGGACGTCTGTCTCCATCAATGAGCACTGCCCATAAAAGGGTACATGGGGGGCTCAGGTCAGCTCATGTTCAACTTACTCATGGCCAAGTCTCAGGTAACTTCCTTATGGTTTTAGCTATGTGTGCTCTCAGTATGCTACCACACAGTTTGGTTAGTTCAATAATCACTGGTAGTTCATACACTACTGATAACGCTGTTATGATATTTTTATTGGTGGTCTATTACAGCACAAAGGTCTACAAGTTTCCAGCTGTTTATGCACCTCCATGTGGTTCATGACATCATGCCATAGTGCTTATGTTATTGAAAAACAATTCACCCAAAACAGTCCCATCACAAAATAGAGTCAGTCACATGAGAAACACGGTTACTCTCTTTGTGAAGCCAGGGAAGGTTCTATTCATTTTTACATTCATTCCCCTGAATGAACGGGTAGTTCCTAATGGACTGTATTTGCTTCAGACAAATGCTAGGATTATATGTCCTGCTTTCAATTCAAATTTTCAGCCTGCCTCCTATTGGCTAGAAATTTCAGGGTTCATGGCCTATCTGAAAAACACCCACCCCCCACTCACTTGTGGGTCTATCCTCTCTCTTCCATTTTTTTATTTTCTTTTTGCTTGACTTAGTAAAAGAACAAGTCATAAATTCCTTTAAAGGAATCCCCTGAATTGATAGACCAGCATGTTTTAAGTTCCTTTCACCATTAGCACAAGAAGAGAAATGAAATTCTCTTTTAACTTTTGAAGTTGTGGATTTTATCTAAAGTACAAGGAAGGAGATGCTGGGCTTTAGATATTGGTAACATTTAATATAATTTTTGAACCTTTAATAATGGCCAAAGCCTGAACGAATCAATCAAACTGCTTTGGTTGGCTCTAAAAATAGCCTTTCCTGCGTCAGCAACTTCAAACACCTGTTTAGGACAGGATGCCTACAATCAGAATGGTGGGATTTTTCTTATCCTGCTAAGCAGACATCCTGAGATCTTAATTTCCAGCTTACTCTACCTTGTCCATTGTCTTGTCTCACTGTGTTTACTGAGACAATTCCTTTCTCCTTAAAGTGTATTTAAGCCTGGTCCTTGCACCAGTCAGTCAGAGGTTTCCTTCTGGCTCCATGATCATGTGACAGCTAGCTATAAGGGGATAAGCAATATGAATTTAGCCTGTTTTAACCAAACTTTCAGATTGACAGTATGCTGATAAGCAGGCACCCACATTCTTGTGGAGTGAGTGAAGTATAATCAACAATTCCCATGCATTTGTTTCCCTGCCTTCCCCAAATACAAGACTTGGCATGTTACATGTTTCCTTGTGGAAACAGAAGTTTGGTCCTTTTCAACACAGTCATCTATGTTGATAATCATCAACTTGTCCTAATTCCACCTGCCCCACCTCATCCCAAACATGGATTCAGGGCAGGCTCAGGCAGATTTGGAAGAATCCCAGAATAAGAGCTGAGAGGAAATTGGGCAGCCATTGAGGCCAATACACATCTGACAGCATTACTTTGACCCTCCCTAGTTAGTGCCTCCTTGTGAGGCTCCTGCTCCACCTGGGGACAAAACTGACTCCCTTTCCCCACCCACATCACAGCCCCTGGATTTTCCTCTGGGATAAACCAGGCCAAGTCTGAACCCTCTTTCCCCAAAGAGTTTCCAGTACATAAAGGCAGCCATAATGTTCCCCTGAGTCATCCAGGCCAAGCTGCCTATCTCCTTCAGCTGGTCCTCAAATATCATGGACTCAAGATCCTTCACCAATAAAGCAGAAGATTTTGAGTCAAAGATCTGGATTTAAGTTCTGCTGCTGGCTTTGTGACTGTGACTCTCAGTGCCCTTCCCTGTGAAGGGAGAAGGTGAAGGTCCTTTCTAACCCTTGGCCCAGGCTTAGCAATGTCTTCTCTGTGTATGCATTTGATCACCTCTCCTCCCACTTTCGGCAACAGATTGCAACCTCACCCATCACCCACCCCAGTCTTCAATCCCTCACCAGCTGCCAGTTCCTTCCCTATGGCTTTCAAGCATGCCCATACCCCATCCCCCTATCCTTGACAAACCTTCTCTAGACTTGCCATCCCTTCTAGCTGTTGTCTCAGATCTCTCTTCCCTTTCTCAGCCAAACTCCCAGAATGAGCTGTATATACTTGCTGCCTAGAAGTCTTCACCTCTCATTCATTAGAACCCTTTGGATCTGTCTTCCGGCCCATCGCTCAGCTGAAACTGTTCTCTCCAAGGTTGCCAGAGATCTCTTAATTGCCAAATTGAGGGATGCTTTCTCCATTCTCACCCTTCTCTTCTTCTGCAGGGTTTATCCCTGGGGCCCACTCTCTCCTCTCCCACTTCTCACAACAGTACTGTCCTGATTGTCCAGTCTAACCATTCCTTCCAAGTCTGCTTTGCTGGTTGATCATATGTATTGACAGAAAAATTGTTAGTATAATGACAGAAATTGTCCATACCAAATGTAATATGAACTGCTCCTCTCTTAATGATCCTAGAAATGTCTTATATTCCTACTCTTAAGATGCTAATTCTCCATTAGGTCCAGCTGAATTGCACCCTAAGTCCCCTGCCCACCTCCCCCCACTCCCACCCCCCCCACCCCCACACACACACCTAGAGATTTTTACCTTATAAAGGAACCTAGCTTCAGCTGGAGTCAGCTCCTAATGTCCTTGCCCCCTTCCGGTGGGATTCATGGCAGGACTAACAGTGGTTTTTCTTGCCTGGATTGCCAAGGGCAGGTGACCAGGCCCTGCTCCCTTATACTGGCTCCTCCTCCTAAAGATATAAAGGTCTCCCAGGAAGGAAATCCATTGTGCTCTGCACTCATGGGCCATGCCCCAGGGTGACAGCTTGGCTACTGTGTTACCTCAGTTAAAGCCCTTTGTCAGCTCATGACTTTGATTTATTTTGATTTGTTTCAGGACTTGCCACTATGATAACCCCCTAACTCTGGGTGTCTGGCCTCTTCTCCTTTACTCTCTCCACCCTTTTTTTTGGTCTCATCTGCTGCAGTGGGTTTAACTATCTTTGAGATTCAGATGACTCCCAGCTAGAGACAGGTTCTTCAGAAGGTTCTTCTTCTCCAAGGAACATGTCCAAACTTCACTTTCTCTTTCCCCCTTTAAAGCTTCTTTATTTGTGCCTGAGGCCCACGCCTCTAGTTCACCCATGAACTCATCACCTGCCACCAGGTACCATTTTTATCTCCCTTCTGGACCTTCATTCCACTCACAGCTGAGGCCACAGCCACCTCCTAGCAGTCTCTGCTCATCTTCCTCAAGAAAACTTGTTCTAGCCTACGGCCTTCAAGGCCTAGACCTGACCCTGGCCATGGGGCACCCCTAGCAAATCAGCTTGTTACTTTCTCTTGCCTCCAGATTAAAATATGAACTTCCCTGGGTAGCCTTCTAAACCTAGCTGGCCTCCCCACAAATTCTGACGCCACCATTAGCTCTCCTCATCCTGATCACGCTGGAATCAAGCCAAGCTGACCTTCTCTCTGTTCCTTCCACCAACACTTCACCTCCTCTGTCTGTGCCCTCGGCTGTCCCCCTGGAACACTACCCCCAAGCACCCCTTCCCTATACAGCTCAAGTACATCCCACAAGGGAGTTAGTTATTAAATACTGAACCATGTCCTAGGTGGATGGAAATTGTCCCAGAACCCTACCCCAACAGACCTGCCTACCCTCCAGATTTCCAGTACAGTTAAATTGGCTTATGATGCCCAGAGGCCTCCTGAAATAACAATCCCTGCTCTGAGGCAGAAAGCCAGCAAAGCAGAGAAAGGCCAGGGGTGGGGCCCTGGGGGACTGGACCTGAGAACACTAGCTCTGTCTGATGCAATCTGGTGCTGCAGTTAAACTATAGTACTTCCAGCCCTCTAGCCCTGATCTGAGAGATCGCCTCGGCCCCTCCTTTCCTTCTTTTCCTTTCCCTTCCCCTCCTCCCCTCTTCTTTGCGTCTCCGAAGCCTCCTCTTCTCCAGAAAGAAGCTGCCACACCCAGCTTCTGAACTCTCCAGGGCATGTACGCTCTCTGTGGCCTCCCCCACTACTGCATTGTAAGCTGCCCTAGGGCAAGGACTTCTGTTTTTTCACCTCTCTTTGTATCCCCATCTATGAACACAGCTCTGGCACACAGTGGGTGCTTCTAGACATCATTCCCTCCCCAGACTGTGATAATCCAATGCTTGGTCACCTTGGTCCTGTCTCTAACCCATTCTCCATTTAGGGTTCAAGTCTGACAGGTCACCTCACCCTCCTTCCATCAACTCCAGTAGCTTAGATATAAAATCCTGCCTGGTTTATCCTGGCTTATCCCAGACCCCACCCTGCTCTGCCATCATGACACTGGCCTTGCTGCCCAGAAGGCTCTGCTGCAGCACAGCTCCCCTTAATCATGGTCTACAGTATGTATTTTGCACATTGTGGTTTGCACACAGTCACCTCCATCAAGGCAGGAGCCCCGCATTCACAGCATCTGGCCACTTAATAAGTGCTGGCTGACTAACTGGCTGGGGGGGTAGGGGCCCCCTCCCCAAACCATCCTGCTACTAGGAAAGGTGTTGTGTTCATCCTTTGCCCAAGAAGACCATGCCATCAGAGAAATGATGACATGACTTGCACTTGACTTTATGTTGAGTGAGGGAGAGCTGTGCAGGTCACCATCCTCACTTCTCCTCCAGAGCCATCTGAATCCAGTGACTAGATATTCATCAGGATGACTAGAGATGACCCAGGATGCACTGAGAGACCTTGGGCCCTTTAGGCCAATGTCTTTGCAGGCACTCACTTAGGATGAGGCAACGCCCATTCATTGAAAAGAGCTGTTTAAGAAACAGCCTGGGCATGGCCCCTTTGATGAGGTCAAGAAAAACAAAGATGTCAGGCTGGGAGGGAAACAGAAACAACTGATAATCTCGCTAAAGCTAGGAGGGTCCAGAAGAGCCCACTGGCAGGGCCCCAGTGCAGTCCCAGCTTCAGAGTGCAGTAGGCTGAAGGTTTTAGGATGGGACAGGACCGGGGAGGGCTGGAAGAAGGCCCCAGCTACCCTTGTAGTACCCCCAAAGAACAGGTGCTCCTGGGGAAGACAGGGGAGTGTGGGAAGGGTCTGTGCTTGTCCCTCCTAGTACTGGCCTCCACAAGCAGAACCTGACTTCTAAGGGTTTGGTTGGTTGTTGTTCTTCGTTCTCAAAGAGGACCAAAGTGACATCACCATGATAAAGTGAAATTTCAGTGTGTCCGACTGTGGCTGACCAGACCAATACAAACTCAGAATGCTCTACCATAGTTTGGGCACAAATAGTCCATGTGAATATTTGGGGTGGATATCCCAAATTTGTGCATCCTACATTTCCTTTGTGCTGTCTCAATTCTGCTGTACTCAAAGAGCACAGCACCCTTTCTGATGTAACTGTCGTGCTGAGCTGTCCTGTGCCAGTGTCTCCCATGTTGCACAATCAAATTCAAAGTTTTTGAGAGAGACCTTGAGAGTGTCCTTGTATCATTTCTTCTGGTCACCATGTGATCATCTGCTCCATGCAAGTTCTCCATAAAATAGTCTTTTAGGCAAATGTACATTATTTTCCACTCAAAAAACATGGCCAGCCCATCAGAGTTGCATTCTCTGAAACATAGTTTGAATAGTTGGCAGTTCAGCTCAAGCAAGGACTTCAGTATCTGGTACCTTATGCCAGGTGATCCTCAGAATCTTCCAAAGACAGTTCAAATGGAAGCAATTCAGTTTCCTGTCATGGCCCTGGTAGACTGTCCATGTTTCACAGACATACAACAAGGACGTCAGCACAACAGCTCTGTAGACCTTCAATTTGGTAGTCAGTCTAATACCTCTTCTCTCCCAAACCTTTCTGTGGAGCCTCCCAAACACTGAGCTAGCTCTGGCAATGCGTGCATCAACCTCATTGTCAATGTGTACATCCCTGGAAAGTACACTACCAAGGTAAGTGAACTTATCCACAGCATTCAGAACTTCTCCATTTGTTGTAATTGATGGTTCCACATATGAATGATATGGTGGTGGCTGATGGAGCACCTGGTTTTCTTGGTGTTAATTATTAGGCCAAAATTAGCACAGGCTGCAGAGAATTGATCCATACTTTGTTGCATCTCAGCTTCAGAGGCTGCATTGAGTGCACAATCATCTGCAAACAGAAAATCATGCACCAACACTCCCTCTACTTTGGTCTTGGCTTGTAGCCTTTTCAATTTGAAGAACTTACTGTAAGTACTGCAGTTGACCTTGATGCCATGTTCATCCTCATTGAAAGCATTTGCCCACATGACTGAAAACATCATGCTAAGAAGCACAGGAGCAAGCACACAGCCCTGTTTCACTCCATTGGTGACTGGGAAGGCACGAGAGTCTTGTCCACTATTCAGAACCTGGGCAAACATGCTATCATGAAATTGATGTACAATACTGATGAACTTCTCTGTGCAACCAAATTTTGACATGATTTTCCATAAGGCCTCACGACTAACAGTGTTAAAGGCCTTGGTCAGATCTACAAACACTGTGTACAGACCTCTGTTCTGCTCCTGGCATTTCTCCTGGAGTTGTCAGGCAGCAATCATATCGACTGTTCCTCAGTCCTTTCTGAAGCCACACTGGCTCCCAGGTACATGACCATCTTCCAAGTGAAGGATCAGCCTATTAAGGAGGACTCTAGCAAGAATTTGCCAGCAATGACTAAGAGAGATTTCCCTGTGATTGTCACAGGACAATCTTTTCCCTTTACCCTTATAGAGATGGACAGTGGAGGCATCCTTGAACTTCTGGAGGATAACCTCCTCTTGCCATATAACCTGGAAAATTTCAGTCATCTTTTATATGAGCAATGGTCCCCCTACCTTGTAAATCTCAGTTGGAATAGAATCAGCACCAGGTGCTGTGCCACATGAAAGGAGTCTAATGGCCCTCAAAACCTCTTCTTTAGTTGGAAGTTCAGCTAAGGAGGGATTGACTTCCACCTGAGGTAAATGGTCAATGGCCTCAGCATTGACTGATGATGGTCTGTTGAGAACACTAAGGAAGTGTTCAGACCATCTCTCTAGGATCATGTCCTTACCACTAATCAATGTGGCTCCATCAGTACTGAGTAGTTGTGATGCACCATAGGTTTTTGGTCCATAGATAGCTTTCAGGGAATCATAAAAGCACTTTGGATTGTTACTTTTAGCATAAAACTGAGTTTTATCTGCCTTCTTACTGAGCCAGGAATCCTGCATCTCTCTAAGCTTTGCTTGTACTTTGCTTTTGAAGGAATTAAATACTGCTTTCTTAGAGGGGGATGAACTATCCTAATGGTAAATCCTGTGGAGTTCTCATTTTTCATTTAGCAGCTTCTGAGTTTCCTCATCATTTTCATCAGACCAGTCTTGGTGTTTGCGAGTGTTCTGACCCAGATGAGCAAATGCAGTGCTGTACACCAAATCTCTGAAAACTGCCCACTCCTTTTCTGCTCCACTGCTGCCAACTGTGTGTTGGCTCAACTTTCCCTCACACGTTGTAGGCCTTCATAAAATTTTCTTTCACTTCATCGGGGTTTGTCATGATGGGAGCATAGGCACTGATGATGGTGGCATAGTATTTTCCTGTGAGTGGCAATCGCATTGTCATGAGCCTGTCATTCCCTCCTTTTGGCAGGTATACCAGCTTGCTGATTAGATTAGTTTTGATTGCAAAACCCATGCCAGCTTCACAGTGATTGCCTTCATAAAAAGGTGTATCCAGCTCGAACCTCAGTAAGCTGGCCTTCATTGCCAACCTTGTTTCACTCAGGGCTGCTATTTGGATGCAATACCTGTTGAGTTCTCTTGAAACAAGAGCAGTTCTTCTTTCAGGTCTACTGAATTTTGTGTTGTCTATTAGTGTGTGCATGCTCCATGTGCTGATGTTGAGTGGGATCATCTTTGCAGATGTTTTCATACATTTTGTACATTCTTTTTGTGTTTCGACCACATAGTGGGATGCCTCGCCTACTGCAGTAATCAGGCCAGGGTTGGGTAAGCGGAGAATATTTAAGGCTCCTTTTCTAGCTGCCTTCCTCACACCAGGAGGTGAGCAGTGCAATACTTAAAAGGATGCTCAGACACCCAGGGGCTGCCGAGTCCCACTGCTGCCTCCAGTGAGAAACGGCCCTCGGGCCTGGGCCACCTGTGTGCAGGGTTGTGACTACAGCTCCCAGTATATCCACATCTGCTGCTTCATCACTTGCCTGTCACCACAGGACTTTGAGGCATAATAGTGAAATGGTATGGGGCATGTCTTGATTCATGTGTAAATTGGATTTAAGTGAGGCAGAGTTGCACGAAGTCATCAGCTTCACTCTCTCCTCCAGAGTCATCATAGTCCAGTGGCAGGACAGAGTCAAGATGGCTGGCAATCACTCAGAATGCAGTGGGTGACCTTGGCGTCTTAGATGTCTAACCAGGCTCTAAGTGCTTCACGTCACCTGCTTCATCTGTCTTCTTGGCCATTGGAACAAATTGTTCTATCCACCCATTCCACCAGAGGAAGTCTTCACATGCTTGGGGTAGACACCCCCTAACTCACTAATGGGTTTGAGAACCCTTGGTTACCCTTAACCTGGTTTGGCCCATCTGCCAAAATGGTTTACCGGGGTGTGGCTGCTGCGCATGCTATAGCTTCTTGGAGCCACAGGTAAGAGTTAGGTGGAGCAGATAGACACCAAAGGTGGAAAGAGCCCCAAAAAAGGCTTAGCAGTCACCACACCAAAAGTACTGATCCTCCCTGAACCCCCCCTACACCTCTCTAGAGGTTTATAGTGTAATGGAAAGGAGGCATGTTAGACAAGACAGTTCTGGTACATGAGGACCAAGGAGAGGCAGTCCCAAAGTGGAAGAAACTGGGGGGGAGGAGAGAACAGGGAAGCTCAGGGGAGGTTCCTCTGAGAGCACCACAACCACCCCCCACCCACGGTGTGGAGGGGGAAGATCTTGGCAAGGACAGAGGTGACAACAGCTGGTGGGATCCTGTTTTCCAGTAAGAGACCCAATCCAGCAATAAACATTTATGACGTATTTACTGTGTGCCAAGCACTGTGCTGAGCGGAAGAAGGTGACTCTATCATGGGATGGGCAGTCTCAGGAGGTGCTAGGCTCCCTCTCATTGGAAGTCCATCCTCAATCCCTGGGCAAACCAGCCTGGGCAGGTAGGTCCCCATGGGCAGGGCAGTGTTTTTTGGGTAGAAAACCCATCAGTAGTGTGAGAGACAGCAAAAGTTAAGTTTCCACAGAAGTTATCATTAGTTGATGAAGTCATTGAGAATAAGTCAGACTATGAGAAGGCCAGCAGATGAATCAGGGGGCAAGACGGTGGCCTTCAGAAAATGTCAAAGTTTTTGATAAAGGAACCAAATCTACAGCTAGCTAGAACCAGCCAAGAAAAATGACCTAGAATAACCTGGAGAAGGGTTCTCTTCAGGCTTGCTTAATGAACCTCATGTATATAAGCAGACACCCTGCATAAAATTATCCCTCCATTTCTGATCATGGGTCCTATATTAAAGCATATTTGAGAAGGGGAATCACACCAGGGGTGGTTGCATAATGGGCATGTGGAGAAGGTGGTGACCTAATGGAGAACGGACCAATCCATCTCCCGATGGGAGGATCTGTCCTGAACTAACAGTACTTCTGTATCCATGCTCCCTTCTCCTGAAAAGAGGGTGGGGCTTCTCTTTGGCCAAAGTGTTCAATTCCTCTGAACTCTGCTGTAATAAGTTTTGCTTGATACCTATTAGTGTCAAGTGCTCTCACAGTAGCAGAAATGGCCTCCCACCTGTGCTATCAACATTTCCAAGCTGATACATAAGTCTCAGACCTCTTCACAGCTGTGCTCAATACTTGATCGGTAACAAACTCCTAAATTATTTTTCACATGGTGTTCATGGATGGAGAAATCACCTCCCTCTTTAATCACTTCTACATCCTGTTTAAACCTTATCCTTTGTATCTGGGAGCAGCGTTGGCCAAGGGCTCATTTTCTGCCTGGAAACAAAGAGGAACACCTCCCACTGACAAGGGACTACTTCCTGGAGATCTCTTTGATCACCCTCAACACAAGCCCGTCCAAGGAGAGCCATGGCAGCATGCCTTCTGGCCCAAGGCTTCCCCCTTTAAGCTTCCTCTAGTCTGGGGAAGTGACTGTTCTGAGCCCTTATGCCTTGCCACGGCCAGCAAAGCAAGGGAGAGGTAGAAAATCAGGACCTCAGCCAAACAAAGTAAACAAATGGATGCTGAACCAAATGTATATTTATTAAAAAAAAGATGTGATTATGTTCACAAGAGAACCAGAAGCAGCAGCACAGCCTGAGGGGACAGAGCACTGAACTTGGAGGAGGAAGGAAAAGGACTGGATTCAAATCCTGCATCCTTAGGACACAGCTCTGCAAACATGGGGAAATCACAGGACCTCCCTGGACCTCAGTTTCTTCATCTGTGAAATGGGTGACAATGGTCGTCCCCACACTAAGGTTGCCATGAGGGGTAACAGGAGCCAGGCCATGGCACCCAGTCCCCAGGAGAGCAGCCAATAGAATTCTCCCCCACCCCATGGTAGGGGTGAGAGGAACTTGTTTCTGGGTTTGTTAACTATGTGCTGAACAGTAACCTCTTTGACAGGCTAGTTACCGAATGGAAATGAAAGATGCCTTCAAAAGGTCTTAGTCTCAGCTTTGTTTCTTAGTTTGCCTTTTTATCATTTGATGGAGCCTGAGAATTTACTCTTTGCTGGGTTTTATAAGTCAGCTTGGTATTGACATATTGAGGAGTGACTTTTGGGGACAGTTGAGACAGGACTGATCCCACATTTAGACTTCAGCTAGACAGGAGCCAATGCTACCTAGAAATGCGTTGAGTCTGAGCCCACTGTCCCCAGGGTCTTGAGCAGGAGAAGGGAAATGTTGGGGACCCCTCTCTTCCTCCCCCTTTCTGGAGGTCCTCCCCTCTGGGCTACTTTTTTTCCATCACTTTGGATGAGGGTGCAGAAGTTCCTGGTAGACAGAGGCGGCACTGAAATCGGGTTTTCCAGTCTTCATCACCATGCTCCCTCCTCACACACATGTGGTGAACCCAACCCCGACAAGATTCACACTGCAGCTGGGAAATACAAACAAGGTGGAGAAGGAGGAGATGGAGATGTCACTAAAGAGGAAAGCTGGGGCCACCTAAACCTGTTCAGGAGAAACAGCCACACTCTCTGGCCCCTTCCCTAGGTTTAGTCCCTCCACACAAGGGGAAGGCAAGACTTTTACCTTCCAGAAGGGGCCAAGCAATTTGGTTTTTCCCCCTCAAGTCACAAAATAATGGTTAATGCACAAGTAACCTAGTTCAACAAGCCTTTGCCTCCAGACCTCCAGTGACAGGGAGCTTACCACCTTCCCAGGTGGCCCATTCCTTCTATTTTGGGGTAGCTCAAACTTCCCCCCCCCAACCTCCCATTACTCTGCCCTAATTCTTCTGCCTGACAGCAGATAGCTCTTATAGTGCCTTCATCTTTTTTTCTCAGTTGTGACAAGTCTCTCCATTTCCTTCCCGCATGTAGGAATTCCAAGCTCTGGCTCACCCACCAACCTACTCCCCCTTGAGCCCTTAGAGCCACAGGAATCAGACTGGGATGGGAGGCCAAAGGAGAAAGGCTTGGAAACATCACTACAGAAGGAACCAAAACAGACTCACAATCAAGGGCATGTCCTCACCATTGTGAACACATCACTGTTGCCCTCATCTGTGAGCCTATTACAGTAGGAGCACGTATCATCCAAGCTGACTGTGACTGCTGGGCCTTTGTCACATTCCTGGGCACTGTCCAGGGCTTCAGGAAGGCTAACAAACGTTGGCCACATGTCAGAGTCGGAGTCCTCTGTGGAGGATTCCTCCAAGCTGTCCAGGTATTCCTCATCCTCCTCTTCCTCATCCTGGGTGTGGAGAAGAAGAGACACCAAGAGCCTCCCCAGCTCTTTCTAACATTTTATTCTTAACTTAAACACCAAAAAATAGCATTTCCATATAAAAGAATGAAAAAAGACAATTTGATATTCAACCATAAAATTCCTTTTTACACCCTTTGGTTTTTTCAAAACTTTCTAAGAAATTCCATCAAACCGTCCTGTACAACAGTGCCCACCACACATTCCGGGCAGGCAAACATCATCCAAGTGAATCATGACAGCTCCACCCCCACTCCCATTAGACCTAGTCAGACAGCTATCAGCTCAGCTCTGCTTAGGAAATTTTCTCTTTTTTACACCCAGGCCAAATCTGTCTTCACAAAATGCCCCTATTGCCTTCTGGGCAAAGCCCTCCACAAGCAGGAAGACAGAATTTCTCCTCCACTCTACCAGTCAATGTACATATGTATACAGTGCTTCCTGTATGCCACACTCTTCTGTCAAGAGGGAAAAGCATGCAGGGAGAAAGGACAGCCCCCTGCGTAATCTGAGGAGGGCTGGGCATCAACCCAGTGCCAAGTAAGTAGCATGACAAAGTAGTCTGGACGGGACAAAGGATGATGCAGAGTCCCAGGAGTATTTGAGGGCAGACACCAAGATAAGGCAAGCGACCACATCTCCTCTACCAAGGAGCCTTCCCAAAGTGTGACCCAACTGGGCAGGAATGGAACCCTGGACAGGCAGGATAGGCAGGCGTTCTAGAGCGTACAGCATGTGGTATGGAAGGAGCTGCACCTCCCCCGGGCCCCCCAGCTCCTGGCTGAACTAGTTGTCTACCACCCCAGAGTCTGTTCACATCTGCCAACAGAATTTGGCAAAGTTAGAAGTCAGTGAAAGGGAAAGCCCTCCCCCAAAAGAAGGGAGCCAGGCCAGGTCACTTACGTTGTAGGAGTCTCGGTTCTGCAGAAACAGAATCTTCTGGAGCTGCTGGTCCCAGTCTACCTGGTTTAGATTCACTACCAGGGATAGCAGGCTACAAAGGAAATAGGCTGCATGGGAGTATGCCTGGTCAGGGCAGGCAGCCCCAGGGTATCTGATTGATACTCTAGGGCCTAGAGCAAATCCCTGGAGGTAGAGCACCCCTCTTCCCCACCCCCATTGCCTTTCCCCAGCACCCTCCTCCTCCCCATGGGAGGGCTCCTGAAGAATACTAGACTACCATCTTAATGCTTTTCAGACAGAATATGAAGGCAAAGGAGCCAGACCTGGAGTCTGGAGAAACCTAATTGTGAATTGGGGCTTCAGCACTGACTGAGGAGCACATTCTCTGCCCGTCCATTTCCTTATCTGTGAAATGGGGCAAAAATGACCTTCCCCTACCCCCCAACTATCCTTTCCTCACCTGATTGCTGAGAGAGAGGCCTGATAGATAGAGATTGCTGAGAGACCTGATAAACCTTTGGTGTTCAAGGAAAAACCAAGACCCAGAAGTCAGGTCACTTGCCCGAAGTCACACAGCCAATTAAATTCATCCCCAACTGGACTGAAAGTTGTTTGAAGACCAGATGTGCTACTTGGTTCCAAGCACTGGACAGTGAGCATCCCTCAGCCCCCCATGGCCACACTGGCCCCTGATGGTGGGAGACTTAGACCCAGCTTCCTAGAGAAAATGCCTGGCAAGGCTGACTGGATCCTGCCATGTCCTTGATTTCCCAGAGTCACCCAGGGGCCAAGGCTGGAAGCTTTTCGGGCAGGACCGACCACAAGAAAAAGGAAGAGAAAACCCTCACACCAGACACCTTCTGTCCCCAGCCCATCCTCACCTCCTAACAAACGAGTTGGTTTTCTCGAGAAGCCCGTGGGTTTGAGGGTGATAGACTACAATCAGGTCGCATTTGATTTTTGTCTCTGCTCTCAGAATTTCATTGAGCTGCAAGGGGTTTGGGGGGAAAGAGAGAACTGAGTTGGAAGCCGGGGGCCCGTGGGGGCCATGGAAGTTAAAAATGGAGGCAGCATTGTAGGGCACCTGAGGATCATCTTCTGTGAGGCAGTAGCCCTGACCCAAGGCAGAGGAACTGGGTTCTAATGTGGATTCTTGCTGCTTATTACGTGGGTAACCCTGGGCAAACATTTTCCCTTCTTGGGCCTGACTTACTTTGTTCCACTGCAAAGGGAGGGGAGATCAGACGCAGCACAAGCCAAGTCCTAGAAAATCCAACCTGATTCCCCTAAATACTGTTATTATCCCCTTAGCATGTCTGGCATATTCCCATCTCCAGGCCTTTGCTCACATCCTTCCTTTCCACCTAGAATGCTCTGCCTGGCTGACTGCCATTTTTAAAGGCCCAATTGAAGCCCTGTGAAGTCCTATCCTGAAAGGGAAGCCCATGCTGCCTTCCATTCCCCCCCAGGCCACTCAGAACACTCCCTCTTATAGCATAGCAAGGCCTCATCTCCCATCTCTCCCTCCCACACCTAATACAATAAGCATGTGACATGGTTCTGGCTTAATGTGTAGCCTCCACAATTCAGTGTTCTTACTCATTCAGCTCTGTACCCACCCCCCCATACACACACACCCCCCTACACACACACACACACACACACACACACACACACACACACACACACACACACACACACACACACACACACACACACACACCCTTCCCCCCGATACACACATACATATACTCAGTGCCAAGCCTAGGCACTGGAAAAGTACTCAGGTGCTCAGGCAGTCAGTGTCAATAGGTGATTCTCTACCTGTTGAACAAACCCACTGCACTGGGTGCTGACGATCCTTTCTGGGAAGCCAAACCGATGCACCAGCTTGAGGAGCTGCTCAGCTGTCTCCTCAGGGGAGCAGGTCTTCATGGGGGCAGCCTCGACCCAGCGGGTGAAGTGGTCTACAACCACGAAGATAAAGCGAGCACCTCTGGGTGTCTGCTTCATGGGCCCCACGAGCTGAAGGCCGATGAGGTGAAACAGGCCCCTAGCCTGGGGGGCACAAAGGGCAAGGTGAGTGGGGCTCAGAGAGAAACAGAAGCCAACAATGCAACCAGAGGTGGGCTCAGAAGGGGACACAGTGGGCCCAGGGACACCCAGGGGAAGGTGTGTGGGATCTGGCAACCAGGAAGCCAGAGTCCAGTCTCCTAAGCTGCCCTCCCTCAGTCTCCTGATCTGAACATCCCACCAGGTACCACAGAATGGTAGTACTGGCAAGGACCTTAGGGAACAGTCCATGACTTAAAAAAGGTGACTTTGACCAGCTGTGTGACCCCGAGCAAGGTGGCTTCTGGCTGGGAGCACGCAGTTCTTACATTCCCAGTATCACAGAAGCCTTAACAGCTCCAACGGCCCACCCAGCTGCTTTGTTCCAGCCTTCCTCTCCAAGCTTAGTGCACAAGTCAGTCTCCTTTACCAGCCAGCCTGGTCTTACTGATCCTCTACATAGTATCCCATCTCCCAGCCTTTGCATGGACAGAAACAGACTCCTTTCTCACATGTCCACCTAATAATACCTAAATTTCCCACAAGCTAAAGCCAGCTCCTCCAAAAGGCCTGCCCTTATCTAGTCAGATTGTGGAATGAGGTAGGTTCTGTCATAGAAAAATGCCTTTGAGCATCTTTAAAGCAGCGGCTGGAGTGGTTTTCACTTCCTCCAGAGTGGTTAGTTGTTGAAACACATCCCTTAGGGATTTTGAGGCCAGGCTTTTTGAGGGGTCTATTATGGGAATTTAGACAAGGTTTCAGCTTTTCATTCAGTTCAGTCAGCATTATGAAGACTGGATGCCGTGGAGTGGTCTGCAGGTTTACTTGAAGATGGGTGGATTTGAAACAACTTGAAGGCCTTGTCCTACTGAGCTGCTGGACATAATGTGAGACTCAAAGAATCCAGCTTTTACATGGAAAGCTTTGGGTGAATGGAGTTGGAGTTTTCTGTTACCAACAGCCAAAGCTGTTCCAGAACTTGTGTCTTTGAGCTTTTTCAATACATCTCTAAAGGTGGGGGAGGGCTTGCTTCAGTTTCTCTCCTTTATCTTCAGGTAGATTCTTTCAGCAAGCCCTTTGAACTCCACAATTTTGAGGGCAAGTGCTATGTTCATTATTCACTCTTTGGCTTTATCGGAGCCAACACAGCATTGGTTGCTGGATTTTTCTTCAATGATAAATGAAATATTTACAGGAAAAAAAAGCCTGTCCTGTGTCAGGTACACAGGCTGCCCCATGCCCACCCCTACTGGACCGAAATCTCACTGAAGGGGGTCCTGCATGCATTGGTTTCATACCCCAGCCCTGACTGCGTTGAAGGCCCATAGTAAATGGTTGTTGAATTCTAAAAGTTTCCTTTTCATCCACATACCTATAGGTGGGGACAGGCAAAGGAACACAATGGAGGGGGTGGGGAAAAGGGAACTTAGAGGTAACTCCACCCCCCATTCTCTTCTAGGTCCAGCAGGTTCTTAGTATACCTAGTCCTGAGGGATACCCCCAAACTCATCCTAATAGCTAACAAGGCAAAGTACCTGGGCCGCAGGGAGCTCCCTTCGGGATTGGGGGGGCTCCTTCTTGGCCTTCAGAGGCAAGGGTGGGTCTGCCTTCAGTGCTGTTGTACCCTCTTTCTTAGGAGCACGAGTTGTCTTGGCTTTCTTGAAGGACTCAGTTTCCCCTATCTGTAAGCACAAAGCACAAAGCTGGGGCTCCATCCTGGCCAGGACAGGGCCCCCATTGTGCTCCCCACTCAAGGGGTAAAGAATGCCATGCCATGCCATGCCATTCTTGAGGAGAGACCTCAAGCTTTTAGCATCTTCCTTTCCTATTCGGCCCTTGGAGGGACAGATATGGGAAGGGCAATGAGATGGAGCTTCCAGAGCTGCAGGACACCCACTTACCGGAGTAGTTCGGGTCTCCTTCTCTGCTAGCTTGTCCTTCTGGCATTTCTTACATTCCTTGACCTGGAACAGAGGAGAACATGGAGCTTTCAGGCCAAGCAGGAGGGGGAGACTCCTGCAGCCCTCCTTTTTACATTTAACTAGGCATTTTTATTAAAGTGATTAGTAAAACAATAAGGAAATCACATTTGGAGAGGCTTCCAAGGGTATAAACAAAAGGCTGGCCAGACCCACAACTAGCATCCCTAACACAGGCATTAGCATTCTGATTTTACAGCTGGAAAAAACTGAAGGTCACAGAGATTAAGTGAATTGCCCGACATCCGGCCATCAGCAAGTCAGAATCAAACCTTGGCTCCCAGTCCAGGTTGCTCATCATGCACCCAGCATCAGGGTCCATAAGGGTACAGCCCCAGTCTGTACCCCCATACCCCAACCCAGAGGCTCACAGGACTCTACCTATGACAATGTTTGAGCCTCAGCCAGCCAGCATCTTTGCTGGAGGAGTTAAGCTGGCTCAGATGTGCAGAGAGAAGAGAGGTTCAGAATACAAATGTTCTCAGAAGCTGAGGAGCTTGTGTACTTGGATGCAGAAGGCCAAGCTCTGCCACCCAGTTAGCTGGGTGCCCTCAGGCAGCTCATGACCCACACTCCAGACCTCAAAAATCCCTCTAAAGATGCAAGAGTTACCCCGGACAGAGAGCGGCAAGTAAAACAAGTTTGTAGCAGCAAAAAAGGAAAGAAAGCATTCTCACCTGGAGTGAACAGTTGTTATTAAAACTCCTTCTAGAATTCGGGTGAATTCTAGAGAACTATAGAACTGTATAGGCCAATTTAAATTTCTAATAGGAACCACAGGCTAATTTGGGGTTAAAATGAAACAAAGGGAGGTCTGGCCACTCCAGGGAAGGAAAGAACAGTTAGGATTTCTTGGAAGGAAAATCCTCATCACTAATCTTTGTTTAAAGAAACAAAAGAGAAAACTTTGCTCTCCCTCGAGCCCCCCCTCCCAGCCCAGCCCAACTTCTCATCACCCTTTTTAAAACTGGTGGAAAGATTCGAACACGTCTAGTGACACAGTATCGGTCATCCTGGTGCCAGACACAAGGGAAAGGGGAGAGGGGGGACAAGAAAGCACATGTTTCCCCCCACCCCCAGTCTCTCTAACTAAACAATCAGGTCCCTCTCTTTACCAAAGAGAGTCCCAAGCAAAATCTCGGGAGAAAACAATTCTTTCCTATGACCTGGCAGTAAGGAGGGGTGTAAGTAAGGGAGGTAGTGACCTTAAGGGTCTGGGTCCATGACAACAAAGTGAGCTGTAGCCAAAGCCAATGGCAGCACTTAACCACTAGCCCCCTTCAGCTATGTCTCCTCTTTTCAGAGGAGTAAAAAGGGGGCACACCCCCACAAAGGAGGGAGGGCCAAGAATGGCTGACAAGAGGATGTCCTTCACTGTTCTGGGGTTCCCTCCGTGGGCGTCAGTCTGGGGAAACCTAGGGACCTCTTCTCAGAAGATTTTAAAAGATCCCTAAAATAGAGAACTCCAAAACAAGTCCATGAATTTCCAAAGGTCACATTAAAACACATGCAAGTTTACTTTGCCAGGATAAGAAACCTTGCTGGGGTTGGCTGGGTGGAGGGGAGAATTTACTCCTCTGCTGAGTTAAAGATGGAGTTTGGGTGTTAGAGGCACTGAACTGGGGAGCCAATCTCTACCAGGAAATGGCAGACCACCCACAGAAACAAAAGGTAGAAGTAAAGGGGGAGAATTCTTTGTATCCTAAAAGCATTCTTTTGAAGATTTTAGGATGGGATTTGATTTATAAAAAAGTTGGCCTCTGGGCTTCCCCTAACTGGCCATCCCTTCCTTACATTTGTAAAATAAGAATGGGGGCTGAGATGGAGGACAAGAGGGGAGGGAGGGGGTTGTCCCAAAGACTCTTGGAGAAGGGGAGGCTTCCAGTTCCAAAGCTAGACTTTGAATTGGCATTTGAGAAAGCCAGATCCATCCATCTAGAAAGCAGCCCAATACCATGGTCCTAGAGTCAGTTCCTAGGGCTGGTCGGGACCCTCTCCTTCCTACCACCACTACCACCAAAAAGAAAAAAGAAAAAAGAAAAAAAAATCCCACCACAAAAAAAAAAAAAGGAATTCCTGGCCTCTCTTTGAATGGAGTCTAGCTCTAAATCTGAAGTCCTTACCCATTTCCGGGAGTCATAAACCACCCCAGGCCAGTAGTAGGACTTGGTGACATTGCCCCCAGTCTTCCGGATCCCCAGGTGGCCCTCCTTAGAGATGTGGGCTTCTAAGAAGGCTTGTCTCTTCTCCTCCAAGGTAAAAAGAATCTTCTGCTTTTTACCTCTGCCTTTGTAGTAAAGGTGATTACCTTGCAAAGGAAACAAAACAAAAGCAAAAACCAGATGCATTACCTGAGACCCAGAAGTTCCTCTGTCCTCCCTCCTTTCCCCCTCCCCCCTCCCAGTGGAGCCAAGGTTGTGACCTTGGCCCTCTGGGCTTCTCATTCACCACCAGACATAACCACTCAGCATGGCCTGTACAAGCAAAAGAATCCTAAATCAGGCTCAGAGATGAGTACCTGCCTAGCAACCTTCTCCTCCCCAACCCTTCCGAAGCATCTAACAGCCTAGCGATCGAGTCAAAATAGATAAGTGAGGGATTCTGGGAGGTGGAGCTGAGGATGCAGAGGTAAGAAGGGGTATGGAGGCAAGAAGGATGTGGTTCTGGATGAAGGAGCCCATCCTCCCACACCTCAGCTTGAGTGAGGGATGGATAATAAGGAGAAATCAGTGCAGAGAATACCAGTGTTTAGTGTCTCATTATTCTCTATCTCGGGAGCCACCTTTTCCATAAACTCATTCCCTTTTCTCCCATAGATCCTCCTCTCAAATTCCTCATTTCTGGAAGAGGAGGCGCCAACATCCCAGACACCCAAATTTGGACCCTCCCAGTCCTTGCTTGACCACACTCAGTGCCCACTCAGTCAAGTGTCCCCATCTACAATATCCTCTCCAGGGCAGTCTAGCCACCTCCCTTTCTAGAGGCCCCTTTCTCTCCACTGCCAGGCCCACTAGACTGGGGATAGCCTTTATCACTTCTCATCTGGATTATTTAATGACCTTCTCATTGGTTCCCCCTTCCTCAATTCCCCCCCCCCCATTCATCCTCCAGTTGGGGCCAAAGTGGTTTCATTAAAGGACCAGTTTGTCACGTGGTGCCCCATTCAATAAATTCCTCCTGTATCTAGGACCAGAAGCAAACTGCACACATTCTGGACCACATGGCCCCTTCATCCCTCCCCCCACCCCCATAGAAGGGTCCAGCCAAGTTGGCTTTTGAACAGCATCTCAACTCCTCTCAGCCACCCCCTTCGTCTTAGAATTCTCAACATTCACAAGGACTTTTCCATGTCTCTCCATTAAGATCATAGCAATTCCCCCCCACCGCCCATTACGTCCTTTTCTATCTATTTGGATTCCCATAGAGATGGTCCCTTCAGCCCTTCACTGTCCTCTCTCCTGCAGGCTCCAGTCCAACCTCTTCCACCAAAAGGAGTCCAGCTCTGTCTGCCACTTCCTGGTTATATTTCGGGGGCTTTCTTTAGGATCAAATAGGAACACTTCTGTTGGGCACTTAAGCCCCTTTCAACCTTCCTTTCTGGGCTTATTAGACATGGATCCCCTTCAAGGACCCCGTGGTGCGATTAGACTGGCCTTGATGGTCCCTACATATAACCTTCCATCATGCACCTCCAAACCTTTGCACAGGCTGTACCACCTCATGCCCCCCCAAGCTCTCCCTTCCTCATGCCTGACTCTCAAAACCTCTACTTTCTCTCAGAGTTTATACTAAGTGCCATCTCCTTCATGAAGTCTGTCCAGATTACTCCACTCCCATTCCCCAAAGTGGCTAGAGCCTTTCAACGAAAAAACCGGGCATTTATTCTGTTTGTCAGATTATTATAAAATGTCCCCAAACAAAATGAGCTTCTTGAGGGCGAGGACCTTTTCACTTGTCTTTGTACCACTCCCCATGCCAGGCACAGTGCCTGGCACCGAGTAGGTGCTAGCCCATCACTCTCCTTTCTCAGGATGCTCTGGGGAAACAGATGCTATTTTTTAGCATCTTCCACCAGCCTTTGTACGTCCTAGAACCTGGAAGGCAGCAGGTCTGGAGTATAAAAAAGGGTAGGGACTGGGAGGGAAGGAGGTCAGCTAGGTAGGATCTTCTCCCCTAGCCACCGACTCCAGCTTCCTCCAACCTTGTGCAAGTTAACAGAAAAATCGTGCTGAGTAGGAGGCACAGGACAGGAAGGAGATGCCCAGATTCCAGCATCCGGTAACCCTTAACCTTGGTCACTCGGAGGAAGGGGTCTGAGTTCAGGGCCAGCCATCCTCTACCCATTCAAAGTCAAGGTCAAAGGCACTTAGTGAAGGGACGAAGGAGGCCGAGGAGGGGCCAGACTTAGGGCCCTCCACAGCTCTGAGCACCATTGTCCCCCTTGGTCAAAAGACATCGGGATCAAGAAAGAAATACTGACCTTCCTGAAAGAAATTCGCTTTCTGAAGAAGCTGTCTTCTCAGTGCCTCTGGGGACGATCCCGCCTTCAAAAGCTGCAGTGCCGAGGCCTGACAAAAGAAAGGGGAAGCCAGGCTTTGAGGGGGCGGGTGGGGTTTCAGGACCTACAAAGGAGCCAGCCAGCCAGCCAGCCAGCTCACCTGCCGCTCCCTCCGAAGGGACTCCATCCTTGGGCAGCCTGCTTCCTCCGAAAACGAGGCAAGTGCTTAAGAGAGCAGGCAGGCCCCAGGCTCTATTTAAGCCAAGGGGCTGCCTCCTCACCCTCCCTAGCTCCGCCCCTGCTGAGCCTCCCCATCCCCACCTTCCTGCTGCTTGAAGGCTAGCTCTGCAGCAGGGAAGTCCAGACCCTTGCCAGCAATTGAGGCTTTGTGTTTGAACTCAGCAGACAAAAAGCCGGAGGCCAAGGGAGCGTAATCTCCAAAGAACCCATCTCTGAGAGGCCACTGGTGAACCTGGAACCCCTGTAAAATGGGCAGATGAGAACAACGCATTCCAGCAGCTCCAGCTGAAGCAGGCACCGTGGGGCGATGAGAAGACACCAAGGCGGTCCCCTGCACCCCAGACCATGGTCAGATGTCCTGACTCTTGTTCTGCTGCTGGACTCGAAGAGAGAGCAAGGCTGACGTCTGGTGCAACTTTGCCACAATTCAATCCAGTTCACTGAAAGCCACGACCTGACCCTGAAAAGGCAGGATGAGCTAAGGGGGGCTGGGTGTTTGGCAGCATCCTCAGGAGAGATTTCTCTAAAGCCAGAGAACAGGGAGCAAGAATGGGGGAAACCTATGCTCAAAATCTCAGTGATCCCACTGGCCAAGCTTGGAATTCCCATTTGCACCAGCTCCTGGATCCCCACAGCCCTGAAGGAGGGGACAAGGCCAGGGCCTTCCACAGCCTCAGCCTATTTTGAAGATGGGGTGCCTGGGTTCAGAGAAGGTGTGAGGAGGTCATGCTGGGGAAGGGCCGGGGGCTGCAGACACAGGGCATCCCTTCCACCTCCCACTCTAGCTGTGGAGGGGAGAACTTTCTATCACCCCAGAGTAGGGGCCTCAACATCTAATAAATCCGAAATGGTCTGACAGTGGAAGTGGGGCGGGGAGGTATGTGACTGCACCTCGGTCTCTTTGCTAGAGCTGCACCCAAGTCACCCCCACTAACACTGGACATCCGTCAGAACTCAGTCCTAGATCCTCTTCTCCCTCATTCAGGGCTCTCCTCAGCCTCCACTGATTAGTCTCATCTCTGTGCTGATAATGCTGAGATCTACTTCCCCACCCTAGCCAGGGCTGCTGACCTCTGTCTCCCAGTGGCTGTTAGACTCATACAACTGGCTGCTGTCTAGACATCTGACACTCCAAGTGTCCAAAACCTCCCCTCCTTCTAACTCGCCAATTAGTGTGGTTGAGTTTTCTTTTGTTTTCCCATTTGGAAATTCTTTCCCTCCCCCTATTCATTGAAAAATTAAGAAAACAAAGCCTTTTGACATGGAAAATAGATGCCCTCATGACCCATGCCCAAAAATACAAAAAAAAAGTGGAAAGCATTTGTTTCAATCTGCCTTCTTTCCAAAGCCTGGCACATAGTAGGTGCTGTATAAATAGTACCTATTATGACTATTGTTTTTATTAGCATCTCCAGCTTATACTGTATACGACTTATCAGGTCATGGGTATTTGTATATTGTCTCCCCTCACTGTACGGTGAGCCGCTTACCAAACTGTCTGACCTTTCTTTGTGTTCTCAGGGTTTATTAGACCAGTGTCTTCCTGGCACATAGTAGGTGCTTAATCAATATGGTCATGACCCCCTTGGCTGTGCCTTCTCTTCATCCTTCGTGCATGTAAACCCTAGGACCTAGTCTCCTTTTCCACTGGAGTAGGAAGAAGGTCCTGCATAAGTCCTGGTAGAAGGGGCTAGCTAGCCAGGCTCAGTGGTCCTGGAGCCAGTCAGGAAAACCTGAGTTCATATCCAGCCTCACACACATACTAGCTGTGTGACCCTAGGCAAGTCAAGTAAACTCTGCCTCAGTTTCTTCATCTGTCAAATGGAGATAACAGTTACCACCACACAGCGTTGTTTGTAAGGATCAAATGAGACATTTGTAAAGTACTGTCCCTGCAGGGTTGCTCCACTCAGTATCCACCCCTGGAGCCCAGAGCTCTCTAGCCTCTATGGGATGGCTCCAGCTAGCACAGCAGAGAAGTTCAAACAGATACATGGACACC
The DNA here is from genome assembly GCF_028372415.1 of Notamacropus eugenii. Lineage (NCBI taxonomy): Eukaryota > Metazoa > Chordata > Mammalia > Diprotodontia > Macropodidae > Notamacropus > Notamacropus eugenii. Next base: position 24,669,091 of record NC_092873.1, read on the forward strand.
AAGATCCAGACCAAGGAGGCTGATGTAAAGGACGGAGGGGACAGGGTGCTTCATCCATGCAGAGTAACAGTAAAAAGCAGAGTGGGGAGGGTGCAGGGAAGGTCAGGTTTTGACTAAAGGGAAAACTTTCTTTAAAGGAGAGCTTCTCAGTCAGTGGAACAGGCTGCTTCAGGAGCGGAAGCCTTGGTCAGGCAGCAGTTAGCAGAGATTCCTGTCCTTCTGCCTGCCCTGTCTCCACACACATCTTTTCACATTTTATTCTCCTGTCTCCTCCCAAAGTACCTGGTTTGCTTCATTCTGCATCCTTGGTCCAGTCTTTGAGCCTTGAATCCATCCCATCCTGCTTCTACCACTCAGAATACGCACTGGGTTCTGACACCTTGACCTTGGCTGTTGGGTGCTGAATGGACCCCTGTCCCCTGCCTACAAGGTTCCTGTGCTGAGGTTTAACAAGTGTTGGAGCCAATCAGAGAATCACAGACTCTGAGTGTAGAAGGGACCTCAGGCTCCTCTCATCTGATTCCTGGGACAAGTGGTGGTCAGGCCCCTTCCAGAGGCAGTCCCTCCCTTGCCATGGGACCAACTCTCTTCGTGTTCCCAGAATCCATTCAAGATGGCCTTGTGGCGACTTCCCTGAACCTCAGACCCTCTTTGGGGGTCAGCAAACTTCTGTAAAAGACCAGAGTCAAAATCTGAGGCTTTGTGGGTCAAGAGGCAAAGCTGAGGCTCTTATGCTGGTACTCATAGGAGAGAGAAAACACATTTCCACCAAATTTTTAATGATGAAATTAAAAATGTATAATAACTGAGTACAACATTTTTTTTGCATGTGACAAGGGTCTACTAATGAAAAGAGTGGAATTATTTTGGAGGATAATTTTTTGTTCAATTGAGATTCAAAGCGGTTGTTCCCTACCATCAAAATGGAGGGCAAATGTTCCTGTTGATGCCGTTGTGGAATGACTTTGCCTGGGTCATCTTGAAAATGTCTCCTCAAAAAGCCAGGTCCAGATTTCTTGTCCTGTGCCATCTACCCGAGTCATCCCTGAAGGGTCCTGTCCAGTGTAAATCCTGCATGGGGCCTCATGAAGGGGACTGATGGCCCAGAATCACCTGAGACTGAGCCTCAGTCAGATCAATGGGATCAGGCTGAAGGGAAACCCCTGATGTTCTTCACACAGGTGGTTCAGTGTTGTCCAGAGTATAAAAAAGGAAGCTTTCAGTCAGTCAGCTACAGTCTCCCAAGAGCTGAAATCCCTAGATTCCTCAACAGTTTTTGAAAGCTGCAACTTTGCTTTTAATTTTTTTTAAGCCACTTAAAAATCCTCAGGGATCTCTGTCCTGATAATGTCCTCTACTAAGATTGAGCCCTTTTTTCAGGGCAGCAACAGGGGTGGAGAATTTCTAGTGTGGGAGGAAAATACAATAGTCTCCTGAGTCGGAGAATATTCCATCCAAGATTTGCCAATAGGATTCACTCATTAAGCAAGTGCAAGTTACTGTGTGGCCAGTTCCCTGGCCATTCAACAGTCCAGTGGATAGGGGGCAACAGTAGAGTTTGTTCTGTGCTTTGACCTGGAAAGACCAGTCATTATTCTGATCCATTTGCCTTGGATAAAGATAAGAAAAACAACCAATTCAATGATGGGACGGTAAATCCAGCTGGGAGATACTTTGCTAGTTCCATGGCCAAGGAGATTGTCTTTACTGTGCAGGAGAGGCACCAAGGTTCCCTGTGTGTTCTCTCTCCCAGTGACACTCTAGAGAAGTCCTTTGATCCCATGGATATCTCTAATGGCTTGGTCTATGGATCACAAAATCTATTACATAGCCTGTCTTACTCCATGGATGTCTTTGATTATGACTTAGGGACAGGAAACATTGCCAGGCACAGAAGGGTGTTAAGTTAAGAAAAGAAGAATCCATTCCAGATGTTGCAGAGAAACTCTGTGTTTACAACAGAGCGAGAGTGATCATGTTAGAACAAGAGACAAGAAAGACATCAAATAGCAAAGCGCCTGTGTAAATAATAACTTACTGCTGATTGGCAGGACAGGATTATTCTGAATTATACTGACCTCCGCCCGGATGGCCTGGATTCGGACAAACTTTCAAGACAACCTGAGGCAGGAAGGATTTTCAAGATAACTGGACTGGGTGTAACAGGAATTGTCCATATGGCTTTGCTGGATAAATTCTGGACCCATAATGGAGTAATTTGTCCAGCCCTCTCCTTTTGCTGGAGTCCTTTGGCATAATTTGGATTCCGAGTTAGACCAAGGAGGAAACACCCCAAACTGACTTTTCCTGAAGATTAAGGCTAGTTTGGGCTTCATTTGGGACAATGTCTAAGGGTTTCATTGAAGTTCCCTTGGGGATGGTTATTTTGCCCTGCCAAATGCATACACCCAAGCGCACCTCATGACATGAATGCTTCATACCTCTTCATGGGCAATCACTTCTGTCAGGTCCTCAGTAGAGTGCCAAGAAATTGCCCAGGATAATTCTCCACCCATCAGTCTGCTTGGCAGCCCTACTTGGAGAGGGACCACTTGTGTTCCATTTTGTCATAAAAAGATCTATAACATCCTCTGTACCCAATAAATATCAACTTGGAGGAAAAAAACTCCACACGGACTGACAAACACTGGTCTTAGTCCTGAAGGGTCTTATGTTAGTGGAGCCCTGGGTCTTAAATCAAACTCTATTTTTGTAACTTAGCAATCCTTGTTTGGCTCATCAGTGAGCTACTGAAAACAGACATACTAGGGCTGCTGCCTCATTTTCATTTTTCATTTCTGCCAAAAAATTCTGCCTTGGAGATCATCTGTTGTGCATTTTTATTTTGCCATGAATTAGTCACTTGGCTAATGAGGGCTTAGTCTAGGAATGTTGCTGGCATTTTTCTTTCCCGTAGCACAGCTGTAGGGTCCTTGCACGCTAAACACAATGCAGCTAATGCCACAGCAAAGCAACCCACACGACACCAAACCCTACAAACATTAACCTCAAAGTTAGTTTCTGGTTTTGACACTATGGGTAATTAGGGGAAAAAAAAAGCAAGCAGTCCATAACAGATTCACTGCTTCAATGCCCATTGGAAATAGTTTATTTGGTGTTTAAAGTCAGAATTTAAAAAATAAACCAAGCCAAAAGAAGCCCCTGCGGGTGAGGTAGAAAGGCATTCTAAGTTTGGGGAGCCAAGTCCTGGAGGGTGTTGACAAAGGACAACGGGCTTGGGTGTCTCCACTGGCGCAGTGCCAAGCACACCAGGCGTCTAGGAGCATGCGATGACTCATCCCCCAAGGTCAGTGCAAGCCCCACAACTACTACCTGGAAGACCTGTAAGAGTCATCCAGCCTCTACACCACTTCTCACATGCATCCCCTCCCTTCTCTCCCCCATCCTCCAATGGGGAGAGCCTCTTCATTGGTCTACCCATCATATGACTCCTTGTCACACTCAGTTCCCACCCAACAGTCTCTCTTATTCTCCATAGAGGTTGGCAATCTGCTACCTCCTGTACCTTCACACCTAGGCTGCCCCTCCACCTGGAAAGCCCTTCCCCCTCTCCTCATCTCCCAGCTTCACATCCTTGGCTTCCTTAAGGCCTCAGCTCAGGTGTCACTAGTTAGGAGAAGCCCCTCGTTAGTCTTCCCTCCTCAAATCTTCTTTTTAAAGGTTGTGTCTCCCTGTCTCTCTCCCACTCCCAGCAGAATGTCAGCAGAGATCAAGGACTGTCTGCTTTCTGTCTTTAAACCTAGGACATAGTGGGTACTAACTAAGTGCTTGTTTATTCCGACTAGTACTTTTTAAGGTAGCCAAGAGTGAAACAGACACCCAAGCCCAAGTAAATGATTCAGAAAAACTCCAGAAGGCCTTGGTGATGTTCCTGATTTCTCAGGAAATCGGCCTCCTGTGTGCTGCAGAGGAAGGGCCAGAGGTGCAAAGCGACGCCATATTTTCCTTCAGGCTAATCCATTCAGTCTTGGGTGACTGGACTTGCCTGGAACAAGGGAGAGAAAAGGGCACATTTTAAAAAAGGAATATCAGTGTAACATAAAACACACACAAAGAGATTCCGAAGGGGCCACAGAACCAGCTCAACAATTCCAGTCCTGCTTTGTTAAAATCAATGCACAATTAAAAAAAACTGTTTCTAATCCAAGTTTGCAGTTTCACCTACAATCCACTCCTTTTGGAGTTTGAATGTGTGTGTGTCTGTTAAGTTAGAAAATGGGGGATGGGGGCAAGGGGACAGGCCTGTTGCAGCCACCAAGGCAGAGGACAGCGAGGGAGTAGCCCCTCCTGTGATCACAGAGGGGCTGGAAACTAGAGATGGAGTTTGGAATTCCACCAGACAGCATCATGTCATGGCCTGTCCTTTTAACAGGGAGCTGAGGCCTTTCTCTCCTCTGTGGGATAAGCCTGTGGGTCACTGGAGAAAACACAGAGACAAGAGGATGGACCCAGGTACCAAGAGAGGAGGCCACTACTTCTAAATTACTCTGAGAGCTTAGGCTTACTGTGATGATGCCAGCATCCAGAGCCCCCCAGCCAGAGAGAAGCTTCTGGAGGGCACAAAGCATGAGGGAGGAGGGGAAGAGGAGAGCAGAAAGCCAGGCCACTCCTTTGGTGTTCACTGATCTGACCAATAGCATAGGCCCCATGGCCAGCCAGTGTGGAGGCTCAGGGCCCTCAGACAAGGACCAGTGGGGCACAAAGCAGCCAGCTTCAAGCTCACCACCTGATTGCAGTCACTCCATCACTCTGGTGTGGAGCAGGGCTCCTGTCCGGAGAAGCAGGCATCACACAGGAATCTGTTTTTCCCATCTTCCTTTCTGCGCCACTGGTTCGCACATGTCTGATGGGCCCAGACTTGACATTCGTCACACTGCAGCTGGGAAACCACCAAATCCTCCTTATATTGTGAGCTCCTTTGGGCAGAGATGATCTGCTTAACACAGTGCCTGGCATACAGTTGGCACTTAATAAATCCCATTTACTCCTACTCAGTTCTCACCAGCCCCTCCCCTCAATTCATTTTGACCTAATGTCAGGGAGTCTTCACCTTGATGGGGTCACAGACCCTTCATGGGGTAAAGAAGCCCTCTTCTAATATATCCCAGAAGTATGCTGCTATCTTGTCTCCCCCAAGAAAAATCTGGGGTCCCATGAGAGCCGAGTAAGCTGCGTCACCTCACAGGCCCCCGGTGAACCTCACCACATGCCATAAGGAATCTCCCAGTACCATCCTAGCCTGAAGCAAGGGAGACCAGGGCCCTGCCACCAGCAGATAGCCTAGCCAATCTTGGAACAGTTCCTAAGTAAGGCTTCCAGATTTGCCACCAAGTTTGTCCCCTGGAATTTCCCTCTCACTATTCCAAGGCCTAGGCTCAGGGTCAGTGAGACAAGATTAATCAAAGTCTCAAATAACTGACCTACAGACTGGTAGCTATCAAAGTTATTATACCAGCCGGGTAAGCATGGAGCAGTTAGGGATGGGAAGTGAAGGAAGGCCCTCAGGGGCAGAAGGGCCAACACTGACTCACCATTGTGAAAACTTCACTGTTCCCCTTGTCAACGAGCTGGTTACAGTATAGACACAAGTCCTCCATGCTGAGGATGTCCACCGTGACCGTCTCCAACTCCTCATCTGAGGACAGCTCTGAGGACGATGTGGGGAAGAGAGCTGGGTTCCAACTTTCATCACTGTCCAAATCTCCTTCTAATTCATCCTCCGAGCTAAAGTCCTCCTCTTCAGATGTATTCTCCACCTAGAAGTGCAAGCCCCCAAGTCCCAGGAATCAGTGTTGCCCATGGCTCCTCCAAACCCCCCAAAGTCCCCAAGAGACTTCCCTTCCTTTTCTTTCTTCCACCCAACCCTGGCCCATCCATCCTCCTGCTGCTACTGTTCCACACCTGGACTGCTGAGGACACTAGCCCCTGACCATCCCCCAGCCTGCACCTTCCTGCATCACTCCTCTGTCCATGTGTCCTCAGTCAGGCTCCCCATTATCCACAAGACCAGGGCAGAACTGCTCAGCTCAGCATTCCAAGCTCTCCACTCTCTGTTGTTCCTTCAGCCTCACCTCCAGCTGCTCAGAATCAGTGTCAGAGGCCATTTTTTCCTTGCCTGTGTGAGGGGGTGGGACTCGATGTCCCCTAAGGTCCCTTCTAACACTAGGGTCCTATAAGTACAACGGTGACAAGTGGAGTTCACAGAGCCATGAGTTTAACAGCAATTTACAAATACCGTCAAACCTCAGCATTCCAACGTCTCACTTGCCCTACTTGGAGAATTCGCCTGATTTTATTGTCGGTACTGGCACAAGCTCCCTCGGTGGGCAGGAGAGAGACATGAGGCTCAGTGCCCACAAAGGTGTCCTGGGCTCGTCCACCCACCTACTGCCGAGCGCTCCCCGTGCGTTCACGGCCAGTTTTCGTTGCTTGCCCCCAAAGCATCGCGGGAATCCTTGGGCTCTAAAGTCAAACATCTGCAGCCGTTGTCAGCTGTGAACTTGGCTTTGTTAGATCCCCACAAAGGAGGAAAGACGCTTCCCTTCACAGTCTCCAAAACCAGCCACCACCAGGAAGGACAGGTCAGAGGCAGTCTAGACTGCGCCACCCCATCTTCTACTCCATCCAAAGGCAGCGACTAGAGGACTAGAGTGCCAACAGCCTCGCTCTTAGCTTTCAGGGGGAGGTCAAGGCAGAGGTCGGCCACAGCAATGTACACAGTACAGACACCCTCACACCACCACCTTACACAGTGGAAAGCATGGTGCATTTTGGGACAGGTCCCCAAATGTCTTGGTTTTAAGACTTTTATTTTCCATACAGTGTTTACGGTACTCTAGATTTCATTTGCTATGAAAAGTGAATATTGCCTGAAATCAGTTTTGATCAAGATGGTGGCACCAAAGGTCTCAGAATTCAAGGGAATTAAAATCAAGAAAAAAATATTTTGCGTGTTACTGATTTTATTTTGTGTATTGCGTTGTGTGGCCATTTTGTGGGTACTGCTCAAAAACGGTGCCTATTAATGTTCTGTTATAACAAAATGCATGCATGTGCAGAAAACATTGTCAGCAATCTCTGAAGAGGATTCTTGAGTGGTCCCAGGCAGCTCACTCCCTCTTGTCCACAGGTTCTGTCTATACACATTCGTTTTTTACTTTCACGCGTTTTTTAGGAATCCACCAGAAAGGTGAAGATTGTGTCTCATTCTATCTTCTCAACAACGCTGTGAGGCGGTTGCTATTTTCCCCATTTGACAAATGAAGAAACTGAGGCAGAGAGGCGAAATGGCTTGCCCCAGATCACACAACTTAACCAAGTCTGAAGCAGGGGCTTTGAGGTCAAGTCTTTCTGATCCCAAGTCCTAAGCTCCATCCACCGTAGTACACAGTCACCCCAAGGGCAGGCAGACATCTCTGTAGCACTGAAAATGGCTGCCAGAGTCCCCTGAGTCTCCTAGGCTCAGCATTTCCAGGTCTCTTAACTAAACCTCATATGACTGACTCTAGATCGCAGTCTTTCCCCAGGTCAGATGGCTTTTCAGCACCCTTCCTAATAGAACCCCATGGACTATATGAGTCCCTAGGCCCATCACTGACTTCTCTCAACTCTGGGCAAACTGACCTTCCACTCAGCCAATGGGCCCAAGTGCTCCAAGGACATCCAAAAAGGCCTGATGCCAATCTCTCTCTAGTCTCCTGGGAAGCCTCCCCTTCCCAAGCCATGTCAGGCCACACTGTGCGCAAGAAGAACATGGAGCTTAGCGCAGGCAGGAGCATGTCACTGGCAGGAAGCTTCTCCACCACTGGCTGAGTCCATCCAGCTCTCAGCTCGAGGACCCTCACCCAGCAGAAGGAGCACTACATGCCCACAGTCCAAGTGAGCACCCAGCAGCCAAGAGATAGGTGGGCAGAAGGTGGACAGAGGAAGAAGGGATGATGGGCAGACAGACAGTTGGCAGATGGGCAGCCTGATGGCTGGAGAGGCAGGAGGACCCCCTTACCTGCTTTTGCAGGAAGAGGAGTTTTGGTAGCTGCAGGTCCCAATTAATGCTTCTTTTTACCACCAGCTGGAGCAGCCTGAAAACCAAAAAAGTTTGTTGGGGGGGAGGGGAGCAGTCCGGTGATCCACCCTCCCTGCTGCCCAGCTGCTCTCTCCTACAGGCCTGGGGGAGTCCCCAGAGGCCCCAGGACACATGCCCAGAGCTTTTTTCTGAAGTAAAGGTGGGTCTCAACACCCTGCTACTGAGCCAAGATTTCAAGATTATGATGGATCCCCCAAGTCACTTCTGTAAAGTGGGGAGTAGCTGAGAGGAGAGCAGAGGACTTGGGGTCTGGAGAGAAATCTGACTGGGGCATATACTCCTCTGCGATTGTGCCTCAGTGTCCATCTGTAAAATGGGGCTTCACGAACCACAAAGCAGCAGCTGCCCAGGGAACAATCACCTCATACTTAAATCCCAGAATTGGAGTGGGAGGGGACCTGCAAGACCCTCTGGTCCAAGCCCCTCATTTTACAAGATAAACTGAGGCCCAAAAGGAGGTGTATACATGTATATGCACGATGTGACTAGGTGTGTGCGAGTGTATGTTTATGTGGGTATGTATAGGTATGTATGTGTGTGTCTAGAGGCAACTAGCCAAGGCCACACTCACACACTTTGGCCTACATTAGGGTCCCTGGCACACAGCTCCACCTTCCTCAATTAGCCTGTGGAGTCTCTCAGAGGGGAGGGATCAAGTCATCCAAGGACTTTTTTCCCCTCCTGGCCCCTGCTCTTCCCTGCATAGCCACATTGGCCCCTTCTGATCTGGTGCAAGACTCACCCCCTGGAGTCTGGGCTAAATCTCTCTTTTTTTGGAAGGGGGAGAGAAATCAGGGTTAAGTGACTTGCCCAAGGCCACATAGCTAGTAAGTGTCTGAGGCTAGATTTGAACTCAGATCCTCCTAACTCCAGGGCTAGTCCTCTATCCATTGCACCACCTAACTGCCCCCAGGTAAATCTCTTAAACCAAAGACAGAGCCTGGAGGTGGAAGAGGCAGATGTGTCCCCAAGATCACATGGGGCCAACTGGGCCAAGGCCAAAGACATAAGGAAGCAAATATTTGGGAGAAGGGAGTGCTCTGACTCCCAGAAATGCTCTGCCATGCACCCCATGGACAGGTGCTCACTCACCTTTTCACAAAGGCGTTGGTCTCTTCCAGGAGCCCGTGGGGCTGGGGGTGATATTTAATTACAAGGTCATGCTGGAGATTTGTCTGCATCCTCAAAATCTGATTTAGCTGTGAGAAATGGGGGGGAGGAGAAATGGGACATCAGGAAGGTAGAGACACAAATGCCATCCCCTGGAGGCAGCCTCAGGTGCAGTGTGAGGTCTTGCATTCAAATCCTGACTGACTTATGACAAGTAAAGGGATTGCTGAGCAAGCATCTTCTCCCTTGTGCCCTGCAAGGTGAGATTTAACTGGAATGAAGCACCTCTAAGTTCTTTTCCAGATCTAGAGCCCAGAAAATTCTAGCACAGTTCCCCAAGTTGTATTGAATCCCTAAACATATTTGTCTCCAAGCTTTTGCTCACATCTTTCCCTTCCACCTGGAATGCTATCCTCCTCCTTCTCTGCCTATCCAAACCCAACCTATGTTTTGAGGCTCGCCTGAATTCCAGTCTTTCCTTTCCTTGAAGCCAGCCCTGGCCTGTCAGGCCCCCCACAAGGACAGATACCTCCTTTTGGTCCTCCTTATATCTGGGCACCTAGAATGCCTAGACACTGTGCTAGGGGATAGGGATCAGGTAGTCAGTGCTAATGGGTGACTCCCTACCTCATGGATAAACCCACTGCACTGGGTGCTGATGATCCTTTCTGGGAAGCCAAACCGATACACCAGCTTGAGGAGATGCTCAGCTGTATCCTCGGGGGAGCAGGTCTTCATGGGGGCAGCCTCGACCCAGCGGGTGAAGTGGTCTACAACCACGAAGATGAAGCAGGCACCTCTGGGTGTCTGCTCCATGGGCCCCACGATCTGAAGGCCGATGAGGTGAAACAGGCCCCTGGCCTGGGGGGGCACAAAGGGCAAGGTGAACAGGGCTCGGAAAGAAGCCGAAGCCAACAGTGCAGCCAGAGGTGGGCTCAGAAGGAAACACGGCAGGCCCAGGGACTCTCAAGGGAAGGTGTGTGGGTGCTGGGAGCCTGGAAGCCAGAGTCCAGCCTCCTGAGCTGCCCTCCCTAGGACTCTGAATGAGTAGCTGCCCCCCAATGCCTCAGCCTCCTCATCTGAACACATCCCACTGGATACCACAGAATGGTAGTACTGGCAAGGAACTTAGGGAACAGCCCATGACAGAACAAGGCTCAAGAAACCTAGTCCTGTCGACCTCTCAAATCTCCCTTTTATGCCAGTGCCATCTGCTTGGGGGTGAGTGTGGCACCTAGAAGGGTTCTCTGGCTGATTGGCATGAAGGAAAACCCTCATCACAACCTGGCAAGGGGTTATGGGAGAACTGCTCAAGAAAAAAATCAGATGATGGGGACTTTTAAAAACAAATTTTGTCTTGTGCTGCCCTCCCCATCCCCCCCTTTGTACCCTCTTATCCAGACTGACTAATTTCTGGGACAGAGGGAAAAAAGTGAAAACTTCTGCTGTGTCCCTGAATGTGCCCTGGAGGTTTGAGCTCTCCCTACCAGCAATGGGAGACGCTATGGCCCCTCAGCCCTCCCACGACTTTCTCTAGAGCCCAGAGGTCACCAGCTAAGTCTGAGTCCTCTTCTCCCCTGGTGAGTATTTAGTGGATGACTAAATGACCCCCACAAGCCTCCCTGGAGAAACTGTGGGGCAAATAAAGTACCTGGGCTGTCGGTGCCACTTTCTTGGGCACTGCCAAAGCTGGGGGCGGGAACTCCATCTTGGGGGACAGGGAGGGCTTCCTCTTGCCCCGAGGGGCCAGAGGCTGGTCTTCCCAAGGCTCCAGGAGCCTTTTCCTCTTAGGTTCTGAGGGCAAGTCTGTCTCAGGTACCGAGGACTCCTTCCTTTTATGCTTCTCAGATTTAACCTCTGGAGCTTTAACCTGTGACTAAATGGGAAGCGTCTGAGTCTGACAAAGACTAAGCAAGACTGTTCTGTCTCTGTCACTAGCAGGACACAGTAGCGGAGGCAACATGTGAAGCCCTGGTGCTTCCTTTGATATTGAAGCAGGTCGAACTTCCAAGCTCTGCCTCCCAAATTGTCCCACAAGCCCTCCCTTACCTTGGCATTCTGGGCTGCCAACTCTGCTAACCTGTCCTGCTGGCATTTCTTACAGTCCTTCACCTGGGATGGATGGAGAGAAGGAGGTAGGCTTGCTCCCAACAGCTCATCACCTGCCCTCTCCCCTGTGCCCATATCCAGCCACCACTGGGCTTATAGCTCTTATCTCATGGACCCCTTTGGCCATCTTGGGAAGCCCATGGGCCCCTTCTCACTTCCCCTACTAGTCTTTTTAATGAGGAAAACAAAACCAGATGAAGAGATGTTCCAAAGCGTATGACTCACAAGGCCCAACCCCGGGCCTACAAAAGGACCACAGCCAAAGGAGGCCTGAACAGTAGCATACGTAGGTCCTTGCTGACCAGCCTGTCTCTAGGGAACCCCACTCACCAACAAAAAAGAGGGCTTGTGGGATGGAAAATTTAGGGTTCATAAGCCTGCAGAACACAGAACCCCAACCCCTCATATCCCAAATGAGAAAACCACCCAGGCCTAATCAATCAACAAGCCATATTAAGTGCCTACTATGTGCACAGGCTGGGATTGAGCTGTCAGTCAAAGTCAATCTGCCCTCAAGGGCCAACACTCTCAGAAAGCTACCTGGGTGGGGTGAGCTGGGGCAGGGAAGCCACTGGAGTGGAGTAGCAGCAAAGCTTTCCTCCTACCAATGTTCAGATGGGGCCCTGAAAAGAACCTGGCTTTGGGAAGGTAGAGGTGACCAGGGAACACATTCCAGGTGCAGGAGGAAAAGGGGAAGAAAAGTTATGCTCCAGGAGCAGCCAACAAGGAATTTGGGGAGGAGAAGAGTGGGGAACAAGCCTGCACAGGTAGGTTGGGACCAGGACATGGCAGCCAAAGATAGGCTGGTCCCACAGCTATTCATCATGGAAGATCTGGGACTGTATCCATCCCTCACTTCCCCAAGATTCCCTTCCCTAGGCAATCAGTCTCTTTGGATGGGACCTTGTGTACCTCAGTTTCCTCATCTATAAAATGGGCATCCTGCAGCCCTTATGTCCCAGAGCAGTGAGAGGATCAAATGAGGCAATGTTTGTAAAAAGTACCCTAGAAATACCTGCTCTAAGTAGACGAAGGGGTCTGCTCCCCTCCACCCCCCAGCCCAGCCCTACTTACCCACTGCCTGGCATGGAGTGTGATTCCTGGCCAGTAGTAACATTTGGTGATGTTGACTCCTGTGGCCCTGATCCCGTGGTGCCTGTCCTCAGAGACAATGTGAGCCTCCTCAAACGCTTTCCTCTTCTTCTCCGGGGTGAAGAGAACTTTCTGAAACTTACCTCTGCCATTGTAGTAAAGCACATCATCTTGGAGGAAACAGAGGTGTGTTTAGTTCCACCAGAGCAGTGCTACAGTTCCATGACCCCATTGCTACCCGGACACCTCCTTCTGGTTTCACCAAGATTCCACTTTCTGTCTCTGCCCTCCCCCTCCCAATCTGGGGCACAATCTATACCCCAACTGTTAATCTAGACCCCAAGAGCCCATCTCTTGATGCCTGTCCTTTGGGGTAGCTCCAAAATGAAACTCTCCTTGCCTTCCCCCTCTTCAGTCATGTCTGACCCTCTGCAACCCCTTTGGAGGTCTTCTTGGCAGAGATGCTGGAGTGGTTTGCCATTTTCTTCTTTGGCTCCTTTTACAGATGAGGAAACTGAGGCAAATGGGGTTAAGTGACTTGCCCAGGGTCACCCAGCTAGGAAGTGTCCAAGCCTGAATTTGAACTCAGAAAGACGAGTCTTCCAGACTCCAAGCCAGGCACTCTCTCCACGGCCCCACCAGCTGCTGCCAGCCCAATCAAAAAGGCCCCAAGTCTTTGTACTTTTGACTCCACAGGATTTCTCTTGCCTAGAGGATGCCTTCCACACATGTGGGCAGAGCAGCCCTCCCATCCCTCCTTCCCTGGAATATCCTGCATCTAAGGTTCTAAGCCTTTATGTAGATATTTCTTTAACCTCCCTCCCCCAAGGGTAGGGGCTGGAAAGGATCAGACACCAGCTCTGTGTGGACAACCATGAAACCACCAAGCCCATAAAGATTTGGGGATGGGGATGAGATCTGGACCTGTAATGTCAATGACATACTGAAACAGGGAGCTCCTCTAACGTGGAGACCCACAACCACTGGGCAACTGGCCACAGAAGTCAAAGCCACACAGAGAGAGGCCTAGAACAAGTTGGGTACATTCCAGGGCTTGGGCTGTGGTGGGGGCAGACACCAGCCATGGGAACCGAAGTCTCCTCCTGAAGGGCACATGGGAGGCCAGAAGCTGCTCTGGGGTTAGCCAGGCCAGGCTAGGTCAATGCTGGGCAGAATACCTGAGCCCTAAGTCCAAGTCAAGAAAGAAATACTGACCTTCTAAAACAAAATTGGAGGTTAGACAAAGTTCCTTTTTGACTGCCTGTGTCGGCGAAGAAGTCACCTTCAAAAGCTCCATCATATTGAGCTGCCCAAGAAAATGCCCAGTCATTTTGGCCTGAGCTATGCAGGCTGAAACCGGCCGTCCCCCAGCCCAGCCCAGCCCACCTTGCCTACCTTTCCAGGAGTGGAGGCCATCAGCTGCTGGTCTAGTGAGGTTTATCCATCCATTGGACAAGAGCATTCAAAGGGTGTGAAAAGAGCTATCCACTCAATGCCCTTTCAGACCCATCTCTTTCTCTCTCAGTCCACCTCTCCTGGAATCCCACCAGGGGCTTTCTTCTCCAGTTCTCCCCAGAGAGTTCCAGACCAGAGTATAGGTAGATGTAGAGCTGGATTTGAATTCAAAAACAAATCCCAAACTGTGTGGAGGAAAGGGACTGGATTATAAGGTGCCTGTACCCCTAGAGCTCAAATCCAATCAGTCAGGGACCAATCAGAGCCAGGCTCTAGTCCAGGCCTTGGGATGGGAAGGCTGAAGGCCCCAGGCTCTAGAGTATCCTGGAAGGCAGCTATTAAGGCAGAAATCAGAAAGTACCAGAACTGGGGAAGAAGGAATAAAAAGGAGATCTGGGCAGATCTCAGAAAACATCTGGGCTAGGCTGGAGGGGGAGATTTAAGAGATTACCCGGCCCAACCCCTTCTTTTGAAAGAAGGAACCCTAGCCCACACCTACCCCTCCCCTCCTCCAACACACCCCTGAGGGCAGGAATGGGCTGTGGTCTATTCCTCCAGGGTCCTGGGGCAGGGCTCTGAATTTGTTGTCTCCTATCTACCTGCCCTAGTTTAAGTCTGTTCTGAACCTCATTTTTTCCCTGGTAAAACAACTCTGCAGGCTTTTCCAGACCCTGAGCAGCCCACAGAGGGCCTCCTTTTAAAGATGGCAACTGAGGCACTAAGGATGGGGTGATGGTAAGTCATTTCCCAGGCCTCACAGCTAGCAAATGAGTGACCCGGAACTTGGATTCACAATCTCCTATCAGGCATTTACTAAGCCTCGGGCACAGTTCCTGTCCTCCCTACCCATGGGCAGACAATTTGCAAACAACTCTAGACAAAACCATGGAGCTGGGGTAAAAGGGTAAGGTTTGAACTGAGTCAGAAGGAGCCTGGAAGGAGAAGGCAGGTTGGAAGGTGGGAGATTCCGGTTGGAGGGCTCAGAGAGGAGGAAAGACCCCCCCAGGGAAGGCAGAATTCCCAGTGAAGGGCCTCTCTTTTCTCTGGAAAGTGGGTGCTCTTGTGGGTCCTCTGTGTGGGAGGGGGGGGGTCCAAAGAAAGGGAGGATGGAATCTGGGGAGATTTCCTTGATGAGAAAGAAGAGGCTGGGGACTCTGAACCAGAGCCAGCCTCGGTCCCCCTCCAGCATCTTCCTGATTGATATCACAGGCTGGGCAGTGGGGGTGGGGGAGACAAACTGAGGGAGGGGCTGAAGCCTAGCGCTGGAAGCTTGGAGGCTTTGAGGAAAAGGCTTGGAAGGGAGGGTCAGAGACCCAGGAAGCTGGGAAGAGGCCCAGGGCGCGTGGAGGGGGGCCAAAGAGCTTCATTGCCATCCCCTGGTTTCCTTCCAGACCCAACTAAAATCCGTCCCCTTCTTGAAGGGCCCCTCTAAATTCCACTGCCGTCTCTCTGTCAATTATTTTCTGTTTATCCTGTCCAGAGCATGTTTCTATGTGTGTGTTTTGGGGCAGCTACATGGTGCTGTGGAGAGGAAGCAGGGCTGGGAGTCAGGAACCTCAGAGTTCCAATGCAGCTTCACACACCCTGGGCAAGTCACTTAACCCTGTTTGCCTCGGTTTCCTCATCTGTAAAAAAAATGCTGGGAAGGAAAATGGCAAACCACTCGGGTATCTTTGCCACGAAAACCCCAAATGGGGCCAGGCAGAGCCAGACAGCACTGAATCAACTGAATCACTATGTGTATCTGCTTGTGTCCTGTCTCTCCCACTTAGGTTATCACCTCTTGGAAAAAAGGGATTGGTTTTTATTTATATCTTTAGCACCATGTCTTAGAAGGTGCTTAATAAATGTTTTTTGACTGGCTAAATAAGTACGACCTCAGTGATCCTGGGGCAAATAACTTTAACCTCTCTGCCTCAGTTTCCTTGACGGCAAAGTGGGGATAATAGTATCTGCCACCGGTCGGGATGGTTGAGGATCAGATGAGGTCCTATTTGTAAAAGGCTGATTCGGTACACAGCACGTGCTTAATAAATGTTCACTGACTGACTAGCTGCTATCAGATATGGAAGGCCAGGTTCGGAGTTCGAGGTCCCCCAGCTGGAAGGGCTGAGGGGTACAGTGGGCAGGCATTCCATCCCCACACACACTGCCTCTGCTAAGGAAGCTGGCTTTGAGGTTCACCCAGCAGGCCATGGGGAGCCACAGAAGACTTTGGGGCAGGACAGCCTCACCTGGGCCATGACCACGCCCCGTCCCCTCCCCGCCAGACCCCACCTTCTATTGGCTCCGCCCCCGAGTGGGACCTGTGGTTTGGACACCTGGGCCAGTGGTTAATAAGCCGATCCGAAAGGGTTAAGGAATCCTGCGGAAGGTCGGAGTCTGGACGCTGGGGTGGAGAGCGCTGGCGGGGAGTTCTAGGTGGGTCTCCATCGGTCGGTGGGGTGAGAGGGTTGAGGGCGGTGAGCGGGGCGGGAAGAGAGCCTGGAGCGGAGACCTTGGTCTGGTCCGCTCCCCTCCTCCGCTGGATCTTCAGGTGAGCAGCGCAACTTTAGCTCCTCGGTCCCGTAGTGCTGGAGGGGCCAGCTTCCTCCCGATCACCCAGAGGTGAGTGAGCCCCATTCGGTGAGAGCCCTCCACCCGTAGTCTGGGGGTGACCCCGCTCCACGCCGGGGTGTAGACACAGCAGGCTAAATGGGCCTGGAGGAAACCCCTCCTGGCTTGCGAGGGTGGTCAGAGGCTGCCGTGGATTTTGTCTCCTTTTGTTCTCTGCTCTGAGTCTTAGTCCCCTGATCTTTGGGGCTCCTAAGCAACAGCAGAACAGGGGGTGGGGGACCGTGGAAGGGAAGGCAATTTTAGCTGTTCTCTAGCCCCAGGGAGGAGTCCTGGGGTCTTTCCTGAGTGCCCCATATTTGCTTTGGGGACAGCTGAGCTAGTGAGCTGGGAAATGGGGGAGATTTCACCCAGGCTAGTTCCTCCTTTGGAATACACCTGGTACACAGTGGGCACTTAATGCGTCCTGACTAATTGATCGAATCCACTCCCGCTTTTCCATGCCTTCATCGCCTCCATCTTCCTGTCGGTTTGGCCTCATAAGCCTTTTGCAGCTCTGAAATGCACCCCCTCCCCTGCCTCCCAGGCCTCTAGAATCTCTACCTTTCTTCAAAGCCCTCCTCCCACTCTCTTTTTCCTTTTTGGAGGCAATCCAGGTTAAATGACTTGTCCCGTCAGTGTCTGAGGCCAGATTTGAACTCAGGCCCTCCTGACTCTCTCCCCTTCCCTCCATCTTCCCCTGGGAAAGGTATCTAAACCAACCCATCCATCCGCTGGCATTTATTAATTGCCAGGTGGTTGGCACCAGGGACCCAAAGAAATGGCCCCTACCCTCCCTCAGGAACTACATCCAGTATGGTCTGCCTAGGGCTCCCCTCCTCCATCTCTGGGAGTGACCAGACCAAAGGACCCTTCCTTGGTCCCTCCCACCCAGTCCTTTCTCTAGTATCTTGGTCAAGAGCTCTGGCTGTGTCTGTGCCCAGGGCAGGGTCTGCCCCCAGTGATTATCAGGTGCTTAATGAAGGCTTGTTGACTGTTAAGACTCAGAGGGGGTGTGTTCGTGTGTGTTTGTCCTTCATTGCTGAGAAGACCATGCCATCAGAGAAATAATGACATGACTTGCGCTTGACTTTGTTTTGAGTGAGGGAGGGCTGTGCAGGTCACCAGCCTCACTTCTCCTCCAGAGCCATCCGAGTCCAGTGACCAGACATTCATCAGGATGACCAGAGATAACCCAGGATGAGATAATTGGGGTTAAGTGACTTGCCCAAGGTCACACAGCTAGTGAGTGTCAAGTGTCTGAGGTGAGATTAGAACTCAGGTCCTCCTGACTCCTGCGCTGGTGCTCTATCCAATGCACCACGGAGCTGCCCTGACTGTTATGAATGATTAGTGACTCCCACGAATGTCCCTCCAAGGGTCTAAACATAGAACCACTGATGCTGTTTAGGGGTACAGGGAGCCCAAAATTCTTGAGCTACAGGGCAAGAATCATCTGGAAAGAATTCTCAGAATCAAGCAATCTTCCAGTCAAATGGCAAGAAGTTTATTGTAACTCTAATCTCACAGGCTGGGCACCTTAGGGAGTTCACCAACTAATGGGGGAATTTATAGAAAAAGTTCACTGAGTGGTGTGCCAAGTGTGCTAAGTGGGTGGTGACATGTAGCTTCTGTACCTTGGGCACAGGTGCCATTCACTGCTGCCATGGCCTGAAATGGCGGGGCTTAGAAGGGTCGGTAACAAGATACCCTTGGGAGTTCACATCTATAGCTTGACCGCTGGAGTGTATACGGTAACTGTGAGAATCAGTACAGGATAGTCCTATTCATACAAGGGGAATTCTGTAGAAGTCAGCTTGTTCTTGTAACAGGGAGAGATAGTTTTCCTCACTAGGGCCTGCTTATGAGTTTTTGCCAGAGACATGGCCTTTGGACTGGGGAGAGGTATGACCCTAGGGCTGGGGTCCGAGCACCCATCACCACTCCACCACCCCCACACACACTAGGTATGAGAGGAGAGGTCAACTCAGGGCAATGACCAGTTCTGCCCTCTGACTTTCCTGTGCTCCAGCTGTTGGGTATATAGGCACAGGTATGTATACAGATCTTTTATAAAGGTTCTATACTGTATATATACACATGTGTGTAGATATATATGTGTGTGTGTGGTTGATTCTGATCTGAAGGTTTGAAGGAAGGAAGGACAGGCTGGAACTCATAAGCACATTGCCTGAGAAGAGTATCCAAATATAGAGGAAGGGGGGATGTGGCGCATGGTGGACATGGACATGAGTGACCGACCCCTGCTGAACCAGGAGAGGCCTCAGACTCCAGCCCACTGTTCTGAGCTGAGACCCAGGGACTAGGTTTGGAGATTTACACCCAGGGGAGTGACCTGCCCTGCCGGAGGCTGCAGAAGTCATGTCTGAGGCAGGCCCAGAAAGCATTTCTCACCAGGTGAGAGAGGGTCACCTTGGCACAGTGGAGAAAGCTGGTCTCAGCCAGATTTTTGGTCCAGCTTGTCCTAAAGAAATTGGCTGGGGGCTTCTGGATAAGCCATTTACTGGATCAGTGCTCTAGACCACTGAGACAAATGTGGCACCAACCTGCATTATACTTCTCTATTCTAATGGCAAGCTAGTGCCTCAGTGCAGAGCCCTAGGCCTGGAGTCAGGAAGACCAGAGTTCAGATCCAGCCTCAGATACTTACTAGTGTCATGACCTTGGGCAAGTCACTAAACCTGTGTTTTCCTCAGTTTCCCCATCTAAAATGGGGATAATAATAACACCTGCCTCCCAGATTTGTTGTTAGGTTCAAAGGAGACATTTGTACAAAAGCGGTTAGCACAGTGCCTGGCACATAGTAGGTCCTTAATCAGTACTTATTCCCTTTCCCCAATAAAATCAGGGGTCTTTTCCTGTCCAATGCCTCCCGAGTGCACCTCTGGTGGGTCCCTGCCGGAGCTGCCATACCCCAGGATCCCAAGGCCTAGACAAGCTCCTCCCAGTCTACTGGCTTCCTCGCCCTCTAGTCCCCTGGAGTCATGCCTTTCCATTTCCTTCATTTGAATATAAAGGGCAGGGATTCGCTTATTTTGTTTCGTTTCATCTTTGGTGCTTAACGCAACACGATGCCTTTCTGGTGGCTGCGTAGGCCTGAAATCAGGGTGATCTCAGTTCAAATTTGGCCTCAGACACTTATTAGCATTGCCACCCTGGGCAAGTCACTTAACCCTATTTATCTCCGTTTCCTCATCTGCAAAATGATCTGGAGAAGGAAATGGCAAACCATTTCAGTATCTATGCCAAGAAAACTCCAAACGGGATCATGGAGAGTGGGACGCGACTGAACACACATAAAACATCTGTCTGTCCATCCTCTTTCTTTGTTTCTGTCTGTCTGCCCCCGTGACCTGACCGTGAGAGATCAATCAATCAGGCTTTCTGAATGAATTTAAAACGAGCAAAACCCCATCTCAGGTCCTGGAGATCCAAATGCTAAAGTGAAACTCGGCCCAGCCCTCCCGGCTCCCCCTCCCCCAAATGCATTGGGTCAGGAGGGGCCCCTAGAGAGCCTAAGTGGACATGCTCTGCCCTGGAACAAAGATCTAGTGGTTTTGATCTAGGTTCCTGATTCCAGAACTGGATGGGGGAAAGCCCAGGGGACAAAGGCCAAGAGCAGGCTGTGGGGGAGGGAGAACGCCTAATACTAGACCTCTGCTTAATTCTGTTCAGGGAAACAGATATAGATAGTGTGTGTAAGTACACAGTTATCCACCTGGGAAATGCTGGGGGGAGGGGGCTTCAGGAAAGGCTCTTGTTGCTCTAGAAGGTGGCCCTGCAGCTGAGCTTGGAAGGAAACCGGAAAACTTGGAGGAATTCCTGGAATGTGAATTGCCACCCTAGGCAAGTCAGGTTTTTCCAGTGAAAAATCTGAAACTGCTTGGGGCGAGGGCTGGGCCAAGGACTTGGCCCAGATATATGTTTGTCCTTCCTTGCCAAAAAAGGCCATGCAGTCAGAGAAATAATGACATGACTTGCACTTGACTTTGTTTTGAGTGAGGGAGGGCTGTGCAGGTCACCAGCCTCACTTCTCCTCCAGAACCATCTGAATCCAGTGACCAGATATTCATCAGGATGACTGGAGATGACCCAGGATGAGGCAATTGGGGTAAATGACTTGCCCAAGATCACACAGCTAGTGAGTGTCAAGTGTCTGAGGTGAGAAAGGATTTAGGTAAAAGATAAGTCAAAAGGGAGGCTGTGCACAACCTACTTCCCTGAAATTCCTGAATCATTTCTCCTGGTTTTATTAGGAACAGTCCTACTAAGGGCAAAGATAGAGACCAGGCATTTCTTCTGGTCTTGTTCTATGTAATTTAATCTAGTAGGACAATTATGACTCGTTTTATTAAAAGAAATACATTAAGACTTAAGTAAGAAACTAAAAATAGGGGAGTTAAGGGCATTCACTTGAACACAGTATCAGAGCATCAATATCTGAGAACTAAAATATTAATTTCACAATATTTGGTCCTATCCAAATACAGACATTTCATATAATCTTTTATTAAGAATACCCTTTTGAAAAAACTTACACATGAATACTTAAGCCAAAAATATTAACACAATTTTGGGATATTGTACAAAAATAAGTTTGTAAACTCCTTGAAGGGAGAGACAATATCTATTACTTCTTTGGTCTCCCCAGTGCCTCAAACTATGCCAGGCACACAACAGCCTGAATAAATCCTTGCTGATTATTGGATTCCTTTAGGTTCTGAATCTTTACTAAAAGCTATCTTGTCAAATTTTTTAAAAAATTCCTACTTTCTGTAACTTTCTTAAAATAGCAGATGAAGAGGAAAAAAAATTAAAAGACTGTGATTGATCTTAATTTGCTGTGGTCATTACAAAAGTAAAGTTTCTAATATAAGAAACTGTTTTGTTGAAATGTATGCTACTGGGCAATTCAACATTTTATTTACATTAAATTCAGTTTTAAAAGTTTTATCGAAGTCATTTGTGAAAAGTCCCACTGTCTTCTTTTGGAAGAGAGAATGAGAGAATCACTGTTGTGTTTTTAAAAATTAAAAATAAGTAATTTGTCATTTTTTGAAGTCCAGCTGCTTCGTTAACTCAACATGAAAATAGTTATTTCAATAAAACCAATGAACTTTTTCCCTCGTCTCTTAAAACATCAATATGTTTATTACCTAATTAATTTGAACCAAAATCTAGAATAATCCCGGTAGGAACCAGAGAAAAGTTTACTTTAGTACTGCAGAAAAAAAATTCCTTGTTAACAAATTCCGCGGGAACTATGTTGCGTAGTAATAGTTTATGTAAAAATTACCATATCTGATGGAAATTACAATCTGAACCCACTGAGTCTAGATATTAAAATAGCTTGTCTTTGGAATAAACAAGAGCAATAAGTGAAAATTTCATAGAGGATGGAAGGAGATGTATATACATACTCCTTGTGTCTCATGCCCCACGTACATCCTGCCTTTATCCTGGCTTCTGAATTTTCTTCTGACATTTTTGTGAGTGATTTAGAAGTTGAGGTGAGTTTGTTTTGAGGTCTTGAAGAAGTAGAAGTATAGTCCCTACCCGACAGAACAAAAATAATTATAAAGAGCTCACATAATGCTTGCTAATCATTTTCCCTAGTCTAATCAACAGAGGCACTTTTAAGAGTATATAAGGATTATAACTTCTTTGACCAACCAGACACAGATAAAACTTTTACAGAAGAGACATGAATAAGCCTTAGTTTATATATATGAGAAACCTGAGATCCAAAAGGGCAAGTGCCTTGGCTGGTGCTTCAAGGTCAATGCTCTATGCCCTGAGCTGCCACCCCCATTTCTCATACTGTTGGCACTTTTACAACAAGCTGTTGTTATTTCTCATTTCACCTAAACAACCATCCCTATAGAGTAATTTTAAATGAGTTATACACTGTGTAGTTACCCTGGCTTTTAGGTAACCTCCAAGCTTTACTCTTCCCTTTTAAATTTATGGTGAGGTTTTTAAAAGACTATTTTGAAAATAATAAAAGGAAACAGGAAATTTATTTTCTTATTCCTTTAACAATCCCCTCCATTAAGTAGGAGGGACTCGGGGTACCCTGGGAACCCAATGCTAAAAATTTAGGTTCAATTCAACTCAAGAAAAGGTTAAGGGTGCCTACTAAATGGAAAGCACCTGTGCTAGGTACAGATACAAAAGGAAGCTGAAAACCATATCCCTCCTCTCAAGAGGTTTACAACCTACTAGTAAAGAGAGATAAGCCATGTACAAAATTAGGATGTAGTAGGGACAAAAAAGCGAACTAAATAAAAGACTTAAGAAAATTTAAGACAATATTTAGGAGAAATCAGGGAAAGCTTCGTGGAGCTAGCTCCTGACCTAAGAAGATGGCGTTCTCTTGCTTATTACCAATGACAAAAATAACGCATGAAAACAGCAAATCAGTGGAAAACACTGACACTGAGCAGTTCTTACTTGACTGTACTTAATACAAGACTCAAGAGTTAAACCTGATATTTTGTGACAGGAAGTCAGGGTGCAAAATGCCCAATTCGGTTGCTATATATAAGGTAAGACAATAGAAAAGGATTTTTAGGCAGCTAGATTGACCACACTGAGCCTGGAAACAGAAAGACCTGAGTCTTTCTGCATAGCCCTAGGAAAGGCACTTAACTTGTTGGCCTCAGTTTCTTTAGCCGTAAAGTGGTTGTTGTAAAGGTCAAATGAGGTAATACACAGTGTCTGTGTGGCACATAGAAGCTTAATAAAGGCTTGTTCCCCTTACCCTCCCTCTGCCACTGCTCAAAAGATAGTCTAATATTTCAGCTTAGTTTAATAATAAAACAAAACTAGGCCTGCGACTCTAGGAAGGGAACTTCTAAGTCTGTTGCCTTGGACTAGCCAGCCTCAGGTGGGTGTGGGAGCCAAGGATGCCAAGGGAAGACTTCTAGGCCAACAGCTGGGGCCTTCTCACAGGAAATGGCTCCTCCAGCTCCCTTGTTTTTTAATTAATGAGAAGCTTCCTAAGCCATCTGCAGCCTTTGTCCTCCCTCCAATCTCTCTCCTCGGGGCCTGGGGACTCTCCCGGTCCTTTATTATGTGAGGAGCCCCTAGGCACTCCCTCTGACTCATCGCTACTCTACTACAGTTATTTAAATCACTGACTGGTTGGTGTCTGTCGCTCCTCCCCCGCCCTTTGTTAGGGGGGCTGGGGGTGGAGCCCAGATAAGCAAATTCTCCTAGGAACAGAGCCTGAAAGTGGGGTTAGCCACTGGATTGTAGGGGGAAAGGCCCTCCAAATCCCCTTTGGGGAAATAGCCTCTACCAGAACTTTTGTTCAGGGAGACTTCCGAAGTGGCCGGCCAGCCTTCTGGGAGGGCCAAGGTCACTTTGGACACAGCCCCGACACCTCTGGGTTGGGCCATTAGGCCATCTCTGACATTCCCTGTTGGTCTGGAGTCTGCCCAGGCATGCCAGGGCCCTCTCCTCTCTGGTGTGCTCCTGGTACCCTAATATGCGAAAACCCAAGCTAGGAGCCATTGCTCACACTCTCCTCCCTGGCGGATGTCGTCTGGGATGGACAGTTTCTTGTCTCATGTTTGTTTGTTACCTGGGGGTGCGCGTGGATCACTCTCTCCACATTTCTGTTTTGATGTAAGATTTTGATGCCAGCCATTTCCCCTTTCTTGAACCTCATTTTGATCATGAAACAATACCCATACCCTTCCTCGACCCCTGTCCCTAGTAATAAGTTCCAGTGAAAAAATAGTTTGTGAAAATCTTTGGGGCACTCTGTGCCCTCAAGAAATGGGAAGGTGATGACTGACAGGCCTTGGAGAGGCCCCTCTTCCAGACCCCAGCAGCCAGCTGGCTTACAACCAAGTTTGCCCTGGGGATGGGGAGGGGCATCCCCAATGCCAATACTGCACGGTGTGTGCTGGGAATAGAACACAAGAAGGGTCTAGGTAATCTCCCCCTTGTGCCCAGCCCTGTGCTAGACCCTCCTGGCTTTTTGTTTGAAAACCATGCCACGTTTTATGCATTCAAATAAGGTAGCTTAAAAGCAAACCAGACAAGTGTTTCTAAGGCAAACGCATCTCCAAAATTTGCGGCTGTTTACAAATAGAATATACATGACATAAACTAGGTGTAAACACACTTTAAAATGCCAGCAATTTATTACCACCAGGTTCTGACAAAATATTGGCCATCTCTCAGCTGAACAGCTTTAAAGGAGAACTCTACTTAGCTGTCAATTGGAAGCATTCCAGTTCAAGAACAGGGTGGGACTGAAGAGTTCACTGGGCCCCCCTCCCTCCCACAAGTAGCTGGAACAGTACTTGTCAGAGGCAGAACTTGAACTGGACTCACTCAGCATCCTATCTGCCCATTTCCTTTTGAATGATTCATTTTTTCCACTCAAACTAAACATAAATTGCTTAATTTCTTAATTGTCTGTTACTGTGGAGGGCACCACCCTCCTCCCAGGTTTGTATCCTCTGCCTCTCCCTTTCTCAGGAATCCTTTCTTCCCTTTCCCTGCCCCCTCCCCTTCCCTGGGGGGATTCCACCTCCATCTGCCCCAATGGGAGATCTGACCTAGTAGCTTCCTCACTGTGTCTCCCCAGCTTGGGGCTGGGGGGTGGCTTTCGGTTTGCCTTTCTTTGTATTCCCAGCTTATCCCTGTGCCCAGCACACAGTGGGCACTTATTTAATGTCTGCCGATTCGTTGCCAAACGTAGAATTCAGGTCTGGGTATCTACAGACGAATCATTTACTAGACAGCACAGACGGTCGGTTGGATGGATGCCCTTCCCAAAGATACCTCTGCCCTTACTACTGCATACATAAAGATGGGCATGGAACCCTCACTTTAAATGCTACCCAAAACACTTAGTAGTTGTTGCAACCACAGCCAAGTCCCTTCCCTTCTGAGCCTCAGTTTTCTCTCCCTTAAATGGGGTTACTCACTGCTGGCCTCTACCAGATAAGATGTGGCCCTCCCTATTCATGGTGGGGTTCAGGACTTGTTCAGGTATTTTGGGGTGTTTGTTTAGTGAAAACAAAAAGACCTGAGAGTGGGAGAAGGGAGGGGAAGGATGGCGGGTGGGGGCTGGGGGCAAGGCAGGACCAGATCCTAGGAAGCTTGTTTTTGTCTGCCTCACCCAGAGAGAGCTGATTGCTGGCCATGGCTGGAACGGGAAAGGCTGTTAAGTGGATGAATCCGGCAACTGAAAGACTTACCCAGGTCCCAGCCAAACAGCGTCTGGATTCCCAAGGACCCGTCTATCGGGACAACTTTCTGGAGGGAACGTCTCCCCTGGAAACACTAACGAGGCAGTACCTCCAAAAGTCTGCTAATTATTTCCTGACAGGTCAGTATCTACCGAGGAGCCAAAAGACTTGCAGACAAGATCACTGAAACTTGGCTGAGGGGGGGCCCCCCAGAACTGAACTAGACCCACTTGGTGCTGAATTCAGTTTACCAAAAATCTATTAACTCTCTGCTTGTGGTTTTTATTATTATTTTTTTTTTCAGTTTTCTACCATATATCCTAGATTTTTTCCCCTCCTAGAGACAGTGTGCAGTCTTATATAGGTTCTACACATACATTCTTATTAAATATATTTTCACCTTAGTCATGTTGCATAGAAGAATTAAAATGAATGGGAGAAACCATCAAAACATAACATAAGAGAAAATGGTCTGCTTCATTCTGTGATCCAATTCCATAGTTCTTTCTCTGGATGTGGAAGGCATTTTGCCTCCAGAGTCCTTTGGGAATGTTTTAGGTCCCTGCATTGCTGTGAAGGGCTAAGTCTAAAATTCCTCACACACTGTGGTCTTTGCTGTGCACAGAGTTCTCCTGGTTCTGCTCCTTTCACTCAGCATCAGATCATATAAGTCCTTCCAGGCCTCTCTGAAGTCTTCCTGTTCATCATTTCTTATAGCACAATAGTACTCCATTACATTAATATACCACAATTTATTTAGCCATTCCCCATTGATGGGCATCCCCTTGATTTTCAGTTCTTGGCCACCACAAAGAGAGCTGCTATAAATATTTTTATACATGTGGGACCCTTTTCCCATTTTTTATGATCTCTTTGGGATGCAGTCCTATGAGTGATATTGCTGGGTCAAAGGGTATGCACATTTTTGTAGCCCTTTGGGCATAGTTCCAAATTGCTCTCAGAATGTTTGGATCAGTTCACTGCTCCACCCACAATGAATTAGTGTTCCAACTCTCCCACATCTTCTCCAACATTTATCATCTTCCTGTTTGTCATGTTAGCCAATCTGATAGGTGTGAGGTAGTACCTCAGAGTTGTTTTGATTTGCATCTCCCTAATCAGTAGTGATTTAGAGCATGTTTTCATATGACTATAGATAGCTTTAATTTCTTCCTCTGAAAACTGCCTGTTCATATCCTTTGGCCATTTATCAACTGGGGAACCTGCTTGTGATTTAGTAGAGTCTCTACTGAGGAGGTGGCCTCCCCCTCTACAAGGGCCACATATCTTATTTTGAACACTCCCCCCACCCCCTTGCTTATCCACCTATCCCTTATCTTTCTCATTGTCAGGCTCACCAATCTCAGTCTCCCCCAGATCCCACATCTCAGTCTTCAGTGTTAGCCAAACTTCCTGAGAAAGCTTGCCTTCTGGACCCCTGGCCCCTTCACCTCCTCTTCTCATGGTGTATCACCCCCCCCAGACTGCCTTTCTGTCCCCAGTTTAGGGAGCACTTCTTAGTATTGCTTTTCAGCTAACTGAAGCTGCTCTCCAACCCCCAGCAAGTCTCTTCTCAGTCTTGCCTCCTGTTCTGATCTTCTGCCTCAGACTCTGTGGACAGATGCCTCTCTCCTCACCCCTTGGGTTTCCCTGACTATTCTTTCACAGTCCAGCTGTCCACATCCCTCAGGGCTCTGGCCTGTGCTCTCCTCTCTCTGTTGTTTCCTTGTTACTTCATTGCTTTGCCTGCTTTTTTTTGTTTTATTTCATTCACTTACTTTTTTAAGCGAAGTTTTATTTTCTAGCCAAGATCTATCTTCTCACCATTCTACTTCCCTCTGAAAAAGCATGAAAGACAAAACTCCTGGGTATAATTCTCATCTCAATGTAGCTGGTCACCGATTCGATCCATCTAGGCCCCTTCATACAGGAGCTGTAGTGTTTTTCATAAACCGTGGGTTGAACCCTATTCGGTCAACTCCATCAACTTCCTCTTATTTCCAGGGTAAAATACCAGTTCTTCTTTGGTCTTGCAAACCCTCCCAGCCTTCCAGCCTTGTTAAGAAGTCTTCCCCTCGAATAATCCACAGCCTCTCCAGTCTTCTTGTTATCCGTCCAGGAGGATGTCCCATTTAGGGCATTGTGTCTTTGGCTGAGCTTTGTACCCAGAATGCACCCCCCCTTGCTACCAACTTGTGGAATGTCTGGTTTCCTTCAACACTTGGCTCAAGGAGGAGGGAGGGGAAAAAAATCTAAGATATATGGAAGTGATTGTAGAACACTGAAAACAAATAAAGTAATTTTTAAAAAAGATGAGAAAAAAAAGACTTGGCTCAAGGGGCCATCTTTTGCAGGGGGCATTTCTTATCCTGTTGGTGATCCTGGCTCAAGGAGGAGTTCCTTGAGGGCTCCTGCACAGTACTTAAGAGAGTGTTTTGACTGAATAGGGGTGATGCTTGACCCCATGGGAGTTGATAAGTGACACCAGAAGGGGACCAAGGACAGAGCCTGAAAACGGGGGGGCAGGGAGGGGTGGTGGTCTAGGAGCGCAGGGGGAGGGAAGGAGAAAGGGGGGGAAGATAGAACAGTGCCATGTGACATTCGAACACCCTGTTTCTTTTTGTCTTTTAAGAGGGCATCCTTTACCGTCAGGGCAAAACTCAAAATCAGAAATTTCTCTTCAGTGATATAGAGAAGATAAAGGCCTTCTGGGAGGCCCATGTTGTTGAAGACAGGCACTATGGCATGAGATACACCTGCGCCAACCTCAGGAAGAAATACTACTGGCCTGGGGTGTCCATTGATGCCCGAAAATGGGTAGGAGCAGTTAATGAGAGAATAGCCTTCAAGTTGTGTGCATTGAAGGTCAGGGTCTGCACTCATGTTGGGCAGCTGGGTGGCACAGTGGACAGAGCTCTGGATATGGAGTCTCAATTCAGAACCCCCTGGCTGGGTCATGGGCCATGTCTCTCAGCCACAGTTTCCTAGATAATGAGTGAGTTTGGATTCGATGGCCTCTTAGGTCTGTAGCAGCTCTAAATAGGATCCTCTGATTTTAGCTGGCCTGGCCAACATCACACCTTTCTGACTTCTACTCACAAGTCATGGCTTGTGCCTTGGGTGACCAAATGGAAGGTTGACTAGCTTGATTCTGAAAGGTCATAGGAACTTAGATTATAGAACCAGAGAGACAGCTTAAGGTCCAGAGATGGGAGGTGGCTCAAGGGCAGTTGGGTAACCGAGAGGCCAGAGTTGGGAGGGCCACAAGCTCATGGACACTCAAGAAGGCTCATTTTTGAAGCCGCTCCCCTTCCCTTTTGGGGGTTTCATCCAGCTTCATTTTCCCCAGGAATAAAACTGGTCAGAGAGACTTAGCCAACCCAAGCTACTGTGTGCGGAGAGCCTGACCAGACTGTGCCCTCATCAGGATGTGAAGGGGTGGGGGTGGGAAAGTCATTGGCTGGAGACAGCGGCCCCTTTTCTTTTCCTACTCTGACTCGGAAGCTTTGTGCTCTCTTCACTCAAAGATTAAGAGGTGTAAGACGTGCCAAGATAGAAGAGTAAGGATGGCAGCCCAGGCTGCCCTGGTGAGTGCCCTCTCGGCAGGTTGGCAGGGTGAGCATGAGGGAACCCAAGACTTCCCAAGGTTCCCCTGGAGGGCCCCAAGTGGGAGGCGGATGGGCTGAAGGGGGGGGTCCCCTCCCCTGGGTCCGGGGTCAGTCATGTCGGGAGCTTTCTTCCTCTACCTAGAAGTTGGGGACAAGGGCTGGGCTGGAGGCGCTCACTGTTTGGCACTCTGTTTGCAGGAAGCTAAATCAGTTGGAGACCTCCAGAAAGAAAGCAGGGCCAGTCTTCATTCCTCAGTCCCCCAGGTACCATTGGACATCCAGGAGCTGTGGCTGTGTCAGGGGGAGGCTAGGGAATTATTTCTGTTGTGACTAAGATGCTTCAGACAGCTAACAGTTCCTAGAGCTGGGTTTGTTCATCTTTTTATTTTATTTTTTCAGTCAACCTCTCTCTTCCACCTCTCCCCTCTCCCCTAAATGAGAGAGAAGTAAAACAAAGTTCCTGTTACAACATGTAGAGTCAAACAACAAATGCCCAGGAGTCTGGACCATCAGCACTGGGCAGAGCTGGGTTGTCTGTTTCATCATGAGTCTTTTGGCACATCTTTAGTTAAAAGTGGGTTTTGCTCAGGACCAGTTCCTCCTTCTATCTCCCCCTCCTTCTATCTCCCCCTCCTTCACCCCTTCCTTGTGGTTTCCCTACTGAGTGACATGTATGTCTGTACCCAGCTGGGTGGAGGTGCTTTCTTCTCTCCTTTTGATCAGTGAGTGAGGGTACAGAGTTGACATTCCCCCAACCCGTTTCTCCTTGTTTACATAGACTTCCACATTCATTCCCCAATTATACCCAGTACCCAGGCTTCCTACCTCCCTTCCCCATGTGGCTCCCCCTGGGCATCCATCCCTGTGCCTGCCCAGGTGACTTCTGAACATTTCTTCGTCCTCATGGAGACCCGTCCTGAGAGCGTGTAGCCACCACCTGGACTCTGCCTTCCCTCCTGCTCCCCATCCATTCTCTTCCTCCCATAGGAAAAGGGACTCTTCAGCTTTGTCTGCCTACAACTGTTTGGGCCCCTGGAGCAGACCGCCAGGGGAGCCCGCTTTGCCTTTGTGGCTACCGACTACTTTACAAAATCAGTACACGCTGCACCTCTGCAAACCTGCTCCCCCGAGGAGACCAGCAGGCCCATCCTCGAGCTGGTGAGGAGGTTTGGCTTACCTGAAGGGATCTTCAGTACTCGGCAGGGCAGCTTCATCCTGAAGGTAGGAAGGCACCCCACCCCCCAGACAATAGCACCTGTCAGGGTGAAGCTTGAGCCTGGGTCAGGGCAGCAGCGACAAATAAAAGGAGCATTTGTTCAAAGGTGATCAAAGAAATGGGGAATGAGGCCCTGGACTCAGCGCAGTCAATTCAATAAGTCTACTCCAGGACCCTATGCAGGGGATGCCCGGACAATCCTCCCTGCCCTCAAGCACCTGGATGTCCTCCTGGGGGCAGCCAGCAGGCCTGGGGGGAATGCATACCACTGAACCACCAGAGGTAGCTTCCAGAATGGGAAGTGGAACTGGAAAGGGGGATCAGGACAGCCCCTTGGAGGGAAGGGGATGACTCTGCCAAGGGAGGTCCAGGAGGGAGAGGATTCTAGGCATGGAGGCAGGAGATACCATGGGCAAGGAAGGAGACGCTGGCTGGGGTCAAAGAGTATGTGGTTGTAAGGAGTGAGAAATGCGAAAAAATCACAGCTATCAGTTATATAGCTCTTGCTGGCTGCTGGACACTGTGCTAAGAGCTTTACAGGTACTGTCTCACTGGATCCTTGCAACAGTCCTGGGAGGGAGGGGCTGTTGTCCCCATTTTACAGATAAGGAAACTGAGGCAAACTGACTGGCAAGTGGTGCCACAGCCAGTGCCTGGAACTGGATTAGAACTCTGATCTTCCTGATTCCAGGCCCAGCACTCTGCACTGTGGCATCCCCTAGCAGCAGGGAAAGATTGATAGTGAAGGGTTTAGTAGAGCTCCATGAGCAGGGTAGGGCCATGGTCGGTCAGTGTTGTGCCTGAGGAGGGTGGTTGAGAGACCCAGTAGCAGGCTTTGTCAGGCAGACGCCTCTTGGGTGGTCAGGGCTGGCCTCACAGAAAGGGTGGCATACAGCCTGCTGGCTCCAAAGGATGTGCAGGCTTCAGATAAGCCAAGAATAGGAATGGAATCCTGGGTAAAGGGAAGGACATAAGCAAAGGTTGAAAAGCCAGAGTTGGAGTCAGAATCTCTTAGATTCTGGGGTCCGTAGTGATGTCCTGGGCTCCAGAGTTGGAAAGGGACCACAGAGCTCCTCCCTATCACCTAACCCCATCATTTTACAAAGAAAGAAACTGAGGCAGACAGCACAGTGGGGAGAGAGAAGAGCCAGGCTCAAATCCTGCCTCTGACACTGACCTCCTATCCCCCTTGCACAGCCCAGGGCCTCATGCTCCTCATCCGTTAAATGAGGGAGGTGGTTTGGATGACCTTGGAGCTTTAACCTAAAATCCTAAGACTGAGGCCTTCAGGTAGTAGCAGAGCTCTGACCTGAACCCCAGTCTGGTAACTCAACAAAGTGAAATCAAGGGAACCTCGGTGGTTTTGTTACATTATATAGGATGCCCTCCATCTACCCCATTGATCTTCCTCCTCAAGAGACAAAAGCAGTTGAATCCAAGCAGCCCCTGTGACTGCATCCTATCGGGTGTGGGTATATGGCATCTCATAGCTGTGGGCCCCCACCTCTTGGCTGAGTCAGCGAAGGCTTTGTCCTCCTCTGTCCTGAAAGGGATGCACTTGGTATTCGTGGCACTTGCCACAGCACTTAACCTGAGGTCAGCTGCCACTTTGGCATTTTCATTATTGGACTCCCTGAAGATAATTGTTGTTCTGGTGACATTTTAATTCTCACCTCCTTCAAGTCTTCCCAGGTTTCTCTGAAATGATTCTTTTATTCTGTGAAATACCATCCCAATGGTATAAGGTGTTCAGCTACTCCCCAAGGGATGGACATCCCCTTGTGTTTCTAGTTCTTGACCACCATGAAAAGAGGTGCTTTAAATACTTTGTACACATAGGTCCTCTCCCTTTTTCTTTGCTGTCTTTGGAGGTCCAGACCTAGTGTGGGTGATATCACTGGATCAACAGGTGAGCAACAGAGGGCATAGTTAGTTCCAAATTGCTTTCCAGAATGGTTGTATCACACACATAGCTCCACCAACCATGTACCAGTGTTCCTTATGGCTCTTCCCACAGTTTCTGTTTTCCATTTTTGTCATCTTGGGCTATCTGATTGGAACCTCAAAACTGTTCTTTATTCTCGCAGTTCTCCAATTAGTGCTTTGGAGTGTTGTTGGGGTTTGGTTTGAATGTGACTTTTCACATTATTTGCCTTCCAAAAGCCTCCTTCCAGAGCTGACAACAAGAAATAAAGGGGTTGGAGTGGCTCCCTGCCTTTGTGGAGCCCCAGAACTCCCGGGGCACTGACAGAAGAGGTGGATGCATTAACTCTGCTAACACAGAACAGGGATAACTAACCCTGGCAGATATCCTCACAGCCCACAGGGTTCCCTTGTGTGTAAGGTAATGGGTACCCCATCACCCAAGTTATCCAGGAGGAGATTAGATTTTCTTTTGGCTCTAGGGTCAGTGCCTTGAAACTCAGAATTTCTCCCCGGGGGAATCTCTGTCCCCATCCCCAGCTCCCCCCAGCCTGGCCAATGTCTCTCAGTGGCTGAAGCTTCTGCCTGAAATTCCAGTGTGTCCATAAGGTCCATTGCTTCTCATATGTGATTTATTTATTAATGTGGTCTTATCCTTTCAGCTAAATAAAATTTTGAAAACAGCCTTGAAAATACCACGTAACCTGGTTGTTGAATACAATCCTCAAACAGAAGGGTTCCTAGAAGTCTCCAAGGCTTTTGTGAGGAGGTGAGCCAGGGTTGAGGAGTCAGGAGGGTATTGTCTCCCATGGCCTTCTCCTTGGATCCCTGTGGGTCCCAGGAGAGGTGGCTGGTCCCGGGAGGGGTGAGTGGTCCTGAAAAGGTTGACTGGCTGCTTGTCCGAAGGAAATTGACTGCGCTGCCACAGGGCCTGGGAGGGCTTGGAGTAATGAGGTCCTATATGCAGAAAGAAAGCCTGATTGTAGCCAAGACTTTGCCTGCTCTGTGTGTGTGTCTGTCCATCCATCCAACCATGCATCCATCCCAAACCCCCTGCCCCCCTTTCATTCCAGGCTTCTTTCCCTGGTGCTGACAGCAAACCCAACAGACTGGGACCAACACTTAGATGAAGTTTTCTTCCTCCAGAACAGACCCTCAGGCTACGTAAGGAACTTGTGGAGGTTTTGGTTGGCCCCTCTAGGCTGTGTAGATGGGCACATTCTGTGAACAAAGGCCAGCTCAACTGGTCAGTGAGTGATGAGCATGGAAAGGAGGGAGAAGGGTCTCACAGCTTGTGAGGGGGTGCTTGGGGACAGGGTCCCTTCATGAATGTTTCTGGGCCCTGTCACCTCTGCCCTGGATCTCCTACTAACACATTCATTTGTCATCTTACCAGACACTTAACTAGCTATGTGACTCTGGGCAAGTCACTTCCCCCTGTTTGCTTCAGTTTCCTTATCTGTGAAATGAACTGGAGAAGAAAATGGCAAACCACTCTAGTATCTCTGCCAAGAAAACCTCAAATGGGGTCATTTAGAGTCGGACACAACTGAAAAACTATTGAACAACAAGTGGGGAAAGAACCAGCTGGTTAGCTATGGTCATAGCTACACCATTGTCAGGAGGACTAGATGGGCCAGACACAGAGGAGGCAGCAGACCTGGGGACGGTGTGCGGCGTGTTTCTGGAGAAATCTGTCCTGATCCCCAGGTTTCTTCCCCTCTCCACTCTAGGAGGAGGAGGAAGAGAAGGAGGACTTGAGTAGCCAGGAGCTTGAGTTGCAAGAGACCTCCTCTGCCCCTGGAGAAAATTGGCCCCCTTTCCACTGTGCCCCAGAGGCCCCGAAGGGTCCCCCGGACAGCCAGAGGGACTCCCCGGTGAAAGCCCTAAGAGGCAAGGATGTGTGCTTGTATTGTAATAGGTTTCCCGCTGAGGAGGACGATGATGTGTTTGCTGTGGTGAGTAGATCCTGCCTCCTGTCACTGACATGAGTGTGGCCCTTGGTTTTCATACCACTCTGGAGGCATCTCCAGGGTCCCAAACAAGAAATTGGTCCAGGGCACAGGGGTGGAGGGGTTCTGGAGTCCCAGAAGGAAGGGCAAGACACGGGAGCTCAGCTGACTCAGTGGCTACCAGCCCTCTGTGCCCACTGCTGCTGGACTCAGCCAATGTGTGTTTGTGCCCCCCAGCTACAGTGTGACCGATGCCAGGTATGGGCTCATGACTTGTGTGTGAGGAGGAAGCATGGACAAGCTTATCAGGAAACCAACGTCCGGTGCCGAACCTGCCTCCTGGCAGATGAAGGAGCAGGGCCAGGGCCCAGCTCCTTTTCCAGAGCTCTGGAAGCAGAGGAGAGCAGGGCAAGTAGCATGTGACCAACATGGCCGACCAGCACTGGCCCCATCGCAGCCAGGGACAGACAGATGCCACAGGGTGAGGACCATGTACAAACCCTGCTGTGATTGGTGAAATCACTTGTCAATAATCCAATGTCAATATTCTTTGGTCTTGGAATCCCTAAAAAAAGCACATGTGCTCCCTTTTCTTACCCCTCACCTTAGCATTTGCAAGACCTCGGTGGCCAACTTCCACTCCTCCAAGGAGCCGCGATGGTCAAACAGTCAGCATCCACCTCTTAGACATTTGCCTGTCATGGGACTATCACTGTGCCCATGTACCAGGATACAGAGGCAGAAATAAAACCATCCTACCTGATACTGCATCTCTGACTCTGGACCCCTAGCTTGCCATCTCTCGACAAAGAGACAGGATGTTATTTTATTAGAAGTTAATATTTATTATTCGGGGATTCCTTGGGAAGTTTTGCTGTGACAAAGTTTAGTTTGAGAATAAATTTTAAAGGCTTTTGATTTTTCTGTAAGTTCTACCCCCTCAAAAAAATTAAATTCTTTTAAGCTATGCAAATTGCAAGTGATTTATAGTTCCTGGTTTCTGTGGCATATCTTTGTAGCTAATTTTGAAATTTTTAAAATTCGGTAATACTTTCAAATTGTAAATTATTTTATCTGTTTTATTAAACATTCATACTTAAAACAAAATATTTCAGTATATTTAATACAGATTTGTGCCTTGCACCTTGTGGCTCTGAGATCTCTGTGAGGAAGCAGACAGAGGGCTCCCTCGGTCGTCTGAACTTAGCTGACGGAGTCAAGCGAATCGAAGAATTGCCCTTAAATTAACATTTAAAAGCAGAAAGCGGAAGCTGGGCCACCCAACTGGCCTCTAACCCTTGGGTGTCGGGAGCTGAACAGAGCAGGGTGGACACAGGACAGTGAGAAATCCAACAGCAGGTTAATGTCAGAGGGAGAGAAACAGTCTGGAAGCAAGGACATCCGAGCTAGGGCTTTGCCCCTTGTGGCCGGGACCCGCTGTAGGGTTACTGAGCCTTGATTTACACACTTGTAGCTAAACAAAGAACCAAACAGTGTAGTGTCGCTACATGAGTGAGACCCAGCAGCATCGGTGAGGCAAGGATGTCCAGTGACAGAGTCCTTTCAGGAAGGGTTTAGTGTCTGGGCCCAACGGTGCCTGCCCAAGCTAAGGGATCACTCCAAAAGCAAGGGGCCGTTAGGTGGCAAAGAGGATGGAGCACTGGGCCTGTAATCAGGACAACCTAAGTTTAAATCCGTATCCAGACACAGACTGCTTGGGTGACTCTGGACAAGACACTTAACCCCAATCGCCTTGAAAAATAAATAGAGAGCACCCTTCTCTGCAGGGGTCAGGGGCGAGAGCAAGGAGGCCTAAGCTAGGATGAGGAGGGATTCTGTGAGGAAAGAGAAGGGAAATCATTTGGAGAAAACAAGATTTGCCAACAGATTGGAGGTGTGGGATGATTGCAGCAATGGACATGGTGGCTGAGAATCCCTGACCAGGCATCAGGTTGGCCATTGGATTGTGGGGTAGGGGAGGTTCAAGGCTGTGAAAAAGCCATTCCCTACCCTTGGACTAGTACTGTGGCCTCAGCCTGCCCAGATATAGCAAGACTGGGGGCTCCTACCATGACTAGCAGCTCAGCCTCACTGCTCACTACATTCCAACTGTGACAGCTGCTGAAGGCCAGATAGGGCAGGTGGAACTGCATGGGCAGATTGTGTCTGGATTCCCACTCAGGACTCCACACTACAGGGGTGTGTGTGTGTGGTGGGTCAATAGGGGAAAGGTGGGGTGAAGGGACATCACTCACCATTTCAGGGCTCTGGCTCCTTGACTCTGGGCTTGTAGAGACTCTGTTGTCTGCGTCTTCAATTAGGACGCATCCACCGACTGAAACAATACCATGACTGTGATTACTGGAATGGCTGCTCCTGGGAAAGCTGTACAAGTCATTTCAAAGCCAGTTTCAGAGAAAAGACACCAGGGTGGACAGGCAGCTTGGGCAGGGGAGAGGACCCTTGTCCACAAATGATTCTGGCACAGACCAATGGAGGGAATGCCCTGGAGAGGTCCAACAGCCCCTCTGAGGGTCTTGGGCAGGAGGAACTGCTCTTGGGAAGGCAGTTGCATATCTGAGCTGAACCTGGTGGGGAAGGAGGACATCCCAGGTCTAGACACTGGCCTGAGCAGAGGCTTGGAGGCTAGGGAAGGGAGGCATCTGGCCTAGCAGAGGCTGAGTGGTGGGCCTGTGGGGAGCCTGGAATGCCAGGACAGCAAGAGTAGACTTCTTTAGTGGCACTGGGGAGTGCCAGCTTTGTGTACAGTACAGTGACCCCATCTCAAATGGGCTGCAGGACAAATGAGCTAGAGATTTCTTTCTTTCAAAAGAAACACAACCATTCTCATGAGCTTATGATCACCACCTCTCCTAAAAATGAACCTGGCACAGTGACTTATGCTTATGCCAGGAGGCCACCCCAAAGCCAGCTGCCATTTGGGACAGATCTTTCCTCTTTTGGCATCATGAGCCAAGGGCCTCCAGAACCAGCCTGGTTAAAGCCAGAGGCAAAGAGTGAAGAGTTAGCAGAGGAAAAATGGCCTCTGGTCTGACAGCCGGGGCCCAACCCAAATCAGACCTGGCCCCTTGCTGCCACCCACAAGAAAAGTCCTCTCCTACCCCATTGAGACTTGTCCTACCCCCAGAAGAGGGCCAGAGAAGAATGTGACCTGGAGGCGCGCGTGTGTGTGTGTGTGTGTGTGTGTGTGTGTGTGTGTGTCTGGGACGGTGGGGCAGATATTGTCCTTGGACAGACTGGGTCACCTTAAAGGAACACCCAGAGAGACTGGATGGGATGCCCAGGGCCAGAAAGCACCTCACCTTGGCCTGGGCATTCATGGAGCTCAGCATATAGGCTGCCCTGGGATCAGCCATCACTGAGGTCCCTTTCCAGTCATGATGCCCTCCTACTCTTCTGATAAACCAGAATTCCCTTTGTGTCTCTCCATAGAGGTCATTCTGTTCCCAACCATAGTGAGCCTCCTGGCCATCACTCTAAAATCAGGTACCATGTTGAATGCTCAGCCAGTGGAAGACACCATGGAGCATTCTTGGATGGTCCTGCCCACCAGAACCCTCCAGAGACAAATAGGAACTCCAAGGAAAACTACCCATTTCACCTTCCAAACCTTCCTCCACTCCAGCTCTGACTCTCCTCCCTTCCCTCCACTTCTTAAAGAGCAGGAATGAGACCTACCTCATCCCCAGCAAGGAGTGGGACCAGATGAATTTTTACAAAATACATTTCTGCTTGCTCCCACCCCCAACCCCAAAATCAGACAAAGGGGGGGAAGTCACAAACACCCTGAGCCTTCTCAGCCAAAGGCCTGTCATTTACCATTTCTGTTTCTTCTTGTAGTATATATAAATGTAGAAAATCACAATGCAGAGAATGACAACCAAAATGAGACCGAAAGGCACCAGCAGCCTCACAGTCCAATCCTGTGGGTCTCCTACCAAGGGAAAAGCAGAGAATGAGTTCCTGAAGGAAAGGATAAAGGCCACATATCCTGAGCTGATCTCTTCCTTCCCTCCTACCTCTCACAGTGGTTGAGTCTCCTCTGGAGGGGATACCTGGCAGGAGGAGAATGAACATGTCACCGTGGCCAAGTGGAAAGAGCCTTGAACTCTAGTCTAGAGACCTGAGTTCAAATCATGGTTCTGCTTTCAATGGGTCATGGGCCCTTGGGTTGGGGGACTGAGGTGGAAGAGATGACTGCCAAGGCTCCAGGCCTTACTGGGTCCTGGATAAACATGACCCAGACACATACGTGTAACGAGGAGAAGGCCTGGCCACAACCACTGGGCCTGGAACAGCTCCTTTACAGGGGGGTTTTCAACAGATCCCCAGGCTGCTACTGGAACCATTTCCTCTGGAAGAAGGCTAAGAGCTTCATTTCCCAGGTTCCTTACAGCAGACTGACAGCCAAAATCCACCTCCCTGAAGGAGCAAAGTGCCCTGGAAACAGGGCCTCCACTTGGAGGCTGAGGACCTCAGTTCAAATCCTGCCTCAGACATCAGGAACCTTGGGCAAGTCAGGTCATCTCTTTCCTCAGCAATCATGAAACCTCTGGACTGGTCAGCCCATGAGTCTTCTTCCAGCTCTAGGGCTTTCTAGGGACAGGAGGTGGGGACTGATAGGAGGTGGGGCTTCCATCTCATTCAGGTAGCTTTCTCTGAGGACCCTCTTGCTCTGAGATTGGGATTCTAGGACACAGGTGGGCAGACAGTGTAGCCTGTGGCTCTGGGCCCTGCACAACTAACGGGCAGCAATGAGGTAAGGAGTGCTCTGGCCCTCCTCCTGACTGACTGCAGGGCTGCAGAGTGTGCACTTTGACAGGGAAGAGACCTACTGCCTCACCATACCTGTGCCAGGTACTCCACACTGCGTGTCAGCTGTCCTGGTACATCATTGAAGAATCTCCATACCTTCTGGGCACCTGAGACCAGAGAAGAGTGAAAGCTGCTGCACCCCACCCTCCCTGACCCCCAGGTTCTGGGATGATTATGGCAAGATGAGGCTGAGGTAGCTCCACTGAGGCCCTCCCCCACCCCAGAGTGCAAGGAGCTTGAAGGAAATTGTTTTCCTTGAACTCAGGGACAAAAAGATGTCTCTCTCCTTATGGCTGGAAAACCTGCACTTGTTCCAATCCTGTGTACTCATGGTGAGCCATGGTGGTCGATATGGTGGGACCCTTCAAGAATCCCCAAAGCCAAGCCATTGTGCAGATCCCACTCTCATAACCCTGCCTCAACCATCTCCCACTCACTCCAAGTTCAACTACCAAGGCTTCTCTTTGGTCTTGATGACCCTTCACAGCCTGGCCCCTTGGTAGCTGGTCAGCCTTTTCATACCTCACCCCTTTCACACTGTTGGAACCAGGCCCACCTGCCTATTCCCTGTCCCTCTCACTGATTACTCATCTGCCCTCTCTGCCTCAGCATTTCATGTCCCTCATGCTGTCCTTACCATGGTGCTTGGGATAAAATCTGAACAAAATCAGTGCTCTCTCCCTTGTGCCTCTGAGAGTCCTTGGCTTCCCTCTGTAGCACAGTGCTTCCATAGTGAGCTCCTCCTAAACCCAGGGGCCACATAATGGTCCCTCTTCTGCAGCTAAAGGAGCTCTTTTTTTTTAATTTTTAATTTTTAATGTTCTACAATCACTACCATAAAACTTAGAATCTTTTCCCCCTACCTACCCCCCACTACCTCCCTCCCTCCCCAAGATTGCATACAATTTTTTATAGGATCTACACATACATTCCTACTGAATACATTTTCACTATAGTCATTCTGTGTAGAAAAACTAAAATAAATGGGAGAAATCATTTTACAAACCAAAATATAATACACATACACACACAAAAATGATCTGCTTCATTCTGCGAATGAATTCCATAGTTCTTTCTCTGAATGTGGAAGGCATTTTGCCTTAAAAGACCATTGGGAATTATTTTTTATGACCTTGCATTGCTATGAAGATCCAAGTCTACCAGAAAAAACTCTCACACACTGTGGTCGTTGCTGTGCACAAAGTTCTCCTGGTTCTGCTCCTTTCACTCAGCACCAGATCATATAAGTCTTTCCAGGCTTCTCTGAAGTCTTCTTGTTCATCATTTCTTATAGCACAATAGTATTCCATCACATTCATATGCCATAATTTATTCAGCCATTCCCCAATTGATGGGCATCCCCTTGACTTCCAGTTTTTGGCAACTCCAAAAAGAGCTGCTATAAATATTTTTATACATGTGGGACCCTTTCCCATTTTTATGATCTCTTGGGGATATAGTCCTAGAAGTGATATTGCTGGGTCAAAGGGTATACACATTTTTGTAGCCCTTTGGGCAGAATTCCAAACCATTCTCCAGAGTGGTTGGATAAGAGAGCTTCTTTCACGCCAGAAGTAGTAGGAGGATCACATTAGCTCTGAGCCTCCAGGTAGGAGATTCTCCCCACTGAAGGAGAGACTGGCCTTTCAGCCCCTGGCCTCTTGCTGGCCCTTGTAGACCCTTAAGGACAATATAAATGCTCACCATGTTTATTCATGCTGTTGTTTTCTATTTATTATTATTATTATTTATCAATATTAATTATTCCATTTATCCCCACAGTGGGAGGTACGCTCTTACAGGAGACTGAGCCTCGCTGGATCCAGGGGCACCTGTCCACCAGGGCCAGGGTGATGCCTGGTGCAGCTGTTGTTCTGCCCCACCACATCCAGTAAACATTTATTAAGCTCCTACTACATACTAAGCCCTGCTCTAAGTACTGGGGATTCAAAAAGAGGCCAAAGGCAGCCCCTGCCCTCAAGGAGGTCACAGTCTAATGGGGGAGTTTGTTGTGGGTTATTCCAGTCGTGTCTTTCTCTGCAGGACCCCTTCTTCCAGTTTTCTTGGTAAAGATACTGATGTGGTTTGCCATTTCCTTCTTCAGCTCATTTTACAGATAAGGAAACTGAGGCAAACAGGGTTAAGAGACTTCCCCAAGGTCACACAGCTAATAAGAGTCTGAAGCTGGATTTGACTCGGGTATTCCTGATTGCCCGCCCCAGTACTGTCTCCACTGAACCCATTAGGTGCCCTCAATCAAGGAAACAATGTGCCAACAAATACATACATGAGTGTGTGTATATACATATCCATATAGTAAGCTATAGATAGGATAGATAAGAAATCGTTGAGAGGAAGGCACTGGAAGGGGGAGGGGTTGGGGAAGGCTTCCTGTAGGAGAGGGGATTTTAGCTGAGATTTAAGGGAAGCCAGGGAGGTAAATGGTCAGAGACCCGGCTTCCCTTTCCTCATGGAGAAGGAGACATTTCCAGGCATGGGGGACCACTCAATGGTTGAGTCTCCCATCCTTCCACAAAAGGAGGAAAAAATTCACTAAGCGTGACTGGGTGTGAGGGAGTGAGGAATAGGGTAGGATAATGCCCCAATCCCTGCCATGGGGGACAACCTCAGCAGCAAGGCTGCTGGGATGGGAGGTCTGGAGAAGGAAGCTAGGCAGACACCCCTGATGCGGGAGGGTGAGGAATTCAGGTCCCTCAGCCACATTCGCTGAGTCCACCCAAACTTCTGTGAATTTCTTCTCCTGTTTGGACTCCCCCAGAGTTGGCTGAGCTCTTTCCTCTGACGGAAAAGGCTGAGAGGCAGGACACATCCCAGAAGAGCAGCCCTTGTCCTGTCCCCAGTGCATGCCCCTACCACCCGCCCTTCCTGGCACCCAGGCTGCAATCAGAGGGATCCCTTTCGTGCTCGAAGGACAATCCAAACCCTGCCCTCTTTCAACACCATCTTGATTGGTTTGTTCTCTGGAGGGAGCTCGTGGGCCAGGCCTGGGTGATGCTCTGTGACATGTTCCCACCCACCCAGGTCCTCCTGTCCATGGGGTCAACTCTTCCCCTTTCTCTTTGGAGACTTGAGACTGGATGGGCATGGTGGTGTTAGGCCAATGGTGAACTCTGCCTCAGAGAAGGACGTCACTCCTCCTGGCCTGGTGCCCAGGCCAGTTACAGTTACAAGACAAATGCTGCCTGGTTACAAAGTCAGAGGAGCTTACAATGCATGCGTAGGAGTGAGGTAACCCAGCTGTTCCCATCCTCACTTGAGAGACCAGAGAAATGGCATACATTTATTTACACGGTTACTTATTGTAGTTTCTAAGAACTAGAAAGGTTGGTTAGGGCTTGTGTGGCACCAGAAGGCAAGGGAGGTTGTCTGCCTTGCAGAGACAAATCAGGAGGAAGTGAGAAGCCTGGAGGCTCATCTAGGTTGATGGTTAGAAATGCCACCACAGGGTGAGGTGGCTCAGAGCGAAGATAAGTTATTAAACAGAGTGGAATGAGCCGCCTCCAACCTTGGAAAGAGCCAGTAGCAGGTCAGAGACAAAGTACAGTAACCAGGGAGTGCTTTAATTAACTAGTTTCATTCTGAAGAAGAGAATTGATCACAATTTTGATCAGAACTCCACCTGGCTAAAATGAAGACAGATTACATACATAAATCACAAGTGGCAAGGGAGGGGCTAGGTGGGCTACAACAATCAGTCCCAGGGCCAGAGTGGTTTCCCAGGACAAACCCAGAAATGGAAAACAGTACAACAAGTCCAGAGTCCTGTGGGAGCAATACCGCTCATGTCTTTGGGGGTCGGTACTTGGTGGGTCACAGGTCCAATTCTGTGATGGCAAGTCTTCAGGTACAAAGGCAGAAGGATGCCTTGTCAAAGTTTGATCGTTTTAAACTGCATTGTAAGCTTCTGACTCACGAGAGGCAATTCTGAAAAATATAACTAGTATTTTCACTACACATATCATATCGATTATTATAAAAATCATAATTCTCTTCAGAGAATTATACTGTAAATGGCGAGTGTTTAATGCTTGTCCAACCATAAATCTGTCTCTTACTCCATGTCCCTCTCCCCCCTTGCCCTTCTCTCCCTTACTTCTTTTTCTCTCTTTCTCTCTGTCAGTCAGCTGTCTCCCTCCTTCTCTCTCTTCCTCTACATTCTTCTCTCTCTCTTTTTCCCTTTCCTGACACTGGTGAAGATGAATTGCGCCTTGGAAGGAGGCTAAAACAACTTTGTCTACCCCAAGCAAGTCCCACTTGGGCAGAATGGGAGGGTGAGAACAATTTGTAAGGTGGCTGAAGCAGGTTCTGTGGAGCTCACATGGAAGATGCCAAGGTTATCTACTGCATCCCAGACCATCACCAGATGTCCTGACTTTTTTCCTGCCACTGGGCTTTGAGGATTGGAAGAGAGTGAGGCTGATGACTTTGTGCAACTTTGTCTCACTTAAACCCAATTTATGCTGGACATCACACTTGTCAGTGGTCCTCTTTGAAAGCCAAAAGAGGAATAACTGCTGTGAAACATCCGGGGAGCTCATCCTTTCTGTTTACTGTCTCATCTACTCATTTTACAGTGTTGGTTGCTGCTATCAACAACTGATATAAAATTGTATTTTGAGGGATTTAGTAAATTGGCTTTAGTGAATGAGTTTCAGTCATATTGGTTCTGTGAATCGGGTTTCAGT
Source organism: Notamacropus eugenii (assembly GCF_028372415.1). Lineage (NCBI taxonomy): Eukaryota > Metazoa > Chordata > Mammalia > Diprotodontia > Macropodidae > Notamacropus > Notamacropus eugenii. Next base: position 24,713,027 of record NC_092873.1, read on the forward strand.
GATTCTGATTTGGTAGCAAACTTGAGTTCCAAAATCATTCTTCTTTTGGATCAGATTCTGGTTCAACTATTCCTGGTTAATTTTTTTTTTTTTTACTAGGTCTGTTCAGTCAGTTTCTTCTGAAGATTCCCCTAAGGTGTCTTTAGACTTGTCTCCTGACTAATGGGGAAGATTCCTTTCAATCTCAATTATTTAAAGCCCAGTTTAAAAATCTTTGTGAAAATGCTTGGACGTTGTTGTCCTTCGTCCTTAAAGAGGACCATGACATCAGGAAGATGATGCCATGACTTGGAGTGAATTGGATTTTTAAGTAAGGGAGGGCTGTGCAAGGTCACCAGCCTTACTTTCCTCCACAGCCATCTGTGTCCCGTGGCAAGATATAAACATGGATGACTGCAGATGGCCCTGTTAAGTTCAGGGGAGAGATGTCCTTGGCCCTAAGGAGACTCTTTTGATTTAAACATCCTTTGTGGGTTTAGACTGGCTTAAAAAAAATCTATCCTTTTACCAGATGGCTTATTGGTACATTTGGGCAGACTCTGAGAATCAAAAATTCTGCCCAACCATTGGCTTTGACACCTATTCCTACAGGCTTTGGTGATCAGAAAACTCTTTCTCCTTTTGCAAATAAGGAGCCAGGTAGTGGCCCCCACTCTGGGTGCAATACACTCCCCTAACACTTCCCAGAAAGAATGGGAGAGTTATAAGTAGATATAGAATTTTAGCCAAGGTGCAAATGAACATCCTATAGAATGGTAGACAAGACTAAAGACAGTATTGAGACTGTATTCATTGATTAGAGACTGGATGGTCAAAATAATATTTAAACGGTAAAGCTGCAGATGAGCTTTAGTCCCTGGGTAGGAAGCTAAACTACCTGATAGAATTGTGTTCCTTATGACTTATAGCTTTTCTGTTGGTCAGTCACTTCCAGCTCTTGGTGACCCAATTTGGCATTTTCTTGGCAAAGGTACTGAAGTGGCTTGTCATTTCCTTCTTCAACTCATTTTACAAATGAAGGCAAACAAGCTAAGTGACTTGTCAAGGGTTAGAAAGCTAGTAAGTGTCTGAGACCAGATTTGAACTCAGGGAGACAATCTTCCTGACCCCAGACTCAGCCACTGGGCTACCTTGTTGTCCTATGACCTATATCTATGACAGTAAAATAAAAGGAAAAAAAAGGGGAAATGGTTGAGTAAGAATCTTAACAAATAAAGCTGTTTATATCAAGTGGAGTACAGATGGCAATTATCCAGATCTCCAACTCCAGGGCAGCCGAGGAAGTGAGTCAGGCTCCCAGAATCAGCCAGGAAGGCTTGATTCTAAGTAAATATGTTGACCTTGTAGGTAGAAAGGACTTTGGAAATGGGACGTCTGCTTAGATCTACTGGCATTGGTTTAAATCTTCAGAAGGAGCTGATATTTGAAACCCCTTTATTGTAGAGTGGTTAGGAAACTGGGATGATTCAACATTATTGTTTAAGTTAATTAATAAAGTTTTATACCTAAATCAGCTCTCCCCTCTCTGTTATGCTGAAGTTCTGATACTAAGCTCTACTTCCAGTGAGCAAGTTATATATATCCACTTTCCCATTGATCAAACTTTCAGTGGGCATAATGATAATCTATTCTCAGTTTTAACCCTGATTGGGCTGAGGGGGAGAGCTGAAACAATCAAGAAAGGAGAATTTATGGCATTGGAAACTGATTGTAACTGAAAGGTAGTGTCTTTACTATCAATTTCTAAATTAGGGTCTGAATGTTTTTGTAAATCTTAAAATATCTTAGCTGATTTTTTTTTAGCAGGGGAAGACTGGAGCTCCCTAAAAGCAAGATTACATGCAAATAATGCTTAAGACTTGGGGTTGCTGGGTTTTTTAAATCACTTTTTCCATTGGAAGGTGATAAACTGATTACTTCAGTGGAAGTTTTTGTTTTGTTTTGTTTTTACCCCTTAGAGAATACTAAAACCAAACTAAGCCTTATTCAGTGACAATGCCACTCAGCATGTAAAATATGAGAGAAATCATGCAGGAACGACCAGCAGAATCTCAGTCTCAACCACGATTGGGAACCAGGGATGAATTGGGAATAAAGAAAATAATAAAAGGAAATAAAGAGAAAAAACAAAGAAGGAAGAAAAGAAGTGAAGGTCACATCAGACTGTAACAAGAAGGCACAGGTGTGAAGTTTGCAGGGCCTTAATCCGAGCCCACTGGAAGAGCAGTGAGAGAAGGGAGAAGCAAAAGGAGATGAGGGAAACGAGGGAAGGTTAAAGCCAGTCAGTCTGTTTGTCCTGAGGGTTTGGGGTTTTGGAAAGAGAGATTTCAGGAGACTATTTTTTATCTTATCGAGATAAGAAGAAGACTTTATTTTGGGTAGAAATGTCTGTTTTGAGAATATTCTATCAAGCAACATTTACCTAATGAAAACTATAGTAATATGTATGCAGCATAAAATTACTTGAGTATAGCACACTAAAATTCTCTCCTTGAAAGACAATTAGGGAGCTGGAGATGAGACTCCGAGGCTGAATTCCGGATCAGTCAAGATGGCAGGGCTGCCCCGCAGGATCATTAAGGAAACCCAGGGTTTGCTGGCAGAATCAGTTCCTGGGATAAAAGCAGAACCAGATGAAAGCAATACGTTATTTTCCTGTAGTCATTGCAGGCCCACAGGATTCCTTCTTTGAGGAAGGGACTTTTGAACTTGAACTTTTTCTTCCTGAAGAATACCCAATGGCAGCTCCTAAAGTACATTTCATGACCAAAATTTATTACCCTAATGTAGACAAGTTGGGAAGAATATGTTTAGATATTTTGAAAGATAAATGTTCTCCAGCGCTGCAGACCGGTACAGTGCTGCTCTCAATCCAAGTTTTGTTAAATGCTCCTAATTCAGACGATCCATTAGCAAATGAAGTAGCTGAGCAGTGGAAGACCAATGAAGCCTAAGCCGCAGAAACAGCCAGAGCATGGACCAGGCTATATGCCATGAATAATATTTAAATTCAATCTCAACATCAAGTGTGCATCACTTCTTCTGTTCTGCAAACACCTCTTCCTTTTTGGTTTATGTGGGAAGTAAGAAAGTTCTGTTGTCCACATTCCTAGCTGATAAGGGTTGTGACCTAGCATGGACAGGTTAGAGGTCAGAAGCTAATGCATAGGCCCAAGGAGCTGTGTGAGGAAGGGCCTATCAGAGAGAAGAACGTGAAGTCACATGGCCAGGGGACTGTATCCCCGGAAATCCAAAGTTCAGACTTCCATAAGGGTCCTGCCTCATCCTGACCTGGTGGTAATCCTTCCAGTGGCCATGCTGGAAGCTACCCTTTCCTTCAGGGGAAGAAACATAGGCTTTCCCTACTCTGAACTCCATTTTTAATAAATGTTTCTTGATACCTCTTTTGTGTGTCAAGTACGTCTCTAACAAACCTGGCACCCAACGTGGGACTCCCCCAAACAAGGGGCACTCGACTCACTGCCTTGGAGGAAATGAGATTAAATTTACAGGATGAGCGCTCCTGTAAAAAAGGTGGTTTTTACAGTCCCTGTAAGTTACATCTCCAGTCCAAGCATGTGATCTCGGACCATGGGCAGGAGTTCAGAGGAAGTAAGGAAGGGAGAAAACTTTGCCAGGGGACCACGTAAGTCACAGATCAGGTCACCTGGGAACTTTCACTCTGGATCAGTCTTTTACTAAGCAAGGAGAGTTCAGAGTGGCAAAATCTTTATTGGCTCCTTTTTCCTCTCAGGAAGTTTTTTATTGGCACTAAGCAAATAGAGAAAACTTGGACAGAATCCAGGGAATTTGAGCCATGGCAGGAAGGAGAGCCCCTGGGGATATTGGGAGGATTCGATCTGCTCCAAGATCAAAAGAACTATGGTGGTCACTAGGGCTCAGGGACGTTAGTCCCAAGAGTGACCAACCTGTATTTCCCTAAGTTATCTGGTATCAGGTCCTCTAAGTGTTTGTCCCAGAAGCTGGAGTGGGCTTATTAGGGAGGAATTTAATCCTTAGAATTGGCCTGGAGTTAGAGTAAATTGAGATGACTAGTTGAATTTTGACCAGTCTAATCTGAAATTAGTTTATTTCTTAAAAAGAGAGGATCTGTATTGCTCTATTTGTTCTGTGTTTGTCTGTGTGTCTGTGAAGTGTTTTGTTAAACTGTCAATGCAGCCAGTCAGAGTGGTTGGGGCTGTGGCTGATCTCCTTCTCTCCCTCATTACAGCAGCCTCAGGAGTGAGTGGGCTGGAGAGAGAGAGAAAAAAAATGCCTTACTGTTTGGTTAATAGAAGGTTTGAAAACTTTTAGGAAATTGCTTTAAAAAAAAAAATCTTTCTTTCTGCATTCTAGAGCCCTGGCCAGGTTGTGAATGTGGAAAGGGAAATTTTGGCTCTTTGCAGAGTATTCAACTTAAAAAAAAATATGGCTCTATTAGTTAAATTGTTAAATTAAATTAAATTGTTAGGCTCTAAACCTCTAAGATTTCTTTTTAAGGAACAAAGAAGCTGGAAGAGATGGTGAGTATTTGTTCTTTTGAAATATAAAAGGAGGGGAGGAATATGAATGGGATGTGCTTGGACCTTGTATTCCCTCCCCCATCCCAATTCAGAAAAAGTTTAGCTTGATTGGGAAACCAATAGACAAAGATATGGAAGGTTATTGCGTTTAAAGATTTAAAAGTTGTTTGCTGTGATTTGTAATTGTTACTATTAGTTATTAAGCTCCCAAGTTTCACTCTTGGAAGTCACACTTTGTCAGTATTAAATTATTTAGGCTTTTTTGCCTGGGCAAGGAGGCTCTTTAATTAATCTGATTCAAAATTTTTTTGGATCTGGGAAAGTCCTCCTTAGATAAGGGAATGGCAGGCCATTCCCAACTTCACCTAAAGGAAGATCTCTTTTGTAACGGAAATTAGCAGAGTAAAAGATGGGCAGTCTGGAGTGAAAAGTTGAGTTTTGATTTAATGAGAGCTCAAGCTAAAATCTATACGTTAGGTTTGAATTGGGTCAATGTATCCGATACCAAAAGATGACGCGTGTAAAATTGCAAATTCATTTTAGAATTTCAGGGATTTCTCTTAGAAACTTTATATCTGTCCATGTGCTCAGACCATGTGGACAAGGGGAAGGTTACCTACCCCCCCACCCCCCCATATGATTTAAAGGCTGGGATGAGACTGGGAGACCTGGTCTGCTGGGCCTGGGAGGGGGGAGGGAAGCCAGAGGATGGTGTTTCAGCTCTTAAGGAAGTAGAGTAAAAGGGAAAAGGCTATTCACAGCTGAAAATGGCCAGTGACGTGGTGCTCTTCCTGTCAGAATTAAGCAGAAAGATATTGTTATTTGGCATATATGATTGTAAAGTGCTTAACATAATGATGGGTATATGTTAGCTGCAACATTAATCTAACGTAATTGTTACACAATTTTTAAATTTAGAGTTTGTTATCTATAGATTGAGGTTTTAAAAGGATGTGGTAGAAATGTGATCATTTGAAACTGACATTTGGTTATAAGTAAGCAGTGAAAATGCTGATGTTTGCTGTATAATGATAGATTTAAGCTAGAAAGGGGATTCCAGTGCAAACAGTTATAGTTAAAATGTGGAGGAAGGCTGGATAGTCTTGAGCAATGGGATTGAGAGTCTTGGAGAAATAAGGGTTTTGATTGCTGATGGTAATCAAATTTGAGATGACTCTATCTGAAAGGGTATCAGGTGATAGAGTGTGGTAAGCTGAATGGGTTAATGGCTTATTTTAAGTTTTAAGTAAACTTAAACAAGTTTAAATTTTTAGGTAATCCATCCAAATGTTATGTTAGGAATTGCATTGTCAAATTAATGATGAATTGGTTAAAAAAGAGCTGTTCAGAATTTTTTGTAAGAGTTTCCTTGTTGTAGGATTTTTATTGAGAAAATGAGAATCCTTTAAAAATATATACATATATTTATATGTATATGTAGGTGTGATTTTCAACCCTGTTCCATCTAAGGATGTATTAAGTATGTTAAAAGTTTATTTCTGCTGTTAAGAAGGAAATTTTATGAATCAACTATTTATGCTTTGTAAAAGGAAACTTACGGGCAAAAAGGGTTTGAAAAAGCTTTGGTTTTAGGTCTTGCCTTGTAATTTTTGTCAATTAGGTTCAAGGGGGCTGTGATAAATTGTTAAACTGTTCTTAAGAGAGGAAAATATTTTTTGTATTAAGAAATGCTTTGTAAAATTTTTTGTATGGTTTTTGGAAGGCCTACCCAATTTGTATTTGTAAGTTAATTTGTTATATTAAGGTTTTATGGTTTTATGGGGACTGGAAAATAAGAGACAAGGAACTATACAGCTCCTCTTCAGGCAAGACTGGAAGGTATGGAAACCTCTCCCTTTCATTTTCTCCTTCTCTTTCTCCAAGCACCTTGGAAATGGTTTTCGGAGCTGACCCCAGGTCTCAGTAGGTCAGGCAGCTAGAAGGCTGTCTTGCAATCAGGTTTTCAGCCCAGTGGCTGTGTTCCAGGCTGTACACCTGGGCACACCCTCCAAAGCATAGACAAGGACGGACGCTCTATTGGGAAATGTGTGCCCAACTCTCTGAATTCCCTAGGCGCTAGGGAATTAGGGTTATCTCTTTTCCCTTGTATCTTTTCCCAAGGCTTACTTCCACATCCTCCTTTATGGAGGAAGGGTCTTTCAGTCCCATGCCTGTAATGGGTCAATCCTCTTCAATCCCCAAAAATTTGCCTTTGGGTTTGTCTTTTACAAAATTGGGAAAAATTTAGTTTCTCTAAAGAAAAGGAAAAAGCTGGTGTTCTTTTGCAACACTGTTGGCCTCAGTATTACCTAGAAGGTCACAAAGCATGGCCCGTTTTGGGGACTTTAAAAATGAATACTCTTTTACAGTTAGAATTGTACTGTGTGCCTAGAAGGAAAATGGATAGACGTTTCCTATGTAATAGCCTTTGTCCAGCTCTCTCAGGACCTTGTTCTCAGGAAAGATTGTGAGATGCCTGGAGCTAGAACTGCCCCTCAAAAGGAACAATGGGGCTCAACCAGACATTTTCGATGATCCCCTTTCTTATGCCCCTCAGGGTTTTGGCCTTCTCCCTCTCCCGCAGCACCAACAACCGGTCTTGCTGAGGTGTGACCCTCTGCAGTCCCTCTCCCTGAGGCAACTTTGCTTAGGCCTCAGGCCCTACTCCCACAGCAGTCTCTGGGTACCTCCCCTGCTGACCCCCTCCTCTCCTCAGGTGTCAGCTGATCATTTGGCTAATGGTGACCCCACAATACCAAGGATGGAATTATCAGAAGAGTGAGGATGGGGAAAAGGAGATCATATGATAATTTGCTTATTAGAAGTCCTAACAACTGCACTTCGAAAGTAAGTAAATTAAAAAAAAAATTAGGGAAATTACTCAGGGAGAAAAGGAAAACTCTGCCCTTTTTCAAGTAGAAGCTATTATCCTGACTATTGAAGGGACAGCAGTTACAACCTTGAAGTGTCTAGGTTCAGCACATAGTCACAGCCATGGGTAGAGGGTGAAGGGGGCTGGGTCAGGATGGAGAAGCCAGTCAGTGGCTGTCTGCATTTGGTAAGACAGCCCATTCTTCTGTCAATAATTTTTATGATATGAAAATGCAATTGATGTCATCTGAAATTTATTGTTTATGTTCACAGCTAAAACAATTTTGTTAGCCATTTATAGTTCTAATGCTAAAACCTAAAGCTGGTACACTGCGTGTATATGCGTGGAAAAGAGGAGCAGTCCTCAGGCTAGTCAAAAAGTACAGCCCCAGCAGCTGAGGAGATTGTATAAAGAACTTGCTTTGGTGAGAATCTGAAAATGTATAAGAAATGATCTTCAGTGATTGGCTTTTTAGGACAAATTTAAGATCTAAGATGTAAGATAAAATCTTTGAGAACTTTCTTTCTGAATGTAATGGGAATAATTAGATAAAGGAAAGGAAACCCAAGTATACACAAGATGTTGTATCATTGTTCCATAGACCAAGACTGGGATTGAAAGTTAACTGTAATTGTATCTTATCTACAGAGGGACTCCGGGGAAGGAGTCTCTTACTGAGAAAGGGTGGTCCCAGGTGGTCTGGGGGCTCCAGGAATGGTCTTGATGGGAGTAGCCAGTAAACTGGAGATTTGGATTGATAGGATTGAGAGTGGGAAGTAGAACAGAGATTTGGGCAGAGAGATCTTCAGTTTGGGGAAAAGAATTTCACTCTGAGAGGTAGGTAGCCTCTGGGAATATTTGGCATTGATGGAAAAATTAAATGTTTTTTTGATTTGAATTCACTTCACGAACATAAGTTGAAGTTAGTGTTTGAACTTATCATATGTATAGTTCATTCTTTTAGATTGAGCAGGATTAAAAAGGCACAGACTAGTTGGGAAACAGATGTAAATCTATTAGAGCAATGACTTATGATTGTTATTTAACCAGGAACTAGAACATATATAAAAAGGCATGTAAGTCACTTAAGACTTGCTTCAAAAGATGTTCCTTAGCCAATGTGATATTATAGTCATCTCTAAAACTGATTATTGGAGCCTGCTATTTTAAGATTAACTGACTGTCCTTCTGAGTCTAATTCCAGGTGTGGATATCTAGAAAAGTGGCCTGAGCCACTGATCCATGATGCCAGTAAGTCTGTGAGATGCTGGTATCAACTACAAGGGGGTGATCTCATGGGAAGCCTGGGAGAGCAACTGTTCAGCCTGAATGGAGGTAGGACTCTCCTGACTCAATTTCCCCATTGACACTTGGCAGACTTTAAGCCTGGCTGAATGCCAGTTGACAATCTACTTCTACCTGGAATTGACATGAAGTTAGGGAGATGGTGTTTCCCTGAAATGTCCCTACTCTTTATGGCAATTTCCTATATAATCAAAAGTTTTGTAGGCATAATACCAGATCTATTAAATAATAGGTTGTTGGTAGGGGAACATTTGAGGTTAAGTCTAAAATTAAGCTATTAGGCTTAGGACTTTAGACCAACAACAATAACTTAGGGTCCTTTAATTCTTAGTAATAGTGTGGAGACAATCAGGTCAAGGGCTTGTGAGGCTAGCATATGTAGATACGATTTTGTCTCAGTTGGTTAATGTTAAAAGAAAAATGGTTTGTGGTCTGTAGACCACAATATATTATAATATATTGTAAATGCTTTAAAAGAAGCGTCACGTGACCAGAAGTTGGAATTGTTTTATGATGTGATAAGTACTGTGTTAAAAACGATTATTGTATTTCTGTAAGTACTGGAGCCTGTTACTGACTCTAGTGAAATCTCATCTTCCTGATGGGGGGAATGAATAGTGAATCCGTGTAAAATGTATAAGTCACGTTTAAATGTGACTTTCTTAAACATGACAATTGGCCAAAGTTTCAATTTTGATTTTGTAAGAGTGATAGGAATGGTGGTCATCTTCATGGGGGTGGATGATGTTCCTCCCCAGACTGCTGTATGAGATGGAAGCTCAAAATGGACAGTTCATTGATTTACCTTTTTCTTTGAATCTCTGTATCTGTACTTATAACAAGGGGACTGCCCCCTGTAATTTGTCAATGTGTTGGTCAACTTTGCTTCCTTCCCATATTCATATAAAAGGGAGATAGATGAAGGGAAGAATTCATAGGGGAAAGAAAGTGAGGAGGTATTTGTTGATTGGATTTGGGTGTGGAAACAGAAATTTTAATAAAGAAAGAGGGGGGATTTTGTGGTAAGTAAGAAAGTTCTGTTGTCCACATTGCTAGATGATAGGGGTTGTGACCTAGCATGGGCAGGTTAGAGGTCAGAAGCTAATGCACAGGCCCAAGGAGCTGTGTGAGGAAGGACCTATCAGAGAGGAGAACATGGAGTTGCATGGCCAGGGGACAGTATCTCGGGGAAATCCAAAGTTCAGACTTCCATAAGGGTCCTGCCTCATCCTGACCTGGTGGTAGTCCTTCCAGTGGCCATGCTGGAAGCTACCCCTTCCTTCAGAGGAAGGAACGTAGGCCTTCCCTACTCTGAACTCCATTTTTAATAAATTTTTCTTGATACATTTTTTGTGTGTCAAGTTGGTCTCTAACTATTTGCATTTAATGGACACAGTCCTAGAAACATTACAGAATAAAAACTCAGACCATCTTCAGTCCTTTGGTGACTAAATGTACATTAGCAGTCTCTGTCTTGTCCTGATTCACTGTTGTAATGCATGAGCAGAGGCTAGAAGTATCATCTGGATTGCTGTGAAATTGTGTAAAAGCAGTGGCCCAGCTCTGTGGTCACTGTGAATGAAATTAGTTGTCAGTTAGCTGCAGGGGTGTGTCTTTTTTTTCTTCCAGTTTTGTGGGCTCCTTCTCCCTTTTTATGGCGATGCCAATTGCATTGGTTAAAACAGCTAACCAGTTGTACTTTAGAACATGCCCTCTAGCCAAGTCTAACTCCTTAGACACTGTACATGGACAAGCCTGGGTGTTTGAACAAAACTGGGAACAGTAAACATCCCAGCCCTCACTAATATCGTGATTCTGCTGTCAAGTGTAGAAACCTTCCTTCCAGAAAAGCTTGTGACCATTTTGTATGGCTTGCCTGGAAACTTCTGTAAATCTTATGTTTTAGGAAAATATTTCTTTGCTATTCTACTTTGCCTTTGTACAGTTTCTTTGGCTGCGTTTATTTCATTTCCCTAATGTGACAATAGTATTTGAAGACTGAAACTCGTCCAGGACATTTTCTGTTTTGGGTCTTTGCCATCTGACATTACACAGGAAGACGTGGACTTTGCCAGTTTCTTTTCATTGATGCAGATATGCGATAAAATGCTGTTAAATGAATACTCACAAACTGATCCCAAAATACAGAAATCGCTAAAGTGACTGACATGTTAATTAAAATAAACTAAAGTGTACAAAATTATCACTGTCTGATCAGTTAGATGACGATTGGTATCTAGACCTAGAATGTTCGATAATTACTGTCCAGGGAAAGACTGACAGCAAGCAGCAGTTGTGATGGGCAAATGTGTAACTTTCCTTTTGTGCCACTTCATGTCTGGCATTGATATGGGTATTATAATTTTGTTTCTTCCCAATTTGTCTGAATTGAATACATGACCTTTAGTATTTTATAGGACAACAATAGATTTGCTAATTATTCAATATTTGCTGTCATTTATCACAATCTTATCTACAGACCAGATGAACAAAATATTGACCAGCTAAACTGAAATATTAGAAAGTTTTCCTTAATTTGAAAGTCTTTCAATTTTTACTGTAATATAACCAATCTTTAAAGTTTCTGCATAATCTTTTCCTGATCCCATAGGTATTCTTCAAGGGAGCTCCCCTCAGCCCCTCTCCCACGCCTTTTTTTCTTCTTTAATTTGATTTCCCATGATTTTTTTTAGTTGTCCTATCTTTTTCTCTTTGCACTTTTCTCACTCTGCATATTTGATTTCTTTTTATTTTTAAGCCAATCATATGGCCAGTCAGTCTGAGTTATGTTCATGTTCATTGGCAGGTGGAACTTTTGTCTCTTGCAGTTCAAGGTGATGGTTGTGTACCCCATCTGAAGTTTCCCCACTCTTATCTCATATCATCTGGAGTTGCTTCAGAATGTGGTGCATTTTATTGTGCTCCTATGTAAGGTGAAGAATTATCTATTAAAATTACATTTTCAACATAAAAAAAGACAAGTAGAAGGGTTTATTCCAATCTTTGTGTCTGAGATATACAGTCACAATTTCATGATGTTCTAAGGCCACACTTTAAAAGAGCCTGGGGGCCCCAGAAGAGGGAAATGGGGATGTGGAACTGCCACCATAATCTTTGGCGGTGAGTTAACTGAAGGCAGAAGTCCTTATCATTTGGGGTGCTGGCAGCTAATGGCCCTTGGGAAAATTGAAATTTGAAAGTTACCGTTTGTGACTGTAAAATCAGATTTGATTTGATGGGGTTTGTCCTAAAACTAAATTATAATGTGGTCTCAATTGAAGTGAGATATGTTTTCCTATTTGGATAATTGTGATGGGGGGGTGGAACCATGATATCAGAAGGCAGAAACTAGTCTGAACTCTCCCAAAGTCCCCTCCCAGAAACTAAAAATTAATGCCTCAAGATGAATTCTGGAGAGACAAGACAGAGAAGGTGAAGCGATTTTCCAGCCCAAGGCAACTTAGAAGGCCAGTAGGAAAGGTCTCTCTCACTCAGGTAGAAGGCAATCACAGACCAGTGCAGGAAGTATCCTGGCAAGCCAGCAGCAGACCAAGCCCCAGCAAGCCAGCAGGCCAGCAGCAAGGTCTCTAGCTCCCAGCACAGCAGGCTAGAGGCTCAAGTATAGCAGGCCAAAGCCAGGTCCCATGACTCTGGCATAAGAAGCTTGAGGCAGTGCCCCTGCTACCCCAGGAACAGAGCTCAACAGTCACAAAATAGGCTGGGGAAATGAGCAAAAAATAAAATAAAATTGAAAAAGAACTTGACCAAAGAAAGTCACTTTGGTGACAGAGAAGGTCAAAACACAAACTCAATAATGTCCAAATTCCTCAAAGAAAAATGTGAATTGGCCTTGGGCCCAAAAAGAATCCCTGAGAGAACTCAAAAAGGGTTTTCAAAACCAAAGAAGAGAAGCAGGAGAAAAACTGGGAAAAGAAATGAGAGTGCTGCAAGAAATTCATGAAAAAAGAGTCAACAGCTTGGTAAAGGAAGCACAAAAATGGAAAATGGAAAAAAGATATATAAAAATCCAAAAACAATTCCTTAAAATGTAAAATTGGCCAAATGAAAAAGAAGGTATAAAAGCTCAAGGAAGAAAATAATTCCTTAAAATTTAGAATTGGGCAAGTGGAAGCTAATGACTCCATGAGACATCAAGAATCAGTCAAACAAAACCAAAGGAATGAAAAAATAGAAAATGGATAATTGTGATGTCTGGCATTCTAAGGCTAAAAGTCACACTTTAACAAAAGAGACACTCATTTGGCATTAAGTCTCTTCCACATAAAAGAAGAATCAAGGGACCAGAAAGAAGCATTTGGGTGAAGGTCAGTGCAGGGAGAAACAGCCATGGTTCTGTTATCAACGTATACTCCATAGGCTGTGGACAGAAATAGATGGAAATAGTTGAAGATCTGAGGAAACATACCTGGCCTAGCACAGTGGCATCGTCTGGCAGTTTCAGGGGGACTGGATGATCCCAGTATTTGTTGGCGTTTTCCCTCTCTCTTCCAAATACAGAACAACTAACAATACTGGACCAGTCTTCATGATAATCCGGGCTTCAGGAGGCTGAGGAACCCACAAGGAACAAGTCTATTCTGCATCTGAACGTTATTGAGGTGTGGAAACTAGTAGATAAGGAAGGGGGGTCTGCCGAGGGGCAGATGAGTCTTTCTGTTCAATACCCCCCCTCCTTCCGTTCCCTCCACCCCCACCCCACCCCCCAGGACTCCCAAGTCCAGGCTGGAGGATCATTTGTTGGTGGGTTCTGGGAAGATCTCTCGGTGTCCCAGGCGGGGTGGGTTCAGGGCCTCTCGCGGTTCTGTCCAGTCCATTTCCACGGTTCTGAGGCCCGACTCGGCCAAGGGCTCTGGATCTGCTGGGAGCCTTCAGGCAAGTGACGGGCCTGGGCCTCCCCGGCCAACCTGGCTTTTTCTCGGCTCTTTTCGCAGCCTTTCCCGGTGCGATCTAAAATGGTGAAGGGCCTCGGAGTGACGTGACATGTAGGGTGGAAGAGCCTTCCTCCGTAGTCAGCGGGGGTGCGGGGGGAGCGGTGGGGAGGGACGGCGGCATGGGGTGGGGATCTACTTGGGAAACCCCTGCGAGAGCGGAATCGGACCAACTGGCAAGCACAGCACCGGGGGCGGGGCCCGTGGGGCTCCACCTCCGGCTCCTCCTCCCTAATGAAACAGCTGCTGCCCGGCAGACGTGCTCAGAGGCCCCGCCGCTTGCCGCAGGTGCCAGTTAGCCAGCGTCGGCTCCGGTACCCGAGCCCTGGGTCTGCGCTCCGGGGTGGATCGTCGATATGGCCTCTGCTGCGGCACCGGTGAGTCCGTCCCGTCCGAACGATGTGCTCTGTCCCTCGGGGGACAGTCAGTCCTCCTCCAGCTCCGTGGGGATGCTTACGTGCCTGCTGGCAGGGGGCAGTGAGGTCCGACGGGGTCACCTGGAGGCTCCCTCCCTCTCCGTGTGTGTGTGTGTGTGTGTGTGTGTGTGTGTGTGTGTGTGTGTGTGTGTGTGTGTGTGTGTGTGTGTGTGTGTGTGTGTGTGTGTGTCCGTCCGTCCGTCCGTCTGTCTGCTTCGCCTGCAGCCTCCCGCTGCCCCCTTCTCCTTCAGACTGCTGGCCGCGCGCTTTGGGCGAACATCTTTCGGGGGAACTTATTGCCCACCCTGTGTGTTGAATCCTGACCTCGCTGCCTTCTCGAGCTCACCCCTCTCTAAAGCCCCCATCTAGCACCTGCTCGGGACTCCAGCAGCGCCTCTCCCCCCGCAATCCTCCCTCCTCACACCCCTACCCGGTCCCCCGTCCCCATCCCCCGTCCCCCTGCCCCGTACCCCGTCCCCCTGCCCCGTACCCCGTCCGACCTCCCCCGTCCCCCTCCCCCCTCCCCGTCCCCCTCCCCACTCCCCCTCCCCGTCCCCCTCCCCACTCCCCCTCCCCCTCCCCCTCCCCCTCCCCCTTCCCCTCCCCCCTCCCCGTCCCCCTCCCCACTCCCCCTCCCCCTCCCCTCTCCCTTCCCCTCCCCCTTCCCCTCCCCCCTCCCCGTCCCCCTCCCCCTTCCCCTCCCCCCTCCCCGTCCCCCTCCCCCTCCCCCTCCCCCCTCCCCCCTCCCCCTCCCCCTCCCCCTCCCCCTCCCCCTCCCCCACGTCCCCCGCCAGCTGCCGATTGCGACACCGTGGACAGTACCGGCGGTGAGATGCTGGAGAAAGCTCCCGGAGCTCCTTAGGCTAGAGTTCGGAAACTGCGAACCCGCAGCGGAGCCCCGATAAAGGGCCTTGCGGTGCTTGGCAGACCTTCGAGCTCCGAGCTCGGCGGCGGAAACATCGTAGCGAGAGCGTCGCAGTGTGCAGGGGCACGGTCAGGACCGGAGTGCCGGGACTTGTAGAGAGTGGGCAGAACCCACCTGTGGCCAGCCGGGCCCCGCAATGGGATAAGCCTCCTCTCAGGCGGGGGCCGGGCGGGCCTGGCACTTACCGTATCCCCTGTGCCCGTGCAGGTGCCACAAGACGCTGTAAATCAGGGTTAGGAACAAACCATGGCGAGCCGATGAGAAGTAAAATGCTAATAAGAGCTCTTGGAGAATATGTATTCACGTATTAAATATTACGATAATGGTAGCTATTCACTGAAATTGAAGCAGGCAGTTGAGAGGAAAATCTTCGCAGCAAATTTCTGTGACAGAAAGCTAATTTCTTTTTCTTTTTTTAGTTTTTAAATTTAATTTTGTTATTTTAGTTCTTTATCCTAATATTGTTCTTATTTTAATTATTTTTAATGGTTTACAATCGCTGCCATAAAATTAAGATTTTATCCCCCCCACACCTACCCCCCACTACCCCCCTCCCCCCCAAGGACCGCATACAGTTCTGTATAGGTTCTACATAGACTTTCCTATTGAGTACATTTTCACTATAGTCATGCTATGTAGTCAGACTAAAATAAATGGAAGAAATCATATAACAAGTCAAAACATGATACGCAAAAACACACACACACACAAGCATGAACTGCTACATTCTGCGAATGACTTCCATATTTCTTTCTCTGAGTGTGGAAGGCATTTTGCCTTGAGAACCACCATTGGGATTTTTTTTTTTTAAGAAGTTCTTGCGTTATTACGAAATTCCAAGTCTACCAGAAAAAACTCTCGCACGCTGTGGTCATTGCTGTGCACAAAGTTCTCCTGGTTCTTCTCCTTTCACTCAGCATCAGAACATATAAGTCCTTCCAGGCCTCTCTGAAGTCTTCTTGTTTATCATTTCTTATGGCGCAATAGTACTCCATTACATTCATATACCATAATTTATTCAGCCATTCCCCGATTGATGGGCATCCCCTTGACTTCCAGTTTTTGGCCACCACAAAGAGAGCTGCTATAAATATTTTTGTACAGGTGGAACCCTTTCCCATTTTTCTGATCTCTTGGGGATACGGTCCTAGCAGAGATATTGCTGGGTCAAACGGTATGCACATTTTTGTAGCCCCTTTGGGCATAGTTCCAAATTGCTCTCCAGAATGGTTGGATGCGCTGGCAGCTCCACCAGCAATGAATTAGTGTTCCAACTCTCCCACATCCTCTCCAGCATTTATCATTTTCTTGTTCTGTCATGTTTGCCAATCTTATAGGTATGATGTGGTACCTTGGAGTTGTTTTGATTTGCATCTCTCTAATCAAAAGTGATTTAGAGCATTTTTTCATATGATTATAGATATCTTTAATTTCTTCTTCTGAAAATTGCCTGTTCATATCCTTTGACCATTTATCAATTGGGGAATGACTTGTATGATTATACATTTGAGTCAGTTCTTTATAAATTCTAGAAATGAGGCCTTTATCCCCGAGCTTAGCCGTAAAAATTCTTTCTCAATTTACTACATCCCTCCGAATTTTGTTTGCATTGGGTTTGGTTGTGCAAAAACTTCTCAGTTTAATGTAATCAAAATTATCCATTTTGCATTTCATAATGCTTTCTATCTCTTCTTTAGTAAAAAATTCTTCCCTTCTCCATAAATCTGATAAATACACTATTCCTTGCTTCTCCAGTTTATTCATGGTATCAATCTTTATACCTAAATCATGTACCCATTTGGACTTTATTCTTGTGCACGATGTCAGGTATGGGTCTATGCCTAATTTCCACCTCACTGTTATCCAGTAGAAATCTAATTTCTAAGATAATAGGGAACTGGGTCTAGTTGATAAGAATAAGGGGCATTGATAAAATGGTAAAAAGCCATGAATTGGTAACTTTGAGAGGAAGAAATTCAAGCTAGTAACAGGCACAAGATATTAATAACCAATGCTCGGAGTTACTGGTTACAGAAATGCGCACTGAAATAACTGAGGTGTTACATCACACCCATCAGGTGATCAAAGACGACAGATGGTGGTGCTGTGAGAAAACAGGTACAGAAATGAACTGTTGGTGGGACAGGATAGTTCAACTATTCTTGAAAGTCATTTGGACCTGTCATGGGAGAACTCTCTCCTCTTTGAGTTCATGTGGTGGGTGTTCAGGTATGTCTAAGCTTTCATGATCCCATTTGGGATTTTCTTGACAGCTCATTTTACAGGTGAGGAAACTGAGGTAGTCAGGGTGAAGTACCTTGCCCTGGGTCTCCCAGCTAGAA
Organism: Notamacropus eugenii; assembly: GCF_028372415.1. NCBI lineage: Eukaryota > Metazoa > Chordata > Mammalia > Diprotodontia > Macropodidae > Notamacropus > Notamacropus eugenii. The sequence goes on from NC_092873.1 coordinate 24,730,359, forward strand.
GTATTTGAGGCCAGATTTGAAGTGAAGTCTTCCTGACTCCAAATCAGGTGCTCTGACCCCAACCTCTTTGAACCTGTGAAAAGGAAAGGTGTGTCCCCACTTATCTTTCCTTTTCAATGTTTTGAAATTGAAACCATTCTCCTGTCTTGGCAAACTGAGCCCCAAATATATGTTATACTTGTGAGTTCTTCTGAATGGGATTTCTCCTTCTCTTCTGAGCTCTTGCATTGTTAGGACCATATAGAAATTCTGTTTATTTTTGTGGGTTTGCAGCTTTCCTGAAGCTCTGTCGCAATGAATGGGGCAGCTCCGTGGTGCAGTGAATAGAGCACCAGTGCAGGAGTCAGGAGGACCTGAGTTCTAATCTCCCCTCAGACACTTGACACTCACTAGCTGTGTGACCTTGGGCAAGTCACTTAACCCCAATTGCCTCATCCTGGGTCATCTCCAGTCATTCTGATGAATATCTGGTCACTGGATTCAGATGGCTCTGGAGGAGAAGTGAGGCTGGAGACCTGCACAGCCCTCCCTCACTCAAAACAAAGTCAAGTGCAAGTCATATCATCATTTCTCTGATGGCATGGCCTTCTGGCAACGAAGGCCAATCGCACAAAATCTCAACGAGTATTTTGTTGATTCGCCATGATTTCCTCAGTAAGCCATCATGTCAGTGGTGAGGAGGGATATTTTTGACTCCTCTCTCTCTCTGCCCACCTTTATGTCTTCTGTGTCTTTCTCTTGTCCTGCTAGTAAACATTTCTAGAAGCAAATTAAATGATGGTGAAGAGGGTGGGCATCTTGGCTTTAATCCTGTACTTATTAGGGAGACCTTGTGTGTATCCCCATGGCATGAGATACTTCCTTCATGTTTTACCTTGATGCAATTTCTGATGTTAAAAAAAAGTTCCCTGTCCACCTATACTTTGTAGGATTCTTAGCATAAAAGGTATGGTACTTTGCCAAAGACTTTTTTTGTTGACCTCTGCTTCCTGGCATAAAGACAACTTGGTCCAAGTGAGTGATTTCTTAAATGAATTACTCTAGTTGACTTAACAGATTTTATTTTAAAGTTTTTTAATCAATCAATATCCATTCATGATATTAACCTATGAAAAAGCACAAAAGAAAAGAAGAGTGACAGCTTGGCAGCACCGGTCAATATTAAGGGTATTTGAGGTGTTTCAATCTACCCTGACTGTGACTGGTCAAGGCAGATTGTGAAGGACAAGCCAAGAAGCTGCTAGAATGAATGGAAAATTCTTTTTTAAAAAATTTATTTTTATTTTTTATTTTTTAATTTTAAATTATTTTATTTGTTTCACTTTGCTACAATCACTTCCATGTATCTTAGATATTTTTCCCCTCCCTCACCCTCCTTACCCCCTTCTTCTCCACTCCCTCCCCAAAACAGTGTACAGTCTTATATAGGGTCTACATTCCTATTAAATACATTTTGACGTTAGTCTTGTTGCATAGAAGAATTAAAATGAATGGGAGAAATCATAAAACAAAACAAAGCCTCACGCAAGAGAAAATGGTCTGCTTCATTCTGCAATCCAATTCCATAGTTCTTTCTCTGGATGCGGAAGGTGTTTTATTGAGAATTTTTTAGGTCCTTGCATTGCTGTGAAGGACTAAGTCTACCAGAAAAATTTCTTGCACACTGTGGTTGTTGCTGTGAACAAAGTTCTCCTGGTTCTGCTCCTTCCATTCAGCATCAGTTCATGTAAGTCCTTTCAGGCCTCTCTGAAGTCTTCCTGTTCATCATTTCTTATAGCACAATAGTATTCCATTACATTCATATACCACAACGTGTTCAGCCATTCCCCAATGGATGGGCGTCCCCTTGATTTCCAGTTTTTGGCCACTACAAAGAGAATTGCTATCAATATTTTTGTACATGTGGGACTCTTTTCCATTTTTATGATCTCTTTGGGATACAGTCCTAGGAGCAATATTATTTTTTTAATTAATTAATTTATTTTAATGTTCTACAATCACTACCATAAAACTTAGATTTTACACCCCCCCCACCTACTCTCCACAGCACCCCCCTCCCTCCCCAAGATGGCATACAATTCTATATAGGATCTACATATACTTTCCTATTGAACACGTTTTGTTGACCTGAAAGCTTGGTTAAAGAAAAGGCAACAGGCTAAATGCATACATTTTATAATTTAATTAATTAATTAATCAATTCCCTATTAAAGAAAACAGTAACATAATGCATTATGGAGCCAGAAATGTTCTGGCTACCAGTGCAGAAATCTTCTGGCTTATATACATTTTGCCGTGACAAAGGAACTCTCCTAGTTGAACAAATCATAAATTCAGTAAGACAAGACAATTAGCAAAGTAATGTCGGTTGGGCCTTGCAATTCCAGGCTGTGTAAACATATGTCTCTGTGACAAGGAAAGAAATCCCACCACTAGTGAGTGGCAGGCTTCCTGCCCTAAACAGATAACTGACATAGGAAGGAGTAAACAAAGTTCAATAGAAATTACGACCTAAGATGTCTATATTTTCTTTACCATTAATATGCCATTACAAACATGGTATATGTCTATAGATAATAAGATATGGAAAATGTCCCATTATTCAAGATAGTGTCTTAGGTTAAAGGTCTCTTAAGGAATGTTAAGTCAGACCTGGCAGGCTTTTGTTGACATAGGAAGAGGCATTCTCTGAGTTTGCTTCAGAGAGAACAAAGAGATTATTCCAAAATTTTATGTTAAACATTATCAGTTTTCACTATAGTCATGTTGTGTAGACAAACTAAAATAAATGGAAGAAATCATATAACAAATCCAAACGTAATACACACACACACTAACATGATCTGCTACATTCTGCGAATGAATTCCATGGTTCTTTCTCTGAGTGTGGAAGGCATTTTGCCTTAGAAAACCATTAGGAATTTTTTTTTTTTTAAGTTCTTGCGTTATTACAAAGTTCCAAGTCTACCAGAAAAAGCTCTTGCACACTGGGGTCGTTGCTGTGCACAAAGTTCTCCCGGTTCTGCTCCTAGGAACAATATTACTGGGCCAAAGGGTATGCACATTTTTGTAGCCCTTTGGGCATAGTTCCAAATCGGTCTCCAGAATGGTTGGATCAGCTCATAGCTCCACCAGCAATGAATTAGTGTTCCAACTCTCCCACATCCTCTCCAACATTTATCATCTTCCTCTTTGGATGGAAAATTCTTAAGCTACTGAAGATTAAAGTTGTGTTGAGACTTTGAAGATACTCTATATGTACCGTTCCACATCCATAGTCTCCCATCTCTGAAAGACCAGGAAGCAATGCCTTCCCATCGGTCCTCCATGTCAGGCTTGGTCATTGTTCCTTCCATTTCTGTATCTATTGTGTTTTCCTGATTCATTCAGTATTTCATTCCTGTAGGTCTTCTGAAGCTGCTCTGAATTCTTCATATTCATCCTTTCTTATAGTTCCATAGACATTCATGCGCTGCACTGTTTACCCATTCCCCCTTTGATGGGCATCTCCTTTGCTACGTATCATCTGAGTCGTACCCACTAACTGGGTTTATCTTTGGGGATTTGTCCTGGGCCAACTTCTCTTCTCCCTCTAGATCAGCGCTTCTTAACCTTTTTCCACTTTGACCTCATCGCTTCTTAAACTGTGGCTCATGACCCCATATGGGCATCTGGACGACTGCCCTTGAGGATCTCATCAGCTCATAGGTTCAGTGATCATGTCTGTGCTAATCATTCTCAGATCTATTTGTCCAGCTCCAACTAATCTCTCCATTCACCTCTAGTGCTAAGGTCAACTTGGGGAACAAAGTCATTTCGATAATTCTTGTGCATGTAAAGTATTAGTGTCTCCTGAGAGACTGTAGTATATGCCAGAATTTCTACATTGGTTCTTTTGTTGAAATGGCCCATGAGGAACTGATAAATGTCTTAGGTAAGTGGACTCCAGCTAAGCCTTGTGAAATTAGTTCCATTTGTTTATAAATCCAAGATCCTAATATTTTCTTACACAACAGTTTGCAGTTTTTCAATTATTTGTTCTGTGACAGCTAGGGGGCACTATAGTACATAGAAGACCTCAGTTCAAATTCAGTCTTAGTCACTTACTAGCTGTGGGAGTCTGGGCAAGTCATTTACCCTCTTCCTCACTTTCTTTACCTGTAAAATAGGGATAATAATAATGCCATCTTGCCCTGAAAAAGACAGAGTATTAAGAGCTGGGGCAAGGGTGGGAACAGACTTCTCATGCCCAGTTTTGAAAAAGAGTATTTTGCAGCAGAGCAGGAGGGGCAGAACACAAGTTGGCACAAAGGTTAGTCAACAAACATTTATCAAGTGACTACTGTATGCCAGGCACTATGCTAAGTGTTGGAGATAGCAAAAAGGGCAAAAGACAAACTCTGTCCCCAGGCTAATGGATTACACAGCATACAGGTTTACATAGTTTGGCTGTCAAGAAGATAATCTTGATGGATTGTTGTGTGTGTGTGTGTTTGTCCTTCGTTGCCAAAGAAGAGCATGCCATCAGGGAAATAATGACATGACTTCCACTTGACTTTGTTTGGAGTGAGGGAGGGCTGTGCAGGTCACCAGCCTCACTTCTCTTCCAGAGCTATCTGAATCCAGTGACCAGATATTCATCAGAATGACTGGAGATGACCCAGGATGAGGCAATTGGGGTTAAGTGACTTGCCAAGGGTCACACAGCTAGTGAGTGTCAAGTGTCTGAGGTGAGATTTGAACTCAGGTCTTCCTGACTCCTGCACTGGTGCTCCATCTACTGCACCACTGAGCTGTCCTGCTCTTGGTGGATTATCAGAACCAGGGAGAGAAGAGAGCTCAATTAGGGCAGAGAGGCAAGCATGGATGGCAGAGGGGGACTTGAAGATGATCAGGCTGGGGAGATGGATAGGTCAACACATCCCTTGGTGTGTCTTGGAGCAAAACTCTGAAACTACCCCTTTAATAACTATTCCCCCAAATCCCCTCCCTGTGCCTGTTTCTAACAGGGGGGTTTAATGCAATTTTTCCATGCTTTTTATTTATGTGAGGTGGAGGTCTGGTAGACTAACATAGCTTCCAGGAGAGCTGCTCTGAGTCATAGGGGCCCAAAGAGGCCTGAGTTAGTTTCCTCTCATTGTTTTCAGTCGGACTCTCTGTCGGGTTATTTTTACATTCTGACCTGATAGAATAAAGAAAAGATGTCCTGAGAAGCAGGAGAGCACTTCTGGTCCTTGAATTTGGGTATGGCTTGGTAGGACCAGTGCCACAGAGAAACTGAACTACCTAATGATTCCAGTCCTAGTGGAATAGGAGAGATTTTGGCCAGAAAGCCTTGGGTTTCCTCGGCTGTGTCCATATACTAATAATGCCTTTGCAAAAGCTCCTCAGTGTTGAATAGGTCATTGAAACATGGGGGCTGGTTACTGGTTCACCTCACAAATAGAGAGAATGTGGCCAGTAGGGGCTGAAGCTGATGGCAGAGAGAGGAGATCCCCACAACCCGTCAAGGAATCCTGGAGTTTGAGGGAGAGATTGGACTTACGTAGGCCTAAGAGAGTATGGCCTTAGTGTACCAAGTTGTGTCAGCTGCGTCTTTTTCTTGATCTTTGCTTTCTATAAAAATACGTGAATCCATGACCATGAATGCTTGTATTTAGTCCCTGTGTTGTGTTCTGCACCTAGAATGGAGAGTTGAAGCCTCTAGTACCTGTCTGGGGTACACCAAAATACTCTCATCGGTGGGGCTCGCTCAGAAGCTCTGTTTTTGTTTTTTATCGAGATGTATCTTTAAATCTAGACAAGGGCATTTTACCTGTAGGCTAGAAAGCAAGTTCTTGGTTATCGTCATTCTGGATTCCAGAGGAAACAGTTCAACCTTAATTCCTAAGAGGCAGCAGAACAGCAAACCTTGTTCTGTATCCTTGTGGTAACCTCCCATCTCTTGGTCTATCTCAGATCAGCACTGCCCCCCCATTCTTTTGCCTCTCTCTCTGGCTGTTCTCCCACTTTTGGAATGCTCTCTCTCTTCTTTTCTTTTTCCTGGTTTCCCTGGCTTCCTTCTAGTTCCAACTAAAATTTCCCCTTCTATAGGAAATCAGGTTTTCTGACTCCCAGTCCAGAGCACTCAAAATCCATCCAGTACAAGATAGCTCTTTATTTTCTTCACTGCAGAAGGAATGCTTAAAACACCAAAATACTCCTTTCACAAATATTGGAAACTTGAAAGAATAGCCCCTTCCTCTAACATTGGCTCTGGGGAAGTAAAGACCTCCAGGAATCTTGTAGAACATCCTGAATACCTATTTTCTACTCATTGAATCTGTATTGTCTGAGTGGCTCACAGGCCCGCCTTTCTCCCCAAGCAGGGCCTGGCTCTCTTGTCCCTTGAGCTACAGAATGCTACTGGGTTTTTTGTGGGAGGATGCCCCAGCTCCTCACAGAAGGCAGCGGGGAAGGAAATGCAGAAACAACAGCTTAGGACCTGAGCGCCAATCTGGGGTTTGCGCAGGCCTACAGAAGGTGGTCTGGTGGCCCTGTACTGTGGATTTCTGGTTGTTGCTGCCTGGGACCAAGTGGGGGTGGGGAGACAACCCCTTCTTCACCATTCCTGGAAGTTTGAGGGGGACCTGGCATCGTCCATGTCTCTTGAAAGAGAAAGAGACCTAAAGTTACCCTGCCCATTCCTCATGGCACCATAGAAGATGCGATGGGGGGTGCAGGGCGTGGTTCATGCTTTGCCTGTGTCTGGTGGAAAATCCAGGTGCAGAAATCCTTGAATGCTGAGAAAGCAGAAATTTGAAACATGTTAAAAAGCCAAACCAAGGGGGGCCATGTTCATTTAAAGGAACTGAAGATCCTTTAAAAAAAATAACACAAAGGGCCCATTTTAGGCAAATGTGCAGGACTTCAGGGGAAAAGAATAGCCTTCAGACTTTCTTTCTCCTGAAAATATTTTATCTCTTTCCAGGTTATGAAAAAATTGGCATCAACCCTGCTGTCCAGTGAAAATGACAGAGCACCAGGGGGCACCTGTGACTTGAAAAATGAATACTGGCATGATGATCGTTGCTGCTTGTACTGCCTGCCTGGTGAGGGCCTCCCTCTGACCCTCCTCACTGATCTGCCCCATGCCCACCTTCCTGTCCCTGGGGCCAGAGTCAATCCCTCTCCTTTAGTCTCCAAAGGCCAAAGTCAGAATCTGGTGGTTTCTCTGACTCATTAAAGTTTTCAAAGGCCCTCCCCTTTGCAGTATTCCTAGGGGTGAAGTAACCCAGCTGTTCTCATCCTGCTTTGTTCTAATATGTTCTGTGGCTCACAGCTGCTTTTAGGTGAAAGTATAATTTCTCAGCCTGGCATTTCCAGCCTTCCCTTCACGTGTGGCCAGGCTTCACGAGGCCCCACTCACTGAACTCTCTATGTCACCCTCCTCTGCCCTCCTTCAGACCTCTCCACCTCTCTCTTGACTTACTGCAATAGATATCCTTCTGGTGGCTCTCTGTACCTTCACTTCATCTCCTTTTCAGTCCTTCTAGCCTAACCTGCTCAAGGAGTCTCTATGCTTCCCTGGTGCCCTTAAGAAGCGCTCCTGACCCCTCAGAGTGGCCTTTTGAGTCTGGGTCTGAAACCAGAGGCCTGCTGGGCAGACCAGAACAGGGACAGCAGGATGGTGCTGGTGGGAGGGGGCACAGTGTAGACTTGCTGGATTTCTGGGTGGAATTGGATCATGGAGCCATTCCTACAGATCCTGCGACACAGTGATGGACCTAAAGCCCAGCTGGGGCAGAGCAGGAAGGAGGTCCCCAGACACTTGAGACTGTCACCCCACAGTGCCCACCTTTCTGTGGTGCCTGAGAGCTAGGCATGATGATTAGGGTTTTTGGTACTAGAAGGCAAGGGAGGATGTCTGCCCAGATCAAGAGGTAGAGAGAAGCCTGGGAGGAGGAATAGGAATTGATGTGAAGTGAGGCAAGCAGAGACAAGAGGGCTTCCAACAACATAAGTGGAAAGAACAATGATCTCAAAGGGACTTCTGGGTAATTGGAAGGACCAGGGCTGACCCTGGAGAAAAGCTAACAAAAAGCACCTCCCTCCCTTCTTTTCAGAGGTGAGGGCCTATGGGAGTGGAATACTGTATACACTGAATGGGAATCTTCTACTTTGTAACCAGGCAGCATTCTTTCTTTGACTTTTAAAAAAAATTTAATATTTAAAAAAAATTAATCTTTTATTTTTTTCCTTAATTACATGTAAAAACAATTTTTAACATTTGTTTTAAAAAATTTTTAAGCTCCCAAAATCTCTTCCCTCCTCCATCCCCTCTCCCTCCATTGGGAAGGTAAGCAATTGATACACATTTTACATGTGCAGTCATGTAAAACATATTTTATTATTAGTCATTTTGTAAAAGAAAATGGACAGAAAATGAAGAAAAATAAGGAAATTAAAGAAAAACTTTCCTCAGTCTGCATTGAAACTCCTTCAGTTCTTTCTCTGGAGACAGATAGCCTTTTTAATCATAAGCCCTTCAGAATTGTCCTGGAGCATTGTATGGCTGACATTAACTAAGTCATTCACAGTTAATTATTGTTACAATGTTGCTGTTACCGCATACAATGTTTTCCTGGTTCTCTTCACTTCACTATGTATCAGTTCATGTAAGTCTTTCCAAGGATTTTCTGACATCATCCTGCATGTCATTTCTTATAACACAATAGTATTCCATCACAACCATATTCCACAACTTGTTCGGTCATTCCTCAACTGATGGACATCCCCCCAATTTCTACTTCTTTGCCACCACAAAAAGAGCTGCTATGGGTATTTCTGTACATACGGGTTCTTTTCCTTTTTGTTTTTATGTCTTTGGGAGATAGAACTAGTAATGGTATTTCTGAGTCAAAGGTTATGCATGGTTTTGTAGCCCTTTGGGCAGAGTTCCAAATTGCCCTGCAGAAGAGCTGAATCAGTCACCAATGCACTTCACTAATCATGCATTAGTGCTTCGATTGTCCCACAACCTCTGCCAAGATTTGTCACTTTCGTTTTCTGGCATTCTAGCTGTACTAGGTGTGGGGTGGTACCCCAGAGTTGTTTTAATTTGCATTTCTCTCATTTAGAGCATTTTTTCATATGACTATAGATAATTTTGATGTTGATAGATGTTTTGTCTGAAAACTGCCCATTCATATCTTTTAACTGTTTATCAATTGAGGAATGGCTCTTACTTGCATAAATTTCATGCAGTTCCCAATATATTTGAGAAATGAGGCCTTTATCAGAGAAATTTGCTGTAAAATTTTTTTCACTCATGATTACTATGTATTTCCTTCCATCCTATTTCTTCCTATTTCTCTCTCTCTCTCTCTCTTTCTCTCTTTCTCTCTTTGTCTCATTTCACCGTCCTTCCTCAAAAGTGTTTTGCTTCTGACCATTGCCTCCCCCAATCCACCCACCCTTTTGTCAGTCCCCTTCCTCTTCTTTTTTCCCTTCTCCTCTTACTTCCTTGTAGGGTAATATCGATTGCTATACCCAACTGAGTGTTTGTCATTTCTTCTTTAACGCAATTCTGATGAAGGTAACGTTCAGGCACTTCTCATCCCATCACCCCCATCTTCCCCTCCACTGTGAAAGCTCTTTTTGTGCATCTCTTTTATGCAAGATAATTTACTTCTTTCTGTCCCTCCCTTTCCACTTGTCCCTATGCATTCCTCTCTCATCCTTTAGTTTTACTTTTTTAGATATCATCCCATTGTATTCAACTCACAGTCATGCACTCTCTTTATGTATACTCCTAACTGCCATCATAATGAGAATTATGAGTATCACTTTCCTATGTACGAATGTAAACAGTTTCAACTTATTGAATCCTTTAGGATCTCTCTTTTCTGTCTATCTTTTTATGCTTCTCTTGAGTCTTATATTTGAAAGTCACATTTTCTGTTTAGCGGTGGTCTTTTCATCAGGCATGCTTGAAAGTCCTCTTTGGAGATGTACATTTTCTGGGGTAGGTGATACTTGGTTGTAATCCTTTATAGCTCCTTTGCCTTCTGGAATATCCTGTTCTAAGCCCTCCAGTCCTCTAATGTAGAGACTGCTAAGTCTTACGTTATCCCAACTGTGATTCCTCAATATTTGAAGGATTTCTTTCTGCCTGCTTACAGTATTTTCTTCTTGACATGGGAACTCTCAAATTTAGCTATAATATTCCTGGAAAGTTTTCATTTTGGGATCTCTTTCAAGAGGTAATTGGTAGATTCTTTTCATTTCTATTTTACCCTCTGGTTCTAGAATATTAGGGCAGTTTTTATTGACATTTTCCTGAAAGATGATGTCTAGGCTCTTTTTTTTGGTCATGGCTTTCAGGTAGTCCAATAATTCTTAAATTATCCCTCCTAAATCTATTTACCAGGTCAGTTGTTTTTCCGATGAGTTATTTAACATTTTCTCTGTTTTTTTCATCCTTTTGATTGTGTTTGAGTGATTCTTGATGTCTCATGCAGTCATTAGTTTCCACTTGTCCAATTTTAATTTTTAAAATTCTTTTCTTTAGTGAGATTTTGTACCTCCTTTTCCATTTGGGCAAATCTGCTTTTCAAGGCATTTTTCTCTTCATTGGATTTTTGTGCCTCTTTCACCTTTTAGCCTAGTCTGTTTTTTAAGGTTATTATTTTCTTGAGTATTTTCTGTGCCTCCTTTACCAAGCTGTTGACTCCTTCTTCATGATTTTCTTACATCACTCCCATTTCTTTTCCCAATTTGTCCTCCAATTCTCTGGCTTGATTTTTAAAGTCTTTTTTGAATTCTTCCATGGTCTGAGACCAATTCATAATTTTCTTGGAGGTTTTGCATGTAGCAGTTTTGACTTGTTTTCTAATGAATTTGTGCTTTGATCTTTGCTGTCACAAGAGTAACTTTCCATAATCAAGATTTTTTTTTTTGCTATTTACTCATATTTCCATTCTATTTCTTGACTTTTAACTCTATGGTAAAGTGAGGTTCTGCTTCTGGAGTGCAGGTGGCACCATCCCAAGCTTCAGGAATTTTATGCAGCTGTGTTCAGAGGTAACTCTGGGGACCTCTAAGTTGTTGGTTCTTCCAAGGTGGTATGACCTAGGAAGAGGTGTGTTTACTACTCTCCTGGCCTGTGCTTTTGTTTGTGAGCAACCACAAGCACTCTTTACCTCCTGAAGCTGGGACTGGGATCCCAGCTTCCCTGTGGCCATAAGCTCTCGGGAGTTAGTGCTCCTCCTTGCCCTAAGACTGAGATCCAGGACTGCAACCCAAATCCAAGTATGGGCAATGCAACAGAACCCTGCCTCAGGTGCAAGCAAAGAGACCCTTGTAATACCTTGTGAACAGTCATCTGACCACCTTACCATGTGGAGACTGAGGGGTCTGGAAACCACCACTGCTCCCAATGTCACCTGCTGGTTTGCTGGCGCCAGGTCTGTGCTCACGCTGTCTGTGCTGGACAGCATTTCTCTCCCACCCAGGTGGGATAGGTATTTTCTACCACCTTTGTCAGTTGTCTTGGGCTAAAATATTACTTCAACACATCATTTTGTGGGTTGTGCCTCTCCAGAATTTGTTGTGAGGCATAATTTAAAGTTGTTTGGAGAGGTTTGGTGGAGAGTGGAGGCAAGTTACTGCTTTGTCTCCACATCTTGGCTCCATACCCCTATCTCTTTGACTCTTAGTAACTACTAAATCTTTTTGAACCTTTGCTATCTTCTCACACAGGGACCCGAGTCCTCAAGCATTGTACCATTCCTCACACCTTGGGAAGCTGTGAAGGATGCCCCCCTGGGGAATATGCCCTTAAAAATGGACTGGAAACCTGCAGGCAGTGTGCCTGGTGCAGAGAAGGTCAGTATATGGCTGAGCTGCAAAGTCACAAGCTTCCATGAGGAGAGGGAGGCCAGCCTGGGGACCTGGGCACCAGGCCAGGAGAAGTGACATCCTTCTCTAAAGCAGAGTTAACCATTATTGGCAGACCACTGTGCCATTTTTCCACTCCAAGCCTCAAGTCTCTAAAGTGGAGGATGAGAAGGGGGAAGAGTTGGTCTCATGGACAGGAGGGCCTGGGTGGGTGGGGACATGTCACAGAGCATCACCCAGGCCTGACCCACTCTCTCCCCGCAGAGAACAACCCATCAAGGGTGGGGGGGGAGGTGAAAGAGGGCAGGGATTGGAAAGTTTGGAATTGTCCTTTGAGCCACTAAAGGTCAACATGAGCCCAAAAGGGGTCCCTTTGTTATGTTCTGTTTTGGTGGGCACTCCCTAACATTCATTTAGTTATTATGTTTAGTTTGCAGCACTGCATTCCATGACAATTTGAGCTCCAAATGTCCTCCCATTCCCCTCTCCTCCAAGATGGTGTGCACTCCACCAAAGGCTCCACATACACATTCACATTCACATGAAGTATTTTCACATTAGACATGATGGAAAGAATTAGAACCAATGGAATGAACCACGAGAAGGAAAAAACAAACCTAAAAACAGAGAGTTACTTCGATCTGCATTCGAGTCCATAGTTCTCTGTCTGGACTTGGATGGTGTTTTCATATACGTCTTTCTGGCTTTTTCTGAAGTCAGCCTGCTCGTCATTTCTTATAGCACAATAGTATTCCATCGCATTTGTATACCACAACTTGTTCATCCATTTCCCAATGATGGGCATCCTATCGATTTTCAGTTCTTGGCCACCACAAAAAGAGGTCCTATAAATATTTTTGTACATGTGGGTCCCTTTCCCATTTGTATGATCTCTTTGGGATACAGCCTTAGAAGTGGTATTGCTGGGTCAAAGGATATACACCTTTTTATAGCCCTTTGGGCATAGTTCCAAGTTGCTCTCCAAAATGGTTGGATCAGTTCACAACTCCACCAACAATGAATTAGTGTTCCAATTTCCCCACATCTTCCCTAGCATTTATAATTTTCTTGTTTTGTCATGTTAGCCAATCTGACAGGTGTAATGTGCCACTTTATATATATAACTATAGATATCTATAATTTCTTACTCTAAAAACTGCCTGTTCATATCCTTTGACCATTTATGAGTTGGGGATAAAAGGGACCCTTTGAATTGCAGCCTTACACTGATCCCTTCAGGAGCAGCTTGGGTGCCAGGAAAGGTAGGCAGTAGGGGCACCCAGGAATAGGACAAGAGCTTAATGAATGTTTACTTGATGAGGCATCTCCCCTGCTTGGCCATGGTCCAGTGGGGCTTGGCCTCATGTAGGACCTCCCACTGGGGTGTAACAATAATGACAACACCAATGGCAAGAATAAACAGTTACATAGTTCTTAAGGGTCACAAAGACCTTTGATTCTGGGGAAACTGAGGCAAACAGAACTTTGTCCAGGGTCCTACAGCTAGTAAGTGCCCATGGCTGAATTTGAACCTGAGTGTCTTTCTTCCTGATTCTGGGTCTGGCACTTGGTTCCCCTGAGCACCAGCAGGGCAGTAAACCACGTGTGATGATGGCAGGCTGTATACAATACATAGCAGATAGGCTTCAGGGCCTGGCACAGCTATGTTCAGTGTGAACAGCAGCCTTGCTAGGGTGTCCCAGGGTCCTGGCATTTTTGGCTCCTAGGTGAGGGAGTGTCTGGCATCCTGATGTCTCACACCAGCCTCACTGCCAACTGCCCTACTGGAGCTCTGAGACCTTCTGGCCAGCAGGATGGCCACACAAGCCAAGAGCACACTTGTGGCCATTTGGTTGTTCCAGGGACGCTCCCCTTGGAATGGCGCATGGCCAGCCTGAGAGCCCCTCTGGGATTACCTTAACCCAAACTTGTTGCTTTCTGGCAGACCAAGAGATGGTGAGACCCTGTCTTGGGAGTATGAACACCAAGTGCCAGTGTAAGGAGGGATACTATTGTGCGTCCCCAGACTGCGAGATGTGCCAGCGCTGCACAGAGAGGTAGGTGTGTCTGGCATACAGACAGCATGAAGGTGGAGTGGGGGATGACATGGGGGTAGGGGTCAGAAGAAAAGAGTTCATGGAGAAGGTAGAGTTTGAGCTGAGTCTTGGAGCATTGTGGGGAAGGGCACTGAATGCAGATGGTCTAATGGGGTGGGGGGCAGCATTTCTTGCTGGAAGCAACCAATCAGAAGCAAGAGCCAGAGGAGACCTGCTCTGGGTTGAATTTGGAGAATTGCAGAGAGTGGGGTGGGCTCTGTCACTAGTTGAGAAGCTGGGATGAAACCAGGAGAGCACTCAAAACCAAAGACAAAGCCTAAGTAGTGGAAAGGAAGTAATGAGGACATCCTGAAGGAATCCCAAAAGTCTTGGATTCGCCAGGACAATCATTAAAAAAGGAAGGATGGGGAAGGGGACAAGTGTTTCTTAAGCATCTACTATGTGGCAGGCACTGATAAATGATTTATTGATATGTTCTCAATAAAAAATATGATCTCATTGGAAAAGAGCAGATATAGGAGTGAGCCGTGGCAGAGAAGAGAGAGATGGAAGAGGGCCATGGACTCCCCAGGCAGCTTGGAGCAGAAGGGTTGGGCTGATGGCCCCACTTGTGCCCACTTCCTCAGCCCTTTCCCTCAGTTTCCCCCCAGGAGCCTGTCTGTCCATACATACCGTAATCAATCGGGTTTCCTCTAGTCAAACATTTCTGTCATCTGAATTTTCCTTCCATCCACAAGAGGCCAGGGGCAAACAGAGAAAGAGAGAAATGGTGATTAAAGCTGAAAGCCCATTCTCTGCTTGAATGTGGAAAATTTCCTACCTGGGGGCTCAGAGCTAATGTGATCCTCTTACTACTTCTGGCCCAAAAGAAGCTCCCTTAGCTGCAGAAGAGGGACCATTATGTGGCCCCTGGGTTTAGGAGGAGCTCACTATGGAAGCACTGTGCTACGGAGGGAAGCCAAGGACTCTCAGAGGCACAAGGGAGACAACACTGATTTTGTTGAGATTTTATCCCAAGCACCATGCTAAGGACAGCACTTCCAGCATGAGGGACATGAAATGCTGAGGCAGAGAGGGCAGATGAGTCATCTGTAAGAGGGACAGGGAATAGGCAGGTGGGCCTGGTTCCAACAGTGTGAAAGGGGTGAGGTATGAAAAGGCTGACCAGCTACCAAGGGGCTAGGCTGTGAAGGGTCATCAAGACCAAAGAGAAGCCTTGGTAGTTGAACTTGGAGTGAGTGGGAGATGGTTGAGGCAGGGTTATGAGAGTGGGATCTGCACAATGGCTTGGATCTGGGGACTCTTGAAGGGTCCCACCATATTGACCAACCTGGCTCACCATGAGTACACAGGATTGGAACAAGTGCAGGTTTTCCAGACATAAGGAGAGAGACATCTTTTTGTCCCTGAGTTCAAGGAAAACAATTTCCTTCAAGCTCCTTGCACTCTGAGGTGGGGGAGGGCCTCAGTGGAGCTACCTCAGCCTCATCTTGCCATAATCATCCCAGAACCTGGGGGTCAGGGAGGGTGGGGTGCTCCAGCCTTCACTCTTTTCTGGTTTCAGGTGCCCAGAAGGTATGGAGATTCTTCAAGGATGTACCAGGACAGCTGACACGGAGTGTGGGGCACCTGGCACAGGTATGGTGAGGCAGTAGGTCTCTTCCCTGTCAAAGTACACACTCTGGAGCCCTTCAGTCAGTCAGGAGGAGGGCCAGAGCACTCCTCACCTCATGGCTGCCCGTTAGCTGTGCAGGGCCCACAGCCACAGGCTACACTGTCTGCCCACCTGTGTCCTAGAATCCCAATCTCAGAGCAAGAGGGTCCTCAGAGAAAGCTACCTGAATGAGATGGAAGCCCCACCTCCTATCAGTCCCCACCTCCTGTTCCCAGAAAGCCCTAGAGCTGGAGGAAGCCTCATGGGCTGACCAGGCCAGAGGTTTCATGATTGCTGAGGAAAGAGATGACCTGACTTGCCCAAGGTTCCTGATGTCTGAGGAAGGATTTGAACTGAGGTCCTCAGCCTCCAAGTGGAGGCCTTGTTTCCAGGTTACTTTGCTTCTTCAGGGAGGTGGATTTTGGCTGTCAAGTCTGCTGTAAGGAACCTGGGAAATGAAGCTCTTAGCCTTCTTCCAGAGGAAATGGTTCCAGCAGCAGCCTGGGGATCTCTTGAAAACGCCCCTGTAAAGCAGCTGTTCCAGGCCTAGTGGCTGTGGCCAGGCCTTCTCCTCGTTACACGTATGTGTCTGGGTCATGTTTAGCCAGGACCCAGTAATGCCTGGAGCCTTGGCAGTCATCTCTTCCACCTCACTCCCCTAACCCAAGGGCCCGTGACCCATTGAAAGCAGAACCATGATTTGAACTCACGTCTCTAGACTAGAGTTCAAGGCTCTTTCCACTTGGCCACGGTGACATGTTCATTCTCTTCCTTCCAGGTATCCCCTCCAGAGGAGACTCAACCCCTGTCAGAGGTAGGAGGGAAGGAAGAGATCAGCTCAGGATATGTGGCCTTTATCCTTTCCTTCAGGAACTCATTCTCTGCTTTTCCCTTGGTAGGAGACCTACAGGATTGGACTGTGATACTGGTGCCTTCCGGTATCATTTTGGTTTTCATTCTCTGCATTGTGATTTTCTGCCTTTATATATGGTACAAGAAGAAACAGAAAAGGTAAATGACAGGCCTTTGACTGTGAGGGCTCAGGGTGTTTGTGACTTCCCCCTCCCCTTTGTTTGATTCTGGGGTTGGGGGTGGGAGCAAGCAGAAATGTATTTTGTAAAAATTCATCTGGTCCCACTCCTTGCTGGGGATGAGGTAGGTCTCATTCCTGCTCTTTAGGAAGTGGAGGGAAGGGAGAAGAGTCAGAGCTGGAGTGGAGGAAGGTTTGGAAGGTGAAATGGGTACTTTTCCTTGGAGCTCCTGTTTGTCTCTGGAGGGTTCTGGTGGGCAGGACCATCCAAGAATGCTCCATGGTGCCTTCCACTGGCTGAGAATTCAACATGGTACCTGATTTTAGGGTGATGGCCAGGAGGGTCACTAGGGTTGGGAACAGAATGACCTCTGTGGAGAGACACAAAGGGAATTCTGGTTTGTCAGAAGAGTGGGAGGGCATTGTGGCTGGAAAGGGACCCCAGTGGTGGTTGATCCCAGGGCAACCTGTATGCTAAGCTCCATGAATGCCCGGGTCAAGGTGAGGTGTTTTCTGGCCCTGGGCATCCCATCCAGTCTCTCTGGGTGTTCCCTTAAAGTGACCCAGTCCGTCCAAGGACAATATCCTCCTCACTGTCCCAGACATATTTTACTTTGAATCCCATTATCTTAGTGGCACTAACTCTCCTGCTGAGGGGGGAGACTCATGGTCCTTTTCTCCCTTTTCTTTGTAGCTCACTTGACAAGGATGGCAGAAGGGTAAGTCAGGGTCTCTAATCTGTGCAGCTGTGGTCAAGGGAAAGCTAACTGGAGCTAGGTTGTCTTAGCTCCTGTGGAGAGGAGGCCCTTGATGACTTGGGCACCTGTCTATGTCCTTGTCTTCCTGCCTTCTCCTCCACTCCCCCCCACTCCCCACGCCTCCAGGTCACATTCTTCTCTGGCCCTCTTCTGGGGGTAGGACAAGTCTCAATGTGGTAGGAGAGGACTTTTCTTGTGGGTGGCAGCAAGGGGCCAGGTCTGATTTGGGTTGGGGCCCGGCTGGCAGACCAGAGGTCATTTTTCCTCTGCTAACTCTTCAGTCTTTGCCTCTGGCTTTAACCAGGCTGGTTCTAGAGGCCCTTAGCTCATGATGCCAAAAGAGGAAAGATCTGTCCCAAACGGCAGCTGGCTTTGTGGTGGCCTCCTGGCATCAGCCTGGGTGCCTGTTAGTTACTGGGCCAGGTTCATTTTTAGGAGAAGTGGTGATCCTAAGCTCATGAGCATGGTTGTGTTTCTTTTGAAAGAAAGAAATCTCTAGCTCATTTGTCCTGCAGCCCATTTGTGATGGGGTCACTGTACTGTACACAAAGCTGGCACTCCCCAGTGCCACTAAAGAAGTCTACTCTTGCTATCCTGGCATTCCAGGCTCCCCACAAGCCCACCACTCAGACTTTGCTAGGCCAGATGCCTCCCCTCCCTAGCCTCCAAGCCTCTGCTCAGGCCACTGCCTAGGCCTGGGATTTTCTCCTTCCCCACCAGGGTCAGCTCAGACATGCAACTGCCTTCCCAAGAGCAGTTCCTCCTGCCCAAGACCCTTAGAGGGGCTGTTGGACCTCTCCAGGGCATTCCCTCCATTGGTCTGTGCCAGAATCATTTGTGGACAAGGGTCCTCTCCCCTGCCCAAGCTGCCTGTCCACCCTGGTGTCTTTTCTCTGAAACTGGCTTTGAAATGACTTGTACAGCTTTCCCAGGAGCAGCCATTCCAGTAATTACAACCATGGTATTGTTTTTCAGTCCATGGATGAGAACTCATTATGTATCCTAATTGAAGATGCAGACAACAGAGTCTTCACAAGTCCAGAGTCAAGGAACCAGAGTCTTGAAATGGTGAGTGAAGTCCCTTCACCCCACCTTTCCCCTGTTGACCCACCACACACACATACCCCTATACTGTGGAGACCTGAGTGGGAATCTAGACACAATCTGCCCATGCAGTTCCACCTGCCCTATCTGGCCTTCAGCAGCTGTCACAGTTGGAATGTAGTGAGCAGTTAGGGTGAGCTGCTAGTCATGGTAGGAGCCCCAGGACAGAGTCTGTGGGCATTTAGAAAGCCAGCAGCTTCAAGGCAGGGCAGGGCCAAACATCCTAGTTTGGCTCATCTCCCCATTGGATTCCCGGGGTCCCCAAGTAAATGGTGGGCTGTCAGAGCCCACTGCTGGGGCTCAGTAAAGCATCTGACAAAGTATCTTGTGCTGTCTTTGTGGAGTAGTCTTACCTTCAGAACTGGCTGAATGCCAGGGTCCAGCGAGTGGCTGCTGATGGTGCTATGGAAATTTGGAAGAAACTCTTGGGCATCTCTTCTGGGGCCTATACCATCTGGCATCTTGGCCAAGGAGTCAGCTCGATCTTAGACAGCATCCTTGTCACATGTGCAGACGACACAGAACTGGGACGGATTGCTAACATAGATGGGATCTACAAAGATCCCAACAGGCCGGGATCATGGCCACAATGGAATTTAATGGGAATCCCTTTCAGGCTTTCACATGGTTTAGCAAAGTCACCTGAAGAGGGCAGGATGGGAGTCTTGTGGCCACATAGAAATTCACCTGAAAAGATCTGGTAGTTCAAGTGGACCACACCCCCGAAATGGGTGAGCAGTATGCTAGGACAGTCAAGAAAGCTAATGCAATTTGGGGCTTATTAATAGGAGCATGGGGGCATTTTAGGAGGGCACGGTGGTAAGCTGAAGGTTGTTCATAAGGTGGCCAGAATTGGCATGGACTCAGAGTACCTTCCCTACAGGGATTCAGTGAGGGAAGTCTGGTTCAGCCAGGATGGGGCATGGCACTGTAGTGGGGTGAGAGTAGAGAGGCATATCTTCCAAGTTTCAAAACAAGGTTGGGGACCAAAGGGACCCAGCTTACTCTGAACAACTCCTGAGGGACACTCATTTACTAAAATTCAAGAAGACTGGTGTAAACTGTGTGGTATAGACAATATATTTTGCTTGACTGGAGAGAGATTGAAGCTATCTGGACAGGTAAGAACTACTGGATCCCTCTCCAGTGACAGAAGTAGTAGTTGTCAAATAATGGAAGATGTATTTGGTGTAGGGATTACTCATCTGGTTCACAGGTTAGCAGGCTGGGATTCCTCAGAGAGTTTGTGTCTGGAAAAGAAAAATTGGCAGTTCTCCATTCTTCAACACTTGGTTTGGATATTCCTGCTTGTGCCAGAAATAAATGGTTAAGAGAAGATGCCCCTCTGCCAGTAGGAGAGGATGGCAAAAGTTTTAGAGGAGATCAGTTCTTCTTTCCTGAAATCTGGCTCTAACTTTGCATAACAGGCCCCCATCTTTGAGTGACCCCAGGCTCTGGCCCAGCTGAGGAGAGACAAGGAATCTAGCTGCCTTCCTACACCCTTTATCAGCCATTTTCCTTATCATTTTCTATGCTTGGGTTAGATTTTTTCTTCCCCACACTTTCCAGCTTGTTTACTCAGCCCAGGGATGATGAGCCCATAGGATTGGTCCTAGGCTGGCCCCAGGGACCGTGAGCCCATCTGGACCCATAGGATCAGTCCTGGGATAGCCCAAGGGTATTCTTCTGACCTATTCATCTATTCAGACTATGTTCCATAAGCAAATCGCTCATAAGCTTTTGGATGTGGACTCCAACTGGACCATTCACCTACTCAAGGGTGTTCAGCTTGTGATGCCAACAAGTACGTTTGCTCCTTGCACTCAGTCCAATGATCCCCCTTGTGGCCATGATGCTCTTGTGTGATCTGTGTAGCCCCCGTATGCTTGGATTGGCGTATGTGGCGGGCTCTGCCAGTGAGCTGCGTTCTTAGTAGGCTGCTCTCAGTATACGTGGCTTGCTCCCAGCAGTGACCTGCATCTTTGGCCACCCTGGGGATACACTGTGCTCTGTGAGGTGTCTTCCTGAGCTCAGGCACAATTCTGTCCTCTGGGTTGAGCTGATGTACTATGAATACGTGGCATTTGTTGTGTGGTTAGCTCTATGAAGGTGCTATGTGGTGTGTCCTCATCTGGACATGCCTGAGCCTGCATGCTTGGGGCAGCTAGACTTGAGGGCTGTCTCTCCCACAAGGCTTTGCCTGCCCCCTCTCTCCAGGGCTAGTCCTTTCCCTGTCTCATTTACTGTAGATGGATTTTGTTGTACTCTCTTTGTACCTGTTTTCTTCCTGTGGAACAGAAACTGCTGGAAGAGATGGTTTTGTTTGGTGTTTCCATCCCTAGCCCCCAGTATAGCACTTAGAATCTAGCAGAGGCTTCACAGATGCTGTTTAGATTTTACAGAGGAGACCAGCCCATAAAGGGAGAGTGAATGGTCTTGAGTCACTTAGTTGCACCTTGCTTTAGTTCCTGACAAAGTTGGGATGAGCCTTAGGTCCCCCCAGGACCTGGCTGTGGTTCTGTAGAGCTGATAGATGGAAGACTTCAGAGGTAAAAACTGAGGCCAGAGATCTCCTGTGTAAGACTACAGACTCGAACCTAGAGCTGCTGGCTCTAAGCAGCTTCTCCCTTCCAATCTACTCTTGTTCCAGGGGAAGAAAGAGCTTCAGAGGAGGTAGGGCAGGACGATGTTTAAGGTCATACAAGGAGTAATAACCACGTCAGGGCTTCAGGCCATTTCTCTGCTGCCTGAGCAGTGCCTTCCCTCTGCAGGCAGGTGCTGCCCCCATCATCCTTATGACTTTGGCTTTTGGAGGGGATTGTAAGCCCTGCTACTCAGGAGCATCCATGACCTTCCAGCATCACGTGGGTCCCTGCTCTGTTCCATTTGTGCTTGTGATGAGCAGGCTGGGCTTTTTACTGGGGATGGAGATCGGAAAGCTAGGAAAAGCCTCCCTTCTGATTTGGAACAACAGGACACGCACTGGATCACAGAAATTCTGATTCAGTGGGCCCTGAGGAGCAGTTCTCTCCGAATAACCGAAGGTTCATTTTGTCTCCTTACAGGACTTTGACGAGCTTTATACTGTGAAGGATGATACAGAAAGAGGTAAGCACCCACTGGATCAGTTCTGTTGAAGAACTTTCTAAGTGGAGGATTATCCTTTGTTTTCTCTATGAGGGTTGGGGAAACTTCCTAAGTCTGGCCCAGAACCACCATCGTCCTTATCAATAAGTTCAAGAAAATGGAAATTGGACACATGGACTTTTTGGACTTAGTTCTGGGAAGAAATGCTTAGGATATTTAGTTGTCTCTAAGACACGATATTTTCCTATCTGGTCATAAAATATTAACAGGTAATAAGTGATTATTTGTACTGATATGGGCAAATTGACAAAAGCTGGGGCTGTTTAAAAGCCAGGTGTCCCTTTAAAGCCAGGCCTAGGTCAGCAGGAGCTCTGCACTCTAGTGGGAGGAAAATGATGATTTAAAAGGCAAACAAAGCATTTCCTCCTTTGACCTTGAGCCTTTCTTCTAATTTTCTGTTGAAAGGTTTTGCTTTTATATAATCTTTTCTAAAAGTATCCCTCTACTTCCCCTACCCAGATAGCTGCTGCTTTATCACCTAGGTGGCGCCACAGTGCATAGAGAGCTGGGCCTGCAGTCAGGAAGACTCATCTGGCCCCAGACACTTACTAGTTGTGTGACCTTGGGCAAGCCACTTTACCCTGTTTGCCTCATTTTCCCCATCTGTAAAATGAGCAGGAGAAGGAAATGGCAAACTGTTCCATGTCCTTTGCCAAGAGAACACCAAATGGGGTCACGGAGAGTCAGATATGAGTGAAAAACCACTCAGCAACACCACAGAATAAAAAGTGAGAGAAAGCAGTTAAGGAAAAGTGTTACTAGTCTGATGGTCTCCAGTGTTCCCCATTCCCAGGGTGCCTTCCGCCTGATCACTCAGCAGTCAAGCTTTGATTTTCCTTGGTGACATCATCGTTTTTTTGGCTCTGCTTCCTTCACTCTGCATCCATTCACACAAGTTTTCCTATGCTTCTCTGAATTCTGTGCAGTCCCCAGTCATATTCCATCACATTCTTGTACCTCAGTTCTCTAGACATTCCAATCAGCAGGTAGCTACTTCTCTCCCCCCTCCCCAATTCTCAGCTATCATAAAAAGTGCTGATAGAAATATGTTTGTGCTGATGGGAATTTTTTTTTTTAAAGGCAGCAGAGTGTTGCAGTGGGTAGCTGGACCTGAAGTCAGGAAGACCTGAGTTCAGATCCAGCCTCAGCCACTTACTTGCTCTGTGACCCTGGTCATATCACTTAAATGCTTTCTGCCTCAATTTCCTCAACTGAAAAATGGGGGATCAAATGAGACATTTGTAAAGTGCTCAGCACATAGTAGGTGCTTAGTAAATGCTCATTTTTTTCTTTGTTTCTGAATTTTACCTCCTTGGGGTTCATGCTTAGCAGTGATATATCTAGATCAAAGAGTATAGACTTTTTGATTGCTTTTTTAAAGCAAAATTTCAAATGGCTTTTGTTATTAGCAGATAATGTTAAAAGGCAAAACCGATTGTCTAAGTGGAACTCTGAGTTGCCAGACCTCATTTGTACGTTATTCCTTCCTCCAAATGGATAAAGGGACAGGATCGAATCTTTCCAGATTCAAAGCAATACTATGAGATACAGAATACTTTCCAGTATTGGAAAGTATTTGGCGCATGTGTCTACCTTATCCTTCGCCCAAAGGCAGGTGTTTTTACCTGAAGTGCTCATGTCCTAAGCCATACATGGCCCTGGGTACCATAAATGACTTCTGGTAGGTTGTGGGTAATTGGTTTCTCTTCATCTCCCTCCCTCTGCAATTTTCAGAGTCAACAAACATTAATAATCAAAATTATACTATTCTCTTTCACCTACATCTCAGAGGCCCATACAGTGGAAAGAAATCCAAGAGAGATGGTGGGGGAGAGAGGGAGGGAGACAGAGAGAGAGAGACAGAGAGAGAGAGACAGAGAACGAGAGACAGATAGAGAGAGAGAGAGAGAGAACAAGAGAACATAGTAATGTCTGGCAGCACTAAGCCTGGAGTCAAAGCATCACCATCCTTGCATTGCCTGAGATTCATCTCTTCTCTATCAGCCCCGTCCCAGACACAGCAAGTTCTTCCAAAAGTCTTGATGACTGACTGGCCCCCAGGAATGGATGGAGAGAGCAGCAGCTTAGCTCCCAGAGCAAACCTCTTATCTTAGAAGGAACTTGGCAGAACATCTGCAGGAGTTTTCTTCCCTTCCATCACCATCAAATCTGGGCTGCTCAGCACTTCTCCTCTCCTGCCTGCCCTCTCCTCTGCCTCCTGTAACCTTCTTCCGAAGTCTCCATGTGTCCAATGTCATGGAGTTTAGATAGCAATTTTATCATTTAGAATCACCTTTATTCCTTGCTTGGAGAAGATCTCTCCCCTGTAACAAATTGTAAAAATCCCAAGAGACAGAGTTTCAGGGTAATTAATAACCAATTTCTTAGACTAGCTAATATCAATAAATTGGTGGTCAGTAGTTTGTCTCTGTAACCAAAGGCCCATAATGAAGATACCAAGTGCTTTAAACATTTTTTTGAAAGGGAATATCCCTGAAAATCAGCCTTGATTGAGGGCCATCTAATGAGGAAATGGCCTAAGAGCCTTCAGCTCCTGCTGAGAACATGACTTGATCATGAGTCTCAGCTGCCTCCAGCACCCTGGACAGGGGACTCCATCTCCATCTAGACCCCTCTGGTTGATTTTCTCCTTCATGAGCTGGGTCCCCCTAAATTCTAATCGAGGTTCCCAGTTGTGGGTTCATTTCCTTGGGGTAAAAACTTAGACTGGATTCTGTTTCCACTTTAAACAGAAATAAGGTCTCCTAGTTGGGTGAAGTCTCCCACCAGACTGAGGAACATGTTCCCCAAGGGTTAGGAGCACCTCATCAAGAAGCCATGTCCTGCAGAAAATATGCGAGTATAGGAGAAAAAACCCTGAATCTTAGTCCAATCATCGGTTATTAATTTAGTAGCAAAATAATCATTTGTCTCACCCATAAGCAGTAATTGTGAAAGGTTTCTGAGCTTCTTCCCTTCTCATTTTTTTTCTGACATGACCTTACACAGTCAAGGTCATGTATCCATTCTGAACATACAGTTGGGTCTGGTCTAAGTTGTTTGGGTCTAAGTCTGATTTCTCCCAGATGACTTCCTAGAAATTTGTCCTAGAAGGTCTTGTCAAATAAGGATGGCTTCTCCAAATAATGTAGATTCTCTAGCCTATCAAATATGAGGTTATGGAGTTTGATTGTTTCTGATTTGTCCTTACCTAGCTGATTCTGCTGAGAAACCTTTATAATTTATCATTTTTAACCAGTATGAAATGGTTTTGGCAATGACCAGTTGGGGCTGCAGGTGCTACTCATTCCTACATTTCAAAAATGATCTCCCTTGTAGTTCTAGACCTTTTGTTCCTCCAGATGAACTTTCTTATTATTTTCTTTCTCTTTAAAGTACTCCCATGGCCTTTGGCTTCTCACTAAGTTAATAAGCCGATGCAGGTAGTAGCTTCATGTTTGCTGGCCTTGGGAGGCCTTCAAATAGCTTTCCAAGCTCTCCCTATAGCCTACCAACCCTTCCCCTGATTGATGGTAGGCAGGTGAATTTATCTCTATTTATCCTTGTTTTATGTATGGAAACACTGAGGCAGAGAAGGCCACAATGACTTTCTGAAGTCACACATCTAGTTAGTTAATAGTCAAGTCAGGAGCAGAGGCAAGTTTCCTCCCTTCCACTGGACCAGGATGCTTCCTAGAAATCAATGATGACCAAGATTTGGCTTGCGTCTCTCTCTCTCTCTCTGTGTGTGTGTGTGTGTGTGTGTGTGTGTGTGTGTGTGTGTGTGTGAGAGAGAGAGAGAGAGAGAGAGACAGACAGACAGACAGAGACAGAGACAGAGACACACAGAGAGCGACAGAGACACACAGAGAGAGACACACAGAGGGAAAGAGAGACACAGAAAGAGAAAGAGAGAGAGAGAGACAGAGAGAATGTGTCTGTGTGTGTGTGTGTGTGTGAGAGAGAGAGAGAGAGAGACAGAGAGACAGAGACAGAGAGAGAGAGAGACAGAAACAGAAAGAGAGACAGAGAGAGAGACAGAGAGAGAGAGAGAGAGAGACAGAGACAGAAAGAGAGACAGAGAGAGAGACAGAGAGAGAGAGAGAGAGACAGAGACAGAGAGAGAAAGAGAGAGATCTCCAGAAACCAAGAGATTTAAAAAATCACTTTGGTTTTCTTTTTTCCAAGTTGCCAAGTGTTTCCGATTTTCCCAAGGCCCTTCACCCTTACCTCAAGAGACAGGTGACTTGTATTTCAATATTTCTAGTAGAATTCTGATGAGGAATAAAAACTGTTTCTCCTTCTCTGTTCCTTTCCTCTCAGGAAGAAGTAAAAGCTTTGACATTTTCCAGCATCATATTCATGAAGAATGGGATGAATTTGTGCAGAACTTGGAACTGGATAAAAATGAGATCATCATGGCTAAGGAAAAACATCCACACAATCCAGGAGAACAGAAATTTGAGATGTTGTTAACCTGGAGGAACAAACTGGGAAGGGCAGCATCTCTTTTTAAGTTATTGGCCACTGCCCACAAAATGCCAGCAACCACGAAGCGGGTCCAAAACATATTAAATGAATTAATCGATGAAGGTATTATATGTAAACGAGAGACTTAAGATAAAGCTTTTCCCCTCCCAATACTTTCAAGCCATGTGTTTTACGTGATTACACATATATAACCTACGCCAAATTGCTTTCCGTCTTCGGGAAGGAGGAAGTGAAGGAGCAAGATAGAAAATCTGAAACTCAAATTTTTGTTAAATAAATGAATGTTAAGGGAGGAAAATGAACAAAGCAAAAACTGTGAGTTCAAAATTGCCTTTACATATTATTGGAAGAAAACATAATTTTTATATACCTCCTTTTCTTCTTTGTAGAGGTGAAAGAGGCTGGTGACTTGCACAGCCTTCCCTCACTCAAAACAAAGTCAAGTGCAAGTTACGTCATCATTTCTCTGATGGTGTGGTCTTCTTCAGCAACGAAGGATGAATACAACAAGCTGTACTAATGATCAGCATCACTAACATTTATACACCAGTTCCAGGTTTGCCACCAGATCCAGGTTGGCCAAGTGTTGCAAGCCTGCACTTGCCTGGCCCTGAGGTGCAGGTGGTGGGCTGGGTCACTCCTCAGCTAAACTCTTCTCTTTCCACTCCAGCAACTCTGGGCACTCAAGAGACATACCCCTCATCTCCTGTGGCTGAATCATCCCAAAAGTCATCAGTGTGATGGCTGCCACACGCGGCAAAGGCCCTCTCTCCCAGTGCTGTTCAGCTCTCTTCCATAGACTATGTCATCGTAAGGTAAAGAGAGAAACAAGAGGTGAGAGTGACAAAGACAATGTACGGTGCAGAGTGCTGGACTGATCATAGACTTATCTTTTCTAAGCTAATTATTTTCATTCATCAAAAACATCACCCCCAAGGCAAAATGACTACCAGTAGAATTGATGTCAACAAATTAGATCTCTTCTCTGAGTGTGAACAGTTTGTTGCTGACTTGGAGGGAAAGTTGAGCCAAAACACAGTTGGCAGCAGTGAAGCAGAAAAGGAGTGAGCAGCTTTCAGAGATTTGGTGTACAGCACTACATTTGCTCATCTGGGTCAGAACACTCGCAAACACCAAGAGTGGTTTGATGAAAATGATGGGGATATTCAGAAGCTGCTGAATGAAAAAATGAGAACTCCAGGATTTACCAGCAGGATAGTTCATCCACCTCTAAGAAGACAGCATTTAATTCCATCAAAAGCAAAGTACAAGCAAAGCTTAGAGAGATGCAGGATTCCTGGCTCAGTAAGAAGGCAGAGGAAACTCAGTTTTATGCTGATAGTGACAATCCAAAGCGCTTTTATGATTCCCTAAAAGCGATTTATGGACCAAAACCTATGGGGCATCACAACTACTCAGTACAGATGGAGCCACATTGATTAGTGATAAGGACATGATCCTAGAGAGATGGTCTGAACACTTCCATAGTGTTCTCAGCAGATCATCATCAATCAATGCTGAGGCCAATGACAGTTTCCCTCAGGTGGAAGTCAATCCCTCCTTAGCTAAACTTCCAACTGAAGACCAGGTTTTGAGGGCCATTAGGCTCCCTTCATGTGGCAAAGCACCTGGTGCTGATTCTATTCCAGCTGAGATTTCCAGGGTAGAGGGACCATTGCTCATACAAAAGATGACTGAAATTTTCCAGGTTATATGGAAAGAGGAGGTTATCCCCCAAGAGTTCAAGGATGCCTCCATTGCCCATCTCTATAAAGATAAAGGGAAAAGATTGTCCTGTGACAATCACAGGGGAATCTCTCTCTTAGTCATTGCTGGCAAAATTCTTGCTAGAGTCCTCCTTAATAGGCTGATCCTTCACCTGGAAGATGGTTATATAACTGGGAGTCAGTATGGCTTCAGAAAGGACTGAGGAACAGTTGATAAGGTGTTTGCTGCCTGACAACTCCAGGAGAAATGCCAGGAGCAGAACAGAGGTCTGTACACAATGTTTGTAGATGTGACCAAGGCCTTTAACACTGTTAGTCGTGAGGCCTTATGGAAAATCATGTCAAAATTTGGTTGCACAGGGAAGTTCATCAGTATTGTACATCAATTTCATGATAGCATGTTTGCCCAGGTTCTGAATAGTGGACAAGACTCTCGTGCCTTCCCAGTCACCAATGGAGTGAAACAGGGCTGTGTGCTTGCTCCTGTGCTTCTTAGCATGATGTTTTCAGTCATGTGGAGAAATGCTTTCAATGAGGATGAACATGGCATCAAGATCAACTGCAGTACTTACGGGAAGTTCTTCAATTTGAAAAGGCTACAAGCCAAGACCAAAGTGGAGGGACTGTTGGTGCATGATTTTCTGTTTGCAGATGATAATGTACTCAATGCAGCCTCTGAAGCTGAGATGCAACAAAGTATGGATCAATTCTCTCCTCCCTGTGCTAATTTTGGCCTAATAATGAACACCAATAAAACACAGGTGCTCCATCAGCCACCACCACACCATTCATATGTGCAACCATCAATTACAACAATTGGAGACGTTCTGAATGCTGTGGATAAGTTCACTTACCTTGGTAGTGTACTTTCCAGGGATGTACACATTGACAATGAGGTTGATGCACGCATTGCCAGAGCTAGCTCAGTGTTTGGGAGGCTCCACAGAAAGGTTTGAGAGAGAAGAAGTATTAGACTGAGTTACAAGCTGAAGGTCTACAGAGCTGTTGTGCTGACCTCATTGTTGTATGCCTGTGAAACATGGACAGTCTACCAGGGCCATGCCAGGAAACTGAATCACTTCCATTTGAACTGTCTTAGGAAGATTCTGAGGATCACCTGGCATAAGGTACCAGATACTGAAGTCCTTGCTTGAGCTGAACTGCCAACCATTCAAACTATGCTTCAGAGAGTGCAACTCCAATGGGCTGGCCATGTTTTTTGAGTGGAAAATGTACATTTGCCTAAAAGACTATTTTATGGAGAACTTGCATGGGGCAGGTGATCACATGGTGACCAGAAGAAATGATCCAAGAACACTCTCAAGGTCTCTCTCAAAAACTTTGGATTTGACTGTGCAACAAGGGAGACACTGGTAGAGGACAGCTCAGCACGACAGTTACATCAGAAAGGGTGCTGTGCTCTTTGAGCAAAGCAGAATTGAGACAGCACAAAGGAAATGAAGGATGCACAAATTCGGGATATCCACCCCAAATATTCACATGGACTATCTGTGTCCAACCTATGGTAGAGCATTCCGAGTTTGTATTGGTCTGATCAGCCACAGTTGGACACACTGAAACTTGACTTTATCATGGTGATGTCACTTTGGTCCTCTTTGAGAATGAAGGACCACAACCAACCACCTCCATCGCTGAATCAACTATAGATTTGACCAAGTTTAAAAGTCTTCCCTTTGGCCTTCAATGTCCTTCATCACCTTTCCCTGCCACCCTTTCCAGGTTTCTCACACTTTACTCCTCAACATGGAGTCTTCAGTTTGGATACACTGGCCTCCTGGCTGTTCTATAAACAGGACCCTCCATCTGCGGGCACTTTCTCTGGACACCCCTTTCCTGAGCTGCTCTCCATCTCTGTCTCCTGGCTTCCCTAAAATCCTATTGATGGGGTCCAGGCCCAAGCAGAGACCTTTGCCTCTTACCCCAAAAGAATGAGTCCCATTTGTCCATAGGCCCTGGAAAACCCCACCTTGAACTCTCCTTGAATCTTCCTAAATGATGTAGTTCCCTAAAACTAGCCTAGCCCTCCACTGTCGGCACCCCTGGTTGCCTCTGACTCCTTCCCACCCTGGATCCTTTCTTGGTTCCTGGAGTCTGATCTCTAGTCACCCCAGGCTAGATCCCTCCCACAGTATTTCTGCATCTAAGGTTCATCCTGCTCCGTGAAGGGGATCAGATTCATCCTGGCCACTGGTCAATACAGTCCACTCCAATTCTCATCCAATGTGGTGGATCTCTAATGAACTTTGTTTTACTTCCACGGGAAGAAGGCTTGGGTCCAGGTCATTCGGGCAGGACCTCCGGGCACCCCCACAGGACGCCTTCCCCCCATTAATTGTCTCCTCTCTATCGTGTCTGCAGCTTTCTTGGGGGCCTGGGAGCAGGGATCTGGGAATCCTGGCCTGCTGCGGGTGCAAGCTGGGGGCCCTGGGCGGGCCACTGTACCCTGCTGGCCTCAGTTTCCTCTCCTGTACGGGGGCTCGGAGGGCGGCCGTCTTCGGCCTCTGTCCTTGCAGCGCCCAGCGCAGCCCCTGGTACACAGTGGGCGCTCCGTCCATGTGGATGGACACTCCCTTCAGAGCTCTCCTTGCTGTTTGCCCCCAGAACTTGTGCAGGCGAAGGGACGGCCAGGTCCTCGGACAGCGCCGCCCCGCCCCTGCCCCAAGGGAAGCTTCGCGGCTCTCAGTTTCCCTAGGATTTCCCTGCAGGGCCGGGCGGGGCGGGGCGGGGCGGTGGCTCCCTGTGGGCCAGGACTACGCTTCCCGGCATGCCTCGGGCCAGAGGGTTTCATTCCGCTCTCCTCCGCGGGGCGTCGGGCGGTTGCCTGGCAACGCAGGGTGTCTCTTCAGCCGCGCCGAGCGGGGGCGGGACTTTCGGAGCCGGGACTGGCGTTGCATGAGCTTGAGAGGCTCGGGGGCTGAGGGGCCAGAGGGGATCCCGACGTGAAGCTGCGAGCGGGGGCGGGAGAAGAGCCCGGGCAATGGCAGGAGCCGCGGGGGGCGAGCAAGGTGAGCGGGACCGGGGGGAGGGGAGCGAGGCCCCCGACTGTGTGGGGATCACAGAGGGCAGGGAGCGAGCCTCCCGTCCGTGTGGGGAGCACAGAGAACAGGGGGTGAGCCTCCCGTCGGTGTGGGGATCACAGAGAACAGGGGGTGAGCCTCCCGTCCGTGTAGGGATCACAGAGAACAGAGGGTGAGCCTCCCATCCGTCAGAGGATCACAGAGGGCAGGGAGCGAGCCTCAAGTCCGTGTGGGGGGTACATAGAACAGGAGGTGAGCCTCCCGTCCGTCAGGGGATCACAGAGGGTAGGAAGTGAGCCTCCCGTCCTTGTGGGGACACAGAGAACAGGGGTGAGCCTCCCGTCCCTGTGGGGGGCACAGAGAACAGGGGGTGAGCCTGGAAGTCACTCACATCTCCTCATTGTTTGTTGTACTGTTGTCTTGCTTCTCCCCCTCCCCTCTTTTCTAATGCCACATGAGCAATTAAGTGGGATTCTCTGCGTTAGGGTCTGCAAGTTGCCTCCCTCCACCAGGTTCCCCGACCTGATGGGGGGACGTCCCTTTCTCAAGAATTGTAATATCACCTATCACCCTCTGAATCGTCAAGTTCCTCATGCTGGTTAAAGACCCAACCCCTCCAATGTTGGGACCCTGTGAGGGAGGGTCAGCTCTTCGTCCAGTCTCAGCAGGAAGCAGTTTCAGAAGCCGAGAACTTCATCCCTTATCCCAAAACATGTTGGGTCCCATCTGCTTAAAGGGGGACAAGGTGGGGTGCTTGAGTGCATGTACTTGGGTCCCAGAGTTCAGGCCAGGTAGAAAGGATGAATAGGTCCCTGAAGGAGCATGTTGCCAAGCTAAAGGTTGAAACTGACAAGACCTGGGTGAGTCTCCTTCCTTTTGCCCTGTTTCGGGCTAGGTGTACCCCCAATCCTCCGGCTCTCTCTCCCTCTGTCCCCCTTCGAAATCATGTTCGGAGTACCCTCCTCCCCCACGTTGTTCCTTGAGCTGTTAATTCTGGGTGTTGGCTTCCGGGCTTTTCTAATGCTGCCCTCCTTAAGTCCTTACAGGCTCTGCTCGAGGCCCAGAGTGCTCCCAGATCTTTATATCAAGCAACAGCTACCCCGGGGATCCTCACTTGAACCTCAGTGGACCGGGCCTTTTCAAGTGATCCTGTCAAATTCATCAGTGGTTAAGGTCGCAGGATGCAAGGTGTGGATACATCGTTCACACGTTAAGCCAGTTATACCCCTTTGGACTCTGATGAGTGCCTCGTTTAAATTAGTTACATGAAAAGGGGGGAGTGAAGTGGACATTATTTCCCCTCCCCTCCAGAGTCCCTGGGCTGAGAAATGTCTGTTGAGTTTCTAGGCAGGGTTGGGCCTAGTAGCCACTTTCTGTTAGTGGCTACACTTCCTGTTGTACCCCCTTGCCTAGCAGCTGCCTGGGCCCCCCTCTCTGTTGTACCCCTTTGCCTAGCAGCTGCCTGGGCCCCCCTCTCTGTTGTACCCCTTTGCCTAGCAGCTGCCTGGGCCCCCCTCTCTGTTGTACCCCGTTTGCCTAGCAGCTGCCTGGGCCCCCCTCTCTGTTGTGCCCCCTTGCTTAGCAGTACCTAGGAACCCCTGTCAAAACTGTTCTGTGAAAAATGTGTGCTATTGGAACCACCAGGCTGTACCTGGAGGTGCTGAGATGCTTAAAAGGCACACACACCTTTGTTCAGGGCTGCCTCTTCCGAGGACAGCCGCCGGCTGATAAACACGCTCCCAAATTCTCAACTGACTCTTGCCTGTGCCTGTCTCAGTCTGTCCATTACAGTCTCAGTTGGTTAATGTTAAAAGAAAAATGGTTTGTGGTCTGTAGACCACAATATCTTGTAATATATTGTAAATGCTTTAAAAGAAGCGTCACGTGACCAGAAGTTGGAATTGTTTTATGATGTGATAAGTACTGTGTTAAAAACGATTATTGTATTTCTGTAAGTACTGGAGCCTGTTACTGACTCTAGTGAAATCTCATCTTCCTGATGGGGGGAATGAAGAGTGAATTCATGTAAAATGTATAAGTCACGTTTAAATGTGACTTTCTTAAACATGACAATTGGCCAAAGTTTCAATTTTGATTTTGTAAGAGTGATAGGAATGGTGGTCATCTTCATGGGGGTGGATGATGTTCCTCCCCAGACTGCTGTATGAGATGGAAGCTCAAAATGGACAGTTCATTGATTTACCTTTTTCTTTGAATCTCTGTATCTGTACTTATAACAAGGGGACTGCCCCCTGTAATTTGTCAATGTGTTGGTCAACTTTGCTTCCTTCCCATATTCATATAAAAGGGAGATAGATGAAGGGAAGAATTCATAGGGGAAAGAAAGTGAGGAGGTATTTGTTGATTGGATTTGGGTGTGGAAACAGAAATTTTAATAAAGAAAGAGGGGGGATTTTGTGGTAAGTAAGAAAGTTCTGTTGTCCACATTGCTAGATGATAGGGGTTGTGACCTAGCATGGGCAGGTTAGCGGTCAGAAGCTAATGCACAGGCCCAGGGAGCTGTGTGAGGAAGGATCTATCAGAGAGGAGAACATGGAGTCTCATGGCCAGGGGACAGTATCTTGGGAAATCCAAAGTTCAGACTTCCATAAGGGTCCTGCCTCATCCTGACCTGGTGGTAGTCCTTCCAGTGGCCATGCTCGAAGCTACCCCTTCCTTCAGAGGAAGGAACGTAGGCCTTCCCTACTCTGAACTCCATTTTTAATAAATTTTTCTTGATACATTTTTTGTGTGTCAAGTTGGTCTCTAACTGTTTGCATTTAATGGACACAGTCCTAGAAACATTACAGAATAAAAACTCAGACCATCTTCAGTCCTTTGGTGACTAAATGTACATTAGCAGTCTCTGTCTTGTCCTGATTCACTGTTGTAATGCATGAGCAGAGGCTAGAAGTATCATCTGGATTGCTGTGAAATTGTGTAAAAGCAGTGGCCCAGCTCTGTGGTCACTGTGAATGAAATTAGTTGTCAGTTAGCTGCAGGGGTGTGTCTTTTTTTTCTTCCAGTTTTGTGGGCTCCTTCTCCCTTTTTATGGCGATGCCAATTGCATTGGTTAAAACAGCTAACCAGTTGTACTTTAGAACATGCCCTCTAGCCAAGTTTAACTCCTTAGACACTGTACATGGACAAGCTTGGGTGTTTGAACAAAACTGGGAACAGTAAACATCCCAGCCCTCACTAATATCGTGATTCTGCTATCAAGTGTAGAAACCTTCCTTCCAGAAAAGCTTGTGACCATTTTGTATGGCTTGCCTGGAAACTTCTGTAAATCTTATGTTTTAGGAAAATATTTCTTTGCTATTCTACTTTGCCTTTGTACAGTTTCTTTGGCTGCGTTTATTTCATTTCCCTAATGTGACAATAGTATTTGAAGACTGAAACTCGTCCAGGACATTTTCTGTTTTGGGTCTTTGCCATCTGACATTACACAGGAAGATGTGGACTTTGCCAGTTTCTTCTCATTGATGCAGATATGCGATAAAATGCTGTTAAATGAATACTCACAAACTGATCCCAAAATACAGAAATCGCTAAAGTGACTGACATGTTAATTAAAATAAACTAAAGTGTATAAAATTATCACTGTCTGATCAGTTAGATGACGATTGGTATCTAGACCTAGAATGTTCGATAATTACTGTCCAGGGAAAGACTGACAGCAAGCAGCAGTTGTGATGGGCAAATGTGTAACTTTCCTTTTGTGCCACTTCATGTCTGGCATTGATATGGGTATTATAATTTTGTTTCTTCCCAATTTGTCTGAATTGAATACATGACCTTTAGTATTTTATAGGACAACAATAGATTTGCTAATTATTCAATATTTGCTGTCATTTATCACAATCTTATCTACAGACCAGATGAACAAAATATTGACCAGCTAAACTGAAATATTAGAAAGTTTTCCTTAATTTGAAAGTCTTTCAATTTTTACTGTAATATAACCAATCTTTAAAGTTTCTGCATAATCTTTTCCTGATCCCATAGGTATTCTTCAAGGGAGCTCCCCTCAGCCCCTCTCCCACGCCTTTTTTTCTTCTTTAATTTGATTTCCCATGATTTTTTTTAGTTGTCCTATCTTTTTCTCTTTGCACTTTTCTCACTCTGCATATTTGATTTCTTTTTATTTTTAAGCCAATCATATGGCCAGTCAGTCTGAGTTATGTTCATGTTCATTGGCAGGTGGAACTTTTGTCTCTTGCAGTTCAAGGTGATGGTTGTGTACCCCATCTGAAGTTTCCCCACTCTTATCTCATATCATCTGGAGTTGCTTCAGAATGTGGTGCATTTTATTGTGCTCCTACGTAAGATGAAGAATTATCTATTAAAATTACATTTTCAACACAAAAAAAGACAAGTAGAGGGTTTATTTCAATCTTTGTGTCTGAGATGTACAGTCACAATTTCATGATGTTCTAATGCCACACTTTAAAAGAGCCTGGGCGCCCCAAAAGAGGGAAACAGGGATGTGGAACTGCCACCATAATCTTTGGCGGTGAGTTAACTGAAGGCAGAAGTCCTTATCATTTGGGGTGCTGGCAGCTAATGGCCCTTGGGAAAGTTGAAATTTGAACGTTACCATTTGTGTCTGTAAAATCAGATTTAATTTGATGGGGTTTGTCCTAAAACTAAATTATAATGTGGTCTCAATTGAAGTGAGATATGTTTTCCTATTTGGATAATTGTGATGGGGGGGTGGAACCATGATATCAGAAGGCAGAAACTAGTCTGAACTCTCCCAAAGTCACCTCCCAGCAACTAAAAATTAATGCCTCAAAATGAATTCTGGAGAGACAAGACAGAGAAGGTGAAGTGATTTTCCAGCCCAAGGCAACTTAGAAGGCCAGTAGGAAAGGTTTCTCTTGCTCAGGTAAAAGGGAATCACAGATCAGTGCAGGAAGTATCCTGGCAAGCCAGCAGCAGACCAAGCCCCAGCAAGCCAGCAGGCCAGCAGCAAGGTCTCTAGCTCCCAGCACAGCAGGCTAGAGGCTCAAGTAGAGCAGGCCAAAGCCAGGTCCCATGACTCTGGCATAAGAAGCTTGAGGCAGTGCCCCTGCTACCCTAAGAACAGAGCTCAACAGTCACAAAATAGGCTGGAGAAATGAGCAAAAAATAAAATAAAATTGAAAAAGAACTTGACCAAAGAAAGTCACTTTGGTGACAGAGAAGGTCAAAACACAAACTCAGTAATGTCCAAATTCCTCAAAGAAAAATGTGAATTGTTCTTGGGCCCAAAAAGAATCCCTGAGAGAACTCAAAAAGGGTTTTCAAAACCAAAGAAGAGAAGCAGGAGAAAAACTGGGAAAAGAAATGAGAGTGCTGCAAGAAATTCATGAAAAAAGAGTCAACAGCTTGGTAAAGGAAGCACAAAAATGGAAAATGGAAAAAAGATATATAAAAATCCAAAAACAATTCCTTAAAATGTAAAATTGGCCAAATGAAAAAGAAGGTATAAAAGCTCAAGGAAGAAAATAATTCCTTAAAATTTAGAATTGGGCAAGTGGAAGCTAATGACTCCATGAGACATCAAGAATCAGTCAAACAAAACCAAAGGAATGAAAAAATAGAAAATGGATAATTGTGATGTCTGGCATTCTAAGGCTAAAAGTCACACTTTAACAAAAGAGACACTCATTTGGCATTAAGTCTCTTCCACATAAAAGAAGAATCAAGGGACCAGAAAGAAGCATTTGGGTGAAGGTCAGTGCAGGGAGAAACAGCCATGGTTCTGTTATCAACGTATACTCCATAGGCTGTGGACAGAAATAGATGGAAATAGTTGAAGATCTGAGGAAACATACCTGGCCTAGCACAGTGGCATCGTCTGGCAGTTTCAGGGGGACTGGATGATCCCAGTATTTGTTGGCGTTTTCCCTCTCTCTTCCAAATACAGAACAACTAACAATACTGGACCAGTCTTCATGATAATCCGGGCTTCAGGAGGCTGAGGAACCCACAAGGAACAAGTCTATTCTGCATCTGAACGTTATTGAGGTGTGGAAACTAGTAGATAAGGAAGGGGGGTCTGCCGAGGGGCAGATGAGTCTTTCTGTTCAATACCCCCCCTCCTTCCGTTCCCTCCACCCCCACCCCACCCCCCAGGACTCCCAAGTCCAGGCTGGAGGATCATTTGTTGGTGGGTTCTGGGAAGATCTCTCGGTGTCCCAGGCGGGGTGGGTTCAGGGCCTCTCGCGGTTCTGTCCAGTCCATTTCCACGGTTCTGAGGCCCGACTCGGCCAAGGGCTCTGGATCTGCTGGGAGCCTTCAGGCAAGTGACGGGCCTGGGCCTCCCCGGCCAACCTGGCTTTTTCTCGGCTCTTTTCGCAGCCTTTCCCGGTGCGATCTAAAATGGTGAAGGGCCTCGGAGTGACGTGACATGTAGGGTGGAAGAGCCTTCCTCCGTAGTCAGCGGGGGTGCGGGGGGAGCGGTGGGGAGGGACGGCGGCATGGGGTGGGGATCTACTTGGGAAACCCCTGCGAGAGCGGAATCGGACCAACTGGCAAGCACAGCACCGGGGGCGGGGCCCGTGGGGCTCCACCTCCGGCTCCTCCTCCCTAATGAAACAGCTGCTGCCCGGCAGACGTGCTCAGAGGCCCCGCCGCTTGCCGCAGGTGCCAGTTAGCCAGCGTCGGCTCCGGTACCCGAGCCCTGGGTCTGCGCTCCGGGGTGGATCGTCGATATGGCCTCTGCTGCGGCACCGGTGAGTCCGTCCCGTCCGAACGATGTGCTCTGTCCCTCGGGGGACAGTCAGTCCTCCTCCAGCTCCGTGGGGATGCTTACGTGCCTGCTGGCAGGGGGCAGTGAGGTCCGACGGGGTCACCTGGAGGCTCCCTCCCTCTCCGTGTGTGTGTGTGTGTGTGTGTGTGTGTGTGTGTGTGTGTGTGTGTGTGTGTGTGTGTGTGTGTGTGTGTGTGTGTGTGTGTGTGTCCGTCCGTCCGTCCGTCTGTCTGCTTCGCCTGCAGCCTCCCGCTGCCCCCTTCTCCTTCAGACTGCTGGCCGCGCGCTTTGGGCGAACATCTTTCGGGGGAACTTATTGCCCACCCTGTGTGTTGAATCCTGACCTCGCTGCCTTCTCGAGCTCACCCCTCTCTAAAGCCCCCATCTAGCACCTGCTCGGGACTCCAGCAGCGCCTCTCCCCCCGCAATCCTCCCTCCTCACACCCCTACCCGGTCCCCCGTCCCCATCCCCCGTCCCCCTGCCCCGTACCCCGTCCCCCTGCCCCGTACCCCGTCCGACCTCCCCCGTCCCCCTCCCCCCTCCCCGTCCCCCTCCCCACTCCCCCTCCCCGTCCCCCTCCCCACTCCCCCTCCCCCTCCCCCTCCCCCTCCCCCTTCCCCTCCCCCCTCCCCGTCCCCCTCCCCACTCCCCCTCCCCCTCCCCTCTCCCTTCCCCTCCCCCTTCCCCTCCCCCTCCCCGTCCCCCTCCCCCTTCCCCTCCCCCCTCCCCGTCCCCCTCCCCCTCCCCCTCCCCCCTCCCCCCTCCCCCTCCCCCTCCCCCTCCCCCTCCCCCTCCCCCACGTCCCCCGCCAGCTGCCGATTGCGACACCGTGGACAGTACCGGCGGTGAGATGCTGGAGAAAGCTCCCGGAGCTCCTTAGGCTAGAGTTCGGAAACTGCGAACCCGCAGCGGAGCCCCGATAAAGGGCCTTGCGGTGCTTGGCAGACCTTCGAGCTCCGAGCTCGGCGGCGGAAACATCGTAGCGAGAGCGTCGCAGTGTGCAGGGGCACGGTCAGGACCGGAGTGCCGGGACTTGTAGAGAGTGGGCAGAACCCACCTGTGGCCAGCCGGGCCCCGCAATGGGATAAGCCGCCCGAGAGGCGGGGGCCGGGCGGGCCTGGCACTTACCGTATCCCCTGTGCCCGTGCAGGTGCCACAAGACGCTGTATATCAGGGTTAGGAACAAACCATGGCGAGCCGATGAGAAGTAAAATGCTAATAAGAGCTCTTGGAGAATATGTATTCACGTATTAAATATTACGATAATGGTAGCTATTCACTGAAATTGAAGCAGGCAGTTGAGAGGAAAATCTTCGCAGCAAATTTCTGTGACAGAAAGCTAATTTCTTTTTCTTTTTTTAGTTTTTAAATTTAATTTTGTTATTTTAGTTCTTTCTCCTAATATTGTTCTTATTTTAATTATTTTTAATGGTTTACAATCGCTGCCATAAAATTAAGATTTTATCCCCCCCACACCTACTCCCCACTACCCCCCTCCCCCCCAAGGACCGCATACAGTTCTGTATAGGTTCTACATAGACTTTCCTATTGAGTACATTTTCACTATAGTCATGCTATGTAGTCAGACTAAAATAAATGGAAGAAATCATATAACAAGTCAAAACATGATACGCAAAAACACACACACACACAAGCATGAACTGCTACATTCTGCGAATGACTTCCATATTTCTTTCTCTGAGTGTGGAAGGCATTTTGCCTTGAGAACCACCATTGGGATTTTTTTTTTTTAAGAAGTTCTTGCGTTATTACGAAATTCCAAGTCTACCAGAAAAAACTCTCGCACGCTGTGGTCATTGCTGTGCACAAAGTTCTCCTGGTTCTTCTCCTTTCACTCAGCATCAGAACATATAAGTCCTTCCAGGCCTCTCTGAAGTCTTCTTGTTTATCATTTCTTATGGCGCAATAGTACTCCATTACATTCATATACCATAATTTATTCAGCCATTCCCCGATTGATGGGCATCCCCTTGACTTCCAGTTTTTGGCCACCACAAAGAGAGCTGCTATAAATATTTTTGTACAGGTGGAACCCTTTCCCATTTTTCTGATCTCTTGGGGATACGGTCCTAGCAGAGATATTGCTGGGTCAAACGGTATGCACATTTTTGTAGCCCCTTTGGGCATAGTTCCAAATTGCTCTCCAGAATGGTTGGATGCGCTGGCAGCTCCACCAGCAATGAATTAGTGTTCCAACTCTCCCACATCCTCTCCAGCATTTATCATTTTCTTGTTCTGTCATGTTTGCCAATCTTATAGGTATGATGTGGTACCTTGGAGTTGTTTTGATTTGCATCTCTCTAATCAAAAGTGATTTAGAGCATTTTTTCATATGATTATAGATATCTTTAATTTCTTCTTCTGAAAATTGCCTGTTCATATCCTTTGACCATTTATCAATTGGGGAATGACTTGTATGATTATACATTTGAGTCAGTTCTTTATAAATTCTAGAAATGAGGCCTTTATCCCCGAGCTTAGCCGTAAAAATTCTTTCTCAATTTACTACATCCCTCCGAATTTTGTTTGCATTGGGTTTGGTTGTGCAAAAACTTCTCAGTTTAATGTAATCAAAATTATCCATTTTGCATTTCATAATGCTTTCTATCTCTTCTTTAGTAAAAAATTCTTCCCTTCTCCATAAATCTGATAAATACACTATTCCTTGCTTCTCCAGTTTATTCATGGTATCAATCTTTATACCTAAATCATGTACCCATTTGGACTTTATTCTTGTGCACGATGTCAGGTATGGGTCTATGCCTAATTTCCACCTCACTGTTATCCAGTAGAAATCTAATTTCTAAGATAATAGGGAACTGGGTCTAGTTGATAAGAATAAGGGGCATTGATAAAATGGTAAAAAGCCATGAATTGGTAACTTTGAGAGGAAGAAATTCAAGCTAGTAACAGGCACAAGATATTAATAACCAATGCTCGGAGTTACTGGTTACAGAAATGCGCACTGAAATAACTGAGGTGTTACATCACACCCATCAGGTGATCAAAGACGACAGATGGTGGTGCTGTGAGAAAACAGGTACAGAAATGAACTGTTGGTGGGACAGGATAGTTCAACTATTCTTGAAAGTCATTTGGACCTGTCATGGGAGAACTCTCTCCTCTTTGAGTTCATGTGGTGGGTGTTCAGGTATGTCTAAGCTTTCATGATCCCATTTGGGATTTTCTTGACAGCTCATTTTACAGGTGAGGAAACTGAGGTAGTCAGGGTGAAGTACCTTGCCCTGGGTCTCCCAGCTAGAAGTATTTGAGGCCAGATTTGAAGTGAAGTCTTCCTGACTCCAAATCAGGTGCTCTGACCCCAACCTCTTTGAACCTGTGAAAAGGAAAGGTGTGTCCCCACTTATCTTTCCTTTTCAATGTTTTGAAATTGAAACCATTCTCCTGTCTTGGCAAACTGAG
The DNA here is from genome assembly GCF_028372415.1 of Notamacropus eugenii. NCBI lineage: Eukaryota > Metazoa > Chordata > Mammalia > Diprotodontia > Macropodidae > Notamacropus > Notamacropus eugenii. The sequence goes on from NC_092873.1 coordinate 24,771,429, forward strand.
CCCCAAATATATGTTATACTTGTGAGTTCTTCTGAATGGGATTTCTCCTTCTCTTCTGAGCTCTTGCATTGTTAGGACCATATAGAAATTCTGTTTATTTTTGTGGGTTTGCAGCTTTCCTGAAGCTCTGTCGCAATGAATGGGGCAGCTCCGTGGTGCAGTGAATAGAGCACCAGTGCAGGAGTCAGGAGGACCTGAGTTCTAATCTCCCCTCAGACACTTGACACTCACTAGCTGTGTGACCTTGGGCAAGTCACTTAACCCCAATTGCCTCATCCTGGGTCATCTCCAGTCATTCTGATGAATATCTGGTCACTGGATTCAGATGGCTCTGGAGGAGAAGTGAGGCTGGAGACCTGCACAGCCCTCCCTCACTCAAAACAAAGTCAAGTGCAAGTCATATCATCATTTCTCTGATGGCATGGCCTTCTGGCAACGAAGGCCAATCGCACAAAATCTCAACGAGTATTTTGTTGATTCGCCATGATTTCCTCAGTAAGCCATCATGTCAGTGGTGAGGAGGGATATTTTTGACTCCTCTCTCTCTCTGCCCACCTTTATGTCTTCTGTGTCTTTCTCTTGTCCTGCTAGTAAACATTTCTAGAAGCAAATTAAATGATGGTGAAGAGGGTGGGCATCTTGGCTTTAATCCTGTACTTATTAGGGAGACCTTGTGTGTATCCCCATGGCATGAGATACTTCCTTCATGTTTTACCTTGATGCAATTTCTGATGTTAAAAAAAAGTTCCCTGTCCACCTATACTTTGTAGGATTCTTAGCATAAAAGGTATGGTACTTTGCCAAAGACTTTTTTTGTTGACCTCTGCTTCCTGGCATAAAGACAACTTGGTCCAAGTGAGTGATTTCTTAAATGAATTACTCTAGTTGACTTAACAGATTTTATTTTAAAGTTTTTTAATCAATCAATATCCATTCATGATATTAACCTATGAAAAAGCACAAAAGAAAAGAAGAGTGACAGCTTGGCAGCACCGGTCAATATTAAGGGTATTTGAGGTGTTTCAATCTACCCTGACTGTGACTGGTCAAGGCAGATTGTGAAGGACAAGCCAAGAAGCTGCTAGAATGAATGGAAAATTCTTTTTTAAAAAATTTATTTTTATTTTTTATTTTTTAATTTTAAATTATTTTATTTGTTTCACTTTGCTACAATCACTTCCATGTATCTTAGATATTTTTCCCCTCCCTCACCCTCCTTACCCCCTTCTTCTCCACTCCCTCCCCAAAACAGTGTACAGTCTTATATAGGGTCTACATTCCTATTAAATACATTTTGACGTTAGTCTTGTTGCATAGAAGAATTAAAATGAATGGGAGAAATCATAAAACAAAACAAAGCCTCACGCAAGAGAAAATGGTCTGCTTCATTCTGCAATCCAATTCCATAGTTCTTTCTCTGGATGCGGAAGGTGTTTTATTGAGAATTTTTTAGGTCCTTGCATTGCTGTGAAGGACTAAGTCTACCAGAAAAATTTCTTGCACACTGTGGTTGTTGCTGTGAACAAAGTTCTCCTGGTTCTGCTCCTTCCATTCAGCATCAGTTCATGTAAGTCCTTTCAGGCCTCTCTGAAGTCTTCCTGTTCATCATTTCTTATAGCACAATAGTATTCCATTACATTCATATACCACAACGTGTTCAGCCATTCCCCAATGGATGGGCGTCCCCTTGATTTCCAGTTTTTGGCCACTACAAAGAGAATTGCTATCAATATTTTTGTACATGTGGGACTCTTTTCCATTTTTATGATCTCTTTGGGATACAGTCCTAGGAGCAATATTATTTTTTTAATTAATTAATTTATTTTAATGTTCTACAATCACTACCATAAAACTTAGATTTTACACCCCCCCCACCTACTCTCCACAGCACCCCCCTCCCTCCCCAAGATGGCATACAATTCTATATAGGATCTACATATACTTTCCTATTGAACACGTTTTGTTGACCTGAAAGCTTGGTTAAAGAAAAGGCAACAGGCTAAATGCATACATTTTATAATTTAATTAATTAATTAATCAATTCCCTATTAAAGAAAACAGTAACATAATGCATTATGGAGCCAGAAATGTTCTGGCTACCAGTGCAGAAATCTTCTGGCTTATATACATTTTGCCGTGACAAAGGAACTCTCCTAGTTGAACAAATCATAAATTCAGTAAGACAAGACAATTAGCAAAGTAATGTCGGTTGGGCCTTGCAATTCCAGGCTGTGTAAACATATGTCTCTGTGACAAGGAAAGAAATCCCACCACTAGTGAGTGGCAGGCTTCCTGCCCTAAACAGATAACTGACATAGGAAGGAGTAAACAAAGTTCAATAGAAATTACGACCTAAGATGTCTATATTTTCTTTACCATTAATATGCCATTACAAACATGGTATATGTCTATAGATAATAAGATATGGAAAACGTCCCATTATTCAAGATAGTGTCTTAGGTTAAAGGTCTCTTAAGGAATGTTAAGTCAGACCTGGCAGGCTTTTGTTGACATAGGAAGAGGCATTCTCTGAGTTTGCTTCAGAGAGAACAAAGAGATTATTCCAAAATTTTATGTTAAACATTATCAGTTTTCACTATAGTCATGTTGTGTAGACAAACTAAAATAAATGGAAGAAATCATATAACAAATCCAAACGTAATACACACACACACTAACATGATCTGCTACATTCTGCGAATGAATTCCATGGTTCTTTCTCTGAGTGTGGAAGGCATTTTGCCTTAGAAAACCATTAGGAATTTTTTTTTTTTAAGTTCTTGCGTTATTACAAAGTTCCAAGTCTACCAGAAAAAGCTCTTGCACACTGGGGTCGTTGCTGTGCACAAAGTTCTCCCGGTTCTGCTCCTAGGAACAATATTACTGGGCCAAAGGGTATGCACATTTTTGTAGCCCTTTGGGCATAGTTCCAAATCGGTCTCCAGAATGGTTGGATCAGCTCATAGCTCCACCAGCAATGAATTAGTGTTCCAACTCTCCCACATCCTCTCCAACATTTATCATCTTCCTCTTTGGATGGAAAATTCTTAAGCTACTGAAGATTAAAGTTGTGTTGAGACTTTGAAGATACTCTATATGTACCGTTCCACATCCATAGTCTCCCATCTCTGAAAGACCAGGAAGCAATGCCTTCCCATCGGTCCTCCATGTCAGGCTTGGTCATTGTTCCTTCCATTTCTGTATCTATTGTGTTTTCCTGATTCATTCAGTATTTCATTCCTGTAGGTCTTCTGAAGCTGCTCTGAATTCTTCATATTCATCCTTTCTTATAGTTCCATAGACATTCATGCGCTGCACTGTTTACCCATTCCCCCTTTGATGGGCATCTCCTTTGCTACGTATCATCTGAGTCGTACCCACTAACTGAGTTTATCTTTGGGGATTTGTCCTGGGCCAACTTCTCTTCTCCCTCTAGATCAGCACTTCTTAACCTTTTGCCACTTTGACCTCATCGCTTCTTAAACTGTGTCTCATGACCCCATATGGGCATCTGGATGACTGCCCTTGAGGATCTCATCAGCTCATAGGTTCAGTGATCATGTCTGTGCTAATCATTCTCAGATCTATTTGTCCAGCTCCAACTAATCTCTCCATTCACCTCTAGTGCTAAGGTCAACTTGGGGAACAAAGTCATTTCGATAATTCTTGTGCATGTAAAGTATTAGTGTCTCCTGAGAGACTGTAGTATATGCCAGAATTTCTCCATTCGTTCTTTTGTTTAAATGGCCCGTGAGGAACTGATAAATGTCTTAGGTAAGTGGACTCCAGCTAAGCCTTGTGAAATTAGTTCCATTTGTTTATAAATCCAAGATCCTAATATTTTCTTACACAACAGTTTGCAGTTTTTCAATTATTTGTTCTGTGACAGCTAGGGGGCACTGTAGTACACAGAAGACCTGAGTTCAAATTCAATCTTAGTCACTTACTAGCTGTGGGAGTCTGGTCAAGTCATTTACCCTCTTCCTCACTTTCTTTACCTGTAAAATAGGGATAATAATAATGCCATCTTGCCCTGAAAAAGACAGAGTATTAAGAGCTGGGGCAAGGGTGGGAACAGACTTCTCATGCCCAGTTTTGAAAAAGAGTATTTTGCAGCAGAGCAGGAGGGGCAGAACACAAGTTGGCACAAAGGTTAGTCAGTCAACAAACATTTATCAAGTGACTACTGTATGCCAGGCACTATGCTAAGTGTTGGAGATAGCAAAAAGGGCAAAAGACAAACTCTGTCCCCAGGCTAATGGATTACACAGCATACAGGTTTACATAGTTTGGCTGTCAAGAAGATAATCTTGATGGATTGTTGTGTGTGTGTGTGTTTGTCCTTCGTTGCCAAAGAAGAGCATGCCATCAGGGAAATAATGACACGACTTCCACTTGACTTTGTTTGGAGTGAGGGAGGGCTGTGCAGGTCACCAGCCTCACTTCTCTTCCAGAGCTATCTGAATCCAGTGACCAGACATTCATCAGAATGACTGGAGATGACCCAGGATGAGGCAACTGGGGTTAAGTAACTTGCCCAAGGTCACACAGCTAGTGAGTGTCAAGTGTCTGAGGTGAGATTTGAACTCAGGTGTTCCTGACTCCTGCACTGGTGCTCCATCTACTGCACCACTGAGCTGTCCTGCTCTTGGTGGATTATCAGAACCAGGGAGAGAAGAGAGCTCAATTAGGGCAGAGAGGCAAGCATGGATGGCAGAGGGGGACTTGAAGATGATCAGGCTGGGGAGATGGATAGGTCAACACATCCCTTGGTGTGTCTTGGAGCAAAACTCTGAAACTACCCCTTTAATAACTATTCCCCCAAATCCCCTCACTGTGCCTGTTTCTAACAGGGGGGCTTAATGCAATTTTTCCATGCTTTTTATTTATGTGAGGTGGAGGTCTGGTAGACTAACATAGCTTCCAGGAGAGCTGCTGTGAGTCATAGGGGCCCAAAGAGGCCTGAGTCAGTTTCCTCTCATTGTTTTCAGTCAGACTCTCTGTGGGGTTATTTTACATTCTGTCCTGATAGAATAAAGAAATGATGTCCTGAGAAGCAGGAGAGCACTTCTGGTCCTTGAATTTGGGTATGACTTGGTAGGACCAGTGCCACAGAGAAACTGAACTACCTAATGATTCCAGTCCTAGTGGAATAGGAGAGATTTTGGCCAGAAAGCCTTGGGTTTCCTCGGCTGTGTCCATATACTAATAATGCCTTTTTAAAAGCTCCTCAGTGTTGAATAGGTCATTGAAACATGGGGGCTGGTTACTGGTTGTCTCACAAATAGAGAGAATGTGGCCAGTAGGGGCTGAAGCTGATGGCAGAGAGAGGAGATCCCCACAACCCGTCAAGGAATCCTGGAGTGTGAGGGAGAGATTGGACTTACGTAGGCCTAAGAGAGTATGGCCATAGTGTACCAGGTTGTGTCAGCTGCGTCTTTTTCTTGATCTTTGCTTTCTATAAAAATACGTGAATCCATGACCATGAATGCTTGTATTTAGTCCCTGTGTTGTGTTCTGCACCTAGAATGGAGAGTTGAAGCCTCTAGTACCTGTCTGGGGTACACCAAAATGCTCTCATCTGTGGGGCTCACTAAGAAGCTCTGTTTTTGTTTTTTATCGAGATGTATCTTTAAATCTAGACAAGGGCATTTTACCTGTAGGCTAGAAAGCAAGTTCTTAGTTATCGTCATGCTGGATTCCAGAGGAAACAGTTCAACCTTAATTCCTAAGAGGCAGCAGAACAGCAAACCTTGTTCTGTATCCTTGTGGTAACCTCCCATCTCTTGGTCTATCTCAGATCAGCACTGCCCCCCCATTCTTTTGCCTCTCTCTCTGGCTGTTCTCCCACTTTTGGAATGCTCTCTCTCTTCCTTTCTTTTTCCTGGTTTCCCTGGCTTCCTTCTAGTTCCAACTAAAATTTCCCCTTCTATAGGAAATCAGGTTTTCTGACTCCCAGTCCAGAGCACTCAAAATCCATCCAGTACAAGATAGCTCTTTATTTTCTTCACTGTAGAAGGAATGCTTAAAACACCAAAATACTCCTTTCACAAATGTTCAAAACTTGAAAGAATAGCCCCTTCCTCTAACATTGGCTCTGGGGAAGTAAAGACCTCCAGGAATCTTGTAGAACATCCTGAATACCTATTTTCTACTCATTGAATCTGTATTGTCTGAGTGGCTCACAGGCCCGCCTTTCTCCCCAAGCAGGGCCTGGCTCTCTTGTCCCTTAAGCTACAGAATGCTACTGGGTTTTTTGTGGGAGGATGCCCCAGCTCCTCACAGAAGGCAGTGGGGAAGGAAATGAAGAAACAACAGCTTAGGACCTGAGCGCCAATCTGGGGTTTGCGCAGGCCTACAGAAGGTGGTCTGGTGGCCCTGTACTGTGAATTTCTGGTTGTTGCTGCCTGAGACCAAGTGGGGGTGGGGAGACAACCCCTTCTTCACCATTCCTGGAAGTTTGAGGGGGACCTGGCATCGTCCATGTCTCTTGCAAGAGAAAGAGACCTAAAGTTACCCTGCCCATTCCTCATGGCACCATAGAAGATGCGATGGGGGGGGCAGGGCATGGTTCATGCTTTGCCTGTGTCTGGTGGAAAATCCAGGTGCAGAAATCCTTGAATGCTGAGAAAGCAGAAATTTGAAACATGTTAAAAAGCCAAACCAAGGGGGGCCATGTTCATTTAAAGGAACTGAAGATCCTTTAAAAAAAATAACACAAAGGGCCCATTTTAGGCAAATGTGCAGGACTTCAGGGGAAAAGAATAGCCTTCAGACTTTCTTTCTCCTGAAAATATTTTATCTCTTTCCAGGTTATGAAAAAATTGGCATCAACCCTGCTGTCCAGTGAAAATGACAGAGCACCAGGGGGCACCTGTGACTTGAAAAATGAATACTGGCATGATGATCGTTGCTGCTTGTACTGCCTGCCTGGTGAGGGCCTCCCTCTGACCCTCCTCACTGATCTGCCCCATGCCCACCTTCCTGTCCCTGGGGCCAGAGTCAATCCCTCTCCTTTAGTCTCCAAAGGCCAAAGTCAGAATCTGGTGGTTTCTCTGACTCATTAAAGTTTTCAAAGGCCCTCCCCTTTGCAGTATTCCTAGGGGTGAAGTAACCCAGCTGTTCTCATCCTGCTTTGTTCTAATATGTTCTGTGGCTCACAGCTGCTTTTAGGTGAAAGTATAATTTCTCAGCCTGGCATTTCCAGCCTTCCCTTCACGTGTGGCCAGGCTTCACGAGGCCCCACTCACTGAACTCTCTATGTCACCCTCCTCTGCCCTCCTTCAGACCTCTCCACCTCTCTCTTGACTTACTGCAATAGATATCCTTCTGGTGGCTCTCTGTACCTTCACTTCATCTCCTTTTCAGTCCTTCTAGCCTAACCTGCTCAAGGAGTCTCTATGCTTCCCTGGTGCCCTTAAGAAGCGCTCCTGACCCCTCAGAGTGGCCTTTTGAGTCTGGGTCTGAAACCAGAGGCCTGCTGGGCAGACCAGAACAGGGACAGCAGGATGGTGCTGGTGGGAGGGGGCACAGTGTAGACTTGCTGGATTTCTGGGTGGAATTGGATCATGGAGCCATTCCTACAGATCCTGCGACACAGTGATGGACCTAAAGCCCAGCTGGGGCAGAGCAGGAAGGAGGTCCCCAGACACTTGAGACTGTCACCCCACAGTGCCCACCTTTCTGTGGTGCCTGAGAGCTAGGCATGATGATTAGGGTTTTTGGTACTAGAAGGCAAGGGAGGATGTCTGCCCAGATCAAGAGGTAGAGAGAAGCCTGGGAGGAGGAATAGGAATTGATGTGAAGTGAGGCAAGCAGAGACAAGAGGGCTTCCAACAACATAAGTGGAAAGAACAATGATCTCAAAGGGACTTCTGGGTAATTGGAAGGACCAGGGCTGACCCTGGAGAAAAGCTGACAAAAAGCACCTCCCTCCCTTCTTTTCAGAGGTGAGGGCCTATGGGAGTGGAATACTGTATACACTGAATGGGAATCTTCTACTTTGTAACCAGGCAGCATTCTTTCTTTGACTTTTAAAAAAAATTTAATATTTAAAAAAAATTAATCTTTTATTTTTTTCCTTAATTACATGTAAAAACAATTCTTAACATTTGTTTTAAAAAATTTTTAAGCTCCCAAAATCTCTTCCCTCCTCCATCCCCTCTCCCTCCATTGGGAAGGTAAGCAATTGATACACATTTTACATGTGCAGTCATGTAAAACATATTTTATTATTAGTCATTTTGTAAAAGAAAATGGACAGAAAATGAAGAAAAATAAGGAAATTAAAGAAAAACTTTCCTCAGTCTGCATTGAAACTCCTTCAGTTCTTTCTCTGGAGACAGATAGCCTTTTTAATCATAAGCCCTTCAGAATTGTCCTGGAGCATTGTATGGCTGACATTAACTAAGTCATTCACAGTTAATTATTGTTACAATGTTGCTGTTACTGTATACAATGTTTTCCTGGTTCTCTTCACTTCACTATGTATCAGTTCATGTAAGTCTTTCCAAGGATTTTCTGACATCATCCTGCATGTCATTTCTTATAACACAATAGTATTCCATCACAACCATATTCCACAACTTGTTCGGTCATTCCTCAACTGATGGACATCCCCCCAATTTCTACTTCTTTGCCACCACAAAAAGAGCTGCTATGGGTATTTCTGTACATACGGGTTCTTTTCCTTTTTGTTTTTATGTCTTTGGGATATAGAACTAGTAATGGTATTTCTGAGTCAAAGGTTATGCATGGTTTTGTAGCCCTTTGGGCAGAGTTCCAAATTGCCCTGCAGAAGAGCTGAATCAGTCACCAATGCACTTCACCAATCATGCATTAGTGCTTCGATTGTCCCACAACCTCTGCCAAGATTTGTCACTTTCGTTTTCTGGCATTCTAGCTGTACTAGGTGTGGGGTGGTACCCCAGAGTTGTTTTAATTTGCATTTCTCTCATTTAGAGCATTTTTTCATATGACTATAGATAATTTTGATGTTGATAGATGTTTTGTCTGAAAACTGCCCATTCATATCTTTTAACTGTTTATCAATTGAGGAATGGCTCTTACTTGCATAAATTTCATGCAGTTCCCAATATATTTGAGAAATGAGGCCTTTATCAGAGAAATTTGCTGTAAAATTTTTTTCACTCATGATTACTATGTATTTCCTTCCATCCTATTTCTTCCTATTTCTCTCTCTCTCTCTCTCTCTCTCTTTCTCTCTTTCTCTCTTTGTCTCATTTCACCGTCCTTCCTCAAAAGTGTTTTGCTTCTGACCATTGCCTCCCCCAATCCACCCACCCTTTTGTCAGTCCCCTTCCTCTTCTTTTTTCCCTTCTCCTCTTACTTCCTTGTAGGGTAATATCGATTGCTATACCCAACTGAGTGTGTTTGTCATTTCTTCTTTAACGCAATTCTGATGAAGGTAACGTTCAGGCACTTCTCATCCCATCACCCCCATCTTCCCCTCCACTGTGAAAGCTCTTTTTGTGCATCTCTTTTATGCAAGATAATTTACTTCTTTCTGTCCCTCCTTTTCCACTTGTCCCTATGCATTCCTCTCTCATCCTTTAGTTTTACTTTTTTAGATATCATCCCATTGTATTCAACTCACAGTCATGCACTCTCTTTATGTATACTCCTAACTGCCATCATAATGAGAATTATGAGTATCACTTTCCTATGTACGAATGTAAACAGTTTCAACTTATTGAATCCTTTAGGATCTCTCTTTTCTGTCTATCTTTTTATGCTTCTCTTGAGTCTTATATTTGAAAGTCACATTTTCTGTTTAGCGGTGGTCTTTTCATCAGGCATGCTTGAAAGTCCTCTTTGGAGATGTACATTTTCTGGGGTTGGTGATACTTGGTTGTAATCCTTTATAGCTCCTTTCCCTTCTGGAATATCCTGTTCTAAGCCCTCCAGTTCTCTAATGTAGAGACTGCTAAGTCTTACGTTATCCCAACTGTGATTCCTCAATATTTGAAGGATTTCTTTCTGCCTGCTTACAGTATTTTCTTCTTGACATGGGAACTCTCAAATTTAGCTATAATATTCCTGGAAAGTTTTCATTTTGGGATCTCTTTCAAGAGGTAATTGGTAGATTCTTTTCATTTCTATTTTACCCTCTGGTTCTAGAATATTAGGGCAGTTTTTATTGACATTTTCCTGAAAGATGATGTCTAGGCTCTTTTTTTTGGTCATGGCTTTCAGGTAGTCCAATAATTCTTAAATTATCCCTCCTCAATCTATTTACCAGGTCAGTTGTTTTTCCGATGAGTTATTTAACATTTTCTCTGTTTTTTTCATCCTTTTGATTGTGTTTGAGTGATTCTTGATGTCTCATGCAGTCATTAGTTTCCACTTGTCCAATTTTAATTTTTAAAATTCTTTTCTTTAGTGAGATTTTGTACCTCCTTTTCCATTTGGGCAAATCTGCTTTTCAAGGCATTTTTCTCTTCATTGGATTTTTGTGCCTCTTTCACCTTTTAGCCTAGTCTGTTTTTTAAGGTTATTATTTTCTTGAGTATTTTCTGTGCCTCCTTTACCAAGCTGTTGACTCCTTCTTCATGATTTTCTTACATCACTCCCATTTCTTTTCCCAATTTGTCCTCCAATTCTCTGGCTTGATTTTTAAAGTCTTTTTTGAATTCTTCCATGGTCTGAGACCAATTCATAATTTTCTTGGAGGTTTTGCATGTAGCAGTTTTGACTTGTTTTCTAATGAATTTGTGCTTTGATCTTTGCTGTCACAAGAGTAACTTTCCATAATCAAGATTTTTTTTTTTTTGCTATTTACTCATTTTTCCATTCTATTTCTTGACTTTTAACTCTATGCTAAAGTGAGGTTCTGCTTCTGGAGTGCAGGTGGCACCATCCCAAGCTTCAGGAATTTTATGCAGCTGTGTTCAGAGGTAACTCTGGGGACCTCTAAGTTGTTGGTTCTTCCAAGGTGGTATGACCTCGGAAGAGGTGTGTTTACTACTCTCCTGGCCTGTGCTTTTGTTTGTGAGCAACCACAAGCACTCTTTACCTCCTGAAGCTGGAACTGGGATCCCAGCTTCCCTGTGGCCATAAGCTCTCGGGAGTTAGTGCTCCTCCTTGCCCTAAGACTGAGATCCAGGACTGCAACCCAAATCCAAGTATGGGCAATGCAACAGAACCCTGCCTCAGGTGCAAGCAAAGAGACCCTTCTAATACCTTGTGAACAGTCATCTGACCACCTTACCATGTGGAGACTGAGGGGTCTGGAAACCACCACTGCTCCCAATGCCACCTGCTGGTTTGCTGGCGCCAGGTCTCTGCTTACACTGTATGTGCTGGACAGCATTTCTCTCTCACCCAGGTGGGACAGACATTTTCTACCAACTTTCTCAGTTGTCTTGGGCTAAAATATTACTTCAACACATCCTTTTTTGGGTTCTGCCACTCCAGAATTTGTTGTGAGGCATTATTTAAAGTTGTTTGGAGAGGTTTGGGGGAGAGTGGAGGCAAGTTACTACTTTTTCTCCACATCTTGGCTCCATACCCCTATCTCTTTGACTCTTAGTAACTACTAAATCTTTTTAAACCTTTGCTATCTTCTCACACAGGGACCCGAGTCCTCAAGCATTGTACCATTCCTCACACCTTGGGAAGCTGTGAAGGATGCCCCCCTGGGGAATATGCCCTTAAAAATGGACTGGAAACCTGCAGGCAGTGTGCCCAGTGCAGAGAAGGTCAGTATATGGCTGAGCTGCAAAGTCACAAGCTTCCATGAGGAGAGAGAGGCCAGCCTGGGGACCTGGGCACCAGGCCAGGAAGAGTGACATCCTTCTCTGAGGCAGAGTTAACCATTACTGGCAGACCACTGTGCCATTTTTCCACTGCAAGCCTCAAGTCTCTAAAGTGGAGGATGAGAAGGGGGAAGAGTTGGTCTCATGGACAGGAGGACCTGGGTGGGTGGGGACATATCACAGAGCATCACCCAGGCCTGACCCACTCTCTCCCCGCAGAGAACAATCCATCAAGGGTGGGGGGGGAGGGGGGGAGGTGAAAGAGGGCAGGGATTGGAAAGTTTGGAATTGTCCTTTGAGACACTAAAGGTCAACATGAGCCCAAAAGGGGTCCCTTTGTTATGTTCTGGTTTTGTGGGTGCTCCTTAACATTCATTTAGTTATTATGTTTCGTTTGCAGCACTGCATTCCATGACAATTTGAGCTCCAAATGTCCTCCCATTCCCCTCTCCTCCAAGATGGTGTGCACTCCACCAAAGGCTCCACATACACATTCACATTCACATGAAGTATTTTCACATTAGACATGATGGAAAGAATTAGAACCAATGGAATGAACCACGAGAAGGAAAAAACAAACCTAAAAACAGAGAGTTACTTCGATCTGCATTCGAGTCCATAGTTCTCTGTCTGGACTTGGATGGTGTTTTCATATACGTCTTTCTGGCTTTTTCTGAAGTCAGCCTGCTCGTCATTTCTTATAGCACAATAGTATTCCATCGCATTTGTATACCACAACTTGTTCATCCATTTCCCAATGATGGGCATCCTATCGATTTTCAGTTCTTGGCCACCACAAAAAGAGGTCCTATAAATATTTTTGTACATGTGGGTCCTTTTCCCATTTGTATGATCTCTTTGGGATACAGCCTTAGAAGTGGTATTGCTGGGTCAAAGGATATACACCTTTTTATAGCCCTTTGGGCATAGTTCCAAGTTGCTCTCCAAAATGGTTGGATCAGTTCACAACTCCACCAACAATGAATTAGTGTTCCAATTTTCCCACATCTTCTCTAGCATTTATAATTTTCTTGTTTTGTCATGTTAGCCAATCTGACAGGTGTAATGTGCCACTTTATATATATAACTATAGATATCTATAATTTCTTACTCTAAAAACTGCCTGTTCATATCCTTTGACCATTTATGAGTTGGGGATAAAAGGGACCCTTTGAATTGCAGCCTTACACTGATCGCTTCAGGAGCAGCTTGGGTGCCAGGAAAGGTAGGCAGTAGGGGCACCCAGGAATAGGACAAGAGCTTAATGAATGTTTACTTGATGAGGCATCTCCCCTGCTTGGCCATGGTCCAGTGGGGCTTGGCCTCATGTAGGACCTCCCACTGGGGCGTAACAATAATGACAACACCAATGGCAAGAATAAACAGTTACATAGTTCTTAAGGGTCACAAAGACCTTTGATTCTGGGGAAACTGAGGCAAACAGAACTTTGTCCAGGGTCCTACAGCTAGTAAGTGCCCATGGCTGAATTTGAACCTGAGTGTCTTTCTTCCTGATTCTGGGTCTGGCACTTGGTTCCCCTGAGCACCAGCAGGGCAGTAAACCACGTGTGATGATGGCAGGCTGTATACAATACATAGCAGATAGGCTTCAGGGCCTGGCACAGCTATGTTCAGTGTGAACAGCAGCCTTGCTAGGGTGTCCCAGGGTCCTGGCATTTTTGGCTCCTAGGTGAGGGAGTGTCTGGCATCCTGATGTCTCACACCAGCCTCACTGCCAACTGCCCTACTGGAGCTCTGAGACCTTCTGGCCAGCTGGATGGCCACACAAGCCAAGAGCACACTTGTGGCCATTTGGTTGTTCCAGGGACGCTCCCCTTGGAATGGCGCATGGCCAGCCTGAGAGCCCCTCTGGGATTACCTTAACCCAAACTTGTTGCTTTCTGGCAGACCAAGAGATGGTGAGACCCTGTCTTGGGAGTATGAACACCAAGTGCCAGTGTAAGGAGGGATACTATTGTGCGTCCCCAGACTGCGAGATGTGCCAGCGCTGCACAGAGAGGTAGGTGTGTCTGGCATACAGACAGCATGAAGGTGGAGTGGGGGATGACATGGGGGTAGGGGTCAGAAGAAAAGAGTTCATGGAGAAGGTAGAGTTTGAGCTGAGTCTTGGAGCATTGTGGGGAAGGGCACTGAATGCAGATGGTCAAATGGGGTGGGGGGTAGCATTTCTTGCTGGAAGCAACCAATCAGAAGCAAGAGCCAGAGGAGACCTGCTCTGGGTTGAATTTGAAGAATTGCAGAGAGTGGGGTGGGCTCTGTCACTAGTTGAGAAGCTGGGATGAAACCAGGAGAGCACTCAAAACCAAAGAGAAAGCCTAAGTAGTGGAAAGGAAGTAATGAGGACATCCTGAAGGAATCCCAAAAGTCTTGGATTCGCCAGGACAATCATTAAAAAAGGAACGATGGGGAAGGGGACAAGTGTTTCTTAAGCATCTACTATGTGGCAGGCACTGATAAATGATTTATTGATATGTTCTCAATAAAAAATATGATCTCATTGGAAAAGAGCAGATATAGGAGTGAGCCGTGGCAGAGAAGAGAGAGATGGAAGAGGGCCATGGACTCCCCAGGCAGCTTGGAGCAGAAGGGTTGGGCTGATGGCCCCACTTGTGCCCACTTCCTCAGCCCTTTCCCTCAGTTTCCCCCCAGGAGCCTGTCTGTCCATACATACCGTAATCAATCGGGTTTCCTCTAGTCGAACATTTCTGTCATCTGAATTTTCCTTCCATCCACAAGAGGCCAGGGGCAAACAGAGAAAGAGAGAAATGGTGATTAAAGCTGAAAGCCCATTCTCTGCTTGAATGTGGAAAATTTCCTACCTGGGGGCTCAGAGCTAATGTGATCCTCTTACTACTTCTGGCCCAAAAGAAGCTCCCTTAGCTGCAGAAGAGGGACCATTATGTAGCCCCTGGGTTTAGGAGGAGCTCACTATGGAAGCACTGTGCTACGGAGGGAAGCCAAGGACTCTCAGAGGCACAAGGGAGACAACACTGATTTTGTTGAGATTTTATCCCAAGCACCATGCTAAGGACAGCACTTCCAGCAGGAGGGACATGAAATGCTGAGGCAGAGAGGGCAGATGAGTCATCTGTAAGAGGGACAGGGAATAGGCAGGTGGGCCTGGTTCCAACAGTGTGAAAGGGGTGAGGTATGAAAAGGCTGACCAGCTACCAAGGGGCTAGGCTGTGAAGGGTCATCAAGACCAAAGAGAAGCCTTGGTAGTTGAACTTGGAGTGAGTGGGAGATGGTTGAGGCAGGGTTATGAGAGTGGGATCTGCACAATGGCTTGGATCTGGGGACTCTTGAAGGGTCCCACCATATTGACCAACCTGGCTCACCATGAGTACACAGGATTGGAACAAGTGCAGGTTTTCCAGACATAAGGAGAGAGACATCTTTTTGTCCCTGAGTTCAAGGAAAACAATTTCCTTCAAGCTCCTTGCACTCTGAGGTGGGGGAGGGCCTCAGTGGAGCTACCTCAGCCTCATCTTGCCATAATCATCCCAGAACCTGGGGGTCAGGGAGGGTGGGGTGCACCAGCCTTCACTCTTTTCTGGTTTCAGGTGCCCAGAAGGTATGGAGATTCTTCAAGGATGTACCAGGACAGCTGACACGGAGTGTGGGGCACCTGGCACAGGTATGGTGAGGCAGTAGGTCTCTTCCCTGTCAAAGTACACACTCTGGAGCCCTGCAGTCAGTCAGGAGGAGGGCCAGAGCACTCCTCACCTCATGGCTGCCCGTTAGCTGTGCAGGGCCCACAGCCACAGGCTACACTGTCTGCCCACCTGTGTCCTAGAATCCCAATCTCAGAGCAAGAGGGTCCTCAGAGAAAGCTACCTGAATGAGATGGAAGCCCCACCTCCTATCAGTCCCCACCTCCTGTTCCCAGAAAGCCCTAGAGCTGGAGGAAGCCTCATGGGCTGACCAGGCCAGAGGTTTCATGATTGCTGAGGAAAGAGATGACCTGACTAGCCCAAGGTTCCTGATGTCTGAGGAAGGATTTGAAGTGAGGTCCTCAGCCTCCAAGTGGAGGCCTTGTTTCCAGGTTACTTTGCTTCTTCAGGGAGGTGGATTTTGGCTGTCAAGTCTGCTGTAAGGAACCTGGGAAATGAAGCTCTTAGCCTTCTTCCAGAGGAAATGGTTCCAGCAGCAGCCTGGGGATCTGTTGAAAACCCCCCTGTAAAGGAGCTGTTCCAGGCCTAGTGGCTGTGGCCAGGCCTTCTCCTCGTTACACGTATGTGTCTGGGTCATGTTTAGCCAGGACCCAGTAATGCCTGGAGCCTTGGCAGTCATCTCTTCCACCTCACTCCCCTAACCCAAGGGCCCGTGACCCATTGAAAGCAGAACCATGATTTGAACTCAGGTCTCTAGACTAGAGTTCAAGGCTCTTTCCACTTGGCCACGGTGACATGTTCATTCTCTTCCTTCCAGGTATCCCCTCCAGAGGAGACTCAACCCCTGTCAGAGGTAGGAGGGAAGGAAGAGATCAGCTCAGGATATGTGGCCTTTATCCTTTCCTTCAGGAACTCATTCTCTGCTTTTCCCTTGGTAGGAGACCTACAGGATTGGACTGTGATACTGGTGCCTTCCGGTATCATTTTGGTTTTCATTCTCTGCATTGTGATTTTCTGCCTTTATATATGGTACAAGAAGAAACAGAAAAGGTAAATGACAGGCCTTTGACTGTGAGGGCTCAGGGTGTTTGTGACTTCCCCCTCCCCTTTGTTTGATTCTGGGGTTGGGGGTGGGAGCAAGCAGAAATGTATTTTGTAAAAATTCATCTGGTCCCACTCCTTGCTGGGGATGAGGTAGGTCTCATTCCTGCTCTTTAAGAAGTGGAGGGAAGGGAGAAGAGTCAGAGCTGGAGTGGAGGAAGGTTTGGAAGGTGAAATGGGTACTTTTCCTTGGAGCTCCTGTTTGTCTCTGGAGGGTTCTGGTGGGCAGGACCATCCAAGAATGCTCCATGGCGCCTCCCACTGCCTGAGAATTCAACATGGTACCTGATTTTAGGGTGATGGCCAGGAGGGTAGCTAGGGTTGGGAACAGAATGACCTCTGTGGAGAGACACAAAGGGAATTCTGGTTTGTCAGAAGAGTGGGAGGGCATTGTGGCTGGAAAGGGACCCCAGTGGTGGTTGATCCCAGGGCAACCTGTATGCTAAGCTCCATGAATGCCCGGGTCAAGGTGAGGTGTTTTCTGGCCCTGGGCATCCCATCCAGTCTCTCTGGGTGTTCCCTTAAAGTGACCCAGTCCGTCCAAGGACAATATCCTCCTCACTGTCCCAGACATATTTTACTTTGAATCCCATTATCTTAGTGGCACTAACTCTCCTGCTGAGGGGGGAGACTCATGGTCCTTTTCTCCCTTTTCTTTGTAGCTCACTTGACAAGGATGGCAGAAGGGTAAGTCAGGGTCTCTAATCTGTGCAGCTGTGGTCAAGGGAAAGCTAACTGGAGCTAGGTTGTCTTAGCTCCTGTGGAGAGGAGGCCCTTGATGACTTGGGCACCTGTCTATGTCCTTGTCTTCCTGCCTTCTCCTCCACTCCCCCCCACTCCCCACGCCTCCAGGTCACATTCTTCTCTGGCCCTCTTCTGGGGGTAGGACAAGTCTCAATGTGGTAGGAGAGGACTTTTCTTGTGGGTGGCAGCAAGGGGCCAGGTCTGATTTGGGTTGGGGCCCGGCTGGCAGACCAGAGGTCATTTTTCCTCTGCTAACTCTTCAGTCTTTGCCTCTGGCTTTAACCAGGCTGGTTCTAGAGGCCCTTAGCTCATGATGCCAAAAGAGGAAAGATCTGTCCCAAACGGCAGCTGGCTTTGTGGTGGCCTCCTGGCATCAGCCTGGGTGCCTGTTAGTTACTGGGCCAGGTTCATTTTTAGGAGAAGTGGTGATCCTAAGCTCATGAGCATGGTTGTGTTTCTTTTGAAAGAAAGAAATCTCTAGCTCATTTGTCCTGCAGCCCATTTGTGATGGGGTCACTGTACTGTACACAAAGCTGGCACTCCCCAGTGCCACTAAAGAAGTCTACTCTTGCTATCCTGGCATTCCAGGCTCCCCACAAGCCCACCACTCAGACTTTGCTAGGCCAGATGCCTCCCCTCCCTAGCCTCCAAGCCTCTGCTCAGGCCACTGCCTAGGCCTGGGATTTTCTCCTTCCCCACCAGGGTCAGCTCAGACATGCACCTGCCTTCCCAAGAGCAGTTCCTCCTGCCCAAGACCCTTAGAGGGGCTGTTGGACCTCTCCAGGGCATTCCCTCCATTGGTCTGTGCCAGAATCATTTGTGGACAAGGGTCCTCTCCCCTGCCCAAGCTGCCTGTCCACCCTGGTGTCTTTTCTCTGAAACTGGCTTTGAAATGACTTGTACAGCTTTCCCAGGAGCAGCCATTCCAGTAATTACAACCATGGTATTGTTTTTCAGTCCATGGATGAGAACTCATTATGTATCCTAATTGAAGATGCAGACAACAGAGTCTTCACAAGTCCAGAGTCAAGGAACCAGAGTCTTGAAATGGTGAGTGAAGTCCCTTCACCCCACCTTTCCCCTGTTGACCCACCACACACACATACCCCTATAGTGTGGAGACCTGAGTGGGAATCTAGACACAATCTGCCCATGCAGTTCCACCTGCCCTATCTGGCCTTCAGCAGCTGTCACAGTTGGAATGTAGTGAGCAGTTAGGGTGAGCTGCTAGTCATGGTAGGAGCCCCAGGACAGAGTCTGTGAGCATTTAGAAAGCCAGCAGCTTCAAGGCAGGGCAGGGCCAAACATCCTAGTTTGGCTCATCTCCCCATTGGATTCCTGGGGTCCTCAAGTAAATGGTGGGCTGTCAGAGCGCACTGCTGGGGCTCAGTAAAGCATCTGACAAAGTTTCTTGTGCTGTCTTTGTGGAGTAGTCTTACCTTCAGAACTGGCTGAATGCTAGGGTCCAGCAAGTGACTGCTGCTGGTGCTATGTAAATTTGGAAGAAACTCTTGGGTATCTCTTCTGGGGCCTATACCATCTGGCATCTTGGCCAAGGAGTCAGCTCGATTCTAGACAGCATCCTTGTCACATGTGCAGATGACACAGAACTGGGACGGATTGCTAACATAGATGGGATCTACAAAGATCCCGACAGGCCGGGATTATGGCCAAAATGGAATTTAATGGGAATCCCTTTCAGGCTTTCACATGGTTTAGCAAAGTCACCTGAAGAGGGCAGGATGGGAGTCTTGTGGCCACATAGAAATTCACCTGAAAAGATCTGGTAGTTCAAGTGGACCACACCCCCGAAATGGGTGAGCAGTATGCTAGGGCAGTCAAGAAAGCTAATGCAATTTGGGGCTTATTAATAGGAGCATGGGGGCATTTTAGGAGGGCACGGTGGTAAGCTGAAGGTTTTTCACAAGCTGGCCACAATTGGCATGGACTCAGAGTACCTTCCCTACAGGGATTCAATGAAGGAAGTCAGGTTCAGCCAGGATGGGGCATGGCACTGTAGTGGGGTGAGAGTAGAGAGGCATATCTTCCAAGTTTCAAAACAAGGTTGGGGACCAAAGGGACCCAGCTTACTCTGAACAACTCCTGAGGGACACTCATTTACTAAAATTCAAGAAGACTGGTGTAAACTGTGTGGTATAGACAGTATATTTTGCTTGACTGGAGAGAGATTGAAGCTATCTGGACAGGTAAGAACTACTGCATCCCTCTCCAGTGAAAGAAGTAGTAGTTGTCAAATAATGGAAGAGGTGTTTGGTGTAGGGATTACTCATCTGGTTCACAGGTTAGCAGGCTGGGATTCCTCAGAGAGTTTGTGTCTGGAAAAGAAAAATTGGCAGTTCTCCATTCTTCAACACTTGGTTTGGATATTCCTGCTTGTGCCAGAAATAAATGGTTAAGAGAAGATGCCCCTCTGCCAGTAGGAGAGGATGGCAAAAGTTTCAGAGGAGATCAGTTCTTGTTTCCTAAAATCTGGCTCTAACTTTGCATAACAGGCCCCCATCTTTGAGTGACCCCAGGCTCTGGCCCAGCTGAGGAGAGACAAGGAATCTAGCTGCCTTCCTACACCCTTTATCAGCCATTTTCCTTATCATTTTCTATGCTTGGGTTAGATTTCTTCTTCCCCACACTTTCCAGCTTGTTTACTCAGCCCAGGGATGATGAGCCCATAGGATTGGTCCTAGGCTGGCCCCAGGGACCGTGAGCCCATCTGAGCCCATAGGATCAGTCCTGGGATAGCCCAAGGGTATTCTTCTGACCTATTCATCTATTCAGACTATGTTCCATAAGCAAATCGCTCATAAGCTTATGGATGTGGACTCCAACTGGACCATTCACCTACTCAAGGGTGTTCAGCTTGTGATGCCAACAAGCACGTTTGCTCCTTGCACTCAGTCCAATGATCCCCCTTGTGGCCATGATGCTCTTGTGTGATCTGTGTAGCCCCCGTATGCTTGGATTGGCATTTGTGGCGGGCTCTGCCAGTGAGCTGCGTTCTTGAGTAGGCTGCTCTCAGTATACGTGGCTTGCTCCCAGCAGTGACCTGCATCTTTGGCCACCCTGGGGATTCACTGTGCTCTGTGAGGTGTCTTCCTGAGCTCAGGCACAATTTTGTCCTCTGGGCTGAGCTGATGTACTATGAATACATGGCATTTGTTGTGTGGTTAGCTCTATGAAGGTGCTATGTGGTGTGTCCTCATCTTGACATGCCTGAGCCTGCATGCTTGGGGCAGCTAGACTTGAGGGCTGTCTCTCCCACAAGGCTTTGCCTGCCCCCTCTCTCCAGGGCTAGTCCTTTCCCTGTCTCATTTACTGTAGATGGATTTTGTTGTACTCTCTTTGCACCTGTTTTCTTCCTGTGGAACAGAAACTGCTGGAAGAGATGGTTTTGTTTGGTGTTTCCATCCCTAGCCCCCAGTATAGCACTTAGAATCTAGCAGAGGCTTCACAGATGCTGTTGAGATTTTACAGAGGAGACCAGCCCATAAAGGGAGAGTGAATGGTCTTGGGTCACTTAGTTGCACCTTGCTTTAGTTCCTGACAAAGTTGGGATGAGCCTTAGGTCCCCCCAGGACCTGGCTGTGGTTCTGTAGAGCTGATAGATGGAAGACTTCAGAGGTAAAAACTGAGGCCAGAGATCTCCTGTGTAAGACTACAGACTCGAACCTAGAGCTGCTGGCTCTAAGCAGCTTCTCCCTTCCAATCTACTCTTGTTCCAGGGAAGAAACTACTTCAGAGGAGGTAGGGCAGGACGATGTTTAAGGTCATACAAGGAGTAATAACCACGTCAGGGCTTCAGGCCATTTCTCTGCTGCCTGAGCAGTGCCTTCCCTCTGCAGGCAGGTGCTGCCCCCATCATCCTTATGACTTTGGCTTTTGGAGGGGATTGTAAGCCCTGCTACTCAGGAGCATCCATGACCTTCCAGCATCACGTGGGTCCCTGCTCTGTTCCATTTGTGCTTGTGATGAGCAGGCTGGGCTTTTTACTGGGGATGGAGATCAGGAAGCTAGGAAAAGCCTCCCTTCTGATTTGGAACAGCAGGACATGCACTGGATCACAGAAATTCTGATTCAGTGGGCCTTGAGGAGCGGTTCTCTCCGAATAACCCAAGGTTCATTTTGTCTCCTTACAGGACTTTGACGAGCTTTATACTGTGAAGGATGATACAGAAAGAGGTAAGCACCCACTGGATCAGTTCTGTTGAAGAACTTTCTAAGTGGAGGATTATCCTTTGTTTTCTCTATGAGGGTTGGGGAAACTTCCTAAGTCTGGCCCAGAACCACCATCCTCCTTATCAATAAGTTCAAGAAAATGGAAATTGGACACATGGACTTTTTGGACTTAGTTCTGGGAAGAAATGCTTAGGATATTTAGTTGTCTCTAAGACGTGATATTTTCCTATCTGGTCATAAAATATTAACATGTAATAAGTGATTATTTGTACTGGTATGGGCAAATTGACAAAAGCTGGGGCTGTTTAAAAGCCAGGTGTCCCTTTAAAGCCAGGCCTAGGTCAGCAGGAGCTCTGCACTCTAGTGGAAGGAAAATGATGATTTAAAAGGCAAACAAAGCATTTCCTCCTTTGACCTTGAGCCTTTCTTCTAATTTTCTGTTGAAAGGTTTTGCTTTTATATAATCTTTTCTAAAAGTATCCCTCTACTTCCCCTATCCAGATAGCTGCTGCTTTATCACCTAGGTGGCGCCACAGTGCATAGAGAGCTGGGCCTGCAGTCAGGAAGACTCATCTGGCCCCAGACACTTACTAGTTGTGTGACCTTGGGCAAGCCACTTTACCCTGTTTGCCTCATTTTCCCCATCTGTAAAATGAGCAGGAGAAGGAAATGGCAAACTGTTCCATGTCCTTTGCCAAGAGAACACCAAATGGGGTCACGGAGAGTCAGATATGAGTGAAAAACCACTCAGCAACACCACAGAATAAAAAGTGAGAGAAAGCAGTTAAGGAAAAGTGTTACTAGTCTGATGGTCTCCAGTGTTCCCCATTCCCAGGGTGCCTTCCGCCTGATCACTCAGCAGTCAAGCTTTGATTTTCCTTGGTGACATCATCGTTTTTTTGGCTCTGCTTCCTTCACTCTGCATCCATTCACACAAGTTTTCCTATGCTTCTCTGAATTCTGTGCAGTCCCCAGTCATATTCCATCACATTCTTGTACCTCAGTTCTCTAGACATTCCAATCAGCAGGTAGCTACTTCTCTCCCCCCTCCCCAATTCTCAGCTATCATAAAAAGTGCTGATAGAAATATGTTTGTGCTGATGGGAATTTTTTTTTTTATAGGCAGCAGAGTGTTGCAGTGGGTAGCTGGACCTGAAGTCAGGAAGACCTGAGTTCAGATCCAGCCTCAGCCACTTACTTGCTCTGTGACCCTGGTCATATCACTTAAATGCTTTCTGCCTCAATTTCCTCAACTGAAAAATGGGGGATCAAATGAGACATTTGTAAAGTGCTCAGCACATAGTAGGTGCTTAGTAAATGCTCATTTTTTTCTTTGTTTCTGAATTTTACCTCCTTGGGGTTCATCCTTAGCAGTGATATATCTAGATCAAAGAGTATAGACTTTTTGATTGCTTTTTTAAAGCAAAATTTCAAATTGCTTTTGTTATTAGCAGATAATGTTAAAAGGCAAAACCGATTGCCTAAGTGGAACTCTGAGTTGCCAGACCTCATTTGTACGTTATTCCTTCCTCCAAATGGATAAAGGGACAGGATTGAATCTTTCCAGATTCAAAGCAATACTATGAGATACAGAATACTTTCCAGTATTGGAAAGTATTTGGCGCATGTGTCTACCTTATCCTTCGCCCAAAGGCAGGTGTTTTTACCTGAAGTGCTCATGTCCTAAGCCATACATGGCCCTGGGTACCATAAATGACTTCTGGTAGGTTGTGGGTAATTGGTTTCTCTTCATCTCTCTCCCTCTGCAATTTTCAGAGTCAACAAACATTAATAATCAAAATTATACTATTCTCTTTCACCTACATCTCAGAGGCCCATACAGTGGAAAGAAATCCAAGAGAGATGGTGGGGGAGAGAGGGAGGGAGACAGAGAGAGAGAGACAGAGAGAGAGAGACAGAGACAGAGAGACAGAGAGAGAGAGAGAGAGAGAGAGAGAGAGAGAGAGAACAAGAGAACATAGTAATGTCTGGCAGCACTAAGCCTGGAGTCAAAGCATCACCATCCTTGCATTGCCTGAGATTCATCTCTTCTCTATCAGCCCCGTCCCAGACACAGCAAGTTCTTCCAAAAGTCTTGATGACTGACTGGCCCCCAGGAATGGATGGAGAGAGCAGCAGCTTAGCTCCCAGAGCAAACCTCTTATCTTAGAAGGAACTTGGCAGAACATCTGCAGGAGTTTTCTTCCCTTCCATCACCATCAAATCTGGGCTGCTCAGCACTGCTCCTCTCCTGGCTGCCCTCTCCTCTGCCTCCTGCAACCTTCTTCCGAAGTCTCCATGTGTCCAATGTCATGGAGTTTAGATAGCAATTTTATCATTTAGAATCACCTTTATTCCTTGCTTGGAGAAGATCTCTCCCCTGTAACAAATTGTAAAAATCCCAAGAGACAGAGTTTCAGGGTAATTAATAACCAATTTCTTAGACTAGCTAATAATCAATAAATTGGTGGTCAGTAGTTTGTCTCTGTAACCAAAGGCCCATAATGAAGATACCAAGTGCTTTAAACATTTTTTTGAAAGGGAATATCCCTGAAAATCAGCCTTGATTGAGGGCCATCTAATGAGGAAATGGCCTAAGAGCCTTCAGCTCCTGCTGAGAACATGACTTGATCATGAGTCTCAGCTGCCTCCAGCACCCTGGACAGGGGACTCCATCTCCATCTAGACCCCTCTGGTTGATTTTCTCCTTCATGAGCTGGGTCCCCCTAAATTCTGATCGAGGTTCCCAGTTGTGGGTTCATTTCCTTGGGGTAAAAACTTAGACTGGATTCTGTTTCCACTTTAAACAGAAATAAGGTCTCCTAGTTGGGTGAAGTCTCCCACCAGACTGAGGAACATGTTCCCCAAGGGTTAGGGGCACCTCATCAAGAAGCCATGTCCTGCAGAAAATATGCAAGTATAGGAGAAAAAACCCTGAATCTTAGTCCAATCATCGGTTATTAATTTAGTAGCAAAATAATCATTTGTCTCACCCATAAGCAGTAATTGTGAAAGGTTTCTGAGCTTCTTCCCTTCTCATTTTTTTTCTGACATGACCTTACACAGTCAAGGCCATGTATCCATTCTGAACATACAGTTGGGTCTGGTCTAAGTTGTTTGGGTCTAAGTCTGATTTCTCCCAGATGACTTCCTAGAAATTTGTCCTAGAAGGTCTTGTGAAATAAGGATGGCTTCTCCAAATAATGTAGATTCTCTAGCCTATCAAATATGAGGTTATGGAGTTTGATTGTTTCTGATTTGTCCTTACCTAGCTGATTCTGCTGAGAAACCTTTATAATTTATCATTTTTAACCAGTATGAAATGGTTTTGGCAATGACCAGTTGGGGCTGCAGGTGCTACTCATTCCTACATTTCAAAAATGATCTCCCTTGTAGTTCTAGACCTTTTGTTCCTCCAGATGAACTTTCTTATTATTTTCTTTCTCTTTAAAGTACTCCCATGGCCTTTGGCCTCTCACTAAGTTAATAAGCCGATGCAGGTAGTAGCTTCATGTTTGCTGGCCTTGTGAGGCCTTCAAATAGCTTTCCAAGCTCTCCCTATAGCCTACCAACCCTTCCCCTGATTGATGGTAGGCAGGTGAATTTATCTCTATTTATCCTTGTTTTATGTATGGAAACACTGAGGCAGAGAAGGCCACAATGACTTTCTGAAGTCACACATCTAGTTAGTTAATAGTCAAGTCAGGAGCAGAGGCAAGTTTCCTCCCTTCCACTGGACCAGGATGCTTCCTAGAAATCAATGAAGACCAAGATTTGGCTTGCGTGTGTGTGTGTGTGTGTGTGTGTGTGTGTGTGTGTATGTGTGTGAGAGAGAGAGACAGACAGACAGAGACAGAGACAGAGACACACAGAGAGAGACACACAGAGGGAAAGAGAGACACAGAAAGAGAAAGAGAGAGAGAGAGACAGAGAGAATGTGTCTGTGTGTGTGTGTGAGAGAGAGAGAGAGAGAGAGAGAGAGAGAGAGAGAGACAGAAACAGAAAGAGAGACAGAAAGAGAGACAGAGACAGAGACAGAGAGAGACAGAGACAGAGACAGAGAGAGAAAGAGAGAGATCTCCAGAAACCAAGAGATTTAAAAAATCACTTTGGTTTTCTTTTTTCCAAGTTACCAAGTGTTTCCGATTTTCCCAAGGCCCTTCACCCTTACCTCAAGAGACAGGTGACTTGTATTTCAATATTTCTAGTAGAATTCTGATGAGGAATAAAAACTGTTTCTCCTTCTCTGTTCCTTTCCTCTCAGGAAGAAGTAAAAGCTTTGACATTTTCCAGCATCATATTCATGAAGAATGGGATGAATTTGTGCAGAACCTGGAACTGGATAAAAATGAGATCATCATGGCTAAGGAAAAACATCCACACAATCCAGGAGAACAGAAATTTGAGATGTTGTTAACCTGGAGGAACAAACTGGGAAGGGCAGCATCTCTTTTTAAGTTATTGGCCACTGCCCACAAAATGCCAGCAACCACGAAGCGGGTACAAAACATATTAAATGAATTAATTGATGAAGGTATTATATGTAAACGAGAGACTTAAGATAAAGCTTTTCCCCTCCCAATACTTTCAAGCCATGTGTTTTACGTGATTACACATATATAACCTACGCCAAATTGCTTTCCGTCTTCGGGAAGGAGGAAGTGAAGGAGCAAGATAGAAAATCTGAAACTCAAATTTTTGTTAAATAAATGAATGTTAAGGGAGGAAAATGAACAAAGCAAAAACTGTGAGTTCAAAATTGCCTTTACATATTATTGGAAGAAAACATAATTTTTATATACCTCCTTTTCTTCTTTGTAGAGGTGAAAGAGGCTGGTGACTTGCACAGCCTTCCCTCACTCAAAACAAAGTCAAGTGCAAGTTACGTCATCATTTCTCTGATTGTGTGGTCTTCTTCAGCAACGAAGGATGAATACAACAAGCTGTACTAATGATCAGCATCACTAACATTTATACACCAGTTCCAGGTTTGCCACCAGATCCAGGTTGGCCAAGTGTTGCAAGCCTGCACTTGCCTGGCCCTGAGGTGCAGGTGGTGGGCTGGGTCACTCCTCAGCTAAACTCTTCTCTTTCCACTCCAGCAACTCTGGGCACTCAAGAGACATACCCCTCATCTCCTGTGGCTGAATCATCCCAAAAGTCATCAGTGTGATGGCTGCCACACGCGGCAAAGGCCCTCTCTCCCAGTGCTGTTCAGCTCTCTTCCATAGACTATGTCATCGTATGGTAAAGAGAGAAACAAGAGGTGAGAGTGACAAAGACAATGTACGGTGCAGAGTGCTGGACTGATCATAGACTTATCTTTTCTAAGCTAATTATTTTCATTCATCAAAAACATCACCCCCAAGGCAAAATGACTACCAGTAGAATTGATGTCAATAAATTAGATCTCTTCTCTGAGTGTGAACAGTTTGTTGCTGACTTGGAGGGAAAGTTGAGCCAAAACACAGTTGGCAGCAGTGAAGCAGAAAAGGAGTGAGCAGCTTTCAGAGATTTGGTGTACAGCACTGCATTTGCTCATCTGGGTCAGAACACTCGCAAACACCAAGAGTGGTTTGATGAAAATGATGGGGATATTCAGAAGCTGCTGAATGAAAAAATGAGAACTCCAGGATTTACCAGCAGGATAGTTCATCCACCTCTAAGAAGACAGCATTTAATTCCATCAAAAGCAAAGTACAAGCAAAGCTTAGAGAGATGCAGGATTCCTGGCTCAGTAAGAAGGCAGAGGAAACTCAGTTTTATGCTGATA
The DNA here is from genome assembly GCF_028372415.1 of Notamacropus eugenii. NCBI lineage: Eukaryota > Metazoa > Chordata > Mammalia > Diprotodontia > Macropodidae > Notamacropus > Notamacropus eugenii. The sequence continues at coordinate 24,798,650 of NC_092873.1, forward strand.
GTGACAATCCAAAGCGCTTTTATGATTCCCTAAAAGCGATTTATGGACCAAAACCTATGAGGCATCACAACTACTCAGTACAGATGGAGCCACATTGATTAGTGATAAGGACATGATCCTAGAGAGATGGTCTGAACACTTCCATAGTGTTCTCAGCAGATCATCATCAATCAATGCTGAGGCCATTGACAGTTTCCCTCAGGTGGAAGTCAATCCCTCCTTAGCTAAACTTCCAACTGAAGACCAGGTTTCGAGGGCCATTAGGCTCCCTTCATGTGGCAAAGCACCTGGTGCTGATTCTATTCCAGCTGAGATTTCCAAGGTAGAGGGACCATTGCTCATACAAAAGATGACTGAAATTTTCCAGGTTATATGGAAAGAGGAGGTTATCCCCCAAGAGTTCAAGGATGCCTCCATTGCCCATCTCTATAAAGATAAAGGGAAAAGATTGTCCTGTGACAATCACAGGGGAATCTCTCTCTTAGTCATTGCTGGCAAAATTCTTGCTAGAGTCCTCCTTAATAGGCTGATCCTTCACCTGGAAGATGGTTATATAACTGGGAGTCAGTATGGCTTCAGAAAGGACTGAGGAACAGTTGATAAGGTGTTTGCTGCCTGACAACTCCAGGAGAAATGCCAGGAGCAGAACAGAGGTCTGTACACAATGTTTGTAGATGTGACCAAGGCCTTTAACACTGTTAGTCGTGAGGCCTTATGGAAAATCATGTCAAAATTTGGTTGCACAGGGAAGTTCATCAGTATTGTACATCAATTTCATGATAGCATGTTTGCCCAGGTTCTGAATAGTGGACAAGACTCTCGTGCCTTCCCAGTCACCAATGGAGTGAAACAGGGCTGTGTGTTTGCTCCTGTGCTTTTTAGCATGATGTTTTCAGTCATGTGGACAAATGCTTTCAATGAGGATGAACATGGCATCAAGGTCAACTGCAGTACTTACAGTAAGTTCTTCAAACTGAAAAGGCTACAAGCCAAGACCAAAGTGGAGGGAGTGTTGGTGCATGATTTTCTGTTTGCAGATGATAATGCACTCAATGCAGCCTCTGAAGCTGCGATGCAACAAAGTATGGATCAGTTCTCTCCTCCCTGTGCTAATTTTGACCTAACAATTAACACCAATAAAACACAGGTGCTCCATCAGCCATCACCATACCATTTATATGTGGAACCATCAATTACAACAAATGGAGAAGTTTTGAATGCTGTGCATTAGTTCCCTTACCTTGGTAGTGTACTTTCCAGGGATGTACACATTGACAATGAGGTTGATGCACGCATTGCCAGAGCTAGCTCAGTGTTTGGGAGGCTCCAAAGAAATGTTTGAGAGAGAAGAGGAAGTATACTGACTACCAAAGTTAAGGTCGACAGATCTGTTGTGCTGACCTCATTGTTGTATGCCTGTGAAACATGGACAGTCTACCAGGGACATGCCAGGAAACTGAATCACTTCCATTTGAACTTTCTTAGGAAGATTCTGAGGATCACCTGGCATAAGGTACCAGACAATGAAGTCCTTGCTTGAGCTGAACTGCCAACCATTCAAACTATGCTTCAGAGAGTGCAACTCCAATGGGCTGGCCATGTTTTTTGAGTGGAAAATGTACATTTGCCTAAAAGACTATTTTATGGAGAACTTGCATGGGGCAGGTGATCACATGATGACCCGAAGAAATGATACAAGGACACTCTCAAGGTCTCTCTCAAGAACTTTGGATTTGACTGTGCAATATGGGAGACACTGGCACAGGACCACTCAGCACGACAGTTACATCAGAAAGGGTGCTGTGCTCTTTGAGCAAAGTAGAATTGAGACAGCACAAAGGAAATGAAGGATGCACAAATTTGGGATATCCACCCCAAATATTCACATGGACTATCTGTGTCCAACCTATGGTAGAGCATTCCGAGTTTGTATTGGTCTGGTCAGCCATAGTTGGACATACTGAGACTTGACTTTATCATGGTGATGTCACTTTGGTCCTCTTTGAGAATGAAGGACAACAATCAACCAACTCCATCACTGAATCAACTATAGATTTGACCAAGTTTAAAAGTCTTCCCTTTGGCCTTCAACGTCTTTCATCACCTGCCCCCGCCACCCTTTCCAGGTTTCTCACACTTTACTCCCCAGCATGGAGTCTTCAGTTTCGATACACTGGCCTGGCTGTTCTATAAACAGGACCCTCCATCTGCGGGCACTTTCTCTGGCCACCCCTTTCCTGGGCTGCTCTCCATCTCTGTCTCCTGGCTTCCCTAAAATCCCATTGATGGGGTCCAGGCCCAAGCAGAGACCTTTGCCTCTTACCCCAAAAGAATGAGTCCCATTTGTCCATAGGCCCCGGAAAACCCCACCTTGAACTCTCCTTGAATCTTCCTGCATGATGTTGTTCCCTAAAACTAGCCCAGCCCTCCACTGTCGGCACCCCTGGTTGCCTCTGGCTCCCTCTCACCCTGGATCCTCTCTTGGTTCCTGGAGTCTCATCTCCAGTCACCCCAGACTAGATCCCTCCCACAGTATTTCTGCATATAAGGTCCATCCTGTCTCCGTGAAGGGGATCCGATTCATACCGGCCACTGGTCAATAGAGTCCACACCAATTCTCACCCAATGTGGTGGATCTTTAATGAACTTTGTTTTACTTCCACGGGAAGAAGGCTTGGGTCCAGGTCATTCGGGCAGTACCTCCGGGCACCCCCACAGGACGCCTTCCCCCCATTAATTGTCTCCTCTCTATCGTGTCTGCAGCTTTCTTGGGGGCCTGGGAGCAGGGATCTGGGAATCCTGGCCTGCTGCGGGTGCAAGCTGGGGGCCCTGGGCGGGCCACTGTACCCTGCTGGCCTCAGTGTCCTCTCCTGTAAGGGGGCTCTGAGGGCGGCCGTCTTCGGCCTCTGTCCCTGCAGCGCCCAGCGCAGCCCCTGGTACACAGTGGGCGCTCCGTCCATGTGGATGGACACTCCCTTCAGAGCTCTCCTTGCTGTTTGCCCCCAGAACTTGTGCAGGCGAAGGGCCGGCCAGGACCGCGGACAGCGCCGCCCCGCCCCTGCCCCAAGGGAAGCTTCGCGGCTCTCAGTTTCCCTAGGATTTCCCTGCAGGGCCGGGAGGGGCGGGGCCGGGCGGGGCGTCGACTCCCTGTTGGCCAGGACTACACTTCCCGGCATGCCTCGGGCCAGAGCGTTTCTTTCCCCTCTCCTCCGCGGGGCGTCGGGCGGTTGCCTGGCAACGCAGGGTGTCCCGGAAGCAGCGCCGAGCGGGGCGGGACTTCCGGAGCCGGGACTGGAGTTGCATCAGCTTGAGAGGCTCGGGGGCTGAGGGGCCAGAGGGGATCCCGACGTGAAGCCGCGAGCGGGGGCGGGAGAAGAGCCCGGGCAATGGCAGGAGCCGCGGGGGGCGAGCAAGGTGAGCGGGACCGGGGGGAGTGGAGCGAGGCCCCCGACGGTGTGGGGATCACAGAGAACAGGGGGTGAGCCTCCCGTCCGTGTGGGGGGCACAGAGAACAGGGGGTGAGCCTCCCGTCCGTGTGGGGGGCACAGAGAACAGGGGGTGAGCCTCCCATCCGTCAGGGGATCACAGAGAACAGGGGGTGAGCCTCCCATCCGTGTGGGGGGCACAGAGAACAGAGGGTGAGCCTCCCGTCCGTGTGGGGGGCACAGAGAACAGAGGGTGAGCCTCCCGTCCGTGTGGGGTGCACAGAGAACAGGGGGTGAGCCTCCCATCCGTCAGGGGATCACAGAGAACAGGGGGTGAGCCTCCCGTCCGTGTGGAGGGCACAGAGAACAGGGGGTGAGCCTCCCATCCGTGTGGGGACACAGAGGGCAGGGAGCGAGCCTCCCATCCGTCAGGGGATCACAGAGAACAGAGGGTGAGCCTCCCGTCCGTGTGGAGGGCACAGAGAACAGAGGGTGAGCCTCCCGTCCGTGTGGGGGGCACAGAGAACAGGGGGTGAGCCTCCCATCCGTGTGGGGACACAGAGGGCAGGGAGCGAGCCTCCCATCCGTCAGGGGATCACAGAGAACAGGGGGTGAGCCTCCCGTCCGTGTGGGGGGCACAGAGAACAGGGGGTGAGCCTCCCATCCGTGTGGGGACACAGAGGGCAGGGAGCGAGCCTCCCATCCGTCAGGGGATCACAGAGAACAGGGGGTGAGCCTCCCATCCGTGTGGGGGGCACAGAGAACAGAGGGTGAGCCTCCCATCCGTCAGGGGATCACAGAGAACAGGAGGTGAGCCTCCCGTCCGTGTGGGGGGCACAGAGAACATAGGGTGAGCCTCCCATCCGTCAGGGGATCACAGAGGATAGCAAGTGAGCCTCCCATCCGTGTGGGGACACACAGGCAGGGCTGGGAGTGAGACCTCCGTCCATCTGAAGAGCACAGAGGGAGGTTGGGGAGCGAGCCCCTTTCCTGCCCTTGGAGGTCTTTCCTCGGGTCCCCCAGCACCCCCAGTCCTGTGAGGAGACTGCACAGCTGGAGGGGGAGTCGCTAAGGCTGGGTCTGCGGAGGGGGTGGAGGCACAGGCAGATAGTGCTGGAAGAGGGATGTTCCCCAAGGTGTCTCAAGGAAGTTCAGTTTACCTCAGGAAGGCATGGAGCTGCCCGGTGCCCTCCAGCTGTAGATCCCCCAGTGGTTGGTCTGGGAGGGCGGCATCTCCCAGGTTTTCTTACAGCCGTGGGACATGGGGTGGGGGAGGCAGGTCCCTTGGGCGCAGTGCCTGGCTGGGCGCTGATGCTGAGAGGCTGCCTCCACCCCTGCCCCCTCCCTGTGGTGACCCAGGCTGGGGTCTGGGGCTTGGAATGGGGGTCCACCTACAGAATATGGCAGAGAGCCCTGGATGCCAAATTGGGGGTGGATCCTGGGCCTGCTCCTTATTGACCTCTCACAGCACCACATTGAATGTCTTCCCAGAGGCATCCTGCTTGCCTGTCAGAGTCGCCATCTTTTCCTGGGCCTCAGTTTCCCCAAATGTCAATGGTATGGGTGGGCTTAGTCCCCTTTTCAGCCCTCATCTGCTCTCCTGGGTGGCTCCCAGCAATCAATCAATAAAACCATATTAAGCTCCTGTCATGAGCCAGGCACTGGACTGAGGTACAGAAGGGGGCAGAGCAAGCTCCAGACAGGATAAAGCAGAGTTATTGAACGGAGAGAAGGCTTCCTCTTGGTGGGGGGATTGTAGCAGGGACTGAAAGAGAGCAGGGGAGAGCTGGAGTCAGTGTTCCCCAGGCATGAGGACGGCTGAGCCGGAGACCAGCAGTCCTGGATAGAAGAGGATGCGCTGGGGAGTCTGGACAGGTGGGCTGAGGACCCCATTCCCAAAGGGAAAGGTGAGCTTGGGAACGGATGACTGGCCTCCATTCTGACCTCAATATTTAGCCAACATGTGCCTAGAGTCCTGGGCCCTGTCGGGGGAGTAGAGGGGAAAATCTCTGCCCTCCTAGGGAACTCTGACAATAATACACGGTCAGGAGCTCCCTTCCTAGGGTGGTACAGACTAGGGAGGTTCAGGGCAGGCTACCTGGAGGATGTGACCGTAGAGGTTGAATAGAAATTCCAGGGATGCCTAGCTGGGGTGGAGGAGAAGGAAGGGCCCTGAATGCCAGACCAGAGGTTTCTGAACTGGTGAGCCCCACCACCTGATTCATGGGGCATGAAGAACTCTGTGGGAGGCAAGGGAGGCAGGCGAGGTGGAATGAGAGCATGTGGCAGATACCGCAGGGCTGGCCTCATAGGACTGCTAGGGAGGGGAGAGCCTCAGGTAACCCGTAAAAGCTCCCTTTGGCTGACTTTATGAGCATGCTCATCCCAGGCTCTCAATTCATTAACTGAAACCTCCTTGGTCCAACTTTATGGGATGAATCCCTGGAAACTGGTACAACCCAGCCCAAGCTTCTGGGCCAAGAGGATGATCTTGGCTTTCTCGGCTCTGGTACCCACTTAGGCTGCTGGTAGGCAGGCCTTGTGAGAGGGGCATTTGGATTATTCAGCCTGCCCTGGTTTCTCTGTGCCCTACTCTTAAGTCTTTATTTGGAGTTAGAGGTCCTTGCCTGGGGTGGAGCGAAGTTCAGGAGGATGGTCCTCTTTGCAGTATGGGAGAAGCTAATGGGGTCCAGCCCTGTTACTTACTGGGGAGACAGATCCAAGGGCTAAGTTGTTACCAAGAGAAAGGAGGTAGTTGGGTTGTCTGAGAGAACCGCAGCATGGCAGGGAAAAGGGGTCAGGCTGCTATTGTCAGGGACTGCTGTGGATGGAGCCCTGCACCCCTTGGGCCCCTCCTGGGACCCATGGACCCAGGCTTTCTGGTGAAAGCAGGAGTGACCTCATCTGTAAGATGTGGATGGTAACAGGCTCGTTGTGAGGATTGGATGAGATCCTACTTGTAAAGTGCCTGGCATATGGAAAGTGCTGTATAACATGTTTATTCCCTTCCCTTCCCCTTTAAAAGCCACACTGAGATTTTCTGTTTAATATTGGAGGCAGTAGAGAGCCCCTGGAGTCTCCTGAGCCACAGAGTGAAGCTTTTCCCCACCCCTCCTCCTTCTAGTACCTCAACAGCTCTTTGCCCACGTCCTCTGTCAGACTTGAGGGCTAGGGCTGGCTTTGGTCTTTCTTTGTATCCCCAGCCCTTAGCAAGGTGCCTGGTACACGTTTGTGGACAGACAGGCCAGGCTTTAGGAAGACCAGCCACTAGGGCAGCAATCCTGGTGGGAGGTGACAAGGCCCTGAGAGAAGGGGTCCTGTAGGGGAGAGGAGGTAAGGATGGCTGGGGCATGGAGGGGAGAGTGAGGACTCGTGGGGCAGGTGACTGCCAGATTGAGGCTGCCACTCCTGAAGCACAATGCTCAGCCACTTGAGGAGGAAGGGGGAACAGGCAGGAGGAGCTGGACCCTCCTGGCACGGCCCTGCAGGACTCAGGAAAAGCAGAGCACCCAGGCTTGCTGGAACGTTGTATCAAGTGGGAGCAGTTGGTTGCTTCCCTTCTATTTCCAAGAGGTCTTTGCTTTTCTTTACAATCTGAGAGTGGCCCAAGGGCCCAGGTACTGGTGTCTGAGCTGGAATTCCCAGAGACCCTTTGCTACCAGGATAATGCTAACTGGCCTCTGAGAAGGAGGGAAGCCTTTTGGGAATGGCCTCTTTAGCGACCTCTCTAGGAGGAGCTGACCGAAGGTACCCGTTCCTTCTTTCCTGTCTCTGGTCAGCCCTTTAAGCTTTCCTAGTGGGCCCCAAAAGCTTGTGTTAGGTCAGGCTCATTCTGTGGGTGCCACTAAGGAGTCAGACCAGGAAACAGAACAAGGTCGAGAAGTAGATAAGACCGACACCCTCCCATGGGTTTTCCTTTGGACTTGTGGTGAGTCACGGCTGTGCATTTTACAGGACAGAAGCACCCCAAGGCTTCTTGCAAAATCCAGGTTCCTCTTTGGGAGCAAACAACTGGGGCACGCCATCGGGGTGGCACTGCCCACCAGACTGCCGTTCAGTTTGACCATGCTCTGAATCAGGGTTGACTGTGACCTGCTTTCAGTGTGTGGGCAGCATGTGGCAGCCACAACAGTTTCCTTCCAATCTACGGGACTTGGCTTTTCCTCCACCTCTCACTGATGGCTCTGTGATCTTGTGGGTGGGAGGATATGCTCTCCTGGCCCCCCACTGCTGCTATTCTGCTGTGCTGATAGTATCACAACGTGGAATCCACGTGAGATCCACGGCTCCCTTTCCAATTCATGGATTCTGTGTGCCAGCCAAACTGTCTTGCGTCCTTTCCTTGAAACACTGCTCTCTCCTGGCCCCAGACCTGGAGTGCTGTTCCCTGCCCCAGACTCCAAGAATCCCCTGCTCAGGAGCACCTGCCTTGGAAGGATCCCTTCAGTCAATCAGCAGGCCTCGGCTGAGGGCACTGGACTGGGAACTGGGCTGTTACCCCTCCTCACACTTTGGGGTTTATTTCTCATTTGCTATCTCGTCTCCCCCTAATGTAGAATATAAGTCCATTGAGGACAGGCCCTATTTTTCAGCTTGTCTCTGTATCTCTCACATGCCATATAATACTTCACATTAAGGCAATTAAGGTCTGTTGGATTGGCCCAGAAGGAACTCCTTTAGGTAGGGACCTGCAATGTGACCCCTCAATCACTTGTTTATCCTATTAGAAATGAAGATTTTTCTTACCATGTGCCATAAGTTGTAAGCGCTTTGAGATCCTCATTTTAAAGGCACTGAACCAGAGGATTAGTGTGAGAAATATCACCCAGGAGGGGAGCTTCAGGTTCCCCCACTTTCCTTCCCACCCTCAGACCCTTTCTAAATAACAATCCTTGTTTGGTCAGCCTGCCCTCGGGTACCTTCTCTGCATTCCTCCATCAGTCCAGTAACGGTCTTGGTCCAGAGCATTAGGGACTCAGTGGTGCGAGGCTTGCAGCTTGGATCGTGCTAAGGGCATGCCTGGATTTTATTCTTTGTCATGTTCAGATCCCCTTGTTGGGAAAATGCCATCTGTGCCAGTGGGCTGTCCTAGGTCTAGGCCCCATGACCACTGCTCTGGGAGCAGCATCTCTGGAGAAGAGGCTGGGGAGAGCCAGGAGCACAGGAGGTGCTTAATTAATGCTTGGCGACTTGAGCCGCTGCAGGTGCTGGGGTGGGGGAGGGATATGGATCAGCATTGGTGTTAGTGGTCACCTAGGCTAGGTAAATCACTCCCTCCTCAACTAACTGCTTTTGTATCCTTAGAAACACAGCTCTGAATGGTGGGCCCAAAGCCCTTGAGAGAGCAGTGTCCTCCAGGCCCCTGTGCCCCCATAGAGAACAAGGCAACATCAGCATCCACAATGTCGGGCACTACTGGCCCAACCTCCTCAGCATCCACGCATACTGGGTGCCAGATACCAGGCTAAGTGCTATGGCCACAAAGAAAGGCAAGACAGTCCCAGCTGTCCCTGGGCTTCCAGGGAGACATGTAGATGGGGGTTAGGGAAGACTCCCCATGGAAGGGGGGATTTTAGCTGAAGAAAGCTGGTTCTTGACGCTGTCTGGTGATTTGACATTAGGGATGGGGGTGCTTTTATGGCTAGGAATAACATGAAAGGAAATGCCTGACTGTGCATTTTAGCCCATGGTTGTCTGGGCTGCCATTGAATTGTGGCCCACAGGTTCTTTTTGCTTTGACTGCCATCCACCAGGTGCCATCCACCAGGATACCCATGGTGCCTTTGGGCATAAATCAGGTGGCAGGAGTCTGGCCTTGACCTTGGACACATCACTTCTCGGCCTCTTGTCTGTGAAATGAGACTTGGGAGAGTACCTTGAGCCCCACCCAGAGAGTGGAAACCAAACTTGCTTTTAACTTATTGTCACACAGATTGATTAAGCTCATATGTGTATGGATGTCATGTTGAGGCCAGAGCAAGTTCAGTGGTTATGAAGATAGAATAGTTGTGTTGGCCTAGGAAGCCTGCTCCAAAGCCCCACCCCTCCCCCAAGGTGCCCTGGGCTTGGGAGCTGTTTGTTTGACATGAGTCAATGACATCTTAGCGCCCAGCCTAGAGGAGCTCATTTGGACCACCTGTGCACCTCTTGGCTATGAACCTGGGATCCCCAAGGATGGCTGCCAGAGACGTCTCCCTCCCCAGGGACACAAAGTGCATGAGCGATGGATCAGGGGGACGTTCTCTGTCAGAACCAAGGGAGGGTGACCCAGTAAGAGCCAGCTGGGGCTTCCTCTCAGGTGTCTTCTGCAGAACTCTGCTGTGTGATGTGCCCTTAATGAACTTTTATTAAATACAAGGAGGTGGGACACACACACACACACACATACACACACACACACACACACACACACACACACACACACACACACACACACAGAAGGAAGGAAAGGAGGGCAGGCTCACTTTACCCTGTATAAAACCACTATGCAGATTCTTACTAGTCCTAGAAATCATTGTGTTGGGAAGGTTTTCTACCCATTATTTCTTGAAGGCCCCTGGTAAGTTTGGAAGGAAAGGAGGGAGGTGGTGAGAGGCCCTGGAGTCCCCTGCCCATGCTCCAGCACACGCCCCTTCCTGTCCATGCACCTAACCAGTCATTCACCCCTCTCTGGCTCCTCACCCGTCCAAGGAGGGGCTCAGACAGAACGACATCAGGGGTGTTCTCCGGCTTAAAATGCTTTCAACTTTTCACAGTCAGGGTAAAGGGTTGGGGTCCTGGCCAGGGGGCAGGTGCTTGATGAGGAGGCCTAGAGAGAGTGAGGGGAGGCGGTGACAAGCTAGGGGATCAGGAGGCAGGACAGGCCCTAGAACAGTCCAAAGTGAGGAGAACATTGACTTTTCTGGAGCTTGTGCAAGACTTCCCATGTCTTGTTGCCAGGCAGGTCCCTAAACATCCAGGAATTCCTTTCAGTGATCATGGTGGACATGATACGGGAGAGAGGATAGCCCAGCCTGAGAGAGGGCCGAGGGTGGAGATGTGATTCTCCCACCTACCTCGGGCAGCCTGGCCTTTTCAACGCAGGGCTAAGGCCTTGGCAGCCCTGTCTTCAGGCCCATTTGCTGGACACGCCTTCCTCACTGATGTCTTGTCCCTCTGTTTCCACAGCTCTCGGCTACAGTTTTATTCTGAGCATTAGTGAAGAGGAGGCCAGGGTGAAGGCTTTGAATGAATACCTCAGCACCCGTAGTTACCTCCAGGGCCACACCTTCTCCCAGGCAGATGTGGAAGCGTTCAGGCAGTTTACAGGCCCACCCGGGGACCAGCATTTCCACGTGGCCCGGTGGTTCAGGCACATTCACGCCCTGTCTGGCGGGAGCCCTGGCACGCAGGAGCCTTATAGACTCCAAACAAGTGAGTAACATAGTGCGAGAAGGGGAAGCCAACAGGCTCAGTCCCTCAGCCACTCACACAGTCCTGTGCAAGGCTGGCTTTGTGTGCCCAGCACTCAAGGGGCATGGGACCCTTTCTGGGAGGCCTGGTCAGTCAATACCAGAGACATGTTTGCTTTGTATCACCCAAAGCCAAAGTCCCCTTGGAGATGGGCCCAAGACTCCCACGCACTCACTGGCCCACCCAGCTGCTGCCAGGGAGGAGCGACCCTTGTGCAGTTACTGCAACATGATGGGGAGCACCAAGACGGAGCTTTGGGCCTCTGTGGGTGCTGGCCAGATCCTGTCCTTGGCATCTGGCAGTTCTGAAATCCACCTCTTTGACATCATGTCTCTAACACTGGGGCAGACCTCGTCCCTGTTGGGGGGCCGTGGAGGATGGCCAAACTGGACAGCCCAGGGTCCCACGGTGTGGCAGGTGTTTGAGACCCCCCCATTCCCCCAAATGCATAACTGATAATCTGCTTCTGCTGATGGAAGGTAGGGGGAGTGAGCATTCAGCTTAGTCAGCGAGGTCGTTCTCTAGATATGTCTGTGGGCCTCAGTTTCCTCAGGGGTAAAGGGAGAGAGTTAGGCAAGGTGACCTGAGGTCCCATTGTGCCTGCCCTGACACAGTCTGGCTCGGTGACCTTTGGTTTTAGTGTGTGTCCGGATATGTGTGTGGGTACACATGCTGGAAAGCCTCTGTGAGTTGGGTACCTAAAGGAGAAGTCTCAGTTAGTGGTGGGCATCATGGGGGTTTGCCAGGATGTTTGAGATGATCATGTTCTCCTAGGGCTCTGACTCCCTCCTTCGCTCATTCACGATGACCACAGTCCATTTCCTGATCTGTGGTCATCATCTCCTCGGTGGCTAACTCCATCTCGTCTACACATTCCTTAGGACTCCTTGGGACCCAGGCTCAGTTGTTGGGACATCTCTATGTGGGTCTCTGCTTATGGGCCCAGTGGTGGCAGCCAGACAGCCCCCTTCCTGGTCTCCCAGCACCGAGGAGTCTGACTGCAGGTTGAGGTGGGGCACGCCTCCCCCAGGGCACACAGATGGCTTTGAGCATCATAAGCCTGGCGTGGCCTACCTGTGTCTAATGAGCCCCAGCTGTCAGTTAGCACCTTTCATCTTAGGCGTTAAGAGACTGGGTTTGTCATCTCCCAGGGAGAGAGTGAGGTGGTGGGGCGTTGGGGCAGGACTTGGCATGAAAGTCCCTGTAATTACAGAGAGCATTGAACTAATGAAATGAGGTCACTCTGAGAGTTAATGAGATAGTTAACATTGGTTGAATGTGGGGACATAGGTTCTGTCTGGAACCCGGGCCTCGGTTTCTACCTGGGCATTCACAGCCATAAAGAGCCCTGGGAAGAGTCACCAAGGCCTGGTAGCCTCTGGCTTCTCCAGATGCATCCTCCTCTGCCCAGCATGCCTGCCCATCCCCAAGTGGGCTTTCAGGGAAGTCTTGAGACCTAGAGTCTTTTCTGAGGCATCTAGTGACCCTTGGGCATGCACATGCACTATAAATTTGGGAGGTTTTTTTATTGCATTTCCTTAAGATGTTGCCTAGGTCAGAACTCCACTGGGCCCTCACCCACTCCCTCTTGTGCTTCCTGTCATCTGGCCTTGGATTCAGGCAGATGGAAGAGTCTGATGCCCCCCCACAGAGGCCTCAGGGACAGGCTGAGTGTGTGAGGTTCCCATTGGTTACATCGAATACCTGGGAAGTTCTGGGCTAAGCACAAGGTTCTGTTAGGTCAGGTGGGCAATGTGCCCAGAGTGTGGTTGGCATACTCTGTGCCTACCAGGGCTGTCTTTAATTAGAATCCTGAGAACACAAGCCATCCTGTCAGACTCCAGTATCATGATAATGTTGAGGTCCCCTGGATCCCACCTGGGAATTCACTGCAGCTTCTGAAGATAGAGAGGGAGGAAGGAAGACATTCTCTGGCTAGCTTCTTGTCACACACATAAGCACACATGCTGTCGACCCTTCCTCTCCTTTCCGCATCATTACCATCTCCTGCATCCCTCCACCTGTTGGTCTCAAAAAACATGGCGGAGGAGTAAAGGAATTCGTGAATGAATGCTTGAAAGTCTGTCCTATGTGCTGAGCTTTGTATCCAGGCCTGGGTTTACAAATACAAAAGCCAAAAACTGGGTGTGAAACCCAGAACATCCCTGTGCCCTTTCTCTGCCCTTTCACTGAGGCTACTTCTCTGGTGTTACTGAGTGACTCTCGGTAACTCTCCGAGCCACTCTGAACCTCTGACTCCTCATCTAGCGGGGGGTGGGAGTGGGACTCGCTCCCGTGACTTCTATTCCCTCGCCCTGCCAAGCCTATGAGCTTTTACACAGATTTATTGAAGTTGGGAGCCTTTGTCTTTGTGTCGCAGTTATTTGCTTCTCACTCCCCCTGGGAGGATAAATCTTCCCTTTGTCTGGCAGTATAGACATGGCCAGGAAGAAGGAGAAGATAGTTTGTCCTGTCTGCTTCCAAAACCTGGAAGAAGTCCTGTTCCTCACACTCTTGGCTCCTCCTGTTCCTCATGCCCTGGGCCCCTGCTTCCTCAGTCCTGTCCTTCACGCCCCCATCTTCCAGCTCCTTCACTGGTTTGCTTATCATAGGTGCTTAGTAAATGTTTGTTGATTTAAATTGACATCTGTGTTTTAGTTAGGACCTGACAGGGGCAGAAGTCAGTACTTCTTGCCTCCTTATTCCTAGAAGTCCCCAGATTGAAGTTAGCTTTGAGGGTGTGAGCAGTCATATCACATGGTTGGTGCTTAGTGAGCTGCTGACCACCTGGACTCCTCAGATTTTTTTCAGACAAATTACTTCCTCCACCTTGTACTTGTAAAATTGATTTTTCTTAACCTGAGTGTAAGAATTTGTGTTTATCCTTCTTAAACTTCCTCTCATTCAGTTTGACCTAGTGCTCTCTGGAGCCTGTCCGTCCCTTTGGATGCTGAGGCCATCAGTCAGTATGTTAATTCAGAACCAACTCAGTATTTGGGAGGCTCCAAAGGACAGTTTGGGAGAGGAGAGGTATTAGATTGACTATCGGATGCTAATCTACAGAGCGGTGTAGACCTCACTGGTGTGTGCCTGGGGAGCCTGGACAGTCTGCCAGTGCCACACCAGGAAACAGAATCACTTCCATTTGAATTGTCTTAGGAAGATTCTGAGGATCACCTGGCAAGATAAGGTACTAGACACTGAGGTCCTTACTGGAACTAAACTACCAAGCATTCAAACTCTGCTTCAGAGAGCGCAACTGTGATGGGCTGGGGCGGGCCACGCTGTTGCCAAAAAGACTGTTTTGTGGAGAACTCACATAAAGCAGGAGCTCACATGGTGGTCAGAAGAGGTGATACAAGGACATGCTCAAGGTCTCTCTTAAGAACTTTGGAATTGATTGCGTGACCCAGGAGACACTGGCACAGGACCACTCAGCATGATGTTCCCTCCTCAGAGAAGGTGCTGTGCTGTATGAGCGAAGCAGAACTGAGACAGCTCAGAGGAAATGCAGGAGATGCAAATTTAGAGAATCCACCCCCGATGTTCACACAGACTGTCTGTGCCCGGCCTGTGCTGGAGCATTCCCAGTTCACATTGGTCTGATCGGTTGCAGTTGGAGGCACAGTCACTGGACTCTAGCAAAGTGACCGCACTTTGGTTCTCTCTGAGAACCTTGGACGATGGTGGTTATTTTTCCCAACAGTCCTGGCTTTATCTGGGTCCCTGGGCCCTCCCTTGGAGACTTCATTTCGTGTTGATGTGCAGCGGTTAATGACTGTCAGCATTTGGTCCACCTGTATTTGTCTGGCAGCCCAGAGCTGCTTAACTTTTCCTCCAGACTTGTCTCGGCAAAGATCTGTGCAGTGTTCCTCAGCTCTCCAAAGAGCCGGTCAGACCAGGAGCTGAGGAGGTGAGCACAACCTGTTCTCGCCATCTCCAGCTTTGGTTAAGTTGGTCACTAGTCAATAATCCGTCCTCAGCCTTTTACCAGGACTCCCTATGCCTCCGCTGGTTCCATTCCATGCTCTTCTTTCTCCCTGGAGTCATTTTCCTTCCCCTGTGATGACCCGTTTCTGTTTGTACGCAATGCTCCCCCACCTCAGAAACCGCCAGGGCCAGGGCTGTGTGCTGGCCATCTCTGAAGCCCAGGGTCCGCCAGTGAGCAAGCATTCCGGTAGTGTGGAAGGGTCTGCTCTCTAGGCAGCAGATGTGAAAATCCGGGAAGGGATAAAGGAACCCAAGACAAGATTTCAGATTCAGAAAGCAGGGAGATAGGAATGAACGATGTATCAAACAGGAGGGAACTGAGACCTGCCAGTGCCTCTTAATCACTTTGTTGGTCAGTCAGTCACCAGCTGAGCCAGAGCATGGATTCAGAAGCATTAGATCCACTCTCCAGGGAGACTTTCGAGTCACCAATGACTGACCACATAGAGGAGAGTTTGGCTGGACAGAGGAGACCTGAAGGCAACCTCACCTGCTAGCAGGGGGAGCCCCAGAAGCCTGGGAAGTGAGGTGAGAGTGCCTACCTCCAGGGCTATTGCACACGGTGTCTGTAGATGGAGAATCTGCTGCCCTCAGGACAGTATAAAGGGGTTCAGGAGAAGGGGATGGGGCCAGGACCAGGCTCTAGGGTGCAGGGTTTTAGCTGTTGGAGTTTGCTCCCTGGGGTAGGGAAATGGGGGTCCTTACTAGGTTATAAGTGATCTGTCATGCCCCAGCCAGTTAGAGATTCTTGGTGGTGGCCGTTTGGTCTGTTTTGAAAGGGGATGGGAAGCAGAGAAGGGAGGCGCTATCGAAGATTCTGATTATTGGTGGGAGTGTTTGCCCAAAGCTGCACTCTGTTTGTGGAATTCAGAACATGTAATAGAAGGAACCTGGCTCCTTTGCCAGTGTCTGCTCAGTCTTTCTGGTTCCATTTCATGAGACACAGTTTTAAAAACTTTTATTCCTGTGCCTCTATGAAGTTGGATCAAGAGGCCAGGGGCCTGGCCTCCAGGTCAAGAGTCCAGCCTGGGACTCTGGGGAGAAGGCTAAGAGGTATGGGCCTGGCTGAGCCGGCCTGGCCAGCTTTTCTGGGCCTCCAGGTGGACAAGTTGGTGTCTAAGGCTACTTCAGCCCTCAGTCTCTGCCTCCAACCTTGGTGAGCCTGTCGTCCCTCCGGGCTCCAGGCCAGTCACAAAGAGGAAGTCATCCAACACTTGGCCACCATTTTGCCCCAGTAGAGCATGTGTCCAAAGAAGGTTCTCTGTATATAATCAGAGGTTCCCCCTTCCCCAAAGGATGAAGTTAAAGTATCATTATTAAAAACAAACAATTTAATTAAATTCTAGATTTAAGTTCTGCTAATGGTGACGTTGTTGCTTAGAAAGAGGGAGAAGTGTCTTAGGAAATCCATCTTCAGCCTAGTGCCAAGTAAGCGTGTGGATGCTGGCCTTCCTGATCAGTTGGAGGGAGGCGCCTTTCCAGTAGTGGTTTTTTCCCTAATGGTACTTCCAGAGGGAGCAAAAGCAGGGAGAGGCCCAGAGGCCCTTTCTGGTGGTTTCTTCAGGCTCTCCTGAGGGCAGACTTTAGAGGCCGGGGTGTGGAGGCCCTGGGTGGGCCAGCTCTGTGGCCTCAGGACAAAGGCTGGGGCCCAACTCTGCTGGAGTTTTCCCAATTAGTTGGGTATCTTCACCCAGAGGAGTCACTCAGCCTGCCTGCTCAGGCCTGCCAGAAGTGGGAGGACCCAGCCTGGGAAGTGAAGGACATTTCATCTTCACATGTATTTCAGCAGAGAACTTGATTTCCTTCTTAAAAGTCCAGAGGACACCTGCCCCTGCATGCTGACGAGTGTCCTGGAGCCTCGAAAGGAGGGCTGACATTCCTCTTGCTTCCTTTCCAGGTAAGGGCCGACGTGCCCAGCCTCAGTGGTCTCCTCCAGCTGGAACGGGACCTTGTAAACTGCGCCTGTATAACAGCCTCACTCGCAGCAAGGTGAGTGATCCCCAGACAGGGGGCTCCTGTCCTGGGCTCTTCCCAGGACACCCTCCTCAGCTTCTTCACTGACTTTCCCTCTCAGTGGACTCAGGGAGAATTTCTGAAGTCTGAATGAAATGCCTTTACTGGGTTTCTTCAGCATGGGAACCACATCTTAGGGATGCATCAGACATCAACCACGTGCTGATGTCCAGATGGGCCCAGCGCCGCTTGAGAAAAGCCTGGTGGGGCAGCCTTCCTGGACCATCTTAGCCTCAGGCAAACCAGAATGAGCAGAAGGGTGAAGCTGTTATTAGGTGGTCAAGGCTCGAGGCTTCATTTAGTGCCCATGAGGTGCCAGGCCCTTTGCTAAGAGCTGAGGTTACAAAACACAGGCAAATGCTCTCATTCTAAAGGGACACAGTGGATGGATAGGATTGTCAGCAGAGAAGGCATTAGCAGCTGGGGAGGACGCATTTAGGGTTAGGGTTACACAGGGAGATTGAAAGAAGCCAGGAGAGTGGATGAGCAGGGAGGCCCCTCCAGGCATGAAGGGGGCCCTGCAGAAGCCCTCAAGAGGT
Organism: Notamacropus eugenii; assembly: GCF_028372415.1. Classification (NCBI taxonomy): domain Eukaryota; kingdom Metazoa; phylum Chordata; class Mammalia; order Diprotodontia; family Macropodidae; genus Notamacropus; species Notamacropus eugenii. Next base: position 24,816,069 of record NC_092873.1, read on the forward strand.
GAACCGCCTGTGGTGGGACTTGGGGAGCATACCAGCCCCATGACACATGAGTCCACCATTGCTAAAACTGAGAGGGGGTGGTGTGAAAGGCCCCTGGGCCTGTCCTGTCCTCCCCAAACTTGGGCTCTGGCCAATGGCCAGTGTCTGGGGGTGGGGCCTTTGGCCAGTGGTTGGGTTATGGTGGTGCCTTGTCTTGGGCAGGTGCTATCCAGTAGACTACAGCCCAATGTGGGCTTGGCTGTGACTTAGCTAGGTAACACTGCAGGACAGTTGAGGCTTCTGGCCTCATGCTGCACCCTGAGAGTCTGGCTGCTGAGGGGGAAGTGGCTGGTATGTCTTCCCTGGGCAGATTGAGGCTTATTCACCATCAAGCTGAATGGCCCCTGTCCCCACTGCGGTGCCCTGGATGCCTTCTGACCCCTATCTCTTCCTTCCTAACAAAGGATGAATTTGTGCCTCAGCAAGGAAGGAGAGTGACCTGGTACTGCTGCGGACCGACCGTGTATGATGCCTCCCACATGGGCCATGCCAGGTGAGGCCTTGTGCTCACTGTCTGGGTGATGTGCAAATCCAAAGCCCCCCAGGGCTGAAGCCTGGAGAAGGCTGGGGCTGGGGGAGGAGCTCCTGGAGGTTGTGGTTTTGACCTTCAAGGTCTTGTGGGCCCCACCTCCCACTCCCATGGTCACGGTGACTCGGGAGGCATGATATGTGTGCTGGGAAGCCCATGGGCCACAGTCAGCACATCTCAGCAAGCCTGACTGTCGCTACACTGGGCTGGGTGTCCCCTTAAGGAAGATTTTGTTCTTCCTTGAACACCCATAGGTCATACATCTCATTTGACATCCTGAGGCGAGTGCTGCGGGATTATTTTAAATACGATGTTTTCTACTGCATGAACATCACGGATATTGATGATAAGGTAAGCCAGAAAGAGAAGGAGTGAGGGGGGATCTTGAGGAGGTCATGGTCAGAGCATGATTTGGGCTGGGGAAGGGGGTCAGCCTGGTGGTTGGAAGGGCTGTGGGCACCCATGCCCAGTGCCCACCTAGGGAGCAGGCCTCATGAGGGGGAGGCAGCACAGCCACTGGGAAGCCCAGAACATAGTGGGGAAGCCTGAGGTGGAACTGGCAAGGCCCAGGGGAGTGAAATGAGCTGTCCAAGATCATGCAGTAGGGAGTAAGGGCCAGAGGCAGGAGGTGGCCACTGCCTACTGAGCTCTGCTCCATTCTCCACCACAGAGGCGCCCCCAGCTTGGAATCTGGAAAAGATCCCATCCCACCTCCCCTGTTTAATAGGGAAGGGAGCTCAGGGCATGAGGGCTCCAGGACTTGACTGAGGTTGTAAGCCCACTTCCCTTTTGCACTTAGAAAATGCCTACTATGTGCCAGGCATTGTGCAAAGAGCCTAGGGTACAGAGACAAAGCAACCAGTTTCTGCTCATCTGGGGAGACCAGGCATCTGGACAGAATAAGCCTGAGGGCTTTGGTGGGGCAAGAATTAGGAAAAGTGTACATAGTCAGCGGAGATGCCCAGAGTAGCTCTGGGTCACTGGATGTTCTTCCTTGCCCGCAGATCATCAAGAGAGCGCGACAGAACCATCTCTTTGAGCAGTACCGGGAAAAGAAGCCACATGCAACCCAGCTCCTTGAAGATGTGGCGACCGCACTGAAGGTGCGTGTGCGGTATATGGTGCACAGGCTTCCTGCCAGGTCCTGGCCACTTAGAAGTTTTCGGGGAAGACCCGGGACACTGAGGAAACCTCACGTCACCCAGAGGATTTCCTGGTAGTTCTATCCCCAGGGGCTGAGTGACCTCTTAGACATCTACAACCTCACTAGTGCTGATGAGTTTTTTCCTTCCACCAGTGTGGATTGCAGCCCCTTCAGGCCTGAAAATCCTTCCCAGCCTTGCGCTGGCCTCTTCAGCTTAGGGGTGCGAGGGCAGCCTGTACCCCCATTCCCTGAGAGCCCCCCCTTTACTAGGAGCATTCATGCTGTGAGCACTGAACATCTTTAAATAGAGGGAAACTTGAGGGGAGGGTCTGTTCCATCCTGACTGTAGGGGTCAGACTGCACACTGGGTGCTCAGTCAGGTCCAAAGGGCTGGTCCTTACTGTGTGGCCCTTGCCAAACTTCTGGTGAAAGGAACTCTGGGGGAGCGTCCCAAGACCCAGGGGCCTTTTCTGAAAGCCTTTCCTTCTTTCTTGGGGCAGCCCTTTACTCTCAAATTAGATGCGACCACTGATCCTGATAAAAAGCAGATGCTGGAAAGAATCCGGGATGCTGTGCAGCTGGCAGTGGAGCCACTGGCGAACTCAGTGCAAAGAAACAACTCGGGAGACGAGGTCGATGCCTGTGCTGAGGTGGGCCTTGGGAGAGCCCGAGCTGAAGGGGCCGACCCCTGAGCTTCCTGGCTTCTCCTGCCCGCATCCCTGCCCACAGGAGCTCCCAGTGCTGCCTGTGGGGCACTTGTCAGCTGGTTTGAGTTGCCTTTCCAACCTTAGTGCCCATCACTATCAGTAATCAGTAATCAGCAAGCAGCAATTAAACACCTCCTATGTGCTGGGGATCGCAATCTCTAGCCCACCAGCCTTGCTGCTCCCTGTCCTTTCCATCCCATCTCCCATCTCCACACCTTTGCCCAGCCACACCACATACATGGAGTTCACCTCCACCACTTCGTGTTTGATCCTTTGTTCCCAGGGTGGTATGGACACTTCCGGGCTTATTCTAGGTTCTCGGCTTTGTGCTGGGGTCTCAGGTGCAGGTTCCTGAGATGACAGCTCCCCTCCTTTGGTATCCCACACACTCAGACTACTCAGATTTCTTGAATTATCTACTTGGCTCTGAACATGAGAACACAGGAAAGCTAGCACAAGTAGGCAGAATGATGGGACTCGAGTGAGGTGGTCACTGGGCCTCTGTGCTCCCTCAGGTGCTGCTGGAGAAGGCCAAGGATCTGCTTTCTGATTGGCTCGATTCCCAGCTGGGCACCCAGGTGACAGACAACTCTATCTTCTCGGAGCTTCCGCAGTTCTGGGAGGCTGAATTCCACAAGGACATGGAAGCCCTGAACGTGAGTCTGGGTGGACTGAGGCGAGGGCAGGGCCGGGCAGGTAATGTATCTGTTCCTTCCCCCTGCTCTGGGGCACTAATATTAAGTGACCTGCGCTCAGGGAGTTCCTGCCCTCAAGAGGGAGATCCCAGTGGAAGGGAGATACCAGCATTAGGAGAGTACTCCAGGCATGTGGCACAGCCGGACAAAACACCTAGAGTCTAGAGATGGAGAACAGGGATTGGTGTGAGATCTCTGCAGAGGACTGTTTGAGTGGGGAGAGACTTCAGGCTGGGGAGGAAGGGGTAGTTGGAAACACTATCTCAAACCGGAGCCGATGGAGGAACAAATGATTGGGCTTGTCAGGTAGAGTTGTTAAGTTCCTGCTGTGTGCCAGGTTGGATCCTCACCAGCCCTGAGAGGCAGGTGATATTCTTATCCCCACTGTGCACAAAGGGTGAAGTGACTTGCCCAGGGTCACACAGCTAGAAAGTGGGTGAGGCGGGATTTGAACTCAAGGCTTCCTGACTCCAGGTGCCGTACTCTGGGTGTGGTGGCACCCTGGCTGCCTCTGTGTGTGTAGACTGTCTTAGGAGCTGTGTAGTTTAGTGGGAGGAGAGCTGGGGCAGGGCGGTCCGTCACCTCTCTGTAACTCAGTTTCATTTTGTTCAGAATGGGGATAGTCATCATCTTGCTCAACCCGTTTTTTCTGCTGTCATAGACATAGGCCACAGGCCATCTGGGGGGACCATAGTGCACAGGGCACCAGGCCTGGAATCAGGATGACCCGAGTTCAAATCCAGCCTCACCCACTTCCTAATTGTGTGACCCTGGACAAGTCACTTAACTTGTTTGCCTCAGTTTCCTCACCTATAAGGAAATGGCAACTCACTCCTGTACTTTTGCCCATCAATTCTCAGTGGGGCCATGGAGAGTCGGACCTGGCTGAAACAGCTGCACCACAACCTTGTTAAGCTCTGTCTGTGTCTGTGCTCTGCAGGGTTGTGCTAGGGACTCCTCTCTCCTAGAGCGAGGCGTCACAGGGGCTGCGTTCAGGCACCATCTCCATCTTGTTTCTCGTCACCTACAGGTGCTTCCCCCGGATGTCTTAACGCGTGTCAGTGAATACGTACCTGAGATCGTGCACTTTGTTCAGAAGATTGTGGACAACGGTTATGGGTGAGCAGCCCGCAGTGTGGTCCCCAAACCTGGCACTCTTTACTGTCCTTCTCGAGCTGACCTTAGTACCAGGCCCCAGCTGGGTCAGGGGTCAGGGACCTCAAAGGCCCTTCCAGGCCTTGGTTCATATCACTTTGTCTGGATGTTAGGATGCTTCCTTTGGCAAGGAGTGCAGATCAGGAGGGAGAGAGCCTGGGAGCAGACTAGGGAAGAGGCGATGTCTGCAGTTAGAGAGGATGGGAGAGGGGGCAGAGGGGCCCTGGAGCCAAAAGGGAGCCATCTGGGCCCGTGACTGATGGTGGACTGAATCCTGGGGGACTGGGGAGATGGACTCTTCTGCAGGAGGGGCAACTTCAGGGAAGATGTCAGGCTTCTCCCAGAGAGACCTGGCAGGTATAGACCGGTGGACCATTTTGAGCCGGTTTTACCTCTTTTAACCTGTGGCACAGTGCCTTGCTTGATGGGAGCTAACGAATTCAGTGTGATCATGGTGAGAGAAAATAGAAGAGGTCCGGGAGAGACCTAGGGATCCCCCTGCTCTGGGGGAACAAGACTGATGATGGTCCCCAAGAGATTGGCTGGTACCAGCTGGCATTGCCAATGACACAATCACCACGTCACCACGGCCACATAACGTGACTTTATCTTCAGGCAGCCAGGGTGGCTCACTGGGGAGCACAGGACCAGCTCCTGGGGCTCATCTGGATTGAGCCACTGAGGGTCTTAGTGAGTGTCACTGCCCAGGGTGCATGCTTAGGGACATCTTTTGTCAGAAGGCAGGTGACCAGCGAGTGAGTCTCACCACACCACGCAGTCTATCTACAGTTTGGGGCAGCTTACTAAGCCCCCCACATCTGGAAAGCTGACATGTGGCCAGGGGCAACTGGACCTTTCCCTGTCCCTTATCATGGCCCTCTGGGCCTCTGCTCCCATTGCTGGCCCAGGCATGTTCCCATCTTGGGAGTTTCAATGGAGGGTCCTGCCATCAAGGGAGTAGCTCTGAGGTTTCTGAGTGGTCTCTGCAGCCTGGTGCCCTCTTGACCCTGTGGCCAGGCGGGCCTTCTGCAGGTGACCTACCTGCCCTCTCCCAGGGTGCTAGGCCAACTGTCCTCACCAGTGATGCCCAGCACACAGTGAGCCAGGGCGTCTTAGAGGTTAGTTTCTGTGAGTGAAGTAAAAGCCACCCTGCTGTACAGGGCATTCTGGGAAAGAACCTTGGACTTGCAGTCAGGAGACGTGGGTCCAAATTGGGTCCCAACCATCAGTCAGCCAGCATTTATTAAGCGCCTCCTGTGTGCCAGGCCCCATTCCAGGGGTTGGAGATACACAGGAAGACAAAACCACCCTCTTTGCTCTCAAAGAGCCCCCATTACCATAAAGGAGATCAGAGGGTAACGAGGGGTGTGCAGAGAGAGTATGTGCCCTAGGGGCTGCAGAAGGTGGCAAGGTGGCGTGTGTGTGTGTGTGTGTGTGTGTGTGTGTGTGTGTGTGTGTGTGTGTGTGTGTGTAAGTTGCAGGGGGAAGGAAGCCAAGGGGACTGGGGGGGTGGGAGGAAGAGGCAGAGCCTACCAGGAGCAGAGGCCTCAGCCAGACTCAGTCTTCCCTTCTGGAATATGGGGGCTTACAGGGTGTACGGAGAATGTGAGTCATGAGAATGTGACTTTGCAGGTGCATCAGACGCTCTCTGAGTGATTTCGAAATTGATGTTCCTTCCCCAGGCCCAGATGAGCTGGAGCTAGGGCAGTTCCCTGGCCCATGGCACCCAGAGGGCTCTATCCCCCAGTGAGCTGGGGCTCTGTCTTAAGTGACCCCAGAGATGGGAGCCTGTGCCTGACCAGGAAGGGAACTTGGCCTTGCTCCAGACATTCTGGGACTTAGGGAACCCCCTGGAATTTGTGGGGCTCATCAAGGTGGCCTGGGTCCATGACCAGAGCGTTGAAAAAGATGGTACTTGCGCACCCCCTTGTGGTAGTGTCTCGCTCCTGCTCACTGAGGTCTGCCATGCGTTCTTTGGGCATGTGGACAGTGTAGATGCTCAGTATTTAATACTTGGGGCTTTCTCTGAAAAAGACACTGACACTGCAGCTCTCAGCCCAGGGGGAGCAGTAACGCACAAACAGTGATGCTCTGGGCTGGGCCTGGGACCCAGCTCCAGCAGACCCTCCCCCAGCCACCTCCTTGACCAGCATTGATTAAGTAGCTGCTGGGTGCAGTCTCTGAGACAAAAGAGCATTTGGGCCAAGTCCTCTCATGGGGAATGCACCACTTACATGCATCAACAGGTACAAGGTGAGTCATCGTGGTGGCTGGACTTCCTGCATTGGGATGGGATTGAGAGCTGAGGCTGGAGGGGAGGGGAGGTTGGCTGCTGTACAGGCACAGGACAGGAAGTGGGGTGTGGAGAGGCTTAAGGGGCCCAACAGAGGACTTGTGAGGTGGCTGGGAGCCACTGGAGGTGGCTGAGGAAGGGAGTGGCCAGACCTGCACTTGGGTGGCCTTGTGAAAGATAGATTAGCATAGGGAGAGGCTGGAGGCTTTTACAGCAGCTGAGGCTGGCAGTGATGAGGGCCAGAGCCAAGACTGTTGCTGTGTGAGTGAAGAAGAGAGACTGTTGATGAGTGATGTGAAATTAGCAGTCACAGGATTTGGTAATGGATTAGCTGTATTGGAGTGGCTGAGACCCTGGCGGCAAACCTAGGCAGCGGACAGGCTGGCAGCGCCCTCAGCAGCCATAGGTGGATGTGGGCCCAAAATGGCGGAGAAGTACAGATGAGCTTACCAATGCCACACCTCCACAGCCAGATCCTGTCCTGAGGCAGAAATCCAAGGAAGAACCACAGTGAGGCCTATTTTCAGCTGAGGTCAGGATAGGGAGACAGAGAGGGCTACAGCTATTGGGGATGAGGGCTCTGTGGGCCTTGAGCATCCCAGCACATGGGGACAGAGAAAGGACTGAGGCTGCACCAGACAGGGGCCTCCATCCTTGTGCAGGAGGTGGGAGCAGCAGGTACCAGCTGGCATCTGTGCCTCAGTCCCAAGGACCGAGGAGACCTTCCTCAATTAAGAAAATGAATTCAGAAAGATACACTGGGCATGCTATGAGAAGAACTAGAAAATGAACAGTTGAAGACACCCCCCCCCCCCAATTAAACAGCAAGACAAAAGTGTGGAAAATCAAAGGAGAGATTAACAAAATTGAAAGCAAAATTTGTTTGGGGGTGACAAAGCTAAGAGCTGTTTTTTTAAAGAGTAAGCTAGGTAAATCGTTACTTAACTTGGTTTGAAAAAAAAATACCTAAAAAAATGCAGAACAAATGACCAGCGTCAAAATTTATTTGTGCGTTTGCAGTCAATGAAGAAGAAATTAAAGAAGTTATTAGGAACCATTTCACCCAGTTATATGCCAATAAATCTGGCGATCTAAATGAAATGCGCAAGTGTTTACCGAAAATATTAAATTCCCACATTAACACCACAGGACACCATAAATGCCTAAGCCACAAGCGAGCTCCCAAAGAAACCTCCGCAGGCTGACTCAGCAATGTCTGGGGAGCGCTCAGGATGGGAGAAGAGAGTGCAGACACAGCCCAGATCACAAGGCAGGACTGGGGCAGAGAAAGAACCAAACCTTTAGTTCTGGAACACCTTTCACCCGCTGTGAATAGCCCCCTGCCCTCTCTGGGCCTGGAGATGCCACCTCACAGAAGGAAACGCTTCTGTGTGTTGTCTGCAGCGGCCCCTCCTTGGAGAAGGTGCGAGTCATTGAAGAGATCTCTCCAAGATATGCCTGACTTACCTTAAAATATATAGAATATAGACTTGGATTACATAAAATCTCGTCAAAAGGCATCCAAGCTGGCAAAATAGCAAAACCTTCATAATCTGATGACAATCAGATGAAAAATTTTTGGTTTTGGCAACATGTTATGTTTCCAGATTTTTGCATAGATTTTGATGGGAGGACGCAGTTGTTTCCTAACTGCTGGTTAGGCTACGCAAGGAGGCTGTTTGACTGAGCCCTAAATTCACACAACCAGAAGAAGAATGTTCTGATGTGCATTTGTGTGAAGGCCAGCTGGACCAGAGGGATTGTAAGGGGCTTCCCATGCCACCCTCGTAGCAAGACTTGCAAGGCTTTCCTTTGCCTCCTGGGATCCACTAACTTTAGGAATTTGTTTGGCCCCAGGGAGGAAGGTCAAGGGAAGCTCGGCAGTAAAACTGAGAACAAGCCAGCAGAGGCTGAAGAGTCAGGTCTGAAAGCTGATCCTGTGGAGGCTGTGCTCCTCTCCCTGCAGATCCCCAGATACTCTGCTCCACCCCCAGGACCCCAGGAGATGTTCTGGAGGACTTGCTGTGTGCCCCAAGCAGCTTTATGCTGATATTCCATAGATAGCATACATAAAGGTCATCTAACCAGCCACCTCATTTGACAGAGAAGGAAACCGAGGCCTGAGAGGAGTGACTTGCCCAAGGTCATTTGGGTAGAAAGTCGTCAGAGGCAGGCTTTGAGCCCAGGTCCTGACTCCAGAGTCATTGCATCTACCACTATACTGTGTTTTGATAAGACTATTTCTTTTTTTTTTTAATCTTTTACTTCCTAGTTACGTGTCCAATGGTTCTGTCTATTTTGATACCGTGAAGTTTGATTCTAGTGAGAGACACTCCTATGCCAAGCTGGTGCCAGAAGCTGTTGGGGATCAGAAGGCTCTCCAGGAGGGAGAAGGTAAGAAGACCATCGTCCCAGGGGCTGGTGCTGGAGGGAAGCCCAGCCTCCTCATATCTTAGAGACCTCTGGGTGATCCAGGTGGAGGCGTCCTTGGAACACCGAGACCTGAGCTGCTGGTTGCTGGCTGTGTGCCTGGGGATGCACCTTCCTTTCCTCATCTGCAGGATAAAGGTGTTGGAAAGACCCCCTTTCAGCTCTCACTTAGTATCTTGGGCATTTTAGCCTTGGTCTGCACTGGCCCAGTCAAGTGGCTGATGGGGTAGAGTGTCCTCAAGGATGGCCAGCGTATGCTCTTCTGACCCTGAGGGGAAGCTGGTGCCCCCTGGGACCTGGCCACTAATGACATTGGGCAAAACCTTCGTTCCCCTGAGCAGCCGTTGTAATCCCAGTGGTGAAGGCATGAGAGTGGCCTGGCCTCAACACCCTGACAGTCCCACGTGAGTGGATTTTAATTGGGCTCAAGTATCAACCCCCTCCATGTCTGTCATGTGCAGCAGGGGAACCGAGTAGGGGCATATCAGACTGGTGAAGCAATACCCTTCCTTGTGGGGGGAACCAGAAGGCTAGTGGGGAAGTCAGGAGTTGGAGGGTGGGCCAGGCCCCCAGACCCTGGTCCCTCGGGCACCCCTGAAGCACCCATCTTCTCCCTTTTGGGACACACAGGGAGGGGGCCAAGCTCTTTGGTGCTCCCAGTAAGGCAGGTGGGCACTGGGACCCTCACCCCCAGACTTTCTCACTCTGCCTCCCTCCCTTATGTGTGACAGTTGAGTTCCAGGGAAATCACTCCCCTCCCTGTTCCTCTCCTGCCCATTGCTTCTCACTGGCTCCCTGGTCACCTAGGGCTGTGCCAGCATAAGCCAGAGGCCACCAGGGAGAGGAAGCAATGTCACCGTTGGGTGTTGGGCACGTCATCATTTAGGGGGTTGTGATGAGTGCCCTCTGTCATGCCATAGCCCTTGTTCCCCCACCTGGGAACCTTCAGCTTGGCCTGGGCCCTACCGGGGGGCCGAGGCCAGCCCAGACCTCAGTATTGGTCTCAGCATTTGGCCTGAGTCCGGCTGGTTTTGGGGGCTATTTTCTTCAACATTATCACAATAATTATATTAATTTTGCTTTCTTCACTTTGCCTCAGTTTTTAAAAGTCTTCTCATATTTCTTGGAGTTCTTTATATTGGTCATTTCTTACTAAACCACCAACAAGCATTTATTAAGTAAGTACCCATGATGTGCCAGACACTCTTCTGGGCACTGGGGTTACAATCCCTGCCCCCAAGGAGCTTACATCCCGTCAGAGGATGTCACATATACACAATTAAATATACTGTGTGCAGAATAAATACAAGAGAGGGGAGGTCCTGGCAATTTGGGGGGGTCACCAAAGCTGGAAGGGGGGATCTGGAGGAGATGCCCTTAAAGGAAAAAAGGAATTCTCTGAGGCGGAAGAGAGGAGACAGAACTTGCTAGGCCTGAGGGATGGCCAGTGCAAAGGCATAGAGGCAGGAGATGGAGAGGTGAGTGCAGGAATAGAAAGAAGGCCCCTTGGGGCTGGATCACATCATATGTCCATTGTGGCTGGAAAGTCCAGCTGTCCAGGATGTTACAAGTCAAACTGGGTAGTTCACATTTGATCTGAGAGGCAGGAGGGAGTCAGGGGAGTGATGATTGGAGTGGAGGCCAGGAGGCCACAGTCCCTTCTGCCTGCCCTCAGCTGGCCCTCTCTGCCCTGCTTTTGTCTTTGATCACCTTGGGTGTGGTGGGTGTGGTGTGATTGACTTGAGGAGCTCTCCTCCCCTGGCTTGCCTGGGATTGGACCTGGTCTAGCCCCTCCAGCAGAGCCTTCCTGGGCTGCCCCGTGCAGGCAGGCCTGCTCAGATTAGTGCCACACGAGGGCACTAAACCACAGGGACTGTGTTAGTTAGTGCTTGGCCTGTCCTAGCATGTCTAGGCAATGAATGTCTTCCCTTGGGAGGACCTTCCTGTAGAAACCCCCTAGGGACAGGGCTGGTTGATCTTTATCTCCTTGTGGTTCCTCAGCTGATCCTTTAGAAAGTGGTTGGATCTCCCAGAGTCCCTTCTCACAATCTAGGGCGATGGCCCTCTTCTGAGAGCTTTAATTGGAGGGAGGTCAGCTTAAGGTTAAACAGTGTAGGTGGATGTGTGGATGTGAGCTCAGTGCCTTCCAGTTTGGGGTGGTCCCTGTGTGTGTGACTGACCTTGTCTGTGACCAGTCTCTCTGTATCATGCTCCTTGGGTTGGTGAGAGCACAGGACATGTCTAGCTTCTAATGGGGAGCTCTCAGGTCAGCCTTTGGGAAATGTTAGTGTTACTAGGTCAAGGTTCATCCATGCTGTTCTCTCTTTGTGACCCACTGAGAAACAGAGGCAGTCCCTTGTGTGTCCCCATGCTGTCTCCTAGACCCTTCTTACTGGTACTGGTGTTTACTGACTGTCCACGGCTTCCTGCCCCCTGTTTATTACCTTACTTGTTTCCTCTATCCCACATTCAACAAGGACTCGAGAATCATGTCACTAGTATGGTGGCCTATGAGCTTGGGCATCAAAATCCCCTCACCCCCCTCTCCCCCAACCCCAAAGGGGTCATCGCAAGGTCCCCTTGGCCATTCTCCCAAGCCACAGTCACATCATCCATTAACCTGAGTCAGTAGTAAAGTGCACTAATTTCACAAGTTAGAAGTCCCCCTGTGCCCCCTGCACTACTTCATCACCCAATGGGATTCGGCCAGACCCACAGGTAACCACTGTAGAGCTAGAAGCAGGACTTGAACCAGGTTATCAGGAAGCATTTTTGTCCTTTGATAGAGGAGGCACCTCCTCCATTTAAATAATGATGGCTTTTCTGCATTCTCAGGGGACTTGAGTGTTTCAGTGGATCGATTAAGTGAGAAGCGCTCTCCAAATGACTTTGCTCTCTGGAAAGCTTCCAAGCCTGGAGAGCCATCTTGGGAATGTCCTTGGGGAAAGGTAAGATGCATCACCCAGTGCCCTGCTCTGGGAAATAGACTTTACCATTAGCGAGGGATGGCAGGTTGTGATAGATGTTTGGGTACACACACACGCACACACACACGTCCATGATGCATGCACATACAGTATTGTGGAGGCAGCTAGGTGGCTCAGTGGATAGAGTCCTGGGCCTGAAGTCAGGAAGACTCGTCTTTCTGACTTCAAATCAGGCTTCAGATACTTACCAGCTGTGTGACCCTGGACAAGTCACTGAACCCTGTTTGCCTCAGTTCTTATCTGCAAAATTATGGGTGTGTGTGTTCGTCCTTCATTTCCGAAGAAGACCATGCCATCAGAAAAATAATGACATGACTCGCACTCGACTTTGTTTTGAGTGAGGGAGGGCTGTGCAGGTCACCAGCCTCACTTCTCCTCCAGAGCCATCTGAATCCAGTGACCAGATACTAATCAGGATGACTGGAGATGACCAAGGATGAGGCAATTGGGATTAAGTGACTTGCCCAAGGTCATACAGCTAGTGATTGTCAAGTGTCTGAGGTGAGATTTGACTCAGGTCCTCCTGACTTGTGCACTGGTGCTTTATCCACTGCACCCCCTAACTGCCCTCTGCAAAATGAACTGGAGAAGGAAATGGCAAAGCACTCCAGGATCTTCATCAAGAAAGCCCTAAATGGGGTCACGAAGAGTCAGACATGCCTAAATGACTGCACTCCTGGAGTACCTGTGACAGACCAGTCAAGGGCCCTGGTTGTCCCAGAGTTCTGGTGACCCCACTCCGGGTTTCCTACCCTGACTCCCAGTGCTGGTCTCAGATAGGCCTGGTAGAATTGGGATGGACTTCAAAGAGTAAGGCCAGAGACATGACAGCTGGCACAGAGTCTTGTCACTTGAAAAAAATGTTTGTCTTTATGCAGGGCCGCCCGGGCTGGCACATTGAGTGTTCTGCCATGGCTGGGACCATTCTGGGACCTTCGATGGACATTCACGGGGGAGGCTTTGACCTTAGATTCCCCCACCATGACAATGAATTGGCTCAGTCGGAGGTAAGTACCCAGCCCCTCCATTGCCACCATCAGTGCAATGCTCTGCTTTGGCTGGAGAGAGCCTGGCTCAGACCTTTGCTCCATCTTTGCTCAGCTACACGGCCTGGGGCCAGCAGAGCTGGCACACTTGTTTTTAGCCTTTGGTTCAGAAACATCCAGTTTTCCTGTCTTTACACCTTTGACTTTGCGTTGCAGGCATACTTTGAAAACGACTGCTGGGTGAGATACTTCCTTCACACAGGGCACTTAACCATCGCAGGCTGCAAAATGTCGAAATCTCTAAAGAACTTCATCACCATCAAGGATGCCTTAAAGAAGCATTCAGGTAAGGCCTGACCTTCCCTCCCCTGTGACATGGATGTGCCACCAGGGAAGCCAGCGGCTCCTCCTGCCCCTGCCTTCTCCTCTGCCCGCTGGACTTTGCTGGCCCTACTTGAGCATCCCGAGCACCATCTCTCTGTGGTGCACCCCTTGCTGGGGGATTGCCCAGTGCTCTGTCCTCAGCCCACTCCTTGTTTTCCCTCTGGTGGACCTCCTGAGCTTCCCTGGGCTGATCCCTCCTGTTGTGCGTCAGGCTCGCATCTCTCCCCGAGCTTCATTCTCATGTCACCAGCTGCTGCGTGAGAGCTCTGCCTGGAGGCCCCCACAGATGGTGCAAACCTGAAGTGTCCACACCCTGTCCTCTCCCTGCTTCCCAGACATCCCCTCACTCGCCACTCCCTCATCCCACATATTCAGTCCCTTCTGTCTCCACAACATCTTCTCATGTTACATGGCTCCTCCCTGTCTCCTGCTGGGGGGGATCTCCCTGCCCCAAATTTCTCCCCCTACTGCAGTCAGAGGGATCTCCCTAAGGGTCACCCCATAGTCAGGGAAGGCTCCAGGATCCAATGCTGTGCTGGATCTTCAAAGCCCTTCCTCTGCTAGCTTTGGCTCCCCTACATGCTCCATTGCTAGCCAGACTCTTTGCTCTTCCCAGTAGATGACATTCGTCACATCTTCCACCTCTGTGCCTTTGCTTAGGCCATCTCTGATGCCTGGGTGGGTTGTCCTGCCTCTCACTTGCCTCTTAGAAGGCCTCATGTCCTTCAGAACCTGGCTCAGGCGTCATCGCCCCTCTCCTCAAATTCCCATGTGTTGACTTTGTGTGTACAGCAGTGTGCATGTGTTGCCCCCCCTCCCAGATCATAAGCTCCTGGAGGGCAGGGGCACCTTGTGTGTGGCTGCCATGCCCCGCTGGTGCTCAGTTGACATTCATAGGTTTCATATCACGACTTTTTGGGTATCTTCAATGGGAAAAATGTCTTTTTCAAAGAAATCAAACCTCCCCATTCCAATGTGTCTCCTCACAGCACGCCAGCTGCGGTTGGCATTTCTAATGCACTCTTGGAAGGATACACTCGATTATTCCAGCAACACCATGGAGTCTGCCATTCAGTACGAGAGATTTATGAATGTGAGTGTAAATGTCCATCCTGAGAGCTGTTGCCCACCATGGGTCACCAGCATGCATTTCCTCCTGCCCCAGGAAGAGAGCAGACCCGGGGGCCACCCCCACGGGGCTTTACCTGTGCCCCGTGCATTTTCCTTGACAGCGCCTTCTCAGCTCTGAGCCAAGCCAGAAACCTGAAGTGGGCAGGCCCTGAGATGCTGGTCATCCCCTCCGAGCCCCCTGTGCTCCCCTGCTGCACTGGGCTCTCCCTTGGGGCAGAAAGCTGCTCAGGGGTGTCAGCTCCAACATAGGACACCTCATTTTGTAGCCTTAGGGGAGCATCAAAGAAAAATGAAGACCCCCCTCTGGGTTGTAGGAAATGATTTTTGTTCATTTGACATAATGTAAGTTTAGGCTGTGCTCAGCCTAGAGAGAAGCGTCCTCCTGGGCAAAGTCCCCTTGAAATCACGTTGACTGGGGTCTTGAACGAGGAGAAGGTCACAACTTGGTCACATACAGTTTTGCTCACAAAACGCTGGTTCTCCCACAAAGTCCCCTTTGACAAGTCTCATGGTGTAAGCCAATGGCCTGGCCTCCTATTCCCTTGGACAGGCTGGAAGGCCCTTGGGTGGGTCCCAAATGCGTTCCTTGCCCTCCGGGGTGGGCAGGGAGGCACCCTCAGCCAGCTCCTTTTTCCAAGGCCTTTGTCCTTGTTCAGACCTTTCCTGAAGGGAAAATGGCCCACAGAACCCGGCAGCCTTGAGAGAGCAGCTTCTGACTCTTTTCAGCTGAACTACAAGGGAGGTTTTCACTGTTTCCCATAGGAGTTTTTCTTAAATGTGAAAGACATTCTTCGTGCTCCAGTTGATGTGGCTGGTCAGTTTGAGAAGTGGGAAGACCAGGAGCTGGAGCTGAACAAAGTGTGAGAAGCATCCTTGTGCTTTGGGGTTCTCAATGTTGGTGACGAGCTTTAGGAGGGGAATGCTGTCTGTCTCCAGGGAGCGCCCCATCTGGCTGCCTGATGGGGTTGGGGGTCCTTGTCTAGCGGACAGAGGCTCCACAGCTGTGCGCCCCCAGGAAGCTCCACATCTGGCTGCCTGATGGGGTTGGGGGTCCTTGTCTAGTGGACGGGGGGGCTCCACAGCTGGCCAACTGACAGGATTGGGGTCCTCATCTAGCAGACAGGGGCTCCACAGCTGGTTGCCTCTGAGGGCTCTTCATCTGGCAGATGGGGGCTCCACATCTCTCCAACTGACAGGGTCAGAGTCCTCATCTGACGGACTGACCAAGGGGATATGCTGAGCTCCTGTCCTTCCTGTGGGGGCCCCACCTTCCCTGCTCTCCCCAGCACTACATTCACTCTCTCGCCATCTCCCTCACTCCCTCCCTTGTAGTGGCTTTGATGTCACATGTAAAACAATTCTAGTTTTATTTTCCTAAATTTCCTTTTTATTGTTTTTCAATTATCCAGTCTTTTTCCTCACCCCCTTCCTTCCCCTCCTAAAAGGAGGAACACAAAAGCTTTGTAGCCCAGAAGCCCAGACAGATGCCTACATTGGCCCTGTCCATTCTACACACTAGTCTGTCCATCCCCATCTGTCACCCTCCACCTTGAGGCAGCTGGGCCTCTGGGAGCCTTCGTGACTGCTGTGTTGGTCAGTGTTCCCAAGGCTTTTATACCTGCTCATTCTTACAGTGTCGATGTTCTAAGATAACTCGTTCCTCAGGTCCTGCTCACTTTCCTCTGCATCTGTTCAAATCTTTGAGCTCTCTCTGCAGCCAGCCCCTTCCTCCCTTCTCCAGCACAGCAGTGCCCAATAACAGAGCTAGTCAGTCACTTGTACGGCCCTGCCCCACTGACCGCCAGCCCCCTACTCTCAGTGTTTGGGTTCCTGTGAGTCCTTCTCCTGTTGGCCTGGGCCCCAAGGAAGGTGTAGCCCAGTGACTTCCCAGGCAGGACCCACGCTTTTCTTTCAGAATGACCAGACCAGCTCCCTACTCCACCAATGAGGCATCAATTTGCCAACTATTGCTTCTTCTTCTTCTTCCCAGTTTTTATGACAAGAAGATGATGGTTCATGAAGCCCTCTGTGATAATGTTGACACACGCACGGCCCTAGAGGAGATGCGGTCACTGGTCAGTCAGAGTAATCTCTACATCGCAACTCGGAAATCTGCCCGCAAGTTGCCGAATCGAGGCCTGCTGGCAAACATTAGTGCTTACCTCACCCACATGCTCAAGGTAGGTCTCCTTCTGCTTATGGTCTGGGGGAGTTTCTGGGGGCTTGGAGAGGAGCTCTTTTCTTGCCCCATGCCTGGCGGGGGGACAGGGGGAGGCTCTGCCAGTGGGCCTCTTGGCGGTCTGGGCCAGTTATTATAGTGCTGATATCGAGGCATTGGAAAGGGGGCTCTTATGCCTGTGATCTGTGATCTGCATTGTCCTTGGAAGAACTCTCTATATTTTCACATGGCATTTTGGTTACCAGGAAGGTGTCCAAGAATGAGCCAGAACCCCAGTACCTGAAATGTCAGTGCTAGAGGGAAAGGATACCTGACCCAGCCTTCATGGCAACCAGGGTGGAGCCCCTCCATGTGGGCACCTTTCTTGGACCAGACTCCTCAGGAGACTACAGACAGGGCTCCCTTGCATCATTTGGCATGCCCTGAGGAGATAGGAGCTAGTCATGGAAAACAGAGCCCAAGCCAGGCCACTCTGCCCTCAATGTGATGTCGCGTTTTCTTTGTCCCCCATGTTAGATCTTTGGTGCTATAGAGAGCGAGGAGATGCTGGGCTTTCCTGTTGGCAGAAGTGGATCCAACATGAACGTGAGTGGAAGCCGAGTCTCTCTCCGGGGACCCTTCTGAGGCTCACATTTGTGGGGTCTTGTCCGAAGCAGTGGGCTCATTCCCAGCCTGCTTGGAAGGAGCATCTCTCCTAGTGTTTCAGCTCCAAAGGAGGCTAAAAGTGAGCTTCCTGCCATGCCTGGAAAGGAAAGTGTCTAGAAAATGACAATTCCAAGGTTTGGGGGAACGATTGTAGACTTCAAATCCTCCCCATCCAAAGAAATGAGAGATTTAAAATTCAATCCTCATTCATAATACCAGTGCTGAGAACCATACCAGAATCCAGGAGACAAAACCTCTAAAAACAGTGAAGCTTTCACAGTTCCAAGATGTAATCAGGGGATTCCTGTAGCTCCAGGCATTTTCTCAAGAGAGTTTTCTGTGCTTTAGACCAGTCAGTGGCCTGAACATAGGGAGGAGAGAGGCCTGTATGGATGTCCTGGAGTGGCTGCAGCCCTTCCTAATCAGTTCTTAGGTAGAAAAGCCCTTTTTGGTGATCTTTCTTCTCTGAGAGATCAAGCATTCATCAGATACCTACTGTGTGCTAACTGGTGCACGTTGTAGCTGAACCTGTCTGGAGCAGTTGAGCGAGCAGAAAGGGGCAGGCCCGTATGACCTGTGTCCTTTCTGAGGCTCCTGGCACCGTAGAAGGACCACCCAGCATGCTCTCTCCAGAAAGCCTCAGACTTGGGCCATGAGCCCAGAGAGAGTGATTAGGATCACCTCCCACCCCTGTCTGCCCTTGTAAGTTTGGAAGGAAGCTCGGGAGCATGTCTCCCTCTTCCATGGGCATCTCAGTGTAACTAACATGGTCCGGCTCTCACAGTGGACTCAAAGCAAAATTGACTGTGTTTCTCCAGTCAAAGACAGTCACAGCAAATGTTAAACACAAGGGGAGGGCACTTCCTGAGGGCTGCATCGGAGCTGAGCTCTGAGGAAAACTAGGGATTCCAAGAGGTATGGCTAGGGGGGGACTGCATTCCAGGTGGGAGGGACAGCCAGGACAAAGGTCCAGATGCAGGAGAAGAGCCAGCAGGCCAGTTTTACTAGAACATTGATGGTGTGTGAGAGCCATGTGCATCTGTGCCGCTGAGGTTGGTTGTAGTCAGGAGTTGATGGGCTTTCATAGCCAAACAGCAGGAGTTCATGTTTGTCCCTAAAGTAAGAGGGGGCCATTGGAGTTTGTGGAACCAAGGAAGTGGGTGAGGGCACTGCTGGTATGTTGGGAAAACCTCTCTGGCATCTGGGTGGAGTGGAGATTGGGGGCCTCTGGGAGGAGGAGCCACTTCCTGTGTCCTGGTCTATCATAAGCATGGGTTCCCAAGACTCACGAGGACAGGCAGGCCCCCAGGCCTGGGGACCAGACTCCTCCAGGACTTCTTTGTGGTGCTTGGGAAGCATGGAGTGGGAGCCAGGTGACCTTGACCCAGTCCTTTGTAGAAAGGACTATGAAATCTCTGAAGCTTGGAGGGCTTGAACCCAGACGTGAGCAGTCCCAGATTCGATGTCACTGCAAATGAACCATCTGCTGGCACAGAAGCCAGCCTGGCGAGATTCTCGGGCCTTCTGTTAGTGTTTCAGTGAAAAGAGACAGTATGTCAGCACAGCCAGTGGCGGCCTCCTTCCTCCTGGCCTCAGACCAGACCTTTCTCTGGAAGGACCATCCTTCTCTGAGAGCTGAGTGCTGCCTTTGGAGCTGGACCTGGGGCTCTCCAGCCTCATGGCATAGGCCTGGCACCCGAAGGAGACGTGGGCCAAGGATAGGGAGAGGGCTGATGGAGCCTGTCAGGTTGCTGCTTAACCTCCAGAGGCAGCTGGCTGCACCATCACTCAGAACATGGCCTGGGCCCTTAGCAGAGAGAAGATGAGAATGCCCCATCCAGGATCCTGCCTGCTGGGGGTGGGTGGGCTGCTCCCCTGTGTTTCTTGGCTCCTTGGGGGTCAGACCCAGGCCTGCAGAGCTTTTGAAATGAGAGCCCCGGGCCAGAGGATCCAGAGGCCCTGCCAGAGCCCAGGCCTGGGTTTGCAGGGTCTATCCTAGGGAGTGTTTTTAAACTCACTGATCCCCGTAAAGAAGGGAACACCATGGTTTATACTCATTGTGTCTAGGAGTCACAATCGGTAAAGCTAGGCTGATCCTGCAGTCAGGAAGACCCGAGTTCAAATCTGGCAGCAGACTCTGACTAGCTGGATGACCCTGGGCAAGTTATTTAACTTCTGTCTGCCTCAGTTTCCTTGGCTCTAAAGTAGAGATCTCAATAGCATCTCTCTGGTCTGTTATGAAGATCAGATCAGGTGCTGTTTGTAACATGTGGAGCAAGAGCTTGGCATGCAGTAGGTGCTTAATAAAGGCTTATTTTCTTCCTTCTGCTGATCCTTGGATGTCTCCTGCAGCTCGAGTCCACAGTGATGCCCTATCTGCAGGTGCTGTCAGACTTCAGAGAAGGGGTGCGGAAAATCGCCCGGGAGAGGAAAGGTGAGGGCTGCTGGCTAGCCCTGGAGACGGGGCTCCCTGGGAGGAGGGAAGGTTGCTCTCCTAGGGCCAGGCCTTTGGAATTGCTCCTTTGGTGGGTGTGTCCCTGGACATTTCAGAGTGAATTGTTAAAGTTGAAGTGTTAAAATCTAAAGGGCTGCGAGGAGCAGGGCTGGTCTGCCAAGCCAGGCCACCCTTGAGCATTTACTGAGCACCTGCTATGTGTCAGAGATAGGGCATCCCTGCTTCCAAGGAGCCAACCTCCTCTGTAGGTGGAGATACCATTGTGTCCAAAGGCCCAGGAAGCTGCCGAGGAAAGGTCTCAGGTCCTGCCTCAGACACTTCTCTGTGACCAAAGGCAAGTTGCTTTAGCCCTCTAGGCCTCTGTTGGCTTATCTGTAAAATGGG
Source organism: Notamacropus eugenii (assembly GCF_028372415.1). Lineage (NCBI taxonomy): Eukaryota > Metazoa > Chordata > Mammalia > Diprotodontia > Macropodidae > Notamacropus > Notamacropus eugenii. The sequence goes on from NC_092873.1 coordinate 24,836,212, forward strand.
CCTTTCCAGCTCCATGAGCTTCTGAGGAAGGGAAGGCATTTCAGGCACAGGCACAACTTGGGCAAAGGGCTGCAGACAGGACCTGGAGTGTTGTGTAGGAAGAGTAGCAAGAAGGCTGATGCGGTGACCTGTGGAGAGTCTGAAGGGGAAGAGTCAAGAGGCCTAGGGGATTGTGTTTGACTACGGAGGTCACAGGAAGCACTGAGGGGATGGGTATGAGCTTGGAGGGGAGGTGGATGTGGTCTGAGCTGCCCTTGAAGGAAAGTTAGAGGCTAGCGGCCCTAGCAGGCACCCCTCCAGGATGCCATTCTGGGTCTGACTCCTGTACTAAAAGCCTGCACAGGTGAGGGCGGGAGGAGGGGACCAAGCTGAGGGTCCGTCGGGCCGTCCCAACAGAAGAGAGAAATGAGCGCCCTCCCTTAGTCGCTCCTGGGAATCTCTCGGGCACTTTCGCTTTAAGGTGCTTTCAATCAAACGAGAAGTGGGTTTGTAATTCCTGAGTGTTGGCTCGCTGTTCAGCAGGTGTCTGCAGCCCAGGGAATGAGCATGACCATTGGACATGGGAAAAGTCTGCTCTTTTCTTGTTCTGTGTGCTTTTGATAGGGTGCTTGGGTGCTAAGGGCCCTTCCTAGAGGCAAGGCGGGGGTAGACTGGAGGACTTGGTGAACCCTTGGTACTGACATGGAGGCTGGTGAGCTCAGACAGGCTCTGAGAAGAGGTCCAGGGTCCTGGACCGTTGGGGCTCAGGACATCATGTTTCTGCTCCAACCTGCAGAGGGCTGTTCATCTGGCATGGTCATAGGATTTCCCAAATTACCCACAACCTCCTCCTCCCCCCCCCCCCAAGGGGATTAAAGAGCCAAGCATCAGGAGAATGTGTTTCACATGAGTAAATGGGGGAAAAGAAATTTGGGAAGGGAATTTCTCTGCCACAGGCTAACCTCAGGTATGCTGCAGTGTGTGACATTTTAATAATGTGAGGGGGAGATGGTAGGATCTCCACCATGAACTCCTAGCTGGATTTGACCCAGCTGAGGCTGGAGGGTAAAGCCTACCCCCCTGATCTGGTCTGGTCTGACCAAGGATAGCCTAGCCTGGTCTGGGCCATCCTGGTCTGAGCTGGGCCATTCTGGCCTGGCCTGGCATGGCCTAGCCTGGTCTAGTCTGACCTCGCCCAACCTGGCCTACCATGGCTCATCCTGGCCTGGCCTGGCCTACCCTGGTCTGAGCCAGCCCATTCTGGCCTGACCTGGGCTAGCCCAGCCTGGTCTGGTCTGACTTAGGATTGGCTAGCCCAGCCTCGTCTTGTCTGACCTGGCCAGTTGCTATTTCAGTAAAATAGGGCCGGGAGGATGCTGCTTTGTATGCAGATTTTTTTATTTTTTGTAAATATTCCATTAACCTTGCCTTGGAAAAGGATGTACGTATTAGAGACATGCTCTTTGCTCTTTACTTTTGGCCCAAATCTCTGTCTCCAAAACAGGTTTGAATTATTAATGGAATTGGTCCTGAGGCAGACTTTAAGTGGTCCTTGAATGAACCTGAGTGCTGGAAGCTTCTGGAAGAGGCTGAGTAGCTCAGCTGATGCCTAATCCTGTAATCCTCTATGTCGGACAGCAGCCTCCTACCTCCAGCCAGCCTCTCTCTGCTCTGCTGGGCTGCTGAGAATGGCTGGGGAGGCATGCTGGTCCTCCATGACCCTGGAAGCTTGGAGGTGCCATGTGCTAGCTCGGGGGGCCTGAGGAGCAGAGAGGGAAGGGAAGGGGAAAGGATGCCTCCTCTTCAGAGCCTAGTGGATGGGCCTGCTCCTTACTGAGCTGAGCCCTTCCATGCTAAAGGCCAGGCTGCTGCCAGCACTCAGCATCACGCCAGCTGCAGCCTCTTCTGATCCTCTGCTTTCAGAATCTGGGCAGAGCATGTTTGCCAGAATCTCTGGAAGATGCTGACAGCAGCATGGCCTCCTCCCTAGGACCTGTTTCTCTTCTCTCTTTCCTTTCCAGTAGAGCATCATCTCCACAAGGGCAGAGGTTTGCATGTAGTAGGCGCTTGATAAGTGTCTGCCTGAGGAGAGAGAACCCCAGTGCCCTGGGGTCATCACGGCGCCCTCCTTCCCTGGCCTACTGTGACCCTTGCCCTCATCCCCAGCGCCCTGTGCTGTCCTGGGCGGTCCTCACCACCCACCCTTGTCCTAGCACCAGCCTGGGTGTCAGCTGATTCATTCCTCCACTTCCTATACAGCTTTTATACAGGTTGGATGATTGCCATGCTTCCTTGGTTTCCCTTGTAGCCTTCAGAGTTTGATTCCTGAGAGAATGATTCTCCCAAGGCCTCTGTTCTGGGCTCTCTTCCACCATGTTTGCCAGCTATGCCAGTGACCACCAATTCTTGGTTGGTTGTTATCCTTCATTCCCAAAGAGGACCAAAATGACTTTGCTAGAGTCAAGCTCGGATGCTCCACCACAGATCAGACACAGATAGTCCATGGGAACGTTTGAGGTGGATTTTCTAAACTTGTGTATCTCACCCTTCACGGGTCCTAATGCCTCTCCTGACCTGCAGGCCCACATCACTACCTGTCTGCTGCACAATTCCCTGTGGGCATACTGTAGGCACTTTAAAATCGGCCTGTCATCAGACCACTCTCATTCTTGTGCCCTTTGAGCCCAGGACCCCTCTGGGCACCATCGTCCTTCCATTCTCTGGATTCATGGCCTTGGCGTTGTCTTTCTCAGTCCCACAGCTACTCAACTGCCCTGGCTCCTCCATTCTGCCTCTGTCTGCTTCTCTCTGCTGCCATGGCCCCTCCCCTTGAGCAGGGACTCACATCTCTCTCCTTGGTCTCTTCTCTTCCAGTCCTTTTTCCACACAGTTAGTGCTCCCAGAACATGGCTCTGATCATGTCACTACCACAGGTAGTGCCCCTCAAAAAGACTCAGGCTTCAGATAGTTCTAGGAGTCTGGTATTGAATACTCTCCCTTAAGACTCATTTCATAGACTCCCTTCCCTCAGTCTCCACTCCTGTAAAATGGGCTGTTGGCTGATTCCTGCACACAACATCCCCTCTCCTGCCTTTGCCCCAGTGAATGGGACCCCATATCTGGAATTCTCTTTTCCTCCCCTCTCCCTGTCTGGCCACATTCTCATAACCCAAGGCTTTCCTTATTTGCTACCTGTTGTTGGCTCTGGGTCCTTTGACTTGGTACAGTTTTGTCCTTGCTTATCTCTACCTCCTTCCCCCGGCACACTGTCACTGTCCCGAGGCCAGAGGCCAGGGCCAGGCTCCTTTCGTTCCACACTCTCAGTGACCAGCTCAGGTGCCTCATGAGGATGAGTGGTTGGGCTGCATTCCCCTTCTTCCTGGACTGCCTTCTGCTGGAGAATCCAAGGCCAGGGTTCACACCAGCCTTTCTCTGGACCCTGGAGAACTCTTCTTTGTCTTCTCAGCACTTTTGAGAAGCTTCTTTGGCAGTGAGATAGAAACTACTTCAGGAGAATCTCCAGAGTCATTTGAAAGGGTTGGAAGTTCTCGTAACCAGATCTCCGAGATTTTCAGAGCTGGCCTCGGTGACCTCAAAGACATCTCACTGAGCCCACACCTGAAGAAAGATTCCCCATTCCAAGAAGCTGTCAGCTGGCTTCTGTCTGCAGCCCTCTGGGAAAGGGGAATGCACCACTTCCTCCATTTGTGGAGAGCTCTCAGTTGTACCAAAGTCTTTCTAATGCTGAAATTAAAGAGGACCTCTGCCCTCTGGGGCCAGCCGTCCCCTCTTCTGCTGGACCGTTACTGTCTGGGTCCCGAGCTTTCTCATCACCAGCTATTTTCTCTGGTTCTTCCTCATCCGAGCTGTCTCCTCCCTGACCTTTGTAAAGCATGAGGCCCATAACTGAACCCATGCCTGGCAGGCTTCTCTGTGCCCATTCTGGTCAGGCTACATTGACAGTCAACAGGAAGGAACATGGGGGAATCTTTTCCCAGCTCCCTGCGTTTACTATCTGCTTCCTTGTATGGGTGTTCATGGGCTCTTTTCCCCATGGTGCTTGGCTCACAATTGGTGGAATCCTGCTCCACTGCTTTGGAGGGCTGACTTTGACTGAGCATCCCTGTGTAGTTTGCATAAGCAGGGAAGTGCCATGGGCTAGGATCTGGCTCTGAGGAGCCATCACCACTTGGAGGATCTTGGGCCACTCTGGCATCTCCAGGCCCCATTTTACTGTGGGCAGGCTCTATTGTGAATACTGGGAGAGAACCACAGTTTAGCTCAGCCAAAATGCATGCCTTCTTGGAACGTAGGATCCACTGGAGAAGCAGAAGGCCCATGGTTCTATCTGCCTGCATCAGAGAAGTGGCAGGGGGTATTGTGTGGACCTGAGAAATCCGGGAAAGCTTCCTCTAGGTATTGGGCATTAAAGAACAGGGTGGAGTAACTCTGCCGGCTAAAAGACCTTTCCACTAAAGTCATTAACCTCCTACTGTGTACACTGTGCTTCCTGCTGGGCACTGGGAGGGCAGAGAAAACAAACTGGGCCTACCCTCAGGGAGCTTCCTCCTGGAGAAAGGGAGAGGAGGGCAGAAAGGTGCATTTACAGGGCACAGGGCTCAGGGTGGCTCCAAATGCAGTGTTCTCAGGCTGTGGCATGGCCTGGAGCACCAGTCAGGGCAGCCACTGGTGAGGCATGAGGGTATCGTCAAAGAGAGTCAGAATGGCACATCCTGATCTACCCCTGAACAAGATGGCTCTGGCAGACCCTGTGCGGCTGGCTGGATATGGCAGGCCCCATGACAAGGCAGTTACAGTGGCCCAGGCCTCTGACGGGGTGATTGTGTTGAGAACAGAGAGAGTAGAGTCCATAGATGGTGAGAGACAAGAGGCAGGAGATGGGGAGCAGCTCCGCCCTTTGTCCCAGGTGAGGGAGCTCAAGACCCTGCCCTGCCCTTGTAGAGACACTGGAGGATCATGGGCTGGCCCCTGCATCTTGGCAGTTTGGGAGCCCTGGGAAAGCGCCCAGGAGGTGGGCAGCACTTGAGCCTCTCCCTGCCTCACTCTGCCTGGGCGGTGATTGACATTTTTTTCTGTGACAAGAGTAAAGAGATTCCTCCCCTGCCCTGTTCACCAGACTTGGTTTTTTGGGACTTTGAGCTCTTGCCAGCACTGCTGTCCATCCCCGGATGAGGGAGGTTTGTGCTGCCCTTTTCTCCTGGCTCCAGATGGCCAAAAGAATGTGCTCCTGCCTCTGAAGGTTAGGCCAGCAGAGCAGGGGGGTTCTCAACATGTCCTGAGCACTGGGTGCTGAGGAGCAACCAGTATAGCCTGATGTCTGGGTTAGAAAAGCAGTGGCAATGCAGTGATGTCCCACCCTTGGAGAAGGAAGGAAAGGAGGGAGGGAGAGAGAAGGCATTCACTTGGGTCCTCCCGCTCTTGTTCAGTTATCATTCCTGTTGACTTAAATAAAGCCCCTAGTCCCTGGGGCCTTGCTTTCTAGTTGAAGGGTCTCCTTCCCAGAGCCCTTCAGGGCCTCCCTATCGAGCTACCCAGTGTGCCTGAGTATGGTAGTAGATACTGACCCCTTGCTTTGTGTTGCTCAGTCCCCGAGGTGCTGCAGCTCAGTGATGCCCTTCGTGATGATGTCCTCCCAGAGCTCGGAGTGCGATTGGAAGACCATGAAGGTACCTTGGGCCTGTTGGGGAGTGTTCCTAGGGTCCAATCCAGGTAGCTTGGAGCAGGGAAAATATGCTGGCAGGAATTCTGCACAGCTGATTATCAAAGGAAGATGGGAAATGTGGCCTGGGGCAGGTGTCTAGGCTTCTCTCCCAGGCGTCCAAGATGAACCCCAGGACCCTTCCCCTCAGGGCCTGCTCCCGTGACCAGACAATTTGCTTTCCAGGCCTTCCGACGGTGCTCAAATTGGTGGACAGAGACACTTTATTAAAGGAGAGAGAAGAGAAAAAAAAGGTTTGTTTTTGTTACTGTACAACCTTGAACTGAAAAGAAAAGGAAGCCATTTTCTGTTTGAAGACATTGAACGGTGGTGGTTTTGTCTGGGAGGAAAGGGCCGTGGAAGGAGCGGCCCAGGAATGGTCTTGGGAGCAAAGGGAGATGAGTAAGACTGCTGGGCAGGTCAGGAGAATGGAAAGCCACGGGGGTCAGAGCGGGGGCCATCCAGAAACGAACCCCATTGGTCCCGAGTTCAAATGAAGGACAAATAGCTGGAGTTAATTCACCAGAGTGAGGTGTGCGGCTCTTGGTGAGCGTCCATCACGACTCTCTTGAGTGACAGACAACACCGACTCCAAGCCCTTGGCGCCTTAGGGAGACCATACAGAGGGGAATGAGGCAAAGACCCTGTGTTCAAATCCTCCCTCTGACACTCATCATTTCCAAGGACTTCAGTCTCCATGTCTGGAAATGAGAGGATTTGACCTGGTAGCCTCTAAGTTCCCTTTTAGCTCCAGAATGAAGGTCCTGTCTGCTTCTACTTCTTTGTTCATGTTGGGCCCCTCCTGAAATGCTGCCCCCCTCCTCCCCCCCTTCTCTGTCTCTATCTCTTTCTATCTTTGTCTCTCTCCTCCTCTCCCTCTTTCTGTCTCTCCTCCTCTTTCTCCCTTCCCCCTCTCTCTCCCCTTTCTTTCCTCCCTCCCTCCCTCCCCCACCCTTGTCATATACAGAGTTCCAAGGGGAACTATACTCTTTCTACCTCCTCCCCTCCTCCCTGCTGATAGGGGGTGTTTGGTTAATGTTTTTGGTGGTTAAAAACGCTGTTTTCTCCACAGTAGCAGAGACAGGGTGCTTAGCAAGCAAATGTGGACAGTTTCCTCCATGAGCGACAGGAGGATGCTCCCAGCATGTTCTGGCTGCCTGCTGGTCTTAGGGAGCACCAGCTGCAAGGCGCTCATTCTAGAGAGTGAGGTGGTGACTGAGCCTTGGGAAAGCACCTCATTGTCTAGTTTCCCCCTTGAACATGCTCTTGAGTTTGGCTCTGAAGGAGGCCAGAGAGGTTTAGGGTCTCCTTTGTCCCCTGCATTCCCTGGTGTCCCAGAGCAGGAAGCGTTCCCAGGGGACCCTCCTCTCCTTCCTCTTCTCTGTCTCCAGGCAGGGCTGGGAATTGGCAGTGGGACATTTTCATGAGTCATTTTGATGCTCTTTTAAGTCCCACAGTGAAGCTTCTGCTCAGGGAGCATTTAGTGTTGGCAACTGATGTCATCTCACGACGACAGAGGCTGAAGTTAGGAAACATGCCAGTGCTCTGGCCAAAGGCCAGCTACACTTCTGGCAATGGCCTCTCTCTGCTTTCCTACTCCCTGTGGGGCAATAAGGAGATGCCCATGGGGGCCCACCTCCAGGCCAGGGAGGTGCATGTGCCCGGTACTGGTGCCCTGCCGTGGGCCAGTGGAGCGGAGGCCAGCCTGCCCTCCCCTTAGGACTGACAGCTACAAACTCTGAGCTCACCCACCCCTGCCACGTGCCTGTGACAGCCATAATGTAATAATGCGCTCCCCCTTCCCCAGGCTGAAGAGGAGAAAAGAAAGAAGAAAGAGGAGGCCGCCCTAAAGAAGCAGGAGCAGGAGGTAAGTCGTTCACGTGCAGTGAACACATTGGGGTGAGAGGCTGCGGCCTCTGGGGCGCTCTGGCCATTTCCCGGGAGCAGCTTGAGGGATTAGAGGACCCTTTGACTTTGCTGGGTTCTCTGAATTGTCATGAAAACACTGGAGCTGTCTGTTGTCAGTAGTGACTCATGTCTGTGTGTTCCAGGCGGCCAAACTCGCAAAGATGAAGATTCCACCAAGTGAAATGTTTCTGTCAGAAAATGATAAATACTCCAAGTTTGATGAAAACGTAAGGAATCTTTTTATCTCTACCAGTCGGCCATTGGGATCCTTAAGCTTAGGAAGGTTAAGATAGCCAACCAAGTTTTTGTTGTAAGAAAGAGGGTCACTTGACCATCTGTTTCACTGGTATTTTCTCCCACTATCCATTTCCCTGCCAGAGCAATCCAAAGAGCCTAGTTCCTGGTCCCCGTAGCATGGGCTCTCCCACACTTCTACTTCCCTGTCAGGTGTCAGATCCACCCTCCTCCTCTGGGCCTGAGGAGAGCCGGCCTTGTATGGAGCTAAATTGAGTGCTTCTCAGTGAACACAGTGGGCTGACCCAACAGCATATCCCAGATAAATGCATCTCCCATCTTCCCTGAGGAAAATTTATATTCCAGGAGTATGCCTTCTGTTTCAAATTACATTTAGCTTTCAGGATCTGTTATGTTGCTTCCTTTTTCTATTTATAACTTTCTAGCCAGTTTGACAGAAATGAAAAAACAGGTAGTGCTTGACTCCTTCCTGCTCCCAGATTCCTGCCTCTGCTTCCTGTCTTCCTAGATGAAAGTCCACTACATGGACTTTTATGAGAAGAGACATGGATCATTCCTTTTCTTTTATAAATGAAGAGAGAAAAGTACAGGCAGATAAGATATGAGAGAGGCAACATGGGATAGTGGATGGAGAGCTGTCCTTGGAGTCCATCACATCCTGGCTGGGCAAGCCATCAAATCTTTCAGTAACTTTGGCAGTTCTCTAGGACTTCATAAGTGGCCAAATTCCATTGGCAGAGGGGGCTTCCTTATCAGGTGTTCCCCAAACCAATGAAATTATAAGTCTGATCCCAAAAAAGTCGACCCTAAATGCACTCTATTGCTGTAGAATGTCAGAACTGGCAGCCAACCGCTGGCCTGACCCAAGTCCTAGTCTTAGTCAGTAGTGCGGCCTTTTACATCCATCCTGGCCGTGAGACACCTGGGCAGAAAGAGGGGAATGGTGTATTAGGAAGTTACCTAATTACAAGGAGATTCTGAAAGCAGTGTACTCTTAATCTTTCAGGGATTCCCCACCCATGATGCAGAGGGCAAAGAACTCAGCAAAGGACAAACAAAGAAGCTAAAGAAACTTTTCGAAGGTCAGGAAAAACTCCATAAAGAGTATTTACAGCTGGTTCAAAATGGCAGCTTAAAATGAGAAGAGAAGACAGAGGGATTTTCTTGAAGTAGCCCAAGGTGAAGGAGCGACTCCTCTGTGCCATCAGCCATCTGGCCAATGGCCGGCCAGCCCACCTACTGAAGCTTTTGTTGTGTTGACCATTTCTCCAGTGGCCCAGACTGAGGGTTTGGACGGTGCAGATACACATCATGCATTGTCCACTTTAGCGTTTCGGAAATTAAATGGCCCTAAGGACTCTGAAGCTGAGCCAGCTTTCCTCTCCCACGTGGCCTGTGTGGCGCTCCCAGACCATGATGCTCAGTCAGCAGCTCCCAGATGAGGGGCCCCCTCAGTGTGACGGCTTCAGCCGACTGAGAAAACTGTCTCCCAAGCTGATTGTTATCCAGATAATCTCAGCTGTGGTCTGAGGGCAGCGACCTGAGAGATGTTAGGAGGTGAATAACATGGCCAACAATTGTATAACAGAACACACGGAGAGACCCTAAACAAAGGTTTGCCTTTTCAGTCGTAATGAATAAATCCTTCACCAGTTCCGTTGTGTTTCCAGTTGACAATTACACTTAGGACCAGGCAGCAAGGAAAGTGATAGCTCAGCACTGTGTGTGTGTGTTGCGGGGGGACGGGGGAGGGGGTACCTTCATGCCGTCAGCTATGAGCCAGGGGGTGTTAAGAAAAGTGCTGTGTTTACTATTAGAAAATCTGACATGTTCCCCTGGACACCAAGTCTTCTTCAAAGATTCCCTGAATCAGACTGCTTCACTCTGAAAGGGTCACACTCACCATTGGCTCCTCCCTCCCCTGAGGTGCCAGACTTCTGAGAATGAGCCCTCTGGTCCATACCTCTATGACAACAAAGTACAGTGATCCCAGAGAGGAGAAGGGACTTTCCTAAATTCATGAGGGGCTAATGAAGGGCTGAGTCAGGATTCTAGTACAGCCTAAATCCCACACTCTTCTCACGCAGCTGGATTGGTCCTCAGACAACAGGGAGCTAGGCCCTTTGTGTCCAGGCCTGAACCAGAAGCTTGCATCCACTGGCATGATCCCTCATCTTGGTTAGGGGCATTACATGTGAGAAAAGACAATGATTAATTGGAGAGGATCAAGAGGAGGTAACCCAAATGGTGAAAGTCCTTGAGTCCATGTCATACACAGCAGATATTTAGCCTGGGGAAGGAAGACTGGGGAACCTGATAGCTGCGTCCAAGTATTTGAAAGGCCATCCTGAGGAAGAGGGGTTCAATTTTTTTCTGTTGGTCCCCGGAAGGCAGAACCAGGAACTGTGGGGGTAGGTTGCCAAGATGTATGTTTCATCTTGAGAAAACTTCCTAACAATTCAGGCTACTTAGGGGCTTCAGGAGATGTGAGTTCTGCCTCTTTGGAGGTCTTTGGACACAATTTAGACGCCCACCTGTCAGGGGTGTTTATATTCAATCTGTTAACAAGTAACCTTATGCTGGGCTCTTCCTACCCTCAAGGAGCTTATGTTCTATTTTGGGAGACAACATGTAGACATACATACAAATAAATACACATAATATCTGTAAACTAGATACAAAATGACAGGGAACCGAGAACCAAGAAAGGCTTCACTTAGAAAGTGACTGGAGCCAAGCTGTGAAGGAAACCAGATGTTATAAAAAGTGCGAGGGAGGAGGGAGCGAATTCCAGGTCTGAGAGACAGCCAGTGAGTGTGAAACTTGGAGATGGACAATGGAGTTTGGGAGGAGCCACTGACCTGAGGAGCCCTGAGAGGCTGCCGGGTGAGGTAGGTAAAGGAACAGAATCACGTGTGTGCCGACGGAGTCAGCGCTGCTGAGGGTTCTTCCAGTTCAGATTCTGATAACATTTACAAAAGATTTCCTTTGCCCTACGGAAGCAAAGGGGTCTAAAAAAGAGACTTTGAGAGGGGAGGGTCAAGGACTCATCCGTCATCACTCAGCATCATGGCAGCGGAGCTGAGCCTTCACCTCGACTTCCTGCTCTCCCAGCCTCATGTTCTATCTTCTGCATCAATACTTCTCAATTTTGTGAGTCTCAGGATATCTTTATCCCCTTCAAAATTATTGAGGACCCTTCAAAAAGAGCTTTTGTTTATATAGGTTGTCTCTACTAGTATTTACCATGTTAGGAAGTAAAACTTTTTAGTAATATTTTGGAAAGAATCTTGACTGCAGAGCCCCTGAAAGGAGGACCCTGGGAGACAGCTAGGTGGCATAGCGGATAGAGTGCTTTTCCTGGAGTCAGGAAGACCTGAGTTCAAATCCAGCCTGAGACACTTACTAGCTATGTGACCCTGGGCAAGTCACTTCACCTCAGTTTCTCCCCATTTGTAAAATGAGGATGATGATAGCACCTTCTTCTCAGGGTTCTTGTGAAGATCAAATCAGACCATAATAAAGAAGCGATGAGTGCAGTGTTTCGCATGAAGGAGGTGCTTAATAAATGTTGATCTCCTTCCTTGCACACTTTAATAACTGCTGCCCCATGCTGGAATGCCTTCCTAGAACCCAAGATCATCTCCGGAAAATGGTAAAGCAAAATAAGAGAACTTTAACAGCAGTGACTCCATTATCAATAGATTTTTAACAAGGCTGATGAAGAAGGGCATAGCTAGCCTTTTCAATGGGAAGGAGCAAATTCTGAAATGAAAATAAAATCAAATTTAAAAAAGATTTAGACCATAAAGTTGACAGTATTAAATACTAGACCTTTGAAGAAAGCATGCCCTCTGTGTGTCGTAGCCCTGCAATGGTTCCCCTCAGGCCCAGAGGAAGCCTCCAATGTGGTGTAGCCAGGATTATGGCCCCCTTCCCACCTTCCTCTGTAAGGAAAGTAGTTTGCTTCTTGCCTTGTTTTAGCTTCATCTGCTACGAGGCAGCCCTCGTCCCCCAGCTCTCCTTCCCCTGACAAGATGACCCTTTAGCTTTCTTTCCCCTTTGCCTAGTTTTGGAACTTGAGTAACTCAGTCCTTTTTCTTCCTTTTATCCAGTTAGAGGAATCTTCTTCTTCTGTTTTCTCTCTCTTAAGTTGTCAAGCCAGACCCTCCTTCCATTCTTCCCCTTCAACTTGTTTCCAACTATTTTTCTATGCCTTTTTTCTAAAAAGGATTTCCTTTCCTCATTCTCTTATTTGTTTTCTTTCTGTGTTCTAGGCTTTAATTCTTTGATTCATAGTCTCATACTTACTTATTCTTTCATTAGTCTCTATTTTCCTCATGGAATTAGGCTTCAGGGGTGCCCGTTGGGTTTCCCTCTTCACCATTTCTCACTTCTTGCCTTGTAGATCTTACCCTTGACCCCTTTTTGTCTCTTGGACTTTACTCATCCCCCTTCCCCTTCCCAGTCTTGGAAATCCCCATTCTTGTAGGCAATCAACGTCTTGACCACTCTAGGAATTTGCTGTGTCCCTGAATGTGCCATTTGTGTCTATCCTTTGCCCTCTCATGATCTTTCTCCTCATTTCCCATGGAATCCCTTCCTTCCATTCATTCCCTCCCACTCTTCTGGGGGCCACTTACCCCCGGGGGGGGTTCGGATTCCCTTTGTCTTGAGACCAAAAGGAAGGAAATAAACATGTATTAGATGCTGACTAGATGCCAGGCACTGTGCTAAGTGCTTTAAATATATTCTTTCATTTCAGCCTCACAACAACCCTATGAGCTAGGTACTGTTATTATTTCCACCTGACAGTTGAGGAAACTGAGGCAAACGGGTTAAGTGACTGCCCAGACTCACACAGCTTGTAATTGTCTGAGGCTGAATTTGAACTTAGGTCTTCCTGATCTCTACAGGCAGCTGCATCCTAGGCAGGATGAGTAGTCTCTTTAAGCACCAAATCCCAGCAGGTCAACATCTTCATTTATAATGTCTCTCTGTTCCCATAAGAGAGTTCTTCACTGGGACCCCCTCCCACCACTGAAGCAAGGTTCAGCCCTTTCTTTTCCCCCTCTTGCACCCCCTTTTTAGTCCCATCCTTTGCCTCACACTTTCTCCTGTGAACTCTTCTTCCCTAGTTCCTGCAGGAGATATTGACTTCTCCCCTTTTACGTCCTCCAGATCTTCAACTTAGTCCCTCAAGAAACAATGATTTCCCAGGTGGGCTGGGCAGGGGCAGGGGAGGAGGGCTGCCTCCAAGTTTGGACCATGCTATTTCAGGCCTGTTTCTCCACCATCACTCTGACTAGATTTCTACTCTCCCCTTTTGTCTCATGTACTTTTAGAAAGAAATCTCTTCATGGTCTCATTACTTTGTTATTTGCTGTTAACCCTATAGGTGTCTTTCTTTTTTTTTTCCTAAGGTAGTTTATTTCATTATCTGTGCTACCTTGGTTGCAGGTTCATTTACCTGGTACTTCTATTGTCTTAAGTGTAAAGCAATTGGCTGCTCAGCTCTGGGTTTTCTTTGTAGCAACACTTTAAATGCTGCTTGAACATCCATCGTTTTTCATGGGTGATTAGTTTAGGGTCTGCAGGGCGTGTTGTCCTGGGCTGTGCCTTGGGCCCCCTTGCTCTTCCATCACACATTATTCCATTCCCTCCTTTGGTTTTTTGTGGGTGAAGAAGAATATTCTAATATTGGAGGTGCCCCTCATAGGCCCATGCTTTTGAAGTTAGAAAGCATCAGAGCCAGAGAGGGAATGCTGACTGACCTGGACTTTGCATAATATGGAGGCCCCAGAAAGAATTCACCAACTGTCCTTTTAGATAAAGGTACAAGAAGAATATTTCTACCAAATTATGTGTACATCAAGATTTGCTTTATGTATCTACAAAACTGGATGACAGCTACATAAACACCGTTAATAACCAAACATGCCAAAATTGAAGAAATCTTTCTCCTCTTGTCTACAAACGTATATAAAGTATTCTTTGGGTAAGGCAGTGCGCTTAGGGAAGAAATACAAAGGCATGGGCCAAGGGCAAGAAAAGTTTGCAACCTAATAGCATAGATGAGGCTTGTAGATAGATAAAAATAATACTTATGTTTCACTTAAGGAGGGGGTGAAGCTTCTAAACTCTGGCCACTGCATGTATCCTAGATTCCTGGAAAAATCTAGAATATATTCAAGGGATGGCTACTCTCTAAAAAGGGGGGCTGTGCTCCCTGAGCCAGCAGGGAGAGCTTCCTGAAGGGATAGCTCACATCATAACTGTTGCCTTTTGTAATAAAATCTGAGAGATCCGGGAAATGCCCCAAATGGGGTTTATCTCAACTTTAGCAAAGCTTTTTATAAAGGCTCACGTTATTCTGAGGGAAGAGATAAGATGTAGGTCAGATGATAGATGTGGTTAGCTGAATTCCAAGCTATTTCAATGGCTGCACCCAAAGGATACTTCATCTTTTGATAGCTGTTGGGAAGGTCTCCAGGGGAGTAACTCTAGGGATCTGTGCTTGGTCTTCTTATCAGTGACTTAGATAAAGGCAAAACTAGCAGGGTTACCAAATGTGCCGATGCCACAGAGCAGGGAGGGAGAGCTGATACACTGAAGGTCAGTCTGTGTCCACTAAGAATGTATAGGGCATAGCACTGAGCTGAGCCTAAGGAGATGGAATTCAATTGGGATAAATGTGGCTATGGTGCAGAGGCAGGGATGCAAAACATCAACTCTATAAGTAGAAAATAGAGGAAGCATTGGGTAAAGAGTTTTTTGTCCACTAAAAACCTGGGAATGGTAGCAGATTATCAGCTTGGTGATACCATCTGACCCCCAAGAAAGCTAATGGGAGCTGCATCTGAATGCCGAGCTGCACAGCTCCCTAGAATAAAGGGGATGAGAGAATCTTCTTTGTCCTGGTGCACTGTCCTCAATTCTGGGTACCACACGCTAGGAAAGATTTTGTCAAACTGAACCGTGCCCGCATGACAAAGGGCCTCAACATCCTGCCATCACCAAGAAGACTGGGTGAAAGCACTCGAGGTCTTTTTAGCCCAAAGAAGAGAAGACCTCAGGGGGCCATACTAACCATCCCATGGATTGGTCTAGGGATGCTTGGCCCCAGAGGGAGGTATACTTAAGCTTGATGTCAGAAAAAAACTCAGAACTGGAGTGGATTGGGCTGCCTCAGGACATTTTGTAACAGTAAACTCTTAGGCAGTAGAATTAAATGGTGCCCAAACTGAAAGCATCTAGTCAAGCAAGCATTGTCTGATAATGGCAAACAGAAACCACTCGCTGGGAAAGGGGCAACACAGACTCTTAATTCAGTTAGACCTGTAGACCCGAGTCATGGGCTCATGGGGGAAACCGGGAGGGGGTTCCCTCTCACTTCAGGTCTGTAGGCTCAGGCTGGATGAACCAAGGAAGGGGAATGTTGGACAAAGCGTTTTTGGTCAAGTGCAGCTTGGACCTGTTGGCTCCTGAGTTCTATTTCAAAAGGGCAGTGAGAGTTCAGAGAAAAACAATGACTTCTGGCTTAGGGCATCAAGATGTGTGGGATACAGTGATCCTTACTCAAATTAAACTCAGAGGCTTCTCAAGGTAGAAGGCAAAAAGGAATTTATTACAATCTCATGAGAAGGGGCACTTCCACAAGACCATGGGTGGTGTCAGCAAGGGAGTGCACCTGAGCAAGGTGGAGTACAACATTATATGTTCCCTAATGCAGAAGCCCACTAGCCTCTCTTCCCATTGGCTGGGAATCCAGGCATACAGTCTTAGGGCAGGAATCTACCCCAAAGACAAAGAACACGGAAAGGATCGTTGCTCACCAATGAGGGTTTTTGTTACCAAATATGGAACTTAAAGAGTGTTGAGGTGGCATGAGGGGTGGTGAAGGGGAAAATGAAGGGGGAAGGGTACACCAGGCTGCATGACAGGAACTTTGGTGGTTCTCCTCCATCCTGCAGCATTTTATTTGCCTAAGGGGGATACTTATTTTAGCTTTGGCAGGAAGGGTGGGGGTTTTGGGGAATTCATGCCTGAAGGGTCTTCACTTAACCTGATTTCACTCAATAGACAAGGTGACACTTGAGTTGGCCTCAAAGGATTTGTGGAAATTGTAGAATAAAAGCATTCCAGGTACAGGAATGGTGTGAGCAGAGGCCTGGAGATGGGAAAACAAAGGGCTTCCAGTGGGATTCTATCTCCCTTATCCTTCTCTGACAGGTTGGTTTTAGAAAAGCTGGTTTGGAAGAAAATTTTCTCAGATGAAGGCTCTCCCTTTCCCCTCTATGAAAACTGAAAGTCCTCTTCTATTGACTTAATTACATAGTAGGATTCTCTGAGTTGAATGAGACCCCAGGTAACCATTGTTAAGTTCATTTCCATTGGAAATCAAGGTCACAGAAATGGTTTGAATGTGTTTGAAGAAGGGAAAATGCTTCACCACCGACTTGGCTTTTCATCCTTCTTCCCTGCCTGCTCCTCTGGCTGTGAGGGGTTGGTACAATGCCCTGCCCACTGCTCTTTGACAGTGGTGGCTCTCACTTCAGAATCCAATTACAACCTCACCTTCAGAAAGCCACTGGTGGGAGACAGACCCCACCTATACACCCCAGCATTGACCACTTGCATGCCAATTATAAATGAATAGTAGGCATCAGTACCTGGACTCCCCCTCTGGAACAAAACTCAGTCCCCTGAGGGTGACAGGGATTGGGGCTTTCACTTCCACTTTCCTGCAACATTGGCCCTATGGTCTGTCTAGAGACTGGACTTGGGGCTGATGAAGGCCATTGCTCTTCTTAAAAGAACGTGGTGTGCCAAAGAATTCTTTTTCCAATGTTCCAGGCACATGTCAGGGGGGAGCATTATTACCTAATCCCCTTATTATTATCTGTAAAATGCCATCGGGTGGCATTGGGCCACATAAAATGCAGTCTCAAGTTTCCTTGGGAATTCTAGGGATGCATCCCTGTGGTCATAGGCCTGGAGGGATTTTCATTTGTTAAAAAGAGAATCTTCTTTGGCACAAAAAGCAGTGCTAAGAAGGAGACAAAAAGTTTTGCATGGTCAATGTAAATGAAATAAAAAAATCTCTTCCTACCATTTCAGAAAAGGGTGACCATGAAGTGGTCTGTAGAGCAGGCCATCCAGGGCTCACCTGAGAGAAATAGGGCCACATTGGGCCAGAAAGCCCAGCACCAGAGGCTAAAGCACACACAGTGGAGAACATTAGGTGAAGAACAAAGGTGGTGGGGAACAGAAACAGTTCTGTTGTTGGAGCATCCTACAGCCTGCCTGGACAGAAGACTGTCCAGGGAGCACATCACAAGCCCAGATTTGAAAAGAACAGATGTCAAAGGTTTTAGAGGAAGGAAACTTGGGATCCCATGAACTAAAATTTCCTAATGGGTTCCACAGCCCAGGGGGGATGGGGAACTAGAATGAATTTCTGAAGACATCATGACGAACAGTAGTGGACTTTTGAGTGGCCTGAGCACTTAGCATGAGCCACCAGCCTGGGATGGGGTGCTCCAAAGCTGGGTCTCTTCAGGGACATTGAGAAAGGGCGGAAGTGTGTCTAGGAAATAGGAGATCCTCTGCCTGGATCAGTCCACACAAAAGGATTCTGTTCCATCTCAGTACCTTCCTTGGGGAAGGACCTTGGATTTCCCCCAGAGGCCTCTGTGGGTGCAGGAAGTCCGGAATTTTGTCCTAGCAGAAAAGACAGTGGGAACAGGGCCGTTCTTGAGTACGTGATGGTTGTGATGTGACTTGGAAGGTTCCCCCCGGGTTTCCAATAGATTAGATCTACAATTTTCTCTCTGACCTTTAAAGTCCCTCATGAGCTGCTTCCTTTCTACCTTCCCAGTCTCCTGCCTTGCTCCCCCATGTACCATGTGATCTAGACCATTGGCCCCTCTGCTGTTCCATCTCCCAATTCTGGGCATTTTCTCAGGTTGTGTCCTCTACCTGGAATGCCATCCCTCCTCATCTCAACCAGCTGGCTTCCTTCAAGTCTCAGCTAAAGTCTCACCTTATGGGGGAAATAATTCCTGATCTATTAAAATGTCAACTTATCAGAAAGTTTTTTTTTCCTTTCTTTGTATCCCCAGCATTTACTACATGCTTGATACATAGTATCAAATAAATATTTTTTGACTTGACACAAGGGAATAAATGCAAACCTCTATCATTTGTTGGAGATACAGCCACAAATAATGTCTAAAAGCTAGCGTCTAGAACTTGACCATTGGGTGTGATAGAGAAAGTACTGGAGAGGAGGACAGGAAAAAAGCCATCTCAGGGTGTGTCTCCCCTGCATGCTGACCCCTGTATGAAGGCTGATAACACCCATAATCGTGGGCTAGCAGAGAAGCAGCCTGAGAAGTTAAAAAGCTGTGACATCTTTGGGTGGAGCAGGGAGAACAGAGAAGTCTAATCTTTGTATCCAGACCTTGTCCAAGCTCTGGGAGGGGAAAGCCCACAGGAAACTGCTGTGCCATTGCACTTCTGAGAACTGCAGAGTTGGAAAAGGCCTCAGTGGCAAATGCCTTCAAATGACTCTCTGCTCAAGAATCTTCAGGGGCTCCCAATGGCCTCTTCCTGGCACTCAAGGACCTTCCCCACTTGGTACCATCTTGCTTTTCCATCTTGCATAATCTGCCCTCCACACATTCTATGTGTCAGGCTGACTGGAAGACTCTCCCTCCTTCCAGAATTTTATGTTCCTTTTGTTTGCCATCTCTGGAATAATCCCTGTCCTCTCCTTGACCTGCTGAATTCCTAGCCACCCCTTAAAGCTCCATTCAATTAACTTCTCCTGAGAGCTTTGGCCATGTCCCTCTCTGGCTTCCTGGATCATCACAGACTCACTTTGTGTGTACTGAGGAGGATTATGAGTATGGAGCTCCATGAATGAGACCACAGATGTAAACCATTCTGCAAACCAAAGTGCTACAGAAATATCCCTTATTCCTCCTGGGACTGTGGTTGTCCTGTGCCTGGACAGACTTCCATGAGCAGGGTCAGTCCCCCTAAACTCAGTGTCCACTCTGGCCCCATGCACCACACACAACAGATGCCCAGCAGATATCCACTGCATTAGTTGACTGGGAGCCTGAGGGATGGGAAAGCGTGAGTCCTGTCCCTTCCAGAACTGTTTGTTAGGATGGGATGAGAGACTGTCTAGAAAGGGCTCTGTATGTCACTTAGAGACAGCCACCCCCTCCTTTCATATCCAAGACAGAGGCCCAGAGAGACTGAGGGGCTTGTCCCCAGCTGCCCAGATCTGAGCCTTGTTCCCAGCCTGTGCCAGTGAAGGGGGGTGATGCAGAGTCAGGGGAGCCGGAGGAGATGATGCTAATCGATAAATATTCATCAAGCCCTTATTATGTGCTGGGCATGTGCTCACGGTTGTCCATGTGATAAGAAGTAAAAGTCAGTCTCTGCCCTCAAGGAGCCTGCAGGCTAATAAGGAGACATCTGCACAGCACATGCAGACCTAGCAGAAAGGACGGACAGAGCCTGGGGAGGGAAGGGTGGATCACAGCTGGGACTAAAAGGAAGCCAGGAGAGTGTTCCAGGACCAGGCCACAGCCAGAAACGAGACATGGAGGCGCTTACTCATGGGGTAGTGTCCCTGGATCAGTACAAGTCAGGAAGGAAGGCCTAGGAAGGCTGCAAGGGCAGGAAGCTGCCAACCACAGGGGTTTATTGAGGAGGGGGTGAGGAGATCAGACTTGAGGGATGGGGGTGGGGAGACTGAGGCAGGCAGCGTCCTCCCCCTCGCAATGGGGGTCTGTGTCGAGGGAGGGAAGGTGAAGTACTGGAGAGGTGTGGGGAGGGTAGGTTCTAGAGGACTTGGTGCCCCGCTGGCTCTGAGGGATGAAGGATGAGAGGGTGAGGAGCCCAGGAGGCTGCGGGCCTGGGAGGAGGGTGGTGCTGTTCACAGCAATGAGTCCTCCTAATGGGCTCTTTCCCAGCTGAGATCATGGCTCTGGCCGGGGAGGGGGAGAGGCAGCTCTCGGGACCCCAGGCACAAAGGGAGCCCCCGCCTGCCCTGCAGGGCATCTGAGCAGACATCTCAGCATGTGTCTGCCCCGAGGGCGTCTTGGCCAAGCGCTCCGGCGGGCAGAGCCCCTCCTCATCTTCTCTCCATGGCGTGGGCAGCTGGAGTGCCAGGGCCGGCCTTTTGGGGTGCTGGTGATTCTGGAGCCGGACAGAAGGCTCCATCCCCGTCTGGGGGTTCTGCTCGCCTCTGCTCTCAAGGGCGAGGGCCCCCCCCCACCTCTGGGGCCTGGCACAAGGGCGTGCTCCTTCCCGGGGGATCCTCTCTTCCCTGGTGAGCTCCTAGCCCGGTGCCACCCCACCCCCACCCTGTCCTGGCCCAAACTGCCAGCTGCGTTCTTCTGTATCCCCAGCATGGACAGAGCACGTGGCAGGCGGGGCCGGAAGTGGTACTCATTGCCTATGGCCCCACTCTGGGCCAGTCCGGGTCGGGGAGGAGAGGCTGGGGGGGGCAGGGAGGGAGGGGGAGGGGGAGGGGAGGAGGGGGAGGGGGAAGAGGGGGAGGGGGGAGGGGGAAGAGGGGGAGGGGGGAGGGGAGTGCCCGTCCTCTCCCCTCCAGCCCCTGGCCTCGGGCAGCCTGGACCAATAGGCCCGCAGTGGGGGTGGGGGGCTGGGGGAGCAGCGTGCCCCGGGCACGGGGGGGGCTGAAGGGGGCGCCATGCTGCCTGAGCCCACGGGAGAGGACCCCAGGGAGAGAGGGGCACCGCCCGGGGAGCAGGACAGAGGGGGGTCGGGGGGAGGGGCCTCGTGACCCTGCTGGCGCTGGAGCCTCGCCTCCGCTTGGGAGGGGCTGAGGGGGGGGCCTCTGACGTCACGGCTAGAGCGGGCCGCGGGAGCCCCGGGGAGCGTGGGACGCCCCGCCCTCCCCTCCGCGTGCTCTAGGCTTCCCGCCTTGGCCGCTTTAAAGATGCGGAAGGAACGCGCCGGGCGCGCGGTCGGGCGGGGCCCTCCCCTCGTTTGCATACGGAGGGAGCGCCGCGCAGGCGCAAGACGGCGCGACCGCGTGGGGCCACGGCGGAGGGTGGGGGTGGGAGAGCGAGCGATCTCGGTCCTCTGCCTCTTCCTTTTCCCCGTCTCCTCTATCGGGGCTCCGATTGGTCGCCGCCCTCTAGAGGCTCCGCCCTGGCGCACGGCGTCCAATCACGGCGCTTCTTGCTGGCGGGAGGTGAGCGGAGAGAGCGTGCGGGGCGCCGGCCAATGGGAGACGGTGTTGTTGGCGGCCGCGGCGGCGCAGCAGCCTGAGAGAGGGAGCATTAAGGAGGGAGAGCCCAGGCCGCCGGAGCCGCCGCCGCCGCCGCAGCCGGAGCCCGAGGTGGGTGGCTGGCCGCGAAGAGGAGGGGCCGGGCGGGCGGGGCCGACCCGGGCCGCGGCGTCAGGTCCACGTCCGCGGGCCTGCATCGTCTTGGCCCGGCCGGCCCGGCCCGGTCTGGTCAAGCCCGTCTCCGCCGCGCGGGCCCCGGGCCTGGGCGGTCGAGGGCTGCAGGAGGCGTCCGGGGCTGAGCGGGGGCCTGGAGGCCCGGGGCGCGTCCGCAGTTCCCGCCTCCCCTCCCCCTTCCGGCCCCCGGCCCATTCCCCTCTTTCTGTCAAACTTCTTGGGGGACGCCGGGGCGGGGGCTCCCCGCGGGCACCGGGGCCACGTGCCGGAGCAGCCCGGGCCGGGGGGCCGCGCCTTAACGGGCCCCGGGGGGCCCGCCCCAGGGTCACGGAAGGAGCGATTGTGACCGGCTCGGGGCCGGGATTCGGGCGCCGGGCAGGGGGGTGCTGTCCTCCGCCCGGCCCGCGGCCCCGGCCCGGGGTCATGGGGCCCCCGTCCTGGTTTTTGCCGTGAAGGTTTCGGCCTTTTAAACCATTCCGAGAAACGGTTCGAGACAAAAGAGTCCCCGGAGGGGAGCGTCTCGTCCCCGAGGTTTGCGCCCCCCCTCGCGATGGGAGCCTCCGGGGCGGCGGCCAGTGCCCCCCGAAGCCCCCGCCGGGCCAGGGGGTGCGGGCTCTCTGACCTGCCCAAGGACGCCTGGCCTTCCGGGCAGAGCTGGGGAGGTAGAGGCGGTGCTGTGGGTCAGGAGCGCCTGCTGCGGTCCGGCCAGGGGAGGGAGGTGGACTGGAGGAAAGCGGGGCTGGACAGACGGAATTTGGGGTGCCCGCTCCTTCAGTCCCGCCTGGGCAGCCGCGGTGCCCGGGGTGCTTCAAGAAGGAAGCTGGGCATGCTGGGGAGCCGCCGGCGGGCTTGGGCAGACAGACAGACAGACGCGCGGAAGGCCAGCACGGCCGGAGCTTCCCCAGGCAGCCCCCGAGCCTTCTGCCGTAGAGGAAGGTCCCTGGAGCAGCTCGGAGGCCTGGGGCTGGCGGAGATTCGGTTTGCCCCGGGGCTTTCCGCGTGTGATGGGGCGGGATCCCCGCGAAGGGAAGGCTGAGAATACGCAGATGTGTGTGGTGGGGTAACGGGAGCCTTGCAGTTAGCTGGGGGTGAAGCGGGAGGGAGAGGAGAGTGAAGGGGCTGCCCGGGAAGCTGGTCGGACGGGGCTGACCAGGACGCGCGTTCTTGTGTCGGGTAGCATTCCCATTACCTCACTGGTTTCAGAAGGATTGATTCGCTGCAGGACATGCCAGATTTCCTGTTACACTCAGGTTGCATTGCAGCGAATCCTCCTTGGGATCAGGTAGACTTGGAAAACCATTTTCTTACGTGGATTTTTGTCCTGGATTAGTTACCAAGGACTGATGAGCCAGACCTCAACAGTCAGTAGGAGGTTTTCCGGTGGCAGCTAGATTTCTAGGGAAATGTTGGCCTGGAATCAGGAAGACCTGAGTTCAGGTTTGGTGTCAGACTCTTACGAGCTGTACGGGTTGTGTGACCCTGGTCCAGTGGTTTAACCCTAGGTGTCTTGTCACCGTTGGATTTCACTGTCAATAAATCCAAAGTCATTTTGTTTGAGGGAGAGGGAAAACTAACTGCTCAGGGAAGGTGGCGTCTGAGCTGATCCCTGAAGGAGGCTGGAGGGAAGATGGCACAAGAGGTGGCTGGGGAGAACATGAAGAAGACCAGTTGAACTGGACTGAAAAGGAGGGTTGAAGGTCTTTGAATACAATCAGGGCTTTGTGTGGGACCTTAGATGAAATAGGGAGCCGATAGATTTTATCTGCTGGAAGGGTGGTGACGGTCAGATTAATGCCGATCACTCTAGCTGGGAGTGGGGCCAAGAGACCAGTTAGGAGGACGTTGCAGTGGGAGGGGGGGGGGGGGGGAGGATGAGAAGTTTGGCACCTGATTATGGATGGGAGTTGAAGAGGACTGGAGCGGAGGGCCCCCAGAAACATGTTTTTGCTACTAGTACTAACTCTCCTTGGAGAAACGAAGGAATAAGTAGGGGAAGGTCCAGAGGCAGTTACCATATGAAGAACAATTGTGCCTTTTACATCTGACTTGGTTTCCGAAGGACAGGACGGGTTTCCAGCAGGTTTCTGGAGAGATGTTCCTTTCCTGTTGCCTAGTGGCAGATGTCGGGTCTTGTAAATACATGTTAGAAGCAAAGTTTCTCCACCTTGAATCTCCAGCAACTTGTGTTGCCTTGGAGGAGCATACTTCTTTTGTACAAGTTACACACTGGATACACTGGTAAATGTGGTTCAAATCATTAGCCCCATTTGTGGCAGATAATTTGGGTTCGGACTTTGTTAATGCTAGAACGAGATAGGCACAGTGGTTTTCATTTGAATATTTTCATTGTACAGAATATAAATTCATCTACACCTTCCTTCCCCCTGTTAGAAGGCCTGGAGATGAGGAGGAAGAGAATTCTGGGTACAGGAGACAGTGACTGAAAATGCCAGAGTGGAGAGATGGGGGGATCGTAGGGAATGCCAGTAAGGAGGCCTGTGTTACTGGACTGCAGACTTCTTGGGGGAGGGGGGGAGGTGTAAGAACACCTGAATGATTGGAAGGGCTTTGAAAACCAAGCAGAGGTGATAGGGATGTATTGGAGGTAAGAGGGTCCCACCTGAGTTTTAGGAAGGTAACTGCTGTCAGAGTGGAGGCTGCTTGAATAGTCCAGGTGTGAGGTGATACGCCAGGTGCCCCCTTGTACAGTAGAAGAGATATGTTACAGAGGGAGAAAGATCAGAACTTGGGGACAGATTAGGGGGGAGTGGAGCTGAGGAGAACACCAAGCTTTTCAACTTGGGTCACTAGGAACCTGGGAGTGTCCTCAGCAGTAAGAGAAAAGAGTTTAGGAAGGGTGATCCAGCGAGCTTAGTTTGGAACCTCAGTCTGGGGGGCATTCGGCTGGGAACCATCTGCAGAGAGATAATGGAATCCGGCTTAAATTTGAGATAGAAAGTTAGCTTGTGAATTTTTTTTTGTAGAGTTGATGTAATCCTTTGTGGGTGTTTTTTTTCCCCCTGAAAGCAACGAGTAATGTATATGTTAATTTACAAACTTACTGTGCTTAAATTGGTATACGTAAATAAAAGTAATACATTCATTTAATAGGCAAAATGACTTGCCACACACACAGAAATAATAGACGCTGGACAAATAAAGGTATTTCAGATGCTGAGGAATGACCTAAATGACTTTTTGAAGGCTTAGATTTAATTCTGCTATAGAAATTGATGTAAATGTATGAATATTTAGTAGTTTGGCAATTTTAGAGGCATCATGGATGAATTCAGGTTGTAAATAAAATATACTTGGCCAAATTTTGACCCTCTTTAGGTTACAATGTTCCTTTCCTCTATTGGACTTTCCATTTCTTAATTTCTAAGGATGACTGAGTCAATCAAAGCATCCCCTGTAGGATATTGTTAGGTCCTGTGAAATCAATTAGGCTACTGTTGCGCTTTTTAATTCCACAAATGTTGGTTTTGGCACCGATGGACGATGTTCTCATGGACAAAGCAGTGTGGCCATTTGACATAGGCTGTCCATGTGCTCTGTAGGTGTGGTGTTCCCACGGCAGGCAGGCAGAGGATGGAACAGGCCATAGTCATGTTTGCAAACCAGAAAGAGTGGCGCAGCATTTCTTAACCTGAGATCCATGAATGCAAGAAAAAGAAACCACATCTTTATTTTCACTGACTTCTAATGAGAATTGAGCATTTCCTTCAGTTTAAAACCTCTTTTGAGAAGGACTCTTGGGCTCCTGAGTCAGACTGCTAGGGAATTCCATGGATCAGAACCAGTGAAGACCCTATGCCTTGGAGGCCAGTACATGATTTCTCCTTTAACTAAATGGGGTTTGCTTAATATGGGCATGGAAGAACCTTGGGCACCAGTTTCTTTAACGCTGAGCAGATGTTAAGCTCTCAGTATTTTTGCCGTAGTTACTGAATTAGAGTTGCTAACTTGTCACCCAGATTGTGGCGATGAGTTCCCACTGCATTCGGCTCCAGCTTGGCCCAGGTTCCCTGAGCTGCTGGCTCCAAGGGCCTTTTTTGCCATCTAAGTCAAGGCTTTTTTCTCCTCTTAGCTGCATAAGTCATTTTTTTTTCTCCATATGATTTTTGGAAATAATTTTGAATTCTGCCTATTCATCATTAATGAGATTTGGGGGTAGCTTCCCACTTTGAAGAGCAGGCATTCTCATCCCAATAGAGGGCTTGCTGTTTGAGAGTGAGGAAGGCTCCCAGCTTGGAGGAGGTGCTGGATGACGGAGATCACTAGGTTTGGATGCTTGCTCTGCCACCAACTTGCTGGGCAGCCTGGGCTTGATATCTGGGCCTGTGAAACAAGGAGAGGGCCCAGTCTGTCTTACCTCATAAGCTCTGAGTATTGAAGGAAATAATGTGCAGAAGGTACAGTCGAACATTTTTAATTTTATTGTTTTTTTCAATTAGCTTAAAACATTTTTTTCTCCCTCCCATAAACCCCATTGGGGGGAAAAAGGAAAAAAAACCAAGGCCTTGCAACAGACACATCTAGTTGAGTAAAACAGATTGCTGTGGGCCATGTCCAAGAAATCTGTGTTGTCTCCTACCCCCTGGGCCCCTCCCTACTTCCATGGGTGGGGAGTTGGCTGCCCATTGTTTCAGTAACAGTTCTTGAGTCTTTACCATGTTGTGTGAATTGTTCTGGTTCTTCTCACTTATCTCTATCAATTTATACAAGTGTTCTCAGGTGTCTCAGAGATCTTTTATATAAAATACATGGTAAGCCATCAAGTGTCTACAGAATGTCAGCTATTTTATTGAATTGAAATAGAAAACATGCAAATTGCAACTTAAATCAGTCTTAGCTACAAAATTCATTTCCCACCTCAAAGTATTAGTGATTCAGAGAGTAGACTTGGCCAAAAAGCCTCCTATTAAGTAACTCAAGAACTAAACTTTAGGTTCCTTGATCTGGCTCAGACTTGCCTTTCTGGTTTCATTTGTTTGTTTGTTTTTCACAGGGATCCTAGACTGGTCGATTAGGAGACTTGGGTAGAATAATCTGAGTTAACAGGGCGTTTGGCAGAGGGGTAGATTTGGACCTGTGTGGGCTAGCTGGCTGTCCATTATGAGGAGCACATGCAGCTTTTTGTAGGCTGTCCCTAAAGAGTTGTTGTGGTTTGGTGCCAGTTTAGAAGGAGGTATTCGATGGGTTTTTTCAGGGACTTGTAGTTTGTAACATTTTTATCAGTAACACCAATAAAGGAATAATTGACATGTTTATCAGATTTGAAGACGATGCAAAGCTGGGAGGGACGGTGAACACGTTGGGTGACAGTCAAAATCCAAAAAGATCTTGGCAGGCTGGAATGTTAGACTGAATTGAATAAGACCAAATAGAACAGCAATACATAGAAAGTCTTACTTTTCAGTTAAAAAAAACCCCCACATTTCTCAAGCATAAGGTGGAAATGGGGCAGGCGTAGCTAGGTAGAAGTTTGTCTAAAAAGACCTGGGTGGGAGTGGGGATTACTGTGGGCTTGCAAGTTCAAGATGCTGTGGTACACAAGAATGCCTGGACCATGTAGACTGCACTAAGAGCCACTTCCAGGGTCCTTGAAGGCTGTTTGGATGGGTTTTAAGGAGTGAGTTAGATAAACTTCCCAAGGAAGGGAGCCATCATGGGGAAGGGCCTGAGGCCCTGTCATGAGGTATTAAGCTGAGCATGTTTATCCTGGAGAAGAAAAGACTTCAGAAGGGGATTTGGGTACCTGCCATCTGGGAAAGTAAGATTAGGCTTCTGCTCTTTGGTCCCAGAGGTCCAGGGTGAGGTCAGGGTGTTAGAGAGTCCAAGTCACCCATGACTGAAGGACAGGCCTGGGAGAGCCATGGAAATGGCTGGAAGAGGGCTGGAAGCAGAAACTCAGTGGCTCCCTGTTGACCTGGTGATGAGACTGTTTGGGAGTGGGGGAGGTGAGGTAGTGAGTAGATGAGATGTTAAAGCTCCCTCCAGCGTGCCCTATGTTCCTACGTGTGCGTGCGTGTGTGCACACCCACCTGGGAGCATCACTTGGGAGAACTAATTATTGGTTTTAACTTGTAGGTGGATAAAACCCTTCAGATGGCAGATAACAGGTGAGTCTTGACCAAGTGAGTTTTCTTGATGGAATTCTAAAATACAGCTAATTGTCATACGTCTCAGATCCTGTTTCAGCGAGTGCCACAAAGCAGAACACATGAGAAATAAAAACCCGCCACAGTCATTCTCTAGCTCTCCAAGTTTAGAAGGATGCCCTGAATAACACACCAAGGAATTGGTATAAAAAGCCCCTTGGAGTTTGTTGGGGTTTGCCCTGAACCAGAAGCCGATAGGTGGCCTGACAACTGGGGAGAGAACCAGGAAGGCTAGTGTTGGAATCCTGCCTCTGATGCTCTTTAGCTACATGACCAGACAGTCACTCTGAGCCTCAGTTTCCTCATCCTTCCAATGGGAATGACTGCCTAGCTCAAGGTTTTTAGGATCAAATGAAATACATATACGTAAAGGAATGTGCAAACCTTAAAACGCCCCATGCATCAGCAGGTCAGTGCAGGGTCATCTCTGGCTGCTACACCTAACATGTTCATTTCTTTATTTTGTTGGTCGATGTGATATATGGTTGTTTCCTTCCAACAAGTCCCTGAGAACCTTGTAAATTTTAAGGTGTGTTTTGCTATTTTTAGAAAAATTAAAATCCTTTTAGATTTACTTTGTTTTAATTTGTTTCTAACATAGTCATTGCTGCTGTTGGGGGGTGGTTTTGCCTTTGACTCCCCACAAGTACTGTGTAACATAGTGAGGGTCTTGCAGGTCAGGTGGGATTGGGAGCTGCTTCAGGGGGCAGAGGAATGTCCGTTTTTTTTGGAAGCTTTGACCAAAGTTGGAAGTTAGAAGACTTTGAAAAATAGAATGTTTCCAACAAATTAGCATACCTTTCTTCCCCAACTTAAAGTGCTTCATACAGCAAGCTGTTAATTATGCTGCAATGTGTTATAGTTCTAAAAAATCCACTTTGGTTAGGGTTTTTTATTTTTCCTATTATAATGGAGCTTTCCTTTAAATTTTAATTTTTAAAATATTTTTTAGTAATTCAGAAGATGTTCCTTCAGATTCCTTTGAAACTGCTAAAACTGACAAAGGTAAGGTTATCCTGAAGGGCTGATATTTAGGGGTGTGACAGTTGGGGATCAAGAAAGTTTCAGATGTTGAAGGAATTTTATGTGGATGGTTTTAGAGAACATTTAAAAGTTTTTATTCATCCACTTTTATAGAAAATTCAGTATAATAAGATTAGAGTTTAGTACGAGGTGTACTGTAACTGGTAGTAATGTGAGAAGTGAGACCTTGTTTTAATTACTCACTTTTTCTTCTGAATCCCAAGTGAAGGTGCCTGGCTGGGTTCCGCCCCCCCCCTCCCCAGGTCCTCAGTGCCTGCTGGACCTGGGTGTTTGCAGCTGTTCTAGCTCTGTGTCCTCCCCTGGTTAGGTGGGGAGGTTATACCGGTCAAGTGTCTGTCTAGCTTGTAGCTTCTGTTTCTGACTTCTCTGGTGATCTCTCTTTTAAGTAAACCTAGCAGGGCCTTGGACCTAGGATGATGGTTTAAAGCAACTCCATTTTGTTATCCTGTTCCTTGTTATCTGGGAGGATAAATAAGGATGTAAGGAGAAGGCAGCAGGTCGGCGCTCCTTGTGAAATTCTCTCTCAAAAAGCAGTCCCGGCCCCCACCCCCAGTCTCCTCCCTCTTATCTGTCCCTGACCTAAGCCCAGGAATCCTGGCGGGGAGGGGAGGGGGAGGTGAGGTAGTGCTCACATTGAGCTTTGAGAGAGAAATACATTAGGCCACCAGAATGCAACATTTTCACTCAGCTTAGTTACCTTGTTTTTATCCTGCTTTTCTATCCAAATTTCATGGAACTCTCGTGTTCTCCATGGTTAGGACAGATGAGATTAAAGAGCTACAATTGATGGCATAAAAGCTCTGGCTGTGCCTTGAAAAGAGGTTACGCACACTCCCCTTGGAGGATTGCTCTGGATCCACTCTTTGCCATGTCCAGTTGCTGGTCCCTTTCTTCGAGAGAAAGGGAAGCTGAGACTCAGCCGTATTTTTCTAAAATTAAAATTTCCCTTTTGAGTGCTGAGCAACTTCATGAAGGCCTCTGGAGCTTGTAGGCCACAGCTGAGGACCTTTGGTAATAGAGTTTTAAACCACTGTATTCTTTTCATAGAAAAACTCACGGACCAGGTGATGCAGAACCCCCAAGTGCTGGCGGCTCTCCAGGAGCGACTTGAGAATGTGCCCCATACACCTTCCAGCTACATTGAAACGTGAGTTCTGGGGGCCACTTCTTGCAAGCAACCTGGAGTTTAAGGTGAAGGGAGAGAATGGCTTTGGGGTAAGATGGAGAAATGTTGAGTTTTTTTATCATGTCTGTTTTTCTCCATTATGAAATGGAACTGTAAAAGCTGTGGGGTTTTTGTGGGAGGCACAGGTCAAAGATGTGCCTGAGCTGGCTGTGCAGAGCGAGGCCTCTCCTGGTTGTGGTTCCCAGGCTTCCATTCATGTGCAGACAGAGGATTAGGGAGGGGAGATGTGGCGTCCTAACAGCTTCTCTTCTGCTCTGTGTTGTCAGGTTACCCAAAGCCGTCAAAAGGCGCATCGATGCTCTGAAACAACTTCAGGTGCAGTGTGCTCACATCGAGGCCAGGTTCTACGAGGAAGTGCATGATTTGGAACGGAAATATGCAGCTCTTTACCAGCCTCTCTTTGACAAGGTAGGATGCTTTTGCCTTTTTTCCATCTGTAACTTTGGTGCTTAGAAGAAAAATAAGTACTGAGTAGTTTGTCTTCATTCTGATGCAGAGACGGGATTTTGTCACTGGTGATGTAGAACCTACAGATGCAGAGTCAGAATGGCCCAGTGAGAATGAGGAGGAGGAGAAACTGGCTGTAAGTGAAAACTCCTGGAACTTCGGGGCCCAGTTTTTCACACTTTGGGAGTAGAATCTTGTCCCCTTTTTGTCCTCAGTTATTAGTTTTTCCCCAAAAAATGCTCCCTCTCATATAGAAAAAAGATGTGAGGTTATTGGGCTGAATAATTTTTAGGCAAAACTTGCTAGTAGTCAGCCAAATGTACAAATTGGCAGCAGATATGAGAATTAAAAAACAAAAATTGTAACCCAGAAAGAAAATGCAACATAGCCTCTAGGAGCTAGAAAGGAACACAGCTAGATATGTGTTTACTGGTAGTTAAAAAGCTGAGAAAGGTCGGTGTGAATTATTTTTTTAAAAGGCTTTGGAACGTGGTGGTGCTAGTTTGGGGAGACTTGATGGAAATTAGACCTCAGTGGTGTTTGGAAAGAAAGGGGTCCTGTGGATTGGCAGAAGACATTTTAAGCAGTTCTCTCCACCAGCCTGCTAGTCAGTGCAGACAGCTGGTCTGAAGTGGTTGGCTGTTGAATGGAAAGGGTAAGAGATATAAAGTATTTAACCAATGCCAAAGTCCTTTTGGTATTTGTAACAGCAAGTACCCTGGCATACACCTGCTAGACAGGTTCTTTGATCTGCTTTTCTAAAAGGAAAGCAACTTTGGATAGGTCAAGATCACTCTAATCAAACACATGTGTCATTCACATAATGCAGGAGAAAAAGTCAGCACCCTGAACTTCAGAGAAAATACAAACAAAAAGACTGACAGACAGGGCTTCCAACTGTGTGACCATAGGCAGTACACACATTGATAGCAGAGAGAGAAGCACTGACATCTGGATTTGGGGGGTGGGGTGGTGGGAGGCCCCTCAGTGGCCGCCCAGAGTCTCAGCTGGCTCATGAACCTTCTTCCAAAATAGAAACCCCAAAGTAAAACCTCACCTCAGAGTATATATACACTTTTCAGGGCCGGAGGGCACAACCCTTTGACCCTGTTCCTCATCAGAAACTAACATAAGTCATCTGAGGCCTATTAATGGGCAGGGAAGATCTTTAACTCCCGCCTCCCCCCCCCCCCCCCCAACCTTATGTCCATGGTGCTGTGACTCTTTGCACTGTTCGTAACCTGTTGGCAGCCACTTCTGATGATGGGTTCCATTCCAGTGCTACAGTAACACCCAGGGTTCATCCGGATTGACTTGTGTCTCTCTGTGCTGACATCTGGGGGACAGCTTTTCATTTTGTCTGTGTTGATTCCTGAGGGCTTCGGAAGCCAGCGTCGGTATTTGGTGTTTGGCAGAATGTGCTCTGACAGCTCTGGGTGACACTGGTATTTGCTGTGGTTTTATGGTTCAAAACCCAGTCCTTTGTTTTTTATATTGGATTAATGCCTCTTGTTTTTTATACCACACTTGCCTCCTAGTAATCTCCTTCCCACTCCCCCTCTCTCACCCCTGACAAAACAACAAAACTCCCATTGAAATTATTTGTGGAGTATCTGTTCCTTCTCTTCACCTGATCTCTGAAGAAGTAAGTCTGTTCCAGCGAGCATCAGATTCAGTCTAAGTTCTCAGTTGTCCTTTAATGTTTTCCTTTATATCATTAGTCATTTTAACACTGAGAAAAAAAATCTATAGAATAGTAATTGTGGGCATAGGAAGAAATATCCTAGTCTGGATGGAACTGCTTTGACTTATAAAGTACTGGGATTTCCCATTTGTGAACTTGGGTCTCTTCTCAGTTCCTTTAAAAGGACAAACCTCTGGAGACCCAACATGAAGGAACAAAAAGCTGATGTACCAGGACCGGGGCTGAGGGCGGGGGTTACAGTGAGAGAGGCAAAGACCAGCCCTGACCCCAAGAAGCTCCCAGCCTAACAGGGAGAGAGGGGAGTGGTGGTCAGAGGAAGGGGTGCAGGCTGCGTGGTGTCTGTTACATTCTCTTCCCTTCTCCAATATGTGCTTGTAACACTTGATTAGGCATAGTGGCCTCAGAGGACTCTGGTTTATTTGTGCATGTGGGGGGTAGGGGAGCTGTGCTTGGAATGTATGTCTTTAAACTCATTGAATGCCCCCCAAATGCCATCTTTCAGGGCAGGGGCCATTTTCTTTTTCCCGTGTAGCCCTCCCAGCTGGCAGGAGCCAGGTCATGTCCACAGCAGGACAGCTGCTCTCCACACAGGGATGTGGCTCAGAGAGCCAGTGTGGGCCTGACACGCTGTCCATACATTATTTTGCATCTGCACTGTGAAACGCTTGTTTTTACTTAATTGTACATTTCAACATCTCTTCCAGGGAGACCTGAAGAGCAAAGTGGTGATAGCTGAGAATGAAGCTTCTGGAGATGAGCTGAATCCCAAAGGGATCCCGGAATTCTGGTTTACGATCTTTAGAAATGTGGATATGCTGAGCGAGTTAGTCCAGGTAACAGAAGTCTTGGTTCAGTGTGTGGGCTTAGACCCTCCTCTGATGGGAGTTGCACCTCTGTCCTGTGGTGGCAGCACTTTGGGGGAGGCCGTCTTGGGCTTTGTGCTAATAACCCTTTAAGCCCTCCTATTGCTGTGATGGCTTCATGGGAGGCAATAGTCCTGGCAAAGGGGCCTTGGGTCCTTGTCTAGTCCTCATCATTGGGCAGCAGGGTGGGATCCTTCTGGCTGAGCCCACAGTGCAGCTTGTGGCCAGTGAGCCATGCCAAGGCCCACCACTTTAGAAAGCTTCCTTGTTGTCATTCTCTGTCTGGAGAGGTTAGAGATTTAGCTGCAGGCCGACTTTGCTTTATGTTAGCAAAATGGTGGCTGCCGCAAGTGCTTCAGTAAGTAGAATCAAGTTTCACCTTTGACTTCCAGAATTATTTTTGGAGCTCTGTGCCGCAGGGAAAAATATGACCCTAAAACACAGAGCTGGACGGGCCCCATAGTCATACCATTTGTGCAGCTGTCATCATGTGTGAGCAGCTCCAGGGATTCCTCTGATGCAGGCCCTTGGTTTGGCTCTCCTTAAACTTGGAGGTGTGGCATCTGGGCCAGATTCTGGAGGACTGTTTGTGTATTGGCAGAGGTGGCAGAATTCCGCTTTGGCACAGAATTTCAGAATTAGAGAGGTCTCAAGGCCCTTCCCCAAGAAGAACCAAGCAGGGCTCATCCAGCCTTTTTAGGTGGGGTACCCACTGTCTCTCACCCCCTTGGGGACAGCTCTGACTGCAAGGAAAATTTTCCTGAGGTCAAGCCTTTTTGCTTCTGTAGCTTCCTCCCACTGCTCCCAGTTCATTCTTTCTTCTGGGGACAGCGCTTTCATATGACAGCCCAAGACAGTTATTACATACCCCAAGTCTTCAGATGGAACGTTGCTGTTTTCTTGTTCAGTCCTCATGTGGCCTTGCCCTTCAAAGTTTTCTGGTTCATCAGGGTCTTCCCCAGCCTGTGGCATCTAAATGACCTTAGCCTCTGAGCACCTGCATCATGCAGAACCAAGGACTTTTAGGAGTTTGCAGTTGGAGGTGAAGGGGAAGCGCCATAGCATGCTGATCAGGCACAGACTGATCTATCCAGTAGAACGTCCCAGTGCCTGGGAGGGGGTGTGAAAGAAAAGGGACCCTTCTCGGCAGTGGTATGGTAGCAGGGAGACCATTTCAGGCCTTGGAGTGTAAGGGAGAAAGGGAGCAGGCCACTCAGTCAGTGTCCACGCCAAGGATTTGGCAGAATTTAAATCCTCTGGCATCTCAGATTCATTTCCTGTGTACGTTTCTCATAACGACCACATGAGATATGCCTACATTTCGAGAGAAAATAGGGAATTGTGATTGTCTAAAAGACATAGCTTTACAACATATGCTCACTAATTTATTCTTTTTTTTGTGATTAGGAATATGATGAACCAATTTTGAAACACTTGCAGGATATCAAAGTAAAGTTTTCAGATCCTGGACAGCCCATGGTAAGTACTGGGAACTGCGGCAGCAGCAGTGGCAGTGCCAAGGCCTAAGAGCTGGGCAGGCAGTGACCCCTAGTGGAGGCTGCTTTGTTTGCATGGGCAGAACGTGCCACCTGACCAAAGGGCCCAGGTGTTGGGGCTGGACCCTTGTGCAGCAGTCTGCATGCAGAGGACTTTGGTTGTGCAGGTCTGAGACAGATCTGTAGGAGGAGATAAAAATGTGAAACTTGGAATGGGGGGGCTTTGGAAATGGCTCCCTCACAGCTTTAGCTCTGCTCATCTCAGTCAGCCAGTTCCCAGACCTTCAGCCTAATGAGGGCTGACCCTTCAGTTTTAGATTTGGGGGACAGTTTTACTGTGACTAAAGACGTTATAGTCACCAGGAAGCTAATCTTTGACTGGCCTTGGGTGACCTCGGTGGGACCAAGGAAGCCCTGAGAGGAGAAGGAAGGACGGAGTAGGGGCATAGGAAAGGAGAGAAAGAAGCTGATGGGAGAGTTGGACAAGGCTAGCCAGAAGGATCCCTGCTTCTGCTCATCTCCACGGTGGCTGTACCCCCTTGCTGTAGGGCATCATTCTTCTGAAGCTAAAATCATGTTCATTTTCACCCTCCTTATTTTGGTATTTGAGGATGCAACCCAAGCTGATTTGACCCTCTGCTGCATAGAAAAGTAAGGCATTTAGGGAACAAATTCAAATTAAGTTTGAGAGGCAACTTCGGGGAAAGGGCTTTTCCCCTCCCCAAGTTCTGTTGTTGAACCCCTTCGTTGAGTTTCCCCGTACCTTATTTCCTTGGGTGTCTCTCAGTTGTTTTCAGTCTTGTCCAACTCTTTAGGACCCCATTTGAGATTTTCTTAGCAAATATGTTGGAGGGTTTGCCATTTCCTTCTCACTTTACAGATGAGGAAACTGAGGCAAACAGGACAAAGTGTCTTGCCCAGGGTTGCACAGCTAGTAAGTGTCTGGGGTCAAGTTTGACCTTCAGCCCAGGCCTAGCTCTGGGTCTTTTCCGTCATGTGCTTTATTATCTGTTAAATTCTGGTAAAGTGTTTTTGTTGTTTAGGTTTTGAATTTAACAAATATGAATTTGTCCTACACAAAGAGAAGAGTATATGTGAAACGCAAATCTATTACATATAGCTTTTTTAAAAAGTGTATAATTGTTAACAGGTGCCCTTCATGTGTCTCTCACTGTGAATGTCTGTATTTCTGAAAGTATTTGCGTGATGTTTTGGGGCATTTGGGGATCTCTTTGGGGCATTTCCCTCCCTAACCTTCCTCTTCCTTTTCTCCCTCAAACCAAATACATGATTTTGTTGAGTAAAACAGATTGCTGCGCCGGCCCCCTCCCCCCCCCCCCAGCTGTTTCCTTCGCATCTCTCTCCCATTCTCAGATGTGGGCATGTGCTTGACCATCCTGCGTGGCTGTTGGTTCTTCAGCTGTCAGAATTGTCATTTTAGAGATTCCCCTCTTGGTTCTTGTGCATTGCTTCGCAGCACTGTGCCCACCACTTGTGGCACTGTAGTGCTTGGTTATATTTGGATACCAGTATTTGGTCATCCTGTCCCCTACAACACAAAGAGTTGCCCCGGATGCTTCCACACATCATCCTTTGTTTCTGTCTTTATTCCCTTGGGGTTTTACCACAACTTGGAGGCTCATGAGGTCTCAATTCCAGAATGCTTCTCACTAAGTCTGATACTGTCCTTGGACCATAGATTATTTATGGTTCTGCTTCATGAGGCAGTGAAGAAAACTGACTTCAGACTTCCTGCATGTCCTGGAGGCCCCAGAGATGCCCCAGGGAGGAAAGGCAGAGTCAGGAGGAACTCGCTCTGTCTCCAAAGGGAAAGCAGGAGGAAGAGCACAGATTTGTGCAGGATGAGGAGGAGGAGCTGAGTGACGGTCCTGGCAGCCTCATGGCAGGGCTCCCCATGTCCCCCCTCCCCACCAATGTGCAGGCCGGAGTTTGATATGGGTGAAGCCAGAAGCGGTTGCAGTTTGGCCTTGGCTTTCCCCGTGAAGCTTGGTGAATTCAGGGTCTGGAGGTGACAAGGTGGTCTTTCCCTTTATCCCTGTACTGGGTGCAGTGGACTCTTCTGCCCTATGGTGGCCCTCTGGCATTGACCTGGGCCTGCTCTTTCTGATGAACCTGCAGAAAACATGCTTTTTCTGCCTCACCAAAGGAAAGGTGGATGAAATTGAGAGAGTGAAATGCAGGCTGTGGCCTGGTGCAGAGTCACAAGGACACTGAGCAGACTTTGCTGGATATTGGTGGCCTGTCCAGCCAGTATCCTGGCAGGTCATTTGTGGGCTGGCCTGGCCCTGCCATTTCTGAGAGGGTTTACTTTTCTAACAGACCTAAAAGATTGGAGGGACTGAGAGGCTCTTGAAAGGTCTGTGACATCACTACCCATTCCTTTGATTGTCTCCAAAACCCCAAACAAGAAAACATCCAAACACTTAATTGGCCTGGAACCATCACAGCTTGTTTCTTGGTTGGCAGGATTTTGAGTCATTTAGCCAACAAGTTCTCCCAAACTCTGGCTGATCTCCCCAGCCCTGGCATCTCCAGGACTTTTTCCCCCCTTTCTTAGAGAACACTGCCTCCAGCCCCATCCTCATGCCTCTTCCTCCCAGAAGCCCTTGCTCCTGCTCCCATTCTCTGGTGCTAGTGTCTGCTCTGGGGCTTGGCTCCAGTGGATCCTGTTCATCCATAGGCATTTGCTTGGTGTCTTACCTGTTGAACTGAGCTCCTTGAGGACAGCATACTGCCTTTGTCCTTTCTTTGTATCCCCAGGGCTTATGTGACACTTGTTCTTGACTGACAGCTTGTATTTTTCTATTTCCTTGATTTCTCGCTTTGGTTTCCCCCCTCCCCAGCCATCCCTTAGAACAGAAGAATTTTTTAAAAAGATTCAGCCAGACTAATTGATACATTGAAAAAGAATCTGACACAATTATTCAGTGTTCCATGCCTGTGGACCTTCTCTCTACAAACAAGTAGAGGGAGATGTCTTCTCTTGGGCAAACTTGTTGGTAGTTACCAAGCATTGATGACATGCTTCCCCTGTGCGCGACACTGAACTACAGAGACAGGCAGAGGAGCCACAGGAGACAAACACAGATTTGTATAAATAGATACCACCTATATAGAAAGGAATGCAAGGTAGCCTTTGGAGGGAGGGGGAGACCTGGCAGAGCCTTCTGATGAGTCTTCAAGGAAACCAGGGATTCCAAAGGTGGAGGAGGAAGAGGAGGAGCACATTTTACGGACTAGGGAGTGGCCAGTTCAGAGCCTGAGCAGGGACTTGAGTCAAGGGGAGTCCAGGGTGCTAACGGTTCTCAGTGACAAGCAGCAAAGTTTTGGAACTTCTGGAGTGGGTGTGAAA
This sequence comes from Notamacropus eugenii, assembly GCF_028372415.1. Lineage (NCBI taxonomy): Eukaryota > Metazoa > Chordata > Mammalia > Diprotodontia > Macropodidae > Notamacropus > Notamacropus eugenii. Next base: position 24,873,804 of record NC_092873.1, read on the forward strand.
AGACACAGGTGGACAGACCTATGCTCCAGGGAGGCTCTGAGGAAGCCATAGTAGGAGTCCAGAGAATAAGAATAAGGCCTGGACAGGCTGGTGAGGGAGGAGGAGGCTGGGAACATTGGCTTGAAGTTACTGGGGTGCAATCTTTGCCAGAGCCCTTGCCCACCTGGTGCTGTGGCAGCAGGGAGCTGGACGTCTCGGGCAAGGCTTTGGCTGTGCATAGAAAAACTCGCATGTTCTTCTCTCCCCAGTCTTTCTCCTTAGAGTTCCACTTTGAGCCCAATGACTACTTTACCAACTCTGTCCTGACAAAGACTTACAAGATGAAATCAGAGCCAGATACCACAGACCCCTTTTCCTTCGAAGGCCCTGAAATAGTCGACTGTGAAGGGTAAGAAAGACACAGCGATCTTCTCAGGTGAATTCTGGTCTTCCCCACCTTCGGCAAGCATCTGTGAAGCCCTTACTGTGGGCAGGCGTGGTGCTGGGTGCTCGGGGTGGAGGCAACTCCCACCCGCCTTCATGAGACTTACATGGGATGGGGCCCACACAGTCACCTAAGAGGGAAGAAGGAAGGAAACCAGTATTTGTTAAGTACCTACTGTGTGTATAACACTATGGTAAGCCCTTTACAAATACTGTCTCATTGGATCCTCACACTAACCTTGCTGGGGGTTGGTGCTACTTAGTTAGACACTGGTTAGGTGACAGGTGATTTGCCCAGGGTCGCCCGATTGGTTCATGTCTGAGGCTTGATTTGAGCTCCGGTCATCTTGACTCCATGAGTGATACCAGGAAAAACCTCCTGTGGAAGGGGCCAGTGGGAAAGGAGTCGGGGACAGGACAAGGGCAGGCATCCCATGTGCAGGATTAACCTCAATCCCGTGTCTGTCTTTTGAGAACTTTCTTTTATCTCCATTGAATTTTTCTCTTAGAAAGTAAAGAAAAGAAAATGTTTATTGCAATCAGAACCTGCCTGCTTGTTTTATTTACCCAGAGTTCAAATTGATGAAATGACATCAACGTGCTGAACTTGGGTGTCTTGTAATGCTGATAAAACTCAAGTTTGCTATTGTCTCGAGACAGGCACATGGGTGACCCCTGGCCTCCTTCCTGCCCAGCTCCCAGGGCTTTTATTGAAACACTTTTTGGGAAGGGTTGGGAAGCATCGCTTAGTGAGATGCCCTGCCCTTCCTTCTGCGAGGGCTCTTTAGGGCAAGTTCAGGGCTCACCTAGAGTTTGACTGAGACTGCGGGAGTTGGGTCACTTACCCTCATTGATACGTTGTGAGGGCCCACCTGCTTGGCCTCCCAGAGGCTTTTCTTAGGGTTGTTGTTGTGTTTGTCCGTTGTTCTGCAAGAGGACCATGACATCAGGGAGGTGATGACATGACTTGCAATTGACTTTGATTTGACTGAGGGAGGGCTGTGCAAGGTCACCACCCTCACTTTTTCTCCTGAGCCATGTGGGTCCAGTGGCCTGATATTCATCGGGATGACTGGAGATGGCCCAGGAGGCACTGCAACCCTTTCAGGCTAAGGTCTTATCACAGTCTCACTTTGAGATACACTCATTCAGTGAATGGTCTTCTTTAAGTTACTCAAGGGATGGCCCCTTCAGTTAAAAAAAAAAAATCAAACTGAGAAAACCCTCAGGGTTCCTGGGTAAAAGAGAAACAATTACTATTTAGTATTTGTTAAGAAGAGTTCAAGTGGATGATTCTTTCATGTTGCTGATAATTGACCCCTCAAGGACAGCTCCAGGCTGTCCTGGGCAGAGGGAGGTGGCATCCCTTGGGCATCTTTTCTGTCTAGTTTTCTGGCTTGGGTTCACAAGGCTTGTTCTATCATGCCCACTCACAGACATTTTAGGGAGTAGGATTTCCTCTTGCCACAAACTGACTTTGGTCTGAATTCAGCCTCTGCACTGGCTTCAAGGTTGAGGGGGAGACTGGGGAGGGTTGGGGGCGTTGCAGCTTTGTGATTGGCCTCTGCTTCCCCAGGTGCACTATAGAATGGAAGAAGGGTAAGAACGTGACAGTGAAAACAATCAAGAAAAAGCAGAAACATAAGGGCCGAGGGACTGTGAGGACGGTCACCAAGCAGGTCCCCAACGATTCATTCTTCAACTTCTTTAGTCCCATCAAAGGTAAGCCTTGGCCTTGAGAGCTTGGCACAAATGAGGCAGTTTTAGGAACTGTTGACTTTAAATTCCAGCTGTGACCTAGCTAAGGATTGCCCTAAATGGGGAGACTCAGGAAACAGGCTTGTGGCCTTTTTTGCCATCCTCTCCTTCCCTTCCCATTGTACAGACCGGTGTGACCTGCCACATCAGGTCTGAGGCTCTTGCTCTTGCCCTCTTCAGAACCTTCATGCCTCTTGCCTCGGCCTGCCCTCTCTGGGCAGGGGAAGGGAAGATGGCATTGGGGTTCTGGTCACAGGGGTGCTTACCTTCTAGGAAGTGAGGAGGTCAGCCTTTCCAGCGTGGATTTGTTTTTGGAGCATGTGCTACCAGTGTTGTGTCCTTTGCTCTTTACATGGGTTGTTTCACACAGTTGGACTAACTCATCTTTAAAATAGTTACACTTGGTTTCAGTCTGATTACAGACTGAAAGGAGGCAGACATCAGTTGGTCTTTGGCTTACCCATTAAATCTTCCAAAGGAATTTTTTTAGTTCAGTGTCGATGTGAGCAGTCTTGTATTCTTAATAGTAGAAAAGATGCTCCTTGATTTACTTTGAATATGCCAACATAGAGTAGGTTTTCCTGCCTGTTAGTTTTTGTTCCTCTAGAAGCAGCGTGGCTGCTGCTCCTTCTGTGCCTGCCCCGCCCTGCTATACTTTGGCAGATAAGGTTCTTCCTCAGCTGTCACCTGACACTGGCCTTCTCTTCCTCTTTGAACATGTCCGTCCCCCTTTGTCCAAATCTGAGGTGACCAGTTTTGGGGAGGCCCTGGCAGTTTAAACCAGTCACCAGCTTGGAAAAGGGCCTGATTTTCAGTGGGGGGATATTCTAGAACTCTGAAGGGATAACATGCCCAAGGAGAGCGTCTGAAGGAATTGATGAAAGGTTTTGCTGATTTCTTACTGCTGAACCAAGGCCTAGCTCCTGTGCAGACGAAAGCTGCAAGTCTCTGCCCTCAGGGAGCAACTTTTTTTTCTTTCTACTGAAATAAACATATTTTATTTGGCCCAGACTCTCCTCTCCCTGAAGGGAGTGTAGGAGTGTGCCTGAGATCCTGTCAGAGGGTCTCTATCCAGAGTTCCTGTGAAGATGAGCAGGGAGCGCTTAGGTCCCAGAGAGGGTTGTTCCATTCCTGTCCCTGTAGGGCTTGGGTGGGGATGCTTCCTGCTGGCTTTTATTCAGGTGAGCCCACAGTGATTGGATCAGCTAGTTGGGCCCTGCCGCCCCCTTGTAAACCCTGGGGATGATTTTCTGGCCAGACCAAGTGCAGACCTGTTCCTTGGCGTTTAGGTAAGGGAGCACTAGGTGGGTGGGAAACAGAGACAGACTTGTTGTAGTAGCAGGAGTTGCTCTGACATGTCTCAGAAATCATTGGGGAGAAGGGTTAAAACTTAGTGATTTCCAATTAGGGGAACATCGTGAAATGGATTAGTTTTGAAATGTTCTTTTTCCTCAGTCACCTGAGCTGGGGACAGGGCAGGCCAGAAATGCTGTATTTAATTAAAGATTAATTTAATGTTTTCTTTATTTTTATAGTATCTGGGGATGGAGAGTCACTGGTAAGATTTATATTTCAAAGCTTCATTTCTTCTCACATTGCTATATTTTCTTGGACTTCTCCACGCTCTTAAGTGTTGGTGCTAGTTTATAATGGATCTAGCTCATAATGAGGAGAATGTATCTCACTATAACCCCAAATTCAGTGCTCACCATGTGCACCCCATGGCAGTAGCAGGGACCACCCTTGCCCAAAAGGCCTGAGCTCTTTGCTTTGTCTCTTCTCAGGTGGGCTGCTCCCATTAATGGTGGCACTGACTAAAAATAGCCTTGGTGGAACTTGGTAAATGTTTCCTAACATAAGAGCCAAAGATTTTAAAGTGAAAATGGTCCAAACCTCCTGGATAGTGTTGGGGGCCCAGACAACGATCTTGTGTTTATGAGTGTTCAACATTGCTCCAGTTACTCGGGCTTGGTCCTCTGGACCCTCGTGACCAAACCCAATTTGCCTCTGTTCTTAAGGAACTGATGGTCATCATTAATGTTTGAGCCTTTTCTCTGTTCCAGCAGGAGATTATGCCTAGTTACTATTGAAGTTTTCTTCCATAGGATGAAGATTCCGAGTTCACATTAGCCTCAGATTTTGAAATTGGGCATTTCTTCCGTGAAAGGATAGTTCCACGTGCAGTCCTTTATTTTACTGGGGAAGCCATAGAAGATGATGACAATGTATGTATCTGAGTCTTGCTACTGTGTCTGTGTGAGCACAAGCAACCATCAAGGTCCAGAGTCAAGTGTGTAAGGCCAGAAAGGGCCTCGCTGAGATGTCAGAGTCAGAGTTTTGGAACTGGAAAGGGCCTGCTTCCTTATTTTACAGAGGAGTAAACCAAGCCCCAGAGAGTCTATTCAAATGACTTAACTGTTTTTGTGATGTTGGGTGGTGGAAGAACTGGGAGCAGAAACCAGATGTGACTCCTAGTCAGGCGTTCTCTCCCCTCAGTGATGTAAAAAGAACGTTATTAGTTTTGCTTTCCTTTGTACAAACGTCTGGTAAAAACTCTAGTATCCTGATGAAAAGTAGAAAGGGTGGGTGAAAACGGCCTCTTTGTCTGGTGGTCATCTACCCGCTTGAACTCCTCCAGATTAGAAGAGGGGTATAGATAGCGTGTGTTCTTAGGGTCATTGATATTTAGGCCATTGGGGTCCTCTAGGAATGAATTATTAATAACAGAGAAACTGCCAGCAGCTTAGCCAGTCCCAAGAGCTACTTAATGCCTTCAGATCCAAGTTTGGGGCAATAGGATTGTGTATCCAAAGCAAGACTGGCAACAGTCAGCCTTTCTACCTTTTGCATTCTTAAGCTGAGCTGTTTGAGCAGCTCACAGCTGGCCTTAAGCCACCCAGTTGTCAACTGGGAAGCCTGGACTCTGCACTGCCACTTTCCTATGCCATGTGATGCCCCTTCAGACTGTCCCTCCTACATTGTCCTGGGATTGAGATCCTCACACTTTAGAACTGAAAGGGCCTTTTTACAGACAAACACACTGAGGCCCAGAGGTTAAGTGACTAGCCCCAGGTCGTCTGGGTGAAAGTTCTGCTGTTCCAACCTGTCTCCCATCACATCACTGTTCAAGAAGAAGAGAACATTTTTCTCAGCACCCACCTCTTCTTAAAAGTTTCACAGGAAGGCCTGTAGTAGCCAGGCTGCTTTTTAAAGTCCTCTCCATGGTGGTTGGCCTTCCAGCCTGAGGGACCCATCTTGTGTTTCACATCTGTTGGGTTGGGCATCTAAGATGGGTGCTTCCTCTCAAGGAGTTGCTAGTCCTCATGGGTGGGGTGGGCTGGGAGGAAGAAAGGACAGGACAACTGTCATTGTCAGACTGGTGGTGTAAAAGGAGGTGGGCCTCAGCGGTCACCTCAGCAGCCCTCTTAACACTGTTAGAAGTATGTTGGCTTTATGCAGAACGTAGTGGTGTCTAGACTCAGTATGAGGGAAGGCTTCCTGGAGGAGACGTTTGGGTTGGTCTTTAAAGAAGGGGTAGGGGTTGAGTGAGTTGGAAGCTTTCTTGTTTGGGCTTCACCACCCTCTGGGTCAAAGGTAGCTCTGGGCTCACCTTAAAACATCAGGGCATCACAGGCCCCAAAAAGCTGACTCACACATAGTTCTTTTCATTGAGGACAGGCCGCTTGATTTCAGATTCCATTTGGTTTATCCAAGATACTGTGTGTGTGTACATGCATACATGTGTACATGCACATCTGTGCCACTGTCACGAAGCCAGTGCATATTGGAAATGGAATCTCCTCAGAGCTAAGGATTTTGTCACATATGTTCCCAGTGAGGCAGCCTCTGAGTATGAAATGCCTGGGTTTGAGTCCTGTCTTGTCTGTGGCCCTGGGCAAGTCTTAACCTCTCAGTGTTCTGGACTGCAGAAAAGGTGTTGCCCTGCATTGGGAGAAGAGGCTTTCTTTCCAGGGGGTTAATAATACGACTGAAATCCCAGGCTCACTCCCTGCCCCATCTTTCCTGCCAGTCTGCTGAGTGTGGCCTTCTGAGGGCCTTTATCTCCTCAATGAAGTGACTGAGTGGGAAATACTGATGTTTAGATCCTGTGAGTGCATTCTAGCAAAGCTTTCTACTCAATGACAGCCAAAACGTGCTTTGCCTCTCCCATGTCCAGAGTGTTGTCAAAGGAAATGGTGTAGCTTTGCTTAGACCAGCCTTGCAGAGAGATCTTTATCCAGTCTCCCCAGCCCATGAACCCTGGGGGTGTTAGTGCTCGAGTGCCCCAGCTGGTACCCACAACTTGTCTGTCCTGGCCTCTTCCTCTCTGGGGCAACTGACTTCCTGGCTGCAGCTGTTGGGCCCTTCTAGCTCCTCCATGCTGCGATCAGCCATGCGGAGCTTTGTCCTTTGTCCCCTGGCTGTGGGTCAGCAGCCCTAGCCTGGGATGGGAGCACTATCACCTTGCTATCACTGGTGGTGCTTTTGAGAGAGTGGGAAAAACTGACGAGAGCGGACTGGAGGCCAGCTCACTTTCTGTTCTAAAAATGTTTTTCCATTTTTCAGTTTGAAGAAGGCGAGGAAGGGGAAGAAGAGGTGAGATATGTTGGGGTGTGGGCTGGGGGTTGTCCTTTGAGTTGTTTGGGGGCCACACTTTTATGTGGTCCAGCTGCTGAGGTGCCCCACTTCACTGGGAATATGTTTGTTTTGTCTTCAAACTTGGACCCTGGCTACTGGAGATGTGTGTGGGGACTCGAGTCAGGGCGGTGCTGGATGGAATGTTGGCCATCATCCACTTAGTGCGATTTTCACACCAAGCAGTTGGTTCTTGGAGTGTGTGGCTTTACCGGTGCTGCTGCTGCTGAGAAACCCTCTTGTTGACTGATCTTTCTTGTTTACCAGGAGTTGGAGGGGGAAGAAGAGGGCGAGGAAGACGATGATGCAGAGAATGATCCCAAGGTTAGTGGTTTGAACACATACAACCAACACCATATTGGACATCTTCCCCAAGAAAATTCTAGAGCTCAGCCTTTGAGTTGGTGTTTGGCCATCCTCAGTCTTGTGGTACCTCCAAAGAAGCACAGGCCAGGACACGTGGCTGGTGGAGGAGCTGCCTTTAAAAAGGCAAGCGACCGCATGATTTTCTGCCTTTCTGGCTCTCCTACTCAGGCCCCATTTTAAATGACCTGAGTGCTCACACCTGTTCGGGAAAGAGATTATATGCTAATGGGATACTCATAGATGGTGTATATGAACTTGGGCTTTGATTCCTTGCTTTACTCAGGTATTTGGTGAAAGTTTAGCGTAAAAAATTATACAGTTTTAAAATAGGAGGGCTCAGTGTTTAATGAAAACCAGTGAACCTTTAATACCAGAAATTTAGAAATGATTATTCATCTTGGCAAAACTTGGATTTTCTTTATCTGACTGAATTCCTAATGGTAGAATTCATAAAGCTACCATGTATATTTTCAAACTAAGGCCCATTCTCCTCCACCCCACATTCTAAGCAAAAGACAAACCAATCCTAGCTCTTTGGCTGAATTATAAATCAATAATATTTATTATTCTCTGGCATGAAGTTAACTAACTTGCTGCCTGCATGGCAACAATCTGATACAAGCAGTGAGATCAAGCATTCCCTGGCTGTTGGGGGGGGGGTGTCTGATCCAAAAAAAATTACACAGAGTAGTCAGTGTAAGAACCAGTGTGAATTTGGATTATTAACACTATGTAGTGCACATGATGTGCTTGGGAGGGAAGGCCCAGGTTGTTGGGAAAGGGCATGCATTGGAAGTTGAGGGATTTGTTTTTAATTTGCCATAGGAAAAGTTCTCCAGGAGCAGGCAAATAGAAATGCTCATCTTTACAAATGAGCCACCAGGCAGTCCGGTGAACCATGTTTGCTGAATCCCCATCATGTGCTAAATGCTCAGCATCCAAGAAGATTTGAGGATGTTGTTCCTCTCAGAGGAAAAACAAGCCCAGTGCAGACAGAGCAATTACCCAAACTGTGCAGAACGGCAGATAATTGTCCATTTTCCTGACATCCTGATTATCCAAAGTAATCTTAGGTTGCTTTGAGTTTGGTGAATCTACACTTTAGCTTCCTCTGCCCTTGTGGCATCTGGGCTTTGGGTCTTAGTTTTACGGAATGAAGTCATTTAGTTTTCCCTCTCCCACTCTGTGTGATTCCTGCTTGGAAAAGTGCTAGCATTGCTACTGCCATCTGGTCCCTCTTCTCTCTCATACTACCCTCCCATAGTTATGCTGCCCTCACTCCTAAGCTTAGACATCCTCTGAAAGAGCCTCCCTCCCCCCAAGGTTCCCAAGTACTGCCCTCCTCAGGAAGTCTGGGATAAAGGGAAGGAGAGCCTGACCTGGGGCGAATGGGCAAGGACATCCACTTTAGGTAGTGCAAGGAAAGAAAGGGGCTGTTGGTTCTTTGGGTTCATGATACAGTAAAAGTGGACCTTTGCAGACACCTCTTTGAAGGGACAGGAATTTGTAGCCTCAGCAAAGCCCTGGGTGACGGGGCAGCATCGTTCAGGATTAGGTGATGTTCTCTGTGAGATGAGAATGTGGTGACCAAAAGGTGCAGGTCAGCTGTGTTGGAGTATTTGTAGAGCTAAGTATCTCAAGAAATTGTGGTTGTTTTCCTCCTGTATGATTTTGCACATTTCATTGTCTTTCATGCTGACGGTTCCTTTCAATTTTTTTTTCCCCATTTAGGTGTAATTTTTGTCTGTTTATCATTCATATCATAGGTAAGGTGGAATTCCATTCATACCTAACTTGAAAGCTGACTGTCTGTAGCCAATACAATGTGGGGTTGTTGACTTCTTGGTTAAAGAGAATGAAGCCCATGCAGACACTAGAACACGGTCGCTTTAGGGCTCGAGTTCCTAAGGAGTGTGTTTGTAGAGCGACCCACTGTAATGTGGCATGGACTCCTGCCTCCTGGAGCCCAGCCTTCTGATCCAGGCAGTCAGGCTAGGAAGGTGCCATCTGTGGGTGAGTCAGGGCATGGATGGGCCTAGACAGGCACCTGGTGCCTGGAGGGGGTGCTCCCTGGGCACCCTCAGAGAGCAGGAAAATGAGAGGCGTGACAGGTGAGGAGAGGGCACTGCTTTCTCTTTTTTAATTTTCATTTTGTTCTCAAGTGTGTCAGGAACAAATGTTGAGAAGGACATCTAGGGCAGTCAGTCCAGAAAAATGCAAAGTAAATGAGGCAGAAATACATACCATGTGTATTGCTACAGGAATATTCCATCTTTCATTTAATGTCAGTCTCTCCAAGAAGATGACTGGTGTATTTAATGTTCAGTCAGAGTACCTTCAGGTGTTCGTGTGTGAAGTTTATGAGGAATTTTGTGATTATAAAAGGTACTGAAATGAGCAATTAGAAGCATTTGCTGAGTTAGACAAACTTTCAGGGCTGTCCCACCAGTGACCCTCTCCTGCTCTGGTGACTCTTTTAGGGTGTCTCTCTGAGGGCACTAAACCTTCAGGTACCAACAGCTAGCTGTGCTCAGGATCCTCCATGCTGGTCATAGCTTACTAAACTTGGAGTAAGTTAATACAAGGATGTAAATTGGAGGATGATGGGAACCTGAAGCCCGGGGATGGGGGCAGGGGAAGCCAAAAGGAAGGTATCACAGAACCTTGGTGGTCAGTGGGCCTGGGAACAGCTTGGAAAATGACCAGCCTTGTTCTGGATTCTTGAGAAACCTTCTCTAGAAGTTGGGGTTACCAGAAAAGGACTGCACATGGGAAGAAAAGTCTGCTTGCTTGAGTGAGTGCTCACCAGGTCTATCTTACTTGGAGTCCGTATTTTTGTTTCATAAAATCCAGTTTTTATAAAGCAGTAGCTCTAGAATTAAATCAGGTTTTATCATTTTAGAAGAGTGGAGAATCAGATGGGACTCCTTTAAGGACTTGGGACTGTTAAACCCTTGTCTTTTACAATAGAAAAATGATTTGGGTTAGCATGAAGACGTTGTGCGTCTCGCTTTGGATTTTTCATAAACTTCTATGGAAAACAAAAGGATTTTTTAAAAACTAAGCAGATCCTTCTTATGTAGCAAATTATTTAAAACTCCATGAAACTCATTTTGTTGATCACAGATAGGGGCTGCAGGTGAGAAGGTCGCCTTTACCATTTCCTTGTGGTGATGTTAATCAGGTTCCTTTTGGGGAATTCCTTTGATGTCCCCTCTTCACCCCTGAGGTTAACTTGGCTTTGTTGGGAAGACTGGTCAGCACCTTATTTGCTTGTACTGAGACAACTTCATGTAGATCACCTGCGAATTGGCCCCATTACATATATGGTAGTTCTTGCTTTGCCAGCTTTCCTCGTTGACACCAGAAATGGGGTTATAGTCATGTTGGGGAGAACAAGGGGGCTTGGGGCTTTTTATCCCGGTTCCACAGTCATTTCTTATCTCTTAGCCTTAGGGATGAGAGAACCAGTCGATTTTTCCTTCAGGCTGTACATACTTTTAGGTTCTGTGATCATTATAGCAGCTAGCACTTGAAGATGTATAGTGACAGCTTCTTGTGCCCTTGCTCAGGTGGCTCCATGTCAGTGTTACAATCCATTCTTTTAACTGACGCCATCACATGCTGGTCTTTGCACCCGCTCATAATCACTGGCTTTTAAAAACACCCACCTCCCTCCCTTGGTGATCAAGCTGGGACCAGAGGGTAGAGGCTTTACACAACCCGTGTCTCAAAGGAGCAGATGGGTCCGTTTTCTCTGCCTAAGAAAACTGGTGGAGCCTCATTTACAGAATCAGTGATGTGAAAGGTCAGTAGACTGGCACTGGCCTTCTGTGGGGCCCTGGGCCAAACTGGGCAGTGCCATGTTCTGAGCCTGACGCATCATGCCAAAGGCAGAAGTGTTTTAAGTTAAGGATGTGTGTGGGCTTAAGAACATTGTGCTAGACTCCCTAGATCCTGGCAGTAGCCTGTTCAGGCAGGAAGGATCCAGTAATGTTGCCCAGAATGTCGTAGCTCCCTTTCTTCTGATAGCACCATCTGCTGATGAGCCACTGCTGCTGTTGGCCGTTCTCTCTGATAGGAACAGAACCTTAACTTCTGAAGCGCCCAGTTACTTAGAGATTGTATCAAGTCAAACTTAGAAGAAACTTCTCATGACTCCCTTTCTACCCTCAAATAATTTAAAAGTAAGTTTCCAAGATCATATAGATAGGAGAAGCAGTTTTTTAGGGTAGAATTAAGTATTTGCTTGAGGTCCCTTTTTGTTCTAGAGATATCCAGTGCCTAGAGGCAAGTGGCCCTGTTTTCACAGGGGCCAAGGCACTTCCAGTGCTGGATTTGTCTTTAGCCACACCTCTTAATTCTCTCCCTGACCAGTTGGATTGCTTTGCCCTGCAGCTGCCTCAGTCTCTCCTTTATCTGAGAATTCTGGGGAAAGTGGAGTCTATTACCTTGCAAGGTGTCCCAAAGTCAGTGCAGACCCTAAGTATATATATAGAGGAAAAGGTTTGATGCAATGCCCAAAATAGTAGGACATAAGACTCATTCATTCCTCACATTTGTGGAAAAAAAACCTTAGAATGGAGCTGGTTTCTAGGTGAGCAGCCCAGCCCCTCTCTCCCATCCCTGCCACTCGCTCTGCGTATGATGATGGAGTTTGCTCCCTGCTTTTTAGCCCCCTCCCCCCGCCTCCGTCCCCTGTCTCCCAAGTTCTCTGCCCATCTCCTGCTCATGCTGCACCATGCCTCTTTGAGAGGGAAGTCATGGAGATGAGACAGTGGGTTTGACACAGACACACATGGCATACAGCCCTCCTTCATGTCACCTGCCCCAGGTAGAAAGGCCATGGGTATGAAATGGGGACCCCCACCTCCTGCCTTGGCCTCTTCCTGTGGAGGCTCAGGTAAGTCAGGAGTCCTGTTGCCCGCTTCTGGCCCTGAGCCTTGGGCTCAGTTGCGGGACTTGATATCTATGAAGTGAAACTTGGTCCCCCGTGAGCCTTGGGCTTTTCTGGTGATGAAGAGCAGCCCTCTTGGAGCTCCTGGGATCTTCTTACAAGTTCTAGTTTTCAAGTTGTTCCTGTACCGTGAAGTAAAGGATTGGACTGTAGGAGAGAGGCAGGCGCTCTCCCAGCGCTTCTCCCATTGGCTGAGGTCTCCTGGGGAGTTCTGTTCCTTTAAGGGATTGTGTCCTTGGGTGAAAGCTTGGGACCACTCCGCAGTCGGTGTCTTGCAAGAGTGTTGGCTTTTCAGCATGAACTTGGCGGGGGCACCTTTTTTCCCTTCTAAAGCATCAATTCACAGCTCAGCTTTGTGCCTTTTTATCAGTGTAGAATGGCATGATGAAAATCTCCAGGCAGTCCTTGGGCTTTTTTGCTGGTCTAAGCTTTCTCTCTGAAGATGAAAAAGGGCACTGGGCCCTGTGAATTGTTGGCATCAGCCCCAGGATATGTGGACCCACTTTTTTAAAAAGTTTGTCTTTCAAACGCACACCTGCACACATGCTGTCGGTGCTTGTTGGGGTCACTGGAGGAACTCCCTGCCATGTGATGCATTGAGGCGAGGCTCGTGGGGGAGTGCGGCTTGTGGGGTGCTGGTGGGTGGGCCGAGAGGCTGCCAGCTCAGGGGCTGTCTCTCTTTCTCTTGGCAGAGAGAATGCAGCCAGCCTGCGGAGTGCAAGCAGCAGTGACGGATGCGTGCCCCCTTGGGAGAGGCTGGGCCACCTCGGATGGACAAATGCTTTGGGATCCCTGACCTGTGGCTCAGGGTGTTAGCTCGCTGCAGCGCAGTCTCACTAACAACGCTTACGGTTAACTTGTTTTCAAGTGTGTGGTTTTCACTTACACTTTTTTTCTTTTTGCCTAATTTGTACAGTGTAACTTTGCTGCATTTCACAAATAGGGTTTCAGTAAAGCGCCCTCTCTGCCCGTCGTTGCCTGCCTGTGAGCCGGGCAGGTGCACACACAGGTGCCAGAGTGCATTTGTAACTTGGTCAAGACAAAGAGGAGGTAGGACACAGACACACACACACAGACACACACACACCCACACACATCCTCACACACCCACACACCTGCCCATGCCTGCTTTTAGCAGCCTCTTTATCCCAGTCATCTCAGAGCTGCCAAGTAGACTAAAGCCATGTTTGCTGCAGGGGGGGTGGGGTGGGGGGGGTAGGGGTGGGAACAGGTCATCTTCCTATTTATTTCGTGTTTATATGTACTTTGAATTTGGGCTCGCGCTCATTTCTGAAACCATGTTTGTGTGACAGAAGAGCAGGCGCCTCTGTCCAGGGAAGATGGACTTGTATGTCCTTCCTGGAGTGGAGACCAAGGCCCCGTGCCACAGAGGACTGGGGGTGGGCTCGCTGGACTTGGACACACACGTTGGTCAGTGGAGCCGATGGGTTCCCGGCCTCCTCTTGTTCCCTGGCTCCAGCTTTTTCTCAGTGCTCTGGGGTGGGTGGGTTCATTCTTTCTGTTGGCGTGTAGGATTTTGGATGCACCTTTCTAGTTATTCAGTACCTGATGCCAATCTCCAGCCACCATTGACTAGCAGCTTTATCAACACTGTGACCAGGCGTGTAGAGTGCTCCAGCCTTACCTTAAACAATACACATTTGTAACTTAATAATAGACAGTGTTTTCAATTTGTACAGAATAGTTAGGATATTCTATTAAAGTTGTGAAACATGAACACCGTTGTCTCCACTGTTTCTGGGTTTCCTCCTTTCTCTGGCCTTTGTCATTATTTTGGAGGGTCTCGCCTCTCACTACACACAGGGATGTCCCCACACGTCTGTCTCCAGGACTGGGAGGCCCTCCCCAGTCCTGACTGTCATGTTTTGTGTGTGCTTGTACCCAAGGGAAGCCCAGGGACTGAGGAACGAGTACCTGGGCTGAGCCATGGCTTCCTCAGGGAACCTGGCCTTTGTGGTGATGCCCAGCCTATCATTCAGATTCTTCGCCAACTGAGAGCCACGATGGGCAGTCGGCCCTTTGACCTGCTTTCATCACCAGCAAAAAAATGGAGAAATACCAAGGATAGGAGGAAGGTGAAAGTGGGGGCCAGAGAAAGACTCAGCTTGGAATTGGGCTTCACTCTAGATCTTGGGGCATCCCACCACTTGACCAAGCAAGGCCACCTCTTCTCCATCTGTAAAATGGGTCCTTTGAACGAGTCATGAGATAAAAGCCATATGCTTCCCATGGCTTGTCCTCTGCAACCTGCCCTGAGAGGTCTCTGGAGCAGGCTCCTCTCTACCCTAAGAAACCTCCCTGTTCTAATGGGCATGTCTACATGCCTGTCAAACCCAAGCTGTAGAGCGTCTCTAGAGAGCCAGTGCTCCTCTATTTGAATCCCAGCCCTGCCACATACCATCGCTTAGGCAAGGCAGTTCAGCCTGCTCTGGACCTCCACTTGTGTGAAATGAGGGGATGGGAAAAGGTGCCATCAGGGTCCTTTCCACCTTGATGCCTGTCTCTGTGCCAGCACCACATTGCTCTCTCCTGTCCAGATCCCCTGGGGTTTGTCGTTCTGGTTCCACGGTGCCCTTCAAGTCCAGTTACGAGGTCCACACCTCTTGTTTGCTCCTTAGTACAGACCTGTTACCTGGCTCTGCTCCCTCTACTGCTCCATTCAGTCTGAGGGGAGGGACTAAGCATTTGTACTTCACCTGTGGTGTACCAAGCACCCTGCTGTTGGCGGTTTATAACGATATCAGAGCCTCCCAACAGCTCTGTTAGGGTGGGGCTGTTCCCATTTTACAGTTAAGGAAACTGAGGCAGACAGGTTCTCATATTGCTAGTAAGCTTCTGAGGCTGGATTTGAACTTGTTTGCCTGACTGCTACATCCTCCCATTAGGGGCTAAACCAGGCAACAGGTAGCTAAGGGACCAGAAGCAAGACGGAAATGAGGGCTCCTCCGCTGCAGGCCTATTGGGAGGCATGAATGAGGGTCGTGCGTTACGAACCCTGTAGCGGGCATCCTTCCTGGTCGGGTTGCTCTCCATGGTGTGTGTCCACACTGGACCCTGGCTTGACCCCTTGGTCCCACCCTTTTGAGGACAAAGGAATGCAGGTGGCACTGGAGGCAGAGTAAAGGTCCAGCTGCACCAGAGAAAGTTGGCTCTATTTGTGTTCATCCCTTTGGGGTTCTGCCTGCACAAGCGCGGCACCTGAGTACAGGGACATTTAGTGCCCCTGTGGGGAAGAGCCTGCACATGCCAGGATTGCCTCTCACACTCCATTTCCCCCCAGCCTCCATCTCTAAGTTGGTCATGGGTCTGGGGCCCTGCTGAGGGGTGGGATGTCTCTTCTCAGGTAGAAGTGGCCCCTTCCACCCCTTACTGAGAGCCTACATGTACCAAGTGCTTAATGCCAACTGCCAGGCTGGCATTGGAGTCACAGAATGCCCCTCTTCTTACTCTGTGTCAGGAACCAAGTTGCTACCCCCTCTGGGAAGGGACACTAACTTGTGAAGACACCTGAGCCTCTTGTGTGGAAGCTGGAGGGTGGGCTTCTAGTGGAGGAGGGGAGCTGAACTCTTGCTGGGCATACTGCAGCCCAGGCTTGGGGGGGTGGGGTGGACTGCTGAACCATAACCAGGAATCGTTAAGTACTTGAGACAAGTGTCATGCTGGCAGTGGAGGGAGGAATGCCAGTCTCACTGGCTGGACTGGCTGCCCCACAGGGGACAGGAAAAGCAGACCAGGAAGGGCGAGGGGCTCCTTCCAATCCAACCCCGGACGCTGTCCCCTCAGATTTGGTGATTCTTGCCTTGCAACTGTGCTGGAATCCTCTAAGTAGGGTGCCCCATCCCCTGCCCTCACTGTGCCCCTTCTCTCCCAGCGCTTGGCTCGGGCTGCCTCTTCTCCGTTTGCCCAGAAGTGTCTCCAAGACAGGAGCTAATGCCTCCACTGCCCAGATTGAGCCTTCCCTGTCATGCATGGGAGTGACCAGCGGAGGGAGCTACTTGCTTTGGTGTTGACCAAGGAACTCGCTGTTACTTGACAGCCCACTGTCCTTGGCCAGTCAGAGAACCCTGGGAAAACTTCCAAGGGCAGCCCAGCCCTAAGCCTGATGGAGCTGGCAGGGACCCGCCTCCCCCAGGACACCTGAGGAAGGGGAGACAGAGACTGGAGTGTTTGTTGGTGCTAGACTGGGCCTAGCCACAGGGGCACACAGCATTCAGTCAGGGAGGGGCCTCACAGAGGTGATTGCACAGAAACTTGGAGGAAAAAAAGGGAGAGCAGAGAGTCTGGAGAAAAGGCTCAGGGCCTCAGCTAGAGGCATCCACCTAGCCAGCCAACAGACATTTAGGGGTGCCCACTGTGTGCCAAGCACCATACTCACTGCTGGGAGGGAATACAAAGAAAAAAGTGAACTTTTATTAGGAGAAAATAACCAGACCTGCCAGAAATGAGATAAGAAATGGAAAGTAGGTACAAAGTAATCTCCTGGGAAAGGATTCTAGGAAGTAGCCAAGTCAAAATGATCTTCCTGTAGGAGGTAAGCAAGGTGAGGAGGGAGGGGGAGGGCAAAGTAATGGAGGGACACTCCTCCAATGAACCCAGCAGGGTCAAGGTCAACCAGTGTGCTAGGGAGCCACCAAAGCAGCATTCTATCCACAACTTGTTTCCTGCCTGGTGGAATCCTTCCCTTGTCCTTCAAGGCCCAGCCCCAGTGCCCCTTCCACCGAGAAGCCTGCCCCCTCCTTAGTTCCTCCCCCTTCTCCCCAGAGCTTGTCTTTACTCAACTCTGTAACTGATAATAATTGGGATGTGGTTTTGTAAGACAAACATGGTCTCATCACACACCAGGAACTACTGGCATTTTCATTTGACAGATGGAAAAGTTGAGGCAGCCAGAGGGGAAATGACTGGTTCTGGGCTCACAGTGTGACACTTTGCCGAGCCCAGGGCCTGGCATTCAGTTGAAGACCCTGCTGTAGCTTGGTGTTTTACAAAACATTTTCCTCATGCTCTGCCCGGTGAGATAGAGAGGACAGTCTAGTGTTATCCCCATTTTACAGAGGAGGAAATAGGGGTTGTGTGAGTCTTCTAAGATCACAGAACTAATAAATGCCAGAGACAAGATTTGAACTAAGGCCTCCTCATGCCACCATTTTGGCCTTTGGATCCGTGCCCTCTGCTTGCAGTGTTTGTGGGATTGGCGAATGTGAGAGAGGAGGCTTCCAGATTCTTGTCTTTTTTAACAGGGTCTCCAAGCAGGGGGCAGAGAGACTGCTTTGGGCAGAGAACATGGTAGGCTGACAGTGAAGACAGGACACCCTTGTCCCCAGAGAGAGGGGTGGGATGTAGTGGGAACAGCTCTAGCATTGTCAAAGGGCCTGAAGCAGAGCCCCTGGCTCTCTTCCTTACCCACCACATGACCTCGGGCAAGTCCCTGCCCCCCTCCAAACCTTTGCCTTGGACGAGACAATCTGCTCCGAGATCCTTCCCAGCTCCAAGGTTTAAGGGTTCCGTTATTCCAAATGTGGGATGATGGTGTTCCTCCTGGCTGGGGGAACTCAGAATCAGTTATGCCTTGGGAGTCAGGGAGACCCTGTACGCTTGAACACAAGATACACAAACCCAGTTACAATGTAATCACCCAACTGGCAGGTGTTTATTTTTAAAATAAGTTTTTACTGATATTTTGTTTCCTCCATCACCATGGTATCCCAAATATTCCTTTCTATCCTTCTCAAAGAGCAATCCTAATGACAAATCATATTTTTTAGAAAGGAAAAAGGTCAGCATCATTGATCGATGACCCTGTGGACCTCCCCTCCACCAAGAGCTGGGTTTGGGACGTCCTCTCATCTCTCCAGTCAAGACTGGCCTCGTCTTTGTAATTTTATCACGTTCACTTTGGATTTGGGACATCATTTCTTCTAGGTTCTGCTCACTTCCCTTTGCATCCATCAATATAGACCTTTCCAGCTTCTCTGCATTCATCACTCTTGTCACTAACCCTAAATGTGCCCAGTAACATTCCCATTACATTCGTGGACCGCCATTTGTATGACCATCCCCTGATGGATGGGCATCGACTTTGTTCAAATCCTTCACTATCACAAAATGTGCTGCTGTATGTTTTGGAGCATGTGGAGACTTTTTTCTTATCAGTGGGTATATATCCAGAATGGAGCCTGATTCAAAGAATATGTATTTTTAGTCACTTCAGATTGCTTTCCAGAATGGTTGCACTGTTTCTCAGCTCCACCAACAATGTGTTAATCTACCCAGACTTCTAACAGTGACTTGCCATTTGCAGAGTAGAGGGTGAAACCTCGTTTAATTTGCTTTTTCTTATTAGTGACCTGGAGCCTTTTTTCTTCCTGCGGTTGTTGAGGGCTTTGCAGTCGTTCCGCCACTGCGTATTGAAGAATGGTTATCAGTCACACTTGTCTCCTCCCCATAGCTGTCGGAAGTGGGTGATCTCTCAATTGTTTTATAGTATGATGAATCTTTAAATAGCCTATCCATTTAGAATGTAGTAAGTAGTGCCAGGTAATGGTGTTGGCCAGAGCCTAATTTCTGCCAAACCTTTCCAGTTTTCCCAGCAGTTTCTATCAGACAGGGAGATTTTCCCTGATGCTTTCCACTTTCTCATACACTGTGTTATTGCGACACCTACTATGTGCCTTGCCCCGGACTAAGCACTGGGAAATGTTAAAACATCCTCGCCCTCATTCTGGTGTGAAGACAACGTGAGCGCGTGTGCGTTATGTAGGAGATCTCCTATCTTCAAGGCGGACCCCAGGTAACCTCCCGGGAGAATCTCGGGGACCTGGAAAGATCGCTGCAGGAGGCGGGGTGGGAGGCGAGGAAGCAGAGGGGAGTGAGCTGGCGGGTGGGAGATGGAGTACAGCTCAAAGGCAGGAGGCGCGCAAGGTGTTAGGAGGTAGATTTGCTCCCCCCCACTCCCGAAATTTGCTCTCATTTATCCACACTCAGCCTCCTTGCAAACAGTGTTTGTTGACCGACCGGATGAATGAATGAGCGAATGAATGAATGAGTGAATGAATGAATGAGCGAGCCTGGTTCCCCGGCAAATCTGAAAGCCCTGGCAACTACAGCCCCTGTGTCCATCTGTGGGCGAGCGCCTGCCTACCTGGCAGTCTGGGCCAAGCGGCACCCTCCTTACGCTCCTGGGGGTCTTTGGGGCAGAGATGCTTGGCCTCTCCTCACCCTAGGCGAGGCACTGAGTGCCGAGCCAATCTCGGGCGAGACCCTCTTCAGTGACCCGGGAGATCACAAATGCAGGAATGCAGAATTTTAAGAGTGGGGAGAAGACCCCCAGGGCTGGGGTCCTCATTTTACAGGTGAGGACCGAGGCTGGAGTGGGGAGGGGCCAAGAGCTGGCCTTCTGGACTCACATGGGCGTCTCGCCCGAGGCGAGCCTCTCCTCGGAAAGCTGGAGGAGGTCACGGAGGTCCAGAGTAGGAGGGAAGACTGTGGAGACCCCTGGGGACCCGGATCGGTCTCCTGCTGCGTCGTAATGCTCAGGGCCGAGGCCGGGCACCGAAGCCGGGATGGCGATCGGCTCACCCGGCTCCCACACACCCCTTTCGTCCGGTCGCTGGACCCTGCCCCATCTAGACGCGAGGGGACGGGATTTGGCCCGGAATGACCGAATCTGCCTTTCTTTGGGAAAGGATCGGGACATTCCAGTCTCGGGAAGGAAGGAGAGGGCGGGGCTTCTGACTAGCCCTCACCCAGTCAGACAGAAGTCAGCCAGGGAGCAGGCGGGGACGGACTTCTCTGGACCCAGTCCCAGGAGGGCTGTGGGGGCTTTGGGGGTTGTGGGCAGCGCCATGGACTCGCATCATCAAGGCACGCTTCAAGGGTCACAGGCTTAGAGATTTGAAGAAAGGAACCTTGAAGGTCATGAATTCACTTCACTTTAGAAGTAGGTAAACTGAGGCCAAGGTAAACAGGGCGTAAGGAGATGGTTTCCTGAAACTCGAACCCAGTTCTCCAGCTGCAAGCCCATAGGATTTCTGGCACCGCACCTTTGCCCGGTTCTGTTCCCCGTTCAGGGCTGCCAGGCTGGCCGTTGCCCCTGCCCACTCCCTTTTTCTGAGGCCTCCTTCCTCTCGGGGTCTGGCCGGCGGCACTGACCGACCAGCACTGTTGCCTGGCAGTCATTACCCTCTTCCTTTACGGCACCTCTTTCATTTTTGAGGTTTCAAGCGAGAATCCGAGACTGACCTTTGCCTCTCCGGGATGGAGACTCTGGCCCGACCAGGCAGGCCTGGGAAGCTTCGGGCCTGTTGGGTACAGGACAAAGCAGGAGCGGGTGAGGGGAGGTCCCCCAAGCAGTTGTCAGCGCTGCTGACTTTGCCTGCACCCCGCAGGACTCCCCATTTCCCATCTGGACGCCTCAGGCCTCCACCCCCCACCCCCACTCTGTCCTGCCCTCGAGTCTGACCCCAGCACCCATTCTGAAACTTCACAGCTCCTGACTCTCCCAGGCATTAGCAGTGTAGACCCCTCACTGGGCCCTTTAGAAACCTCCTTCAGGGGCTCTGGCAGCCTGTCAAGGCTTGGCTCCCTCACACTGCCAGAAAAAGAGAGTGGGCAGGGGCAATGGCCACATCACACGGCTTTCCCTGCGCTCCCCTCCAGGGAGCCCTCCCTGACCGTCCTGGGGGTCAGCCCTTCCTTCCCTCAAACTGCCATGGCCTATAGACATCCACTGACCTGCTGGGCTCCTGTCACTGACCCCCAGGGGTCCGGAGGAGGGATGGGTGCAGAAGAGCCTCCCTTAGCCATGGGCTTGGCCATCTACAAAGAACTTGGTAGCTGTGTGACTGAGCAAGTTGCTTGTCAAGCCTGTTTCTTCATCTGCACAATGACGGAGGGAGGAGGTAAAGGGGAGCCTTCCTTGGACTCCCTGTTTTCTAGAGTGGTGAGAAGGCTGCTCTGTGAGTCTCAGAGCACCTGGACAAGGGTAGGCCTGTCCTCCCATCCTCATAGTCATCTTCCTCATCCTCAGGACCGTGGTATTTCATGAGTGTTAACATGAGGAAAGATGGTTAGGAATCTCCCAAGGCAGCAGGCCTGCTGCCCTCTTTTACCTGTAGTGGCCTGAGGGGAGGCCGGGTCTCTGCCCTGGTGAAATCGTGAGTTGGACTAATGGATCCTGCTTGTCTTTGGCCTGGGGGCCCATTCTAGAGGAAGCCCCTGGGGAGGCTGGAGTGGTGGTCACAACATCTGGGCCAATTTCGGAGCCTCAGTTTCCTCAACTGTGAAATGGGATGTGGGGTGATCATTCATACGCTGCTTTGCAAATCTTGATGAGCTCCACCTCTGAACTGGAACCACTGATTAGTGGGCAAGGAGAAAAGGGAGGGACTCCTTTTGGTGGGCCTCTTGGGCCAGAGGAAGCAGATGGAAAGGAAGGTCACCCCTTCCCTGCCAGGAGAGTCGGCCGGGTCCCTCTGGTTCCCAGCAGCCCCAGGGCCCCAAAGGGCCTTTCTCCAAGTGAACAGAGGGACCAGAAACGGATGGATGCCCCCCCATCACCCACCCCCTCCCAGTAAAGTGTCCTGCAGGTGGAAATATCTCCCCCCATCATGTCAGGGCTGCTCTTCTTGGCCTCTATACCTGCTGGTGACCATCTCAGGGGCAGAAGGGCCTCAGCTGCCAGGTTCCCAAGGACTCATCAGCCCAAGCTCACGGGGAGCACTCAGAAATTCACCCCCACTGGATGCGGGGATGTGCCAGCTGTCCTCAGTTTCCTCATCCTTCCATTGAGGACTCTGTGGCCTCTTTGATTCTTGTAGGTGACTCGGCCAGCCTTGCCTAGGCCAAGGGTGCGGACACTCACTTGAGTTTGCCCATCTCTGGGACATTTGCGAGGAAATGTACAGGAGGCAGATGGGGAGACAAGAGCAGTCAGAGATGTCTCCTTCATGGGAGCCTGTGAGAGGCTCTGAGGCAAGAAGTAGCCAGGACAGAATCTTGGGGATCACTGACAGTTGAGGGCAGTTGGGCTGTGGGCTCAGAAGGAACTGTCAGAGACAGGAGAAGGGGCCAAAAGTGGCCAAGGGATTGCTAAAGCTGACTTTGGCAATGTTAAATGTTCAGTGTCAACATTTATACCTTGGACATAAGCAGATGCTACAGATCTAGGCGATGCCCGTTGTTTTGTTGACTGTCTGAACTTAAGAAAGTGATGGAGAAAATGTTCATGACACAGATAAATATACTGACATTCCCTCCCATCCCCACCCTTGGAGAGCCAGTGGTTAAATATCGACCAGCTCATCCTTGCACCAAGGAATCCCAGGTTCATGCTCCAGAACTGGCCAGGGGATCCCTGACCCCTCCTTTTAGAGATAAGGAAGCTAAAGTTCTGGGAGGTGACAAATGATGCAAGGAGGGAGGACATGCATCCACGGGTCACCCCAAGGCACCCTCCATCCCAGAAAAGGTTTCAAGGAATCCCCAGGGCATTCCTCCCTGGCACCTCTGAAGTCCTCAGGCTCCTAAAAGCTGCTCTCCCCGTCATTCACACACACACACATCTACACACATATGTACTCACATCACACACACATACCCACACATACACAGTTACATACTGATACAACACATCTTCCAAACATGCATACACTTACCCACCCCCACAATGCAGCCACACTCATATTCACACACATACAACCCCCCACACCCACTCACAATGCACGCATCACACCCCCCACGATATACCCACCCACATAAACTCCCATTTACATACATACCTCCACACATATTCATATTCACATATACAATGCACCGCCACACCCATACTCACATATACTCGTGTCACATTACATACCCTTACACATATATACCCATACACATACACTCACAGCACATCCCTATAAGGGAGAGAGCCTTAGCCTAGAGATTAAGGAGCCCAAGGTTGCCCATGCAATCCCTAATCTTGACCCCTTTCTGGGCCTCAGTTTCCCCAAATGTAGAACCAGGGGATTGGAGCCTCTGTGTTGCTCAGCATGTACTTGGGAGATCCCTTGGTGAGGGGGGAAAAGACTGGAGGGGGAGAAAGAGGTTGGGCTGTGAAGGTCTTGGAGGGTCACCAGAAAACTTCCTGTCTCATCCTGGTGACATTTGGGAGCAAGCCTCCTGCTCCCCTCGCCCCCCGCAACTGATTGAGCAGTGAGGAGAGGAGGAGGGGCTGTGTGCAGAGGAACAAGTGAGGAAAGTGATTCTTTTGATGGCACAGGGGGCAGGGGATGGAAGGAGACACCCCCACCCCTCGCAGCTGCCCACTGTCTATGAAGAGCAGAGATGACGAGAAGGGCACCTGGGGTGGCGGGTGACAAGATTCGGCCTTGAGGAGTCCAGGAAAGTGGCAGGCTGCTCTTCTGTGGAGCTAGTGGGCAGCTATGCCTTGGGGCAGGGGGCCTGGAAGGAGGAGCTGACCTGGCCATATTTCCCCCAACCTTCAGGCCCCAGGACCAGACCCTAACAGGCCTTGTTGGTTGAATGAATTGATTTGAATTTGAGACCAAGGGCCTAGACTGAACCCTGGCTCTGCTCCTGATTCTCCAGGCATCAGACCCCATCTCAGGGGGACTCCAAGAGCTCCTCTGCAGCTTGTGACCTCAGCCAGGCCGTCCTCCTGTCCACTGCCCACAGTGGACACTCTGCCTGAGTTAGTTTTGTCTGTGTGATGCATCCTGGCTGACTCCCTGCCTCTCCTGCCCCTTGGCCCCTCCTGCCCTTCTTAAGTCTTGATGGCTCTCTTCTGGGAGTCATTGTGGAGGACTGAGG
This sequence comes from Notamacropus eugenii, assembly GCF_028372415.1. NCBI lineage: Eukaryota > Metazoa > Chordata > Mammalia > Diprotodontia > Macropodidae > Notamacropus > Notamacropus eugenii. The sequence goes on from NC_092873.1 coordinate 24,897,778, forward strand.
AACTGACCCCTCTTCCATACCCCCCCCCCAGCTGCTCAAACCCTGCCTCAGTGTCCTCATCTGTAAAATGGGCCTCATGGGAAGTACCTGGTTTTTGGTGGGGGGACATTGTCTTTGTTCCCTCTTGGTTCCCCTGAAAATGCTCTCCTAAAATAGGACCCTGCTCTGGCTGGGGGTTCCCCAATTGCTGCTCCTTCTGGGCCTGCCTGGGCACAGGACCTCTTATCCCCGATGCTGGCTTTTGACCTTTGCTCAGGAGGGCGCTGATGTCTTCTGCATACAGGTGAATCACTGAGCATACACACGTGGGCGGATGTTGATTCTCCATGACTACAAAACTGTGAGAGGTTGGGTGACTCCCAGCAGAGTCCAGGTGCCTGGGGTTTCCAGGGTCCCCCCTTCCTGTCTTGCCTACCACTCCCCCCCCCCCCCCACAGGCTTCCTGTAGAGGCTCTAGCCTTTGGCCTAGCCTGACTACACTGGCTGCACCTTGGACACAACTTTCCCATATGTGGCCAAGAAGGATGGAAGGATGCTGGGAATGTGTGAAGGTGGAGAATGGGAAGGAGAAAGGAGGACTGGGAAGGCAAGAGAAAAGGGGGTGGTGACCAGGCCCCAGGTCACAAGGGAAGAGGAGGAAGAGGAGGCAGGAAAGGTATGATCCCCTAGTCCTCCATCTCTGCCCCCAGGCCTGTCACAAGAAGGCTTCTCCAGCCTTTTGAGTCTTCCAGCCACTGTCCTATGGGCCTAGGAACTAAGCAGAGGCCCCTCCTGTGGTGGTGGTGGGGGTCATCTTCTTTTTACCACTTGTCTGGCCCCATTGACCCCCCAGGACTGTCTCCCCAGGGCCCTGGCAGCCTCAAGCAGATCCCCCCAGCCCTGTGTCTGGTACTGGCTTGGCAGAGACATCACTGCCCCCCCCCCCCATTCATGCCATACATACACCCAGACCTGCACTCGCACAGGCTCCAGGGGGCTTTCTGAGGCAGGGGAGGTGCTTTCCCATGGGCTGATGGAGAAGGAAGGAGCCCCAGAGTGGGGAGGTCCATGTTTCCTGCCTGAAACCCCTCAAAGCCTAGTACCTTTTCTGTCCCCTCCGCCCCTCAGGTCACTGGTCACAGGCACACTTGTATATGTATATGGGACTTTGGGGCATCAGACTTTGGGGCTGATGAGTCCCCTCCCCCTCCCTGCCTGGACCTCTGAGCTTGACTAGGGGCTGTTCTCCTTAAGGCAGTGGAAGTGAGACAGCACCTGGGCCCCACCCCAGTTGGACACCCTCTCAGTCCTACCATCCTGGGAGGCTGAGTGATTCCCCTGCTGCAGGGCCAAAAGCCCAGTGTCTTTCTTTCTGCCCAGGTCCCTTGGCCTTAGTCCAGTGAGCCCGGGAGAAAGGGGGTGCCCCAGGGACCCCAGGAAGAGGGGAGGGCAGGGCTGGACAGGGCTAGGCTGGGCTGATTCTTGCCTCCCATACTTCCTCTGTCTCCGGAAGGGGACTTTGGTCTCCTGTCTCCACCCTTAGAGCATAGGGACCATGTTCCCCAGCTCCTGAGAGGGCTGAACCTGAACTCTGCTCCCTGCCTTACTCCCCCCCAACTCTGCGCAGTGTCCCCCACCCTCTCAGGTTCCCTGGGCTAGCAGAGGCAGTGATGTGTGGTGTGACTGGAGGTCTCTCCCCTGGCCTAAGAAAACTTTGCGCTCTCCAGACCCCAATGTTTGCGGAATTGCCCAGGGGATCTCTGGAGGAATGGAATTCACCAGATGTTCATTCCTGTTCCCTACAAGGCCAGCAATGAGACAGTGAGGCAGGAGCCAGACTCCCCTGGGGGGCTGTGGAGGGGACCCTGGATACATGGCTTGGAGTTGGAGGCACCCTTGTCTAGCCCTGCCTTAGTCCTAGCCCTGAAGGAAGGATTAGAGGACTTAAAAGCTTAGGGGGCTGACCCAAGGTCACACAGGGGGAGAAGCAAGGCTACACTTTGAACCCAGTCTCCCTTGACTCATACTCATGTCTCCTCCTGGAGATGCCCATCAGCTACAGCCAGAGGCAGAATATGGAAAGTGCCTGAAGGCAGGTACACCACATGATGCAGGAGGATCCAGGGAGACCTAGAGACCTAGGGACCTGCTGGGCTAGGGATCCAAGAAGGCTGCATGGAGGAGGGGGCATCCAGGTCAGGCTTGGAGGGGTGGGCAGGAATTTGGATGTCTACAGGTAGAGATGGGAGAGGGAGGCCCTAGAGGAGTTTGGGAGAACAAAAGAGTCCCTTGCTGCCCTGGGAAAACTCAAATCTTCTGAAATCACAGAGGATGAGGAAGGGCAGGTAGTTGGACTTTCCCCAAAGGGAAAAACAGAGTCTGACTGTTGATCCATAGCTTGGCTTGAAGGATTGGAGACATTCAACAGATGGTAAATGGAGACTGGGGTGGCTCCATCAAGAAAAATCAGGTCCCACAAATGTCATTTCCTTTGACAGAAGAATGCCTAATTTTAGGGAACCATTTGGCAAAGACTCTCTTCCTGCTTTTGTGTCCAAGGTGGAGAGAGATGGGCTAGGGCTGAGCCCCAGCAAGGCACACTGGACCAGACAGACCAGCCCTCGATAACTCGGTGTTCACTTGGCAGAAGGTCTCCAGTGGAGTGCCCCCGGGCTCTGTGTTGGACTTGAAGCTAGTTAATATTTAAAAAATGAATGTCTTCTTCGTGTTTTTCTTTTTGCATGACTTACTGCTAGATGATTCCTCCCACCCCACCCCCACCCCCTCAGAGCCTTCCGTCATAACCTAGAGGCCCTGTGGAAGGACTGAGCAGATGGTGCCACATGAATGACATGGTATGTAATTGGTCACTGGAAGTTGAACCAGCTGAGATCTCTCCTCTGCATCCCTTTGCTTGGACCTGTCTTTGGGCACCCACAACATTCTGCTTTCTCTATAGTCCACAGGAAGCATGAGACTAAGCAATCATGTTCATAGTATGCAACTGATGGGCACTCACTGTGTGGGTGGCTTTTTATTACCACTTAAAGGTACCCCCTTTCTCTCCTTTGCCATGGTCACTCCCTTGTAGCTTCATTCCCTCACACCTGGACCACTGCAATGGTGGTGGGGGTGGTGGGGGGCTACCTGCCTCATCTCTCTCTGCTCTAGGCCCCTTCCATTCAGCCATCAAGGGAGGGAAAGGGAATAAAAAGTTATTAAACTCCTACTATGTGCAGTCCCTCATCACCTCCCTCCAGGACTATGGCAAGAGCCAGTGATGGGTCTGCCAGCCTCTGTCTCTTCCCACTTCAGTCCATCCTCCATTCAGCCACCAAAGGGATTTTCCCAAAGGCCATGTCACCCCCTAACTTGGTGGTGCAGTGGATAGAACTCAGGGTCTGGAGTCAGGAGGACTCATCTTCTTGAGTTAAAATCCAACCTCAGACACTTCCTAGCTATGTGATCCTGAATAAGTCACTTAACCCTGCTTGCCTCAATTTTATCATCGTTAAAATGGGCTGGAGAAGAAAATGGCAAACTACTCTAGTGTCTTTGCCAAGAAAATCCCCAATGTGGTCACAAAGGGTTGGAACACTGCTACCACCAAAACTTTGTGCCAGACCTTTTGCTAAGTATTTTACAGTCATTTCATTTGATCCTCCTAACATCCCTGTGAGTAATGTGCTATTATCCCCTTTTACAGCTGAGGAAACTGAGGCACACATGTTAGGTGACTTGACCAGGGCCACACAGCTACTAAGTGTCAGGGCCAAGGTTTGAAGTCAGATCTGATAATATCAAACCTCCATCCTCACTCAGTAAATTCCAATGGCTCCCTACTTCAGGACCAAATAGAAAATCCTCTGGCATTCCACTCCCACCCCCCAGTATCCTGACACATCTCTCTGCCATGTACTCTGTGGTCCAGTGATACTTTGTTCCTTATTCATCTTTGCACAAAAAACTCCATTTCCTCACTATGCATTTTCCTTGTCTGTCCCCCATGAATGGAATCCCTCCTGTCCCCAGCCCCCGAAGAAAAGCCTTCCCTGGCCTCCTTAATGCCCTGCTGGACTTCTCCAGTCTTCCCATCTCAGTTTTCTCAACTATAAAATGGTTATTATGAGGTTCCATAGAGATCCTATTTTTAAAGCCCTATATGAACTCTATGTTATTATTGTTTTCCGGGATGACTGAACCAGCTGATAGCTGCACCAACAATGTATTCGTGTTCCTTTTTACTTCTTGTCAATGTGGCTGACTGGCTGACATAAAGCCTATGAGTTGTTTTCATTTGTGTTTCTCTCCTGGTGATTTGGAACATCTCTTTCATGGGATTGTTGACAGTTTCAATTTCTTCTTTTAGTGAGCGTACTATTTGCATAAAGGCATATGGAGCTTGCTTTGTCACAATGTGCATTTATGGTAAGACAAAGGAGAAGAGGCCAGGGGCGCTCACTCCCTGAATACAGAACCAAGATCCCAAGTCCTTGACAGACCCCCACCTGTCCGCCCTTTGGAGTCTTTTGTTCAAGTGAGGGTGGGAGGTAAAGAACCTGGGGCAAGGATATACAGCTTCCTACTTTTATGGTACATCAGCTTGGCCCTGTGCCTAAGCAGGGGGTGAAGGAGCCGTTCAGGGGGCCAGAAGTTGGCCCTTCCTTTGTTTCTAGTCGAGGCAATTCAGTTGAATTCATCAGTCCTAGTGAATGGCTGGCAGTGCCTGGACCTGTGAACTATGTAAGGCATTGGGGATGCCAGCTGCCTGCTAAGCTGCTATTGCTAGGCACGGAGGGCCAGATGGCGGGCAGAAGGGGCACAAACATGGGCTGCTCGGACTATGGATGAGCCACTGGGAAAGGGCATTTCTGTTGGCTTAGCCTTCGTCCCTCCCTCCGGTCTAAAGGGCTTTGATTCTGTGCTGGCCTGTCCTGGTGTCACCCAAGCTACCTGCCATCTGGGTGATCTTCCCCTCTCTGTCCAGCCCTGCCCCAGCCTGGCTTTGAACCTGAAGCAGAGACCACCCTGGCCCTTTCTGCTGTGGCCTGGGAACTAGGATCATGTTCTGGGGATAGGCGAGCAGTCTCATATGAAGGGAGTATGAAGGGCCTGGGGTCATCCAGGCTGAGCCAGGAGTGGAGCTCTTGGGGAATGGGAGGGCTCATAGGGGGTTCATTTCTTTGGATGCTAAATTCCTGGCTTTTGGCCCAAGAGTCTTTTATTAAGTGCCTACCATGTGCCAGGAACACTGTGCTAAGTGCTGCAGAAACAAAAGGAGGCAAAAGATTGTAAAGAAAGAAATCTGATGCCAAAGTTGGAAACGGTCTAGGACCACCTCATTGTATAGAAGGGTAAACTGAGACCCAGAAGGTTAAGCAGCAGAATGAGGATTAGAACCCAGGCCCTCTGATGCCAAATCCATCCTGCTCTGCTGCAGGGGTGTGTGGGGCCCCAGTTCCCCTTCCCCCTGGGCCCACACTCTGCTCACCACCTCCCACTGCCTCATGGAAACCAGGATGCCCCACGAAAACTGCCCCACTTGACTCAGGTGCTGTTCATCCCCACCCTCTATGATTCTCAGCTCCAGGGACATCTGTGGTCTGGGGGTGTCATCCAGGACATGAGGGGCATGATCAGGAAGCTATGACGACTCAGAACCTAGGAAGTATCAGAACCTGATTGCCACCCATGTCTTCTTGTTCTGGGTCCAGGGTTCCTAGGTCAGGAGGGATGGGGTGAAGGGGCCTAAACTCTATCTTCTGTCTGGTAGCCTCATTTTATGCAGAAGGAAACTGAGGACCAGAGAGGGGAAAGAATTCCAAGGGGTCACATGGACTGGAACCCAGCTCCTCCCCCTCCAAGTCCAGCCTGGTGTCCCTCTGTCATATTGCAGTATGGAGCTGGTGCCCCCCAAGGCAGCTCTGTGTCCTTGGATTGCCACAGTTGAACTCAGAGACTCAGAAAGTGGGTGCTCCACTGGGAGTGTTTGCAGACTGACTAAACAATGGCATGGCTACCTATATTGGGTAGAAGGTGGAGTGTGATGGGACGAAGGGGATAGGGACAAAGCATTATGGAAGGACTCAGAGCAAGGCACCAGGTCCAGCCTGTCTCTGACTGAGCCTTCTCTCTGCACGTCCACAAAGGGGTCATCAGACCTGCCTGCAGCTCTTCTGGGAGGCTCCTGCCACCTTGTGGGGCCATCCTCTCCACTTCCCAGTTATTACCACTAAGCCTCGGTCTTTCTCAACAGCCTCTCCTCCCCCTCATTCTCATCTCTGTGCCCTGGCAGGGAGAGAAAAAGCTCTGCTGAGGGAGCTGGGGAGGAGTGGGGCCTTGAATGAAGGGGCTGATCCTGCCTCTGAAGGGAAGGTGACAGTGTGCAGCTCAGCCTTGAATGATTTCATGGGACTGTGATGTCTGGTTGGTGCCTGTTTCTCCTTCAATTTTTCTTTCTAGTCTGGCCTTGCACCATTCACTGGGAATCTGTCCCCAGGCATCTGGCTTTGAGTGTTACTCTTGGTACTGAGGACAGAGACCAACCCATCTTGGGAAAGCAGACCCCTTGCAGGAGGAAGCCCCACCTTCCAAAAGGGCTGGTTAAGACCTGCCTCAGGTGGAACCGTATTCTGCACCTCAGGGGACCAGAGAGAAGTACGTTGTTGTCCTTGGGGGGGGGTGGTGGTGGTGGCATCTGCTGGACTGACTCGAGTTTCCGGAAAAGCTGTCAAGTCTAGGGGGAAGTGCTTCCTGCTCCTTTCTGGGAAAGGGATGAAGTGGGCAGGAGGGACTGACCTCATTGAGTCCAAATACAGAGAGCCAGGAACACAGACTTCACTCAGTTCTGGCTCCCTCCTTGCACCTAGGAAGCCCCCTCCCACCAAGGGACTTGGTGGGAGAGGACAGGCTCAGGGAAAACCCGTTCACACCCACAGAGGAATAATTACAGAGGAGATCCTTTCATGAGAGGTGAGAACTGTGGCTTCTCTCCGCCTCCTCCATTCAAATTGCTTGTTTGGGGGGTAATTAGGGCCTCAGTGGCTCATCTCAGCTTGGCTAGTGGGTGTCTTCAGGTCCTGAGGGCTCCTGGAGGTGGCTGTGAGGCTTTTCTCCTGGGGATTTGGGGGGGCAGTCTGGGAGGGG